>NC_135493.1:102993949-103657521 GCF_052094955.1 Ictidomys tridecemlineatus
CAATGGATGTTGATGATGATTATGATAAGTTATTATTTCTAAATTTTCTTTAGTACTTTTCCACTTTAATGCTATGTATTTATGTAGAATTTTAATGTTTGTGAAGCCTATCAGCATATGACATGTAATTTGTACAATTTAGCAATCTCTGAAGCAAACTACTAACTTTCTATGTGGATGAAAAAACAGGGTCATGAGAAGTTAAATAACTTCTCTAGTTTCCCTTGGTGTAAACAACCCCATCAGGGCACAACCCAAAATCTTCTAATTCATAGACTAGAGCTGTTTAATTTTACCACCTCCCTATTGTTTTTTTTTCTTCCTTTTCTTTTTCTTTTTCTTTTTTCTCTTTTGTGAGTGACTCATGTCTCCCTCCTTTTCAGGATAAGGGCTTTTGATGTCAGAACAATCTCATAGGGCATCTCACCCATGACTGGCACTGAGTCAATGCTTGCTGATTATATTATGTGGTTTATAGCCAGGATATTTGAAAAATTAAAGAAAAGTCAGATTATCTTTATATATTTGTTTTAGTTTTAGAAAAAAATAGTTTCTAGCTCCTGTTCTTTTCTAAAATGTTGAATTCCAGCCCCAGAAAAATTCCTGTGTAATCCCAGATGATGACATAAATGTTAAGAAAAAAAGCACTCTCTTGTATTACTGAGTTCAAGTGTGTCTGTTCTGAGATCAGTTGTTTCACACTTGTAGTGAACTGAAGTGGAGAATTAAGTGTGTTTTTATGTGTACACATGTTATCTTTCTAGGAAAGCTATAAACTCTTTGAGGGAAGGGCAATGTTTATCTTAGTTCTATTTCTCATGGCATACTATCATAGTAGCTTGTAATTCCTAAGGAATTAATTTTATTATTATTGCTTGTTGTTGATTTTTTTTCTATTTGCTGGTTCCTCACTGAGAAGTTGATTAGATTCTACTCATGTTTCAACTCTGAAAGCCTAGAAATTTGCTCTCTCTTCTTGTCCTCTCATTTTGCCAAATGTTCTACTCCATCTACTTGGTCTAGAACCTCTATGCTGCACTTTAAGGACAGCATCTTTGATGTTTGGTCCTATACATACTCTCCCACCTAGGAGAGGAGAGTGGAAATAGGAGGGACAGAGGTTTATTTATATTTGTGACAAGGTAGAGGAAGAAGCCATTTGGATCTTTCCTGAATCTTGCCACATAGGCACACACCTATTTCTCTCATACCTAAGGCTAACTCTTCCTGTTAAAGTAACCTTTTCATTTTTAATAAGCAGTGGATTCTGTTTGCACATATTTATCTCTGACAACTTTGCCTGGTCAAAATTGTGCTTGTGCTATCCATGAAGCTACTGATGGCCAATAATGTATACATGGTATTTTGCACTCTGCCTAAACAAAATTAAAGAGGATCTTTCGCTGTGGCCTAAGTATGGATACCTGGCAACTATCAATAATGTTGCTAACAGAAAAGAAGAAGAAGGAGGAGGAGGAGGAGGACAGAAAAAAATTGAAGAAGAAGTGGGGGGGGAGAGGAAGAAGAAGAGGAGGAGGTGGAGGAAACAAAATCTTGTCTTTACACATATGCTGTGTGTCTACATTCAAAGCCAACATTTCACATCTTGAAGCTTCAGCTTCAAGCTGATGAGCTAGAAAAAAGTGCAAGTGACAATTATTCTTCCTGCTTAAGACAGGATTTATTTTTTATATGGATAAGATGATGTTGTGACAAAGTCCTAGAGAACACAGAATACATCCTTGACCTTAGATGACAGGTATCAGACTGGACCTGGAAAGAGTTTCCTAAGACATTCCCCTCTCTAATGCTTCCCTTCAATTCTTGGTCCATGGGGGTATGAAGCTGAATTAGACTGGAAAGATACAATATTTTCAGTTTTAAAGATCTCTTGTCCACAAGATACAGCATCTGTCTAAATAATGGATTTCTATACAATCCCAGGAGCAATCTTGCACATTATAGTTGGTTCCACTTCATTACCCAG
Source organism: Ictidomys tridecemlineatus (assembly GCF_052094955.1). NCBI lineage: Eukaryota > Metazoa > Chordata > Mammalia > Rodentia > Sciuridae > Ictidomys > Ictidomys tridecemlineatus. The sequence goes on from NC_135493.1 coordinate 102,995,937, forward strand.
CTATTTTGTAACTTCCCAGGCTGTTAGTCAAATCACCCTGCTGCCTAGCAAGGTTCTGATTAATCTGGATTTCACTAATTACCCTGCAGTCACATGGATTGGATTAAACTGCTTTTTGTATTCTTTTGCTATGGGTTTCAAATCAGTTTCCATGGAATCCGTAGCAAAGACACTACCATCACATCCCTGATAATGAATCTTTCCACAGGAGGGACAGCCAGGAATTATGCTTTAATTCTTCCTCATGTAGTCTTTCTTTCAGGCAAATATTTTCCTCTAGGGAATCAAAGGTGGGTGCATTTAAGGGAACTAAAAAAGAGTAAAGGTGCTTGAGGTAGGTAAAGAATCAGGCCTATATTGCTTCTCCAGTGACATGACTGGGGAGAAATAGGTGCAGGTGGATTGGATTCAGTAGAATAAAAACAATAAAATGAAATAAAACAAACTAGCTTGGCTATTTTTAGGGTCAAGCCCTAACCCCAGTTCCAAGCCTACAGGTGCTGATGACTATCTTTCAAGAAGCAACACTGCCACCTAGCTGTATAAAATTGAGAAACGATCGATGCCTTCTTTTTCTAACCAAATCCTTCCCATATTAAACCGACTTTCTGATTTCCACATTCTCTAAGTAGAATCCTGGAGTTTTGGAAGATTACTATGATATCCCTAGGAATACAAAGTACTATGTAACAAAACCACTATGAGATAATTGGAAAAGATCTCAAGAAACATGCAAACCACTGTTTAGAGTTCACAAAGTTTAAAATTAAATTGCAAAGGAAATTTATAAGGTGGGTCTCTGATAGACTGATCCATTGTATTTTCAGTATTCGCTGAATTGCCACCAGAATCTGAATCCACAGCCTTGACTATTACTCAAATGGCACATAAACTTTGGGGAAAACAAATAAGGGAAATGAGTGTATTGGTAATTATTTGAATTATCAGAACTTGTCTTGTTCTTGAGAATCACTGTCAGTTTTCACTGCCTTGCGATGTATAAATCCTAAAAAATACCATTTTCCATAAAACACACCTTCTGTGATTAGCCCAGTCAGAATTTTCCTAAACATCTCTTTGATGTTGCAATTTTATGCTGGTATTGTGCAGATCTTTACTCTTCAATTTTTAATGGTTCCCAATACAGAATCTTGCAGAAGAGGTAGATTTAACACAATGTAGTCTCATATCCTTTCCCAGAACTTACTTAGTGGTTTTGCAATGCATAGGCTATTTGTCTAAGCTGAATTACATTTTGAAGAATCCCCTTTCTTGGGTGTTTTCAGTTAGCATTGGCTAAAAGAGTGACTTGTGTGAGACTGAAGTGAAGCAGTGCCCAGGTTTATTTTCAAAGGTCTATGTAAGTTGAACCCTGTAACAGCTCATGCAGATTTGTGTAGATATGCTGATTTGTTTGTTAATATGGGCAAAAGCTGGGCCCACAGCTTCTCCAGCTCTCAATGGAACTTTTACTTCAGCTTCTCCAGTCTCTGAGTTGGAAAGAAGGAACAGATTTGTGGCAAGAGCACCATCTTCTCCTGTAGGTCACCCCATGGTGAGTTTGAAGACCTGGATACAATGAGCAGCTAATGTAGGTTCTTGTGACACAGATACATGATCTGCTTATTCCTGGCAGGTTCTGTTATTGTTCCTTACTTCCCTTGACAGCCATATTTCCTTCAGACACATGCTCTGTGACTCCAGGTTCAGCATCAAACACAGAAGAAATAGTTGAGCTAAGCCTGACAATTGGATAAAGTCAAATCCCTATAGTATATCCTTTATTTTACCCCATTACGAATGGTTTCATGTCTTTGAACACTGCTTGACCCACCTCTCATGTTCATATTCTTTACTGACCTAAGGAGAAGTGGTTTTAAGACCCTGTAACTGGAATAGGCAAGGCACCTGGGCACTGAGAGATGGGTGACTCAAGGTGGGAACTTGAGAAAAAACAAGACTGGATAGGGAGGAACAGCCCTGAATTTAAATCTGAATTTAAAACATGATGATTGTCTTAATCAAAAGTTTTAATGTTTTAAAAAATATTTTGTTTTTTAGTTGTAGATGGACACAATACCTTTATTTTATTTATTTATTCTTATGTGGTGGTGAGGATTGAACCCGGTGTAAGGCAAGCACGCTGCCACTGAGTCTCAACCCCAGTCCCAAAGTTTTCATTTTTAATGGCTAATTTCTTATTCCAGGTAGTCTTGGCTTTCCCTCCTCATTTCATTATACTGATCTGATCTGCTGTTTATTAATACCTCTTTATTAATGCTGTTAAGTTGGCAGTAACATTTGTATTTCTTACGCTGTTTCCCCACATTAATAGAAGAACAAGGACATTACTCTGAACACCTTTTCTACAGGACTGATTGGCTTCAGTATTATATACAAATCATATTGAAATACATCCTCTGCTTTGGTCCATGTCAAATTTTATATCTAACCATTCTATAATCACTTCATTTATTTAACAAATACTTACTGAGCATCTACTCTGAATTAGGTACTAGGTTTGGTGCTGTTGAATCTAGCAGCAAATATGGCAAACACAGTCTCTGACCACATGTAGGACATTTTTAAGCAAATAATTACACAGATAATTATTAAAATACAGGCAAACTGCATTGGAAAAATGGTACAGTGGAAAAAGAAAGAACATTTTAAGAGCATATAGAAAGAGAATTAATCTAATCAAGAGGTAAGGGAATCAGATAATTTGGAATGGAGGGGCTGGGGTTGTGGCTCAGTGGTAGAGCACTTGCCTAGCGTGTGTGGGGCACTGGGTTCGATCCTCAGCACCAACATAAAAATAAATAAATAAAATGAAGATATTGTGTCCAACTACAACTGAAAAATAAATATTAAAAAAAGAGAAAATTTGGAATGAAACCCCCATTTGACTCAGTTATCCTACTTCTCAGTATATACCCAAAGGACTTAGACACAGCATACTACAGTGAACAAGGCACATTAATGTTTATAGCAGCTCAATTCACAATAGCTAAGCTATGTAACCAACCTAGATGCTCTTCAACAGATGAATGGATAACGAAAATGTGGTATATATCCGCAATAGACTATTACTCAGCCATAAAGAGGAATGAAATTATGGCATTTGCCAGTAAATGGATGGAACTGGAGGCTATCATGCTAAGTGAAATAAGTCAACCCCCTATGCCCAAAATGCTGAATATTATCTCTGTAAGTGGATACGAACACACAAGAGGGGTGGGAGGAGGGAAGAATAGAAGTTCATTTGATTGGACAAAGGGGAATAAAGGAAAGAGAGGGGGAATAGGAATGGGAAAGACAGTGGAATGAAGTGAGCATAACTTTTCTATGTTCATATATGAATACACTGCCAGTGAAACTCCACATCATGTACCACAAGAATGGGATCCTTATAGAATGTTATACTCCATGTATGTATAATATGTCAAAATACATTCTCCTGCTCTCTGTATCTGAAAAGAACAAATGAAAATATAAAAAAGCAAGTAAGGGAAATAAAAGAAGGATTTCTTTCCCAAGGCCATGACAGTTCAATTTAGTCTGAAATACTGAAGCAGAATTAAAAAAAAAAAGATGAATCAGGGGAGTGCATCTAGAAAGAGGAATCCATAAGTGTGGTGAACTTGAATGTGGAAGTGACTTGTGTGGCAGAGACATACAGTATGTCTAGAGCAGAGGCAGATAAACTGTCACAAATAGGCCAAATTCAAATCATTTTTTTGAAAAGAAAGTTTATTGGACCAAGTCTTTACTCATTCATTTCCATATTTTCTATGGCTGCTTTTATGCTATAAGGCAGAGTTGAATACCTGCATCAGAATCCATATGACCTATATAATGTACAATATTTACTATCTAGCCTTTTATATTTACCAACTCCTGAATTTTCAGTGTGTAGCCTTTATATGTCACATTCTGTTCTCCACATTTATGGAGAAAATATATTTCCACATCAGTTGGAAAGGGTTTCAAACTTAAATTTTGAGGAAGAAAAAATGGTGGGGTGCATAGAAACAAATGAAGGAAAATCAGTGATCAAAAGGCAAATGCAGAAATCAAAGAAAGAAATGATGATAAAGACAATTTAGTGGAAATTAAGAGAAATGAGAATATTTTAATTGCATTTAGAAATAGAATCAACAAGCCTTGATTCTTGATTATAGTTTGGGAAGGTACTGAGGAAGAGGAATAATGTCTAGGTTTCTGACATCAGCAACAGGGTTGACAGTAAGGTCACTTTGTAAAATGATTACTGAAGGAAATCTGGGTTTAAGGAAGAGTTCATAAATTCTGCTTTGACATATTAAATTTAAAATACCTGTAGCAATTGAATGAGACTATTATTTGATAATTCTGTCTAAAAGGTCTTTAAAAAGAACCAGATTAACATTCATTTAAATCAGTTTTCAGCTGTTGGTAGAAGTGACTTATTCTTTCAGGCATTATTTTCTGATATAAGGCACAGGTAACTAATAGGAGGGATTGAGAAGAGTGGACAGAAGTCTAGATTATGTTCAGTGAATGGCAAAGAAATATTTTGGCAGGAACTAATTAGGAGATTATAAAAATAAACTTGTATTTATTAAGCTTTTACTATAGAACCACTGCTCTACAGAGCATATTTAATATGTTAGATCATTTAATCAGCAGGCTTAGAAGTCAGGCAATACACCCCCATTTAACATTCTTCACTTGGTTAACTATTGTATTATATTAGGCTTTGGATGTGAGGTGTCCCCCAAAAGCCCATATGTGAGACAATGCAAAAAGGTTCAGAGAAAAAACAATCAGGTTGTGAAAGCCTTAACCCAATCTGTGAATCAATCAGCTGATGGGATTAATTGAGTGGTAATTGAAGGCAGGTGGGTTGTGGCTGGAGGAGGTGGAGCTTTCGGGGCATGGCTTTGGGGTATATATGTGTATCTGGCAAGTGGAGATCTCTCTCTCTCTCTCTCTCTCCCTCCCTCCCATCTCCCCCCCCTTCCTCCCTCCCTCTCCCCCTCTCCCTCTCTCCCTCTCTCCCTCTCCCTCTCCCTCTCTCTCCCTCTCCCTCCCTCTCCCTCTCCCTCCCTCTCCCCTCTCCCTCTCTCTCCCTCCCCTCCCCTTCCTCCTCCCTCTCCCTCTCCCCTCCCCTCCCCCTTCTCTCTCTCTCTCTCTCTCTCTCCCTCTCCCTCTCCCTCTCCCTCTCCCTCTCCCCCTCCCTCCCTCCCTCCCTCCCTCCCTCCCTCCCTCTCTCTCTCTCTCTCTCTCTCTCTCTCTCTCTCTCTCTCTCTCTCTCTCTCTCTCTCTCCTGCCCTGATTGTTAACCTGACCTGAAGCCCCAAGAAATGGAGCCAGCTGCCTATGGACTGAGACTTCTAAAACTGTGAGTCCTCAAAGAAACTTTTTCTCCTCTACAGATGTTCTAGTTGAGTCCTTTTTTCACAGTAGTGAAAAAGCTGACTAAAACACATTGTTCGTCACAGAGTTTAATATAATTTCCTCAAAGTCTTCTTTAATTCACCACACAATAATCATTCCTTCTGCTTTTAACTTAAAAGGCAACCTGTTCTCCTTCCCCATTTGTTATAAGCATTACTTACTCTATGCCTATTATATCTTTTGAGTTAGTCTGGGTTATGCTGCTAAGATAAACAACCACCAAATATTAGAAACTTAAAATACAATGTGTTTTCTCACGTATGTACAAAGTGAATTAGCAAGAGTTTTTTCCTATTAAAGGTAGTTACTCAGGGATTGATGCTGATAAAATCTCCAAGGGCTTATGATAGTATTGCTATCTCAACATGTTTTTGCGATGATGGCTATAATGCAGAAAGTGAGGACTGGAGAGTTGAGTACTGGCAATTAAATGCCTCCACATGGAAGGGATACACTCACATTTTATTTGGGCAAAGTAAATAACATGATAAAAATAGAACTTTAAAAAGGTAAATGCAATTTTCCAATTTGCCCAAAACTAGAAAAAAACAGATATTAGTAAATAATAATAATCTCTACAATATGAACTTTCCCATTGGACTATGTATGTATTGTTCACCTTAGTATTCACTAGTACATTGATTAGCATCTAGTGGATACCTCCAAACTGTTTACTAAATAAATGAAAGTGGTGCTAGGCGTTGCTAGTGGTACAGGCCTCTAAATCCTAGCAATTTGGGAGGCTTATGAAGGAAGGATTGCAAGTTCAAGGTCAGCCTCAGCAACTTAGTGAGATCCTGCCTCAAAAAATAAAATTTTAAAAAAGCTGGGGATGTGGTTCAGTGGTTAAGCATCCCTGGGTTCAATTTGCAATACCATAATAATAATAATAATAATAACAATAATAATAATAATAATAATAATAATAATAATTAAGGTAAAACCAGTATGCAGATCCCAGCCTAACTATCTCCAAAAGTCATGTTCTTTCTATTCCATCATGTTAAGCCACACATATTCATTGTGTTGGTTTATTTCCATCCCTACAAATTTGCTAAAATGCATTTGGCTCCCAATAAAGATTTTTTTGACATGTTAAACATTTTCTTCCCAAAGGGGTGTGTGTGTGTGTGTGTGTGTGTGTGTGTGTGTGTGTGTGTGTGTGTATGTATGTATGTATGTATGTATTGCAGTGGGAGAAGTATTTATTTTTTGCTCTTTGTTTTAATTTAACAGGTCATCTGAGATGAGATTTTCTATATAGTAACCTGAGTACACACTATGCAAGATTTTAAAAATTAGATAAATGTAAACAGAAATATCTATGAATTACAGTAAAGCCTACATAAAGAAAATAATATCTTGTCAGGATTTCTGAATGAGCTCAGAGGCTAGGCTCTTTGAATAACTTATTACTTTAATTTGTTAGGCCATTTAAATAATATTTTAGATTAACACATTTTACAATTATTTTTACCAAACATTTATTTTATCAACAACTATGTCAGGTGTTTTCAATTGCTAGTTGTATGATCTTCCAAGTACAAACTTCCCTTTCTAATTTGCTCAAACAATACTTTGGTAAGGATTTTATTATGACCAGTTGAAATATAAGTTAAAAATTGTGGTAAGGAGCCAGAATCAGGGTGTCTTCTATGATATGGTATGGAATATATATTTTGTTGTGATTCACAAAGATTTTAAGCATGATAGTAATAATATAATATAATTTGTGTTATATAAAGATACCCTAATGTGTGTGTGTGTGTGAGTGTGTGAAAAAGTCTTGGAGGCAGGGAAAGATAAAATAATAAGAGACTAGGTGAGGTTATTCTCTAACATGGGAAGAAATTAAAAGGGACAAATGAAGGCATTGGCAGTGGGATGGAGAAAATGGAATGAATTGAAATGATGTTATCATGTTGTGATATATTGCATAGTTGGGCTAAAATTTTACTTCCTTAAAATAATATTACATGTATACACTCATACTATGGCTTCATGTTGGGTAGTCTGTGTTTCTCTGCCACTTTGATAGTAGGGCTTGGTCATGTGACTTGTTTGGCTGATAGAATATTAATCTATGTGTTTTGAGCTTCGCCTTGGCATGTGCTTGCACTATTTGGTTGGCCTTCTTGGGATACTGTGATCTTCTATGAGAAAAACTACTTTTCAGGCAATTGTTGTCCCTTTGGTCTTGGCCTCAGAATGAACACAGGTGTAAGAGGCCTAGCCAAACCTTCACTTGCAGCCTGAAAAAGAGTTGTAAAAAACATTGCAGACCTCTGAGTTGGAGAATACATGTTTATTGTTGGATGCTATTGGGTTTTGTAGTAGCTTATTATGCAGCATTATGGTGGTGATAAATTACTAAGACAAAGGTAGCTATGCTAGATCTCAGTGAAAGACTGAATATCTAAGAAAGATGTAAGGATTAATGCTGATACCAGATTTCTGAGAATATGGTGGTGATAGTCTCCTAGGAGGAAGGAAAAGAAGAAGAGCAGGGTGATGAGGTCAGTTTCATTTGGGGCAGTTTTTATATGAAATACTGGACAGACATCTAAGTAGATGTATCCTATAAGGAGTCTATCTGGGACCTCACTATATAAGAGTTAATGAAGCAAGGCCTTGTATCTGAGAATGTTTATTTGTTGAATGTATCTTATAGAACATGGTTTATGGAAATGTTAGAAATTTTTAGTTGAGAGATATTAGCATTTAGGTGGAGGTTAAAAAGAACAAGGGTTTCAAGGTGAGATTATATGAATTCTAGACAGGGCAGAGGGGTGGGAGGGAAAGGGAGGGGGCAGGGGGTTAGCAATGATGGAGGAATGTGATAGACATCATTATCCAAAGTACATGTATGAAGACATGAATTGATGTAAACATATTTTATATACAACGAGAGATATGAAAAATTATGCTGTATATGTGTAATAAGAATTATAATGCATTCCACTGTCATTTATTTAAAAAAATCACTGCAAAAAGAAAAAAACAGAAGAGAAATACAGTCAGAACTTTGAGGATATTAACACCAAAGGATATGGACTCCAAAGTGGAAAACCACAAGAGAATAAGAGACAGAAAAATGGGAGGAAAAGTGCTGGCAAGTAGAATTCCAAAAGCATCTTTAGAGAGAATTTCAAGCACAAAAATGTAGTCAACCATTTCAAATGCTCTGAAGTAGGATAAGGATCAAAAAGTACATTCCGTTAAAATGACTATCACATAAGAGGTGTCATTTATTTAAAAATATTTCTGATTAACTTAAATTTGCTCAAAACTCCACTAGAATTTTCATTTAGAATTGGACAGAGTAATCCTAAAAGCCATCTTAAAGAACAAGTATAGCAAATAGCTGATACTGAAAAAGACCACTGTGAAGACCACTTTTCTTACTACATTTGAAATGTATTTTAAATTTGTACTCATTAAAACAGTATTACATTAGTGCCAAATAAACATAGCAATAAACAGACTCATATGTGTAAAAATTTTGGTTAAGATGGAGAAATGGTTGCTCTCATAAAGTCATATGTAAAATGTAAAACTCAAGGTACAGATCAATCCTTGATAGTAGAATATACATGGTATATTTGCAAAGTATTCTTTTTAAAAATAGGCAAAATGTCTTATGGAATTTTATTATAATCATGTAATATATGCTATTTCTAGAAACATATTTCTTTTTTATATTTTATTAGAGCATTATAGCTATACATAATAGTGAAATTCATTTTGACATATTCACACTTGCATGAAATATAATTTGCTCTATTTCAGCCCCCAGTACTTCCTACTTTCCACCCCTCTTTCCCCATCATGTTCCCCCTCCTCTACTGCACTAGCCTTCCACCATCTATTTATTGTTTTTTATAAATTTGTACTTTATAGGTATACATAAAAGTAGAATCCACCATGGTACATTCACACATGCACAGGACATAATTTGGTCAACCTTATTCTACTGTTCCTCCCCTTTTTTATCCCCTCTTTCACTTCACCCTCCCCTCCATTCCACTGATCTTTCTTCCATTTCTGTGGTGTCCCCCACAATCACCCCCATCCCTATTTTGCTCTAGCGTGTATGTATAAGAAAAAATTTGACCCTCAACTTTCTGGGTCTGGCTTATTTTGCTTAGTATGATGTTCTCCAGTTTAAGCCATTTTCCAGCAAATGCCATAATTTCATTCTTTATTTCTGAGTAAAATTCTATAGAATATACCACATTTTCTGTATCCATTCATCTATTGAAGGGCATCTGGGCTGATTCTACAATTTGGCTATTGAGAATTGAGCTGCTATAAACGTTGATGTGCCTGTCTTGATGTGCCAGTACGCTGATTTTGGATCTTTTGCATATATACCAAGGAGTGGGATAGCTGGGTCATATGGTGGTTCCATTCCAAGTGTTTTGAGAAATCTCCACACTGCTTCCTACAGTGACTGTACTAATTTGTAATCCCACCAACAATTTATGAATGTACCTGTTCCCCACCATCCTCAACAACATTTATTTGTATTCTTGATGATTGCCATTCTAACTGGGGGAGATGAAATCTCAAAGTGGTTTTGATTTTCATTCTCATAGTTTCTAGGGATATTTGACATTTTTCATATATTGTTGGCCATATGAATGAAAATGTATTTATTTCTAAGATAAGTATATCAAATTATTAACATTGGTTCAATTAAAATTTTGACAATGGTTAACTGTTATCTTTATGGGGATAGTGTAATTTATGTACTAAACATAAAGGAAATTCCAAATATACTGTAGTGGACATAGATCACTTTTGTTAAAAGTAAACTTTGCATTTTTAAAATGTCCATTGGATCTATCACCTACAAAATCCATGGTGATGGTGGTGAATGTACTTTGAGTAGAGAGATAGGAAAGATGAACAGATTAAAGTGTGCTGAAGAGTGGGAAAAATGAGTGAGTTGATTGATCAGTGTTAAATACTGATTTAATGTACCTTGGATATCTGGTTAAAAAAATAAACTTAAAATTTGATGGAGTCATCAAGAGTAAATTAAGTAATACCCCATTTATCTCAAGATTGTAGCTGGAACCTCACAGTAGAGGAGGTAATTAAGATATTTTGAGCAGCTAATGTTCCTATATCAAAATAAATGTATTCTGTTCATAGGACAATCAGTAAGATCATCCAGAAGAAACTCTTAATTGTAATTTGATGTTTTTTTTTTTTAAAGGAGGAAAAGTATATTTGGTCACAGTTTCAGGGGTGTCAGTCCATTGTCACTTGGCCATGTTGTTTGCTTTGAGCCTGTGGTAGCAATTACATCCTGGCAGGTGAGTGCATAGAGGAGTAAAGCTATTCAACTCATGGCAGCCAGGAAGCAAAGAGAAAGTCATAAAGGGGCCTGGGTCCCAATATGCCTTTCAAGGGCATGCCCCCAATGATGTAACTCTCTAGGTTACTAGGTCACAGGCTCCCCAACAGCATCACAGGCTGGCATGTACACCTTGAACAGGCGAGTCTTTTGGGGAATTTAATGTACTTTGAAAAAATTCAGTTGTCTGGATTCATCCCTTGACAGTTTAGTAGCAGGCAAATGGAAAAAAAAAACCTGTTGATTAGCATAAATTTAGTGTAACAGTGAAGAGACAACAACTCTAGTTGCCATTCTAGCATCAAATGCAATTAATAATTTTAGGATATTAATGTTAGTTAATATCAGAGTTGTAAACTTAATTAAATCATGATTGAAATGTCAGAGTTCTGAATAAGGAAAAATATATACATAATACGTACATATACATACATACACATACAGGCTGGAAATCCTGAAATTCGCAAGCCACCAGGCTGGAAACTCGGGTAAGTCTTTCTGTCTAAAATCTGCAGGGCAGGTAGACAGACTGGTAATGCAGGCAGTGTTTCTATGTTGCAGTCTTGAGCCCGAATTCCTTCTCCCAAAAACCTAATTTTTTGCTCTTTAGTTTTGTCAACTGATTGGATGAAATGACCCATGCTATAGAGGGTAATATTTACTAAAAATTTAATGATATAAATTTTAATCACATCAAAAAAAAAAAAACCCTTCACAACAACATCTTGACTGATCAACCTTAAGTTAGCACACAAAATTAGCAGTGGGAAATGACAGGGAAGAATCTAGATTTGGACATATGATGTTACCACTAATTGGGACAAGACATGAAGGCAGTAGTTTGAGGGGGAAATTATATACTTATGATTTTTCATATTGAGTTGAAATATCCATGGACTAATCATAGTTGTATTTTTATTTAAGTTTTTGTGGATATATCATGGGATAATAGATATGGAATTTAGCATCATATAGTTAGTAGCTAGAACTTCAGGAGTAGATGAGATTACTTGGGGATAGTTATGAAGAGAGATCAGTGAACTGGATAAGGTAACTTACAGAACACAAATGTTTAAATGGTGAGGTTAGAACTCTATTGAGGAGATGGAGAAAAGGCAGTTCGATAAATAGAAGAACCAGTACTGGGTAGTATTTATTTTTAATTTTTATTTTCTAAATATTTATTTATTTATTTATTAGAGCATTATAGTTATACATAGTAGTTGGGTTCATTTTGACATATATGCATGGCATTTGATTTCAATCCTTCTATCCCATTCCTCTCCCTTCCCTCTTCCCTCCCATTATCCTTTATCTGCTCTACTGATCTCCCTTTTGCTCATTTATATCTTTTTGACTGGTGCTTTCTACATAAACATAAGGTGAAATTCCCTGTGATATATCCATATATATGCATAAAATAGGATTTTGTTAAATTTATTCCATATTCCCTCCTCTTTCCTGTCCTTACCCCTCCCTCTTGATCCATCTCTACTCCATTGATCTTTCCTATATCTTTGTGATGTTGAACTCCTATCCCCATTTCTTCTTTTATTTTGCTCTAGCTTCCACATATGAGAGAAAACATTCATCCTTTGATTTTCTGAGTGTGCCTCATTTCACTTAGGATGAAATTCTTCATTTCCATCCATTCAACTGCAAATGCCATAATTCCATTTATAACATAGAAGAAGGAAATCAAGAGTCAGAGTGGAGAAATGGGTAAGGGGAGGTAATGCAGACTAAATTCTCAAAAAATCATGTTATGTGCATATATAAATATACAAGAGGGAATGTCACCTTTATGCATAGGCAGAAAGAAACAATGAGATATAATAAATAGACGAGTGAAAGAAAGTCTAGTAGAGGAGAGGAGGGAGAATGGGAGAGGAGAGGTAGGATGGGAAGGAAAAGGGGGAGGATCATGAACTGAAATTGATTTACATGAGTTTTCCAGGATTAACCCAAATATTATGCATAATTATAAAGCTACAATTTAAAAAGAATATGGCATTACAGAACCATAAACCTGGTGTTTGAATCCTGACTCTACTATTACTAGCCATGTGATCTGAAGTAAATTATTTAACTTCTCAGTCTTTTTTCTCATCTGTAATGTTGGGATAACAGTAGTCCCTAAGTATAAATCACTTTGAAAATTAGATGAGAGGCATTCCAAACTGTTCCCACAAATTCATAATCACTATGTACATGTTAGGTATTATTTTATTGTCATAAACATTTTGCTAAGTTTTCATGTTGAGAAAATAATTGACCTTTAATGCAGAGGTAATATCGACCTTATAGAGAACTTTAATATTTGAAAAACTAATATATAAATAACCTTCTGACAGAGCATAATCCCCAAAACACTATGGGATGATTTCTTTTAAGTCAACATAAGTATTAATGTTTTGAGAAGTTTGGTCCTGCCTATTAAAAAAAATTATTAGACTTAATTTCTTGTTCCCCATTTGTTTAGGATAAATGAAGTGTTTCATAACATGACAAAAGATACACTCATACACTGCTGGTGGGACTGCAAATTAGTGCAGCCAATTTGGAAAGCAGTATGGAGATTGCTTGGAAAGCTGGGAATGGAACCACCATTTGACCCAGCTATTCCTCTTCTTGGACTATACCCAAAGGACCTAAAAACAGCATACTACAGGGACACAGCCACATCAATGTTTATAGCAGCACAATTCACAATAGCTAAACTGTGCAGCCAACCTAGATGTCCTTCAGTGGATAAATGAATAAAGAAATGTGGCATTTATATACAATGGAATATTACTCAGCAATAAAAGAGAAAAAAGCATGGCATTTGCAGGGAAATAGATGGCATTAGAGAAGATTATGCTAAATGAAGTTAGCCAATCCCCCCCCCAAAATGCTGAATGTTTTCTCTGATATAAGGGGGGTGACTCAAAGTGTGGTTGGAAATTACTTCTAGATAGGGAAAAAGGGTAGGAGGGAAAGGAAGGGAGAAGGGGAATAGCAAGGATAGTGGAAGGAGATGGTCATCATTATACAAAATACGTGTATGAATATGTGAATTTGGTGTCAACATATCTTATATACAAAGAGAGAGATGATAAATTGTGTTATAAAGGTGTATTAAGAATTGTGATGCAAAAAATTAAGGGAGCTTATATATAATGGCATAATTTGGCCAAATTATGAACATACTATATACAAAGAGTTACAAAAAATTATGCTGTGAATGGATAATTATGAATGTAATGCACTCCACTATGGTCATGTATGTAAGAAATAAAAAAAAATTGTAGAAATAGCTACTCCATTGGTATTAGGTAGTTTTTTTCTAGATATTGAAGAAGGTGAGAAAATAGCCTTTTATTCTCATACCCAAGTTTAACTTTTAACTGGTGGGGTAGCTAATACAATTTATTCCCAACTACATTTATCTATCCAACTGTAAAATGGGGGTAATGAATACAGTCATAGGGGGAAAATGAAGTGCTTTCATAGATTTTTGTCGATAATAAAAATCTAAAAAAAAATGAAGATCAGAGAAACTCACCTTGGACCATATCTCGGACTAAATAAGATATAAGAATAACTTGTGTCCTCTTAATGTACTTTTTATAAATCTGAGAAAAATCTGATTATCTCTTTTGAGAGTAATTTTTTTGTTGTTCTGTTATATTGAGGATTTAAGCCAGGAGCACTCTACCACTGAGCTATATCCCCAACACTTTTTATTCTTTAGTCTGACAGAGTCTCACTAAATTGCTGAGGCTGGCTTCAAACTTGTGATCCTCCTGTTTCAACCTCCTGAGTTGCTGGAATTATGGGGGGTGAGCCACTGTGCTGGGTTTTAGAGAATAATATTGAAGATAGATTAGAATATATTGTAAGTGCTACATAATCAAAGCATTTTATTCTTTTACATTTTATAATTTTAGGTGATTTTAAACTTAATTTTTCCAAGCTGGGATTTTTGTATCATAATTACTGGCCTCATACAACATTTTATTTAAAAAATATTTGGAATTTATGATTAGATGTATGAATCTGGGGCTAGTTACACTTCCTTTATTTTGTATTCATGTAGCTTTTAGAATTTAGCATTGCGCTTTTTCAAATACTATATAATATATATCTATATCTATATCTATCTATCTATATCTATCTATCTATATCTATCTATCTATCTATATCTATCTATCTATCTATCTATCTATCTATCTATCTATCTATCTATCTATATTTGGTTCATTTTCCTGCTTGACTCCCTTGGTATGCTCTGTGTTAATTGACATTTATTTTGCTTCTTATTGGCTAGAAACAATAACATAAATCTCAATTATGTACTGAGATAAAATATATTTCCTAGTTTAGCCATATTGTGAGATGAAATCTTAGTGTAGTTTTGACTTGCATTTTCTTGATTGCTAAAGATGCTGAATGTTTTTTCATATATTTGTTGGTCATTTGCATTCCTTCTTTTGAGACATTTTAATTTTGTTTTGCCCATTTATTGATTGTGTTATTTGTTTTGTTGGTGTTAAGAGTTTTTGAATTCTTTAGCTATTCTGATTATTAATCCTCAATTGGAGAAGGAGCTGGCCAAGGTTTTCTCCTATTCTGTACTTTTTCTCTTCACACTCTTGTTTCCTTTTCTGGGCAGAATATTTTCAGTTTGATGGCATCCCACTTATTGATTATTGGTTTTATTTCTTATGCTTAAGGGTCTTTTTAAGGAAGTTGGTGCCAGCATCTATATGATGAAATATTGACCCTATGTTTTCTTTTAGCAGTTGTAACATTTCTGGTCTAATTCGTAAGACTTTGATCCATTTCGATTTGAGTTTTCTGCAGGGTGAGAGAGTTCTAATTTCACTTTTCTACATGTAGCTCTCTAGTTATCCCAGAACTATTTTTTGAAAAGGCTGTCTTTTATCCAACATGTATTTGTGTCACCTTTATCAAATATCAGATGTAGGAATGTGGAATTGTCTCTGTCTCCTATACTGTTTATTGGTTTTCATGTCTATTTTGATGCCAGTACCATACTGTTTTTGTTACTACAGCTCTGCTGTATCTGATAATTTCAGATCAGGTATTTTGATGCCTCTTGCTTTGCTTTCCTTGGTTAGCATTGCTTTGGTTATTCCAGGTCTCTTATTTTTCCAAATGAATTTAAGAATAGTTTTTGCTAATTCTGTGAAGAATGCCATTGGTATATTGATTGGGAATGCCATGCTTTTAAGTACTATGTTTACCTTTCTAGACAGCATGAGATAAATATGGTCCATGAACTATAGAAAAAAACCTATGAATAATCAGGGACTTATACTCTGATATATGTTTGCGTTTTGTTAATATGCTTTTTGTTTTCTGTTGCTAAAATCCCAAGACTAAAGCATGGATAAAGAAAAGAAGTTTTGTTTGGCTTATGATTCTGGTTGAAAGTCCAGTGGCCACATTTGGTGATTAACTTCTTGCTGGCAGAATCCTGATGTGATGCAAGATATCACATGCCAAGAGATATGGAGGATGCATGTGTCTGTATATACTCTGGTCATTCTCTCTTCTTTCTTATAAAGCCACCAGTATTCTGTTATGGGAATCATACTGTGATGATCTTATCTAATCATAATTACCTCCAAAGGCCCCATCTTTAAAACCATAGTTGGATTAAATCTCCACTCTCTTAATACCTCATGATGGGGATTAAACTTCAACATCACTTTCAAAGGGGACAAGTTATATTTAAATCAGAGTGCATGGCATCTTGAGAGATAATAGCCTATGGCTTAATCTTTAATCTTTCTACATTTTGTTGTTGAAATAATCACATGTTACTTGACTGTTCTTTAGTGCCTATTTCCCCATTTTAATGGCTTCCCTAAATCTATTTTAGGATTTTTTTTTAACCTTTAGTTTCCTTAATCTTTTTAAAGAAATTTTTGTTGTAGATAAACACAATACCTCTATTTTATTTGTTTATTTTTATAAATAAATATATGTTTATTGAGAATAGAACCCAGTGCCTTGCACATGCTAAGCAAGCACCCTACCACTGAATTACAACCCCAGGCCAGTTTTCTTAATCTTTAAATAATTTTAAAGAATAATATATCCTTCCTGTGGAAACAAACAAGAACATAAAAGTTAAGACACAAATTTCTTGTAACTACTGCTAGTGCACTTAGTAGTTAACTTTTTTTTGTGTGTGTGATGCTGAGGATTGGACCCAGGGCCTTGTGCATGCAAGGCAACCACTCTACCAACTGAGCTATATCCCCTATTAGTTAAGTTCTGTTTAATTAACAGCCATGAAATTCAGCATCTTAACACAGCCATCATTTGTCCTCACTATAGGTTGGCTGAGGTGGCTCTGCTTCACACTATTGATTGATTAGGACCAGAAGTCTGGCTGGATCTTTTTCAAAATGGTAATGGCAGAAGTTCAAGAGAGCTTGGCTCAGTATACAAGCACATTGCAAGTCACTATTTGAGTCACAATTGGTCAAAGCAAGTCATAGCACTGAGCCCAAAGACAATAAATGAGAAAGTGCAATTTGCCCATTGATGATGTATATGATCATGACAAGAGTAAAGATGCAGGGAAGGGAAAAGAATTTAGGCCAATAATTTAATCTTTAACAACAGTATAAATTATTCATTAAACAATAACCTGCATTGCTGGGTGTGGTGGCTCATGCCTGTAATCACAGTGGATCAAGAGGCTCAGGCAGGAGGATCACAAGTTTGTGGCCAGCCTCAGCAATTTAGTGAGGTTCTAAGCAACTTAGCGAGATCTTGTTTCAAAATTTAAACATAAAAATAAAAGGGGCTAGGGATGTGGCTCAGTGATAAAGCACCAGTAGTTTCAATCCCTAGTACCATAAATAAATAAATAAATAAACAAATAAATAAATAACATTTATTTTCATGTCTATCTATATGTTGATATGTGTTTTGCTATAAATGCATCTGATTACACATGCAATATAAATTTTCCCTGATATTTCCACTTGATGACTAGAAAATGAAGCTACATGTATATCCAAATTGTAGTGACAGTTATCTTTCTACCCAAGCAGGAATCATGGCACTTTTGATGTGTCTCCTAGTTATTTCTGTTACCAAAGAAATTATTTACATATTTCCACAGATCATCTTGTTAGCAGCAGTCACCTACCTGCCACCACTACCCTCTTGGCCTTGGCTTTGGTTTATGCTTGGCCAGAACAAATATCCTCATATAGTAAGTTTTGTGTGTATCTCTAGTTATTATGTTAAGCTAATTTATAGGAGTAGAATTGCTTGGGAAAAGTTAAGTAGTTTTTAAAAAACTCTTTGTACATAGTAACAGTCTCTCTTTATATTTTCATTAGTATTGGATATCATTATTTAAAAATATTTTAAATTTTTGGTGCAAGGAATTGTATTAATTTCATTAACAAAATTGAACTTTTAAGAATATTTATTGTCCATTTAAAATGTATTAATTTCCTGATGAATTAACTCATTCACATATAGTCAAGCTCTTGGACCTTTACAACTTATGATCAATACTTAGATCATATAGTATTGGGCCACAGGAGGTCTCAGCAATCATCCCATCTCTTTTCCTTCTGTGCTGATGAGGCAGACTTAGAGAGAAGTCACTTATCTGATTTACTGTTGATTAGTGCTAGAAATGTCCTGATAATTATAAATGAAACTGAAAATTGACTTCTCAGTTTTTGAGAAAAATTGACTTAACATTTGCTGAACAAACAAGACTTAGACCAGCCCTGGCCAAAAGAAATTTAATGCAAGCTACACTTATAACCTTAAACCTTCTAGTAGCCACATTAAAAATGTAGAAATAGGTGAATATAATTTTAATCACATATCTTAATCATGAGATAGTTTAGGCCTCTAACTATTTTTTAAAGGAAGCTTTTTTGTGTTGTTGTTTATTTTTATGTGGTACTAAGGGTTGAACCCAGTGCCTAACACATGCTAGGCAAGTGCTCTACCACTGAGCCACAACCCTGGCCCCAGGTCTCTAACCATTTTATAAAATATTTGAAATATGAAATGTACATTATTCTCATAGTGAATCCGAGTTCAGAATAACCACATTTATTATTTATTTATTTATTTATTATTGGTTATTCAAAACATTACAAAGCTCTTGACATATCATTTTTAATACATTCGATTCAAGTGGGTTATGAACTCCCATTTGTACCCCAAATACAGATTGCAGAATCACATCGGTTACACATCCACAATTTTACATAATGCCATACTAGTGTCTGTTGTATTCTGCTACCTTTCCTATCCTCTACTATCCCCCCTCCCCTCCCCTCCCATCTTCACTCTCTACCCCATCTGTTGTAATTTACAGAATAACCACATTTAAAATGCTCAATAACCACATGTCACTTGTGGCTACAGTATTGGATGTGATAGATCCAGACCATATTCTTAAAATCTGAAAAATCCTCAGTAAGAGAGAATAGACTATGCATCAATTAAAATTATGTACTTTTACAAACTGCTGACTTTATAGAGACACAGAGAATGTATATAGTAGGTATTCAACATAAGTTTCTTGAATAAATAATCCTCATGTAGATATCGGTTTGAATAAGCAATTGCAGAATACATATTTTATTTTATATGACATCATGAGATGTGTCATTTGCTTACCAATATAAAAAACTTTATTTCTTGGAGGAGTTTCTTATCTAATTTTCAAAATGACCTTGTAAATCTTTACAGGGAGAGTTTGTCACTCAATAGTATCTTTCTGCATGATCCTTTACAATAACATGCATGACTTAAGTAGATGGAGAATTTTCTCCTATCTTTTGGTGCAGTGTCAAAATCATAGCTTCCTACCACCTGATTTTACATGTATAAACATCTGAACAGTTCAATTAAGCATGCTGAAAAACTAGCATTTTTTTCCTGGAGGGAGATACAGATAAGAGTAAATGAAATGGAAAGATGGCATATTATTATTATTATTTATTTTCTTTTTATTCAAAGCTAATATGTCTTCCAAGGAAACATTTTACACTTCTGAGGACTTCAAGAAGAATATTTAGGGATTCCACTTCAGTAGATGTTTTATTACACAGTAATTTCCTTAGTCTTTCCTCATGTATCTCTTAAAAGGGAGACTTTGGTTATTGAACACTTACTAGTATATGTGTTCAGTGGCCAGTCTCAAATAAAACACTCCATTAAAATCCTCCTGCAAATATCAAGGTGGTTTCAAAAAGAAAAAAAACCTCTCTAGCCTTAAGGTTAGAAGCCAAGAGCCAGTAGATTCTGTACCAAATCAAACTTTACTCAGCTTCAGATTTGAAAACACTTTAAAGGTGTGGTGGAGGTACCCAGAGGAATGAAGAGTACTGTAAACTTTCCCATCTGAAATGAAAAGTTACATGGAAGGGGCTGTTGCTGTCAGAGAGGGTTCATGGTGAGGACAAGATCTCCAGGGAATTGGAACCCTCTATGGCAGAAAGAAGGCAGGGAGTCTGGGATTTCTGTTTCTTTGTGCAGGCTCCACAGGAGGACACACTGAAAAGGTGGTCAGAAGGTCAGTGCCAGTTTAGATACTGAAGAAAACTCAGGAGAAGGGTGCTGTAATTCAGGAAAGTGTTGAAATTGGACCCAGCCAGAGTCAGCTCTTGAGGAACTTTGGGGCAAAGGGAAGAAAGGAACCCAGACAAATAAACCCAACAGATAGTTTAGTTTTCATTTTTACCTTTGTTCTTTAGGCCTGTTTTTGGTACTTTGGCCACTGGATACAACTCATCAGTTCAGAAATATTGTGGAGGAGTGAGAAGAATTAAGAGACAAATTTGCCTCAGGTTGGGAAGAGTAAAACAGTGAATTCTGTAGGAATTCAGACCTGAGGTCTGGTCCCAGGTCTGTCACTAGCCATGTAAACTTGAAAATATTTTAAGTTCTTCATCTGTCAAGTAAGTCCAGTAAGCCCTATTCTATAGGATTGTTGGAACATATATAATGTATACAAAGCACCTGACAAAGTAGCTAGTAAATATCACGTCTCTAATCAAGGAATAATCATTATGACTACATTTATGCTAGAAGAGAACACTTTTGTCTCTGGGAAGTCTTTAACTAGAAATCAGAGAATATGCAGTGCTCTGGTACAAAGAAAACACAAACTACCAAAAAGTCAATAAGCAAATAACAGGAAAATTTCCCCAGTAGAGAATATATAATTTAATATGGGGGCAGGGATTTCACCAGGTTTCAACTCAAAGCTTGTAGACTTCATGTCAAGGACCAACAGTTCTCCTCCCTGCAGGAAGCCCTCTGTCAACAATATATCTCTATTTTCATTTATTTTGCTACCAATAAAATCTAGCTCTTCCTTGGAGTTCTACCAAATAAGATATCCCAATTAATGGAATATAGACTCTGGATCTCCCAGCACAGGGTAAAGAGTGCCAGCCCAGTGGTTTCTGGCCATATCACCTCAAAAGAATGTTTCAGAGCTATTTAGGGAAGCCTCTTACCCTGCCAGCAATAGTGGCACCCAGTAACAAGAGTATCCCCACTTATGTATCAGAAACTCTCTGAAAACAATATTTGGAGAGTTTCAAATGCACTGGAACAGGAGTGCCACACTTCTTTCATTCCTACCCTAGGCAGAAATTCCTTCTGCTTTACAATATCTAAGTGTTAAATATAGCTTTTCATTCTAGGGCTACTCTCTCAACTATGGGGCTCACCATCCAGGAGTCTGGTACCTGCTCATGATTAACACAACTTCATTTAGCCCAACATGGGGCTAACTTAAAAATGACCTCTCAACAAGTAACTTGCAATATCCTGAAACACAAAGTTCCTTCACTCAGGGAATTTACACTTGGCTGCTCTCACCAGAAGCCCTCCCACTCCCACCACCACCTTAACTCCTTCCTTTATTTGTTCTGTGTTGAGTATGTAACACCATATTCTTTATATAATAACTCCTCTGAGACTTTAAAAATGTATGGGGAGGGGGCTGGGGATGTGGCTCAAGCGGTGGCGCGCTCGCCTGATCCTCAGCACCACATACAAACAAAGATGTTGTGTCCACTGAAAACTAAAAAAAATAAATATTAAAAAATTTTAAAAAATGTATGGGGAGGTGACTCAAAGTGGGGTAGGGAGGGAAGGCATGGGAGGAAAATTATCTCTAGATAGGGAATAGGGGTGGGAGGGAAAGGGAGGGAGAAGGGGAATAGCCAGGATGGTGGAAGGAGACGGTCATCATTATATACATGTATGAAGATGTGAATTTGGTGTCAACATACCTTATATATAAAGAGAGATATGATAAATGGTGGTATAAAGGTATATTAAGAATTGTATGGAAAAAAATAAGAGAGCTCATGTATAATGGCATAATTTGGTGTGAACATACTTTATATATATACAGAGTTATAAAAAATTGTGCTATGAATGGATGATCATGAATGTAATGCACTCCACTATTGTCATGTATGTAAGAAATAAAAAAATGTATGGGGAAGGAAAGGATTTAATTCATCTTAGCATCATCTCTACTAACACACAACACAGCCCTCCAAAGAACAGATGCTCAATTCAGGATGAGAATAAATGAGTCACTGAGCAAGGAATACAATTTATTACTATTTAATTTTATCTGCATAGTTGAATAGTTGAATATATATCTTTGAATTTTACAATAAGAAAATAGAGAGAAAAGTGAATAAGGTAGACCAACAGTTGACTAGGTTTTGCTTTGTTTTCATCTGTTTTAAGACCCCAATTACATTTCATGAGTTTTTCACACATTTCCAGGAAAATTGCCATTCTGAAGGTGTTTTATTTTGTTCACTAACCCCAAAAAAGATTTAAGGGTTTTAAAAATCTATTTGAAAATACCAAAATTCTTGCACTTAAAACTTACAACATCAATAAATATGTGATCTATATCATTTATAACCAATGAATCTAAATTTAAATAAATATTCTATTAAAAGAAAAATACTTGAAAGATATTAATGTATAATGAATAGAGACATTATGATCTCTCTAGGACCATGCCAGCCTCCTGGTATTATATGGTAGGAAGCTCTCTGAAAACAATGTAGAATCTGCTTCTGATCTCACTAAGGGCAGGAGGAACTGCCAGGTGTGACCCTAGAACATGTATGGACGTTGGCAGCAGCACCGTGCCTGGTTGCAGCTCTGGGTTGGGATCTCGCTTCCTCATCTCTCAAGGCCTCTTCATAATGGGATGGGAAGGCACTGGGGACAGTATCATTGACCTTGGCCAAAAACTCTAGGACTTTCATCTTGCTAGTTTCAGCAAGAGATCGGGGGCCCCATAGGAATTGATAGTGTGGAGGATCACTACCAGGCACCTGCCGGTACTCCAGGTACTGCTCCTGCACCAGATCTTGGGTGATAAGCTTTCGGGGCTCCCCAAAGATTATGTGCTTCTTCCCTTCATAGATCCCCAAAATATTCAGGAATTCCCAGATCTCCTCCTCAGAGGCAGCGTTGCCATTTAAGAAGATCACACCTAGGAGAGGCATCAGAAGCCCATTCTTGGGAAAGCCCAAGCTAGTCAGACTTCCATTGTTGGAGACATCTAGCTTGCTGACAAGGGTATAGGAGTTACCACCAGGCTTGACTTCCTTCAGCTCAAGGCCAAAGACCAGATCGACACGCTCAGAGGCTTTCTTGAGGATCTCTGGAAACTGCTCCTTGAACCTTTTGTTGACAATCTTCAGCATCTCTCCCTTCATAATGGGCTCTTTCATTTTATACTTGTACAGCAGGTACTGCATCAGCATCCCTGCCTTCTTGGTGAGAAGATCTCTCTGGGTGCTCTCAGTGGAGGGTGGGATCTTAGAGGTACTGGCACTTCCCTCCCCCCGGCTCTTGGCACCTTTACCAGACTTCTTGCGTGAAACACCTGCAGCAGCAGTGGTGGTAGGCTTCTGGGAAAAGGCAGTAGCAGAGGTGCTGGGGACAGCATCTTCAGAAACAGAAGAGGAGCAGGAGGGGGCCCCTTTTTCCTCAGTGGCCTGAGCATTCTTGAGACCCTGGGTCTCATCTTTGGCTTGGCGGCGCTTCTCACGAGCACGAAGCTTACTCTTTTGTCCCCGGGGCATGATGGCTGTGGTCAGGGACAGCAAGCAGGAATATGGGCTGGACAGCAGGTGTTCTGGGAACCTGGAGGAGGGAGAATGAGATCCAATGAGCAGTTTTAGCAGGACACATCATTCTGTTTTTTTTTTAAAGCACTCTCTGCAGGTTTCCATGAGAACACTGCTCTGGAAACCCACCGGGCTCCTCTTCTTGGACCACCTGACCCCTGGAAAACAAGGGGAGGAAATTACAGTGTGTTTTAGTCTGAAGCCTGCCAGGCTTCCCTGGGGCTGACTTAGTGACAGCAAGGGTTAGCAATGTGTTCTTTCGTGTGTTCAAAGGTCCTCTAAGTCTACACACACAGAATCAGTATATCTGCTCTTGGTCAGGGTATGGCACTTCTTTCCTGTGCTGCTCTGAAGCTGAGAAGCTCCCTTGTATTCAAGAATAGGAAATGTGTGTGTGGGGTTTCTCCCACTACTCCTTCAAACATGCAGTGCTGACAATTCTGTAGGGGTATCTCTCTCTCCCTCTCCCTCTCCCCCCTCCCCACCCTCTTTCTCTCCTGTGCTCACTTGCCCTCAATATTCACTCAGGGTCCTCATTTTGTCTACACCTAGAGTCTGAAACCTTCCTTTCTACTAACTAGAGCTGCACTTTCAGACTCAGGCTCCTGTTTCCTTTAGACCTGGTACAAAGAAATGAGGAGGACTCTCAGCTGACAATCCTGCTCTAGGCATTCAACGGATGAGTATCAGGACAGAGCCAGACTCTATTGTTCTTTGTAATTGGGGTTGAGGGAGTGGTACCTTCAGTCCTCATCCATGGATCATACTTTGAATCCTGGGAAGGGCTGGGGCTCCCCTTTCTGGACCCGAGGACATCATTAGAGTAAGGTTCACACCTATCCGTCCATCACACTTAATTGAGGATGTGGGAGTGGCTGTAGTCCCATTGCTCATATTCTCCACAAGCTAAAAACTGTGGCTGGAAGGTTGACACCCTGCGACATATGGTTTTATTCATGATCCTCACTCAAGGTCTCCAATTGACTGGGAATCCTAAAATTCCTTCCCTTGCTGAATTGTCCAACTAAGACCCTCACTTCTCTGTTATTCCTGAAGAGAAACCAATGGGCACTTCTGCCTGACATCTATGCCTGGGGCCTCTCAGGCCTGACAAAGAGAAGGAATCTGTGGGACCCCTGTTGATATGGAGTTTCCTGAAGTCCTCATGGTCCTTTGTATGAGTCTTGGCACCACCTGAAAATCTTCTTCCTGCTAACCCGAGTCCCTCTGCTCAGAATAAGATTCTCATCTTCCTTACACCTGAAGATGAGAGTGTGAGCCACATCCAGCCAACTTTGTTCCCTAGGATATCCCACTGTTTGGGGATCATAGGTCTCTTTAATCCTCACTCAGATAGGGTATAACTCCACCATTAGCCTCCCTAAGTCTTCCAACATTATACCAAGGCTGTCATCTTGCTGTATCTCCAGGTCTGAATATGAGGGTATGACACATCTGTTAGAGTCCATAAACAAGTCAAGATGGCGCCTGGCACTTTGCCAAGTGGAGTGGTTTGAGAAGTAACTCCAGCGAGCCATTAAGATGATAGAGATTCCTTAATGACTGACTGCTGTGTCTAGATTATGTCAATTAAGTTAAGCTGTGTGTAATCATTAAGATGATGAGGATTCCTTATTGGTTGACTGCTGTATCTAGTTTATGTTAATTAAGTTAAGCTGTGTATTCAGTTATGTATATATACTTTTCTGTCCCACAATAAAGCGGCTCCCGCTCCCACTGTATCAACCTTCACAAGTTCCTTGTCACTCGCCCCCCCCATCCCCGCGGCAGCCAGACTGTGGCACACATCTGGCTACCTCTGCCTAGGATTTCCCAGGGCTGAGGTGGGAATTTGTGGACGCTCATTTTCTGATTTAGTGCTTCCTCAATGTTCTCCCTATCTTGACTTAATGCCTATCTACTTATGCTAATGCCCCCAACACTCTGAGACCCCTAGGAAGAAGTGAAAGTTTCTCATTTGGCCATGACTACCTGTTGGCCCCCAAGGCTGACAAACAGGAAGGGTTACTATGTTGCCCTCAGTCTTATGGGATGGGTGTTTTTCTCAGTTCTCAGGGTCTTCTTGATTCCTGGTACTAACTTGGAATCTTCCACTTGCTAACCTGAGGCTTCCTTTTACAATGTTTCTTACTTCCCTTAGATGCTCTAGGAAGAAGCGAATCAGACTTACCATGTCACCATGCCCAGATCTTCCAGGTCTCATAGTAGTCATGGGAGTCTATGTGGATCAATTTCTGGGAGGAGTCTCCCTCATACTATTACCACCTCAATTCCTATTAGGAACCAGGCCAGGTCTCCCCACTATGCTGAATAGGAGCTCTTCAATTAAACCAAAGGATTTGTGTCCCTGAGAGTACCCCTGAGTAAAATGATAGGAAACTTCATCCTTAGTGCTATAATCCTGGTTTCTTAGGGCTGAAGGCAGAGGCAAGACTTTATATGTTTTTCACTGTTCTGGAGTCTAATTCTTCATATAAAATTTGTACTTTGACACCTTTCATGGCCAAGGATTCTTCTCTTTCTGCTGAACTGGGGCAGCCAAACCTAAAACAAGGCCGTCATATCCTCAAGACCCTTCAGGGTAGAGTGATAAGGCACCTGAGTCTGATAGCTCTGGCCTGGGACTCCCAGAGGTTACAAAAGGTGCAGCACCCCCATCCACCCCCCCCTTACTGGGATTGAACCCAACGGTGCTTTACCCTGGAGTCACATCCCCAGTCTTCTTTATTTTTATTTTAAAAAAATTTTTTAGTTGTTTATAGACCTTCCTTCCTTCCTTCTTTCCTTCCTTCCTCCCTCCCTTCCTTCCTTCCTTCCTTCCTTCCTTCCTTCCTCCCTCCCTCCCTCCTTCCTTCCTTCCTTCCTTCCTTCCTTCCTTCCTTCTTTCTTTCTTTCCTGTTCTGAGAATCAAACCCAGTGCCTCACACATGCCAGGCAAGTGTGCTACTGCTGAGCCACAGCCCCGCCCCTTATTTTTTAAATTTTGAGACAGGGTCTTGCTATGTTGTGGAGGCCGGCTTTGAACTTGCCATCCTCCTGCCTCAGCCTTCTGAGTCACTTGGATTACAGTAGTGTCTATTTTTTTCACCCAGGTTGTTCACCTTTACTCCAAACCCCTTTCTGGAACTACCCTCTGCTGTCCAGAGGCCACTACCATCAGACAAAGATCCTCCTATTTCTTGGACCTGAGTTGACAGTAAGAATGAACCACATTCTTCCAAGGCCTGCGTGTGCTGAGAGCAATGATGGAACTCTTAGACCCCACTGTTGTGGAGTCTGGCTCCCTCAGTTCCACACAGGACTTTGACTTCTGGTAGGATCAGGATTGCTCCCTCTACTGAGCTCATTCCACACTCAAACCAAAGCACACAAATCCCAGAGTCACTAGAGAAGTCAGGGTGCTCCACATCTGACAACCTTGCCTGGGGGCTCCTACAACTGACAGTAGGGATGATGTTCTGTGTGACCACCTATTTTGGTGAAAGGTCCACTCACTGGCTCGTAGGGTCTTGCTTTTACTTGTTTTAGAGCCAAGCCCTCTCCCTAGGCTAATGGGACTTTTCCTCTTTAAATGGAATCCCTCCACTCCACTTTGGGTAAAAAGAATGTGGTAGAAAGGGCGCGACCCTAAGTCTTAACAGCTCTGACCCAAGATCTAAGAGGGCTGACCCATGGCCGTGACTTTGTGGGGCCTACTTTATTATGAATTGCATGCGGGGTGGGGGGAGGGGGCTCTTCAGTCAAACTCAGGGTCCTCACCTCAATCCAGAGAATTCACGCTCAGTAAAGTGGACGCCACGCCTTTCAGAAGGAGGTCCTTCCCTTCACAGCGGAAGTGAGGATGAATCACATCCGGCCAACGGCTGCCTGGGATCTCGGAGGATTGACAGCAGGAATCGGTCACTAAGGGACCTCCCTGTTTGGGAGTCAAGGATCCCTAGGTTCTTGCATTGGTATCTAGGCTATCCTCAGATTCCTCCCTCTACTTCCTTATGTCGCATGGTCTCCAAACAAAACTTACACCTTCCCCAGTTCCCACAGAGGAAATCTGAGCAGGCATCATATGGTTCCTCCTGCCTGAGCCTCATAGGACTGATAGCAGAGGTGGGGCTCTGTGAGCCTTGCTATTTGGGGAACAGGTCCTCTCATCAGCCCTCAGGGTCATCATTTTGATTTTGGTTTTGCCCAAGACCCCCCCACCCCAAGGTGGTGCCGCCCTCCTTAGTTCACATTTGAATGCTCACCTGGATGAGTGACCAGTCTTGTAACTCTACTCACTGTTTGAACCTGCTATTCTCACATCCACATACTGTCTCCCTGTTAAGTCCTAGTTGGAAGTTAGAGGAATCCTCATATGACCACAGTCATTTGGGGACCTGCAAGAATAGACATCAGGAACATGACACTGTGGGACCCCACAGTTCTAGTTATGTCCTTCTGTCATTCCTCATCTAGGATCCTACATTTACATTGATTAAAGTCCAGTACTGAACTGAAATCACTCTTTGTAAGGCTCTGGATGAATTCTAGATTTTGGAGTGGTTCCATCAGCAGTCTTCATTCATGGAAATCCTTATACTGACTACCTCTCTTGATTAAAGGCTTCCATGGGAATTCTACATCAATGCTAAAACTTGACCAGTTTCCTGCCTGCAAACCTTACAGAATAGAGGTCCTTGTTCCCAGAGAGATGTGATGTTAATAAACTGCAACACAAGAGAGGGAGCCCAGTGACCAAATTGAGAAATCTTTTTGTTCCCAATTAACTTTCATCTTCATCAGCTAAGCTTTTGCTTTGTATCTGTATGTATTTTTGTCTTCTAAATAAATTTTCTCATTTTATGTCCCAATTCAAAAACAAGGTTGGGATCCCAGGAGAGATATTTCTCTGTCAGAGAAAACACACACACACACACACACACACACACACACACACACACAGAGAGAGAGAGAGAGAGAGAGAGAGAGAGAGAGAGAGAGAGAGATATTTATTTCTTCTCTTTGCCAACCAGAGATGGGATAGTTCTAAATGATTTATTTCTTTTTACATAAAATGATAGAGTCAAATGATTTTCTGATCCCTGGACTCTTTGAGTCTATCTGATTTTATGTATGTAGATGATCATATTGTCCCCAAATATTACCTTTTTCTTTCCTTTATTCACCACCTCTCAATTATTTTAATTCTTAGGTTGTGAATTTCAGTCCAGTGTTTTGATTAAACTCCTCCTTTTACATTTTAGGATAGTAGAAGAAAGTGAATTAATTAGTCTTTGATCAGCTTCAGTCTAGGAGAGGTGAAACAGTGTGAGTTCTAGAGTAATTCAGACCAGGGGTCTAGTCCCAGCTTTGTCACTTACCAGCTATGTGAACTTGGGCATATTACCAAACTCTCTAAGCCTCAGGCTCTGCATCTGTGAATTCAGTTTTTAATATCTATCTCATAGGACTGATAGAGTGTGGTTGATGTGTGCAAAGCACCTGGAACAATGCCCGGAGTGCGCTGAGACTTCAACCAATACCTGTTATTACTACAATTATTTCAACCACAGAGGATACCATCCATCTTGATGAATTTTGTTTTTAAATTCAGAGGATAACAGAGAATATGCAACACTCTCTGTTGTCATGGGACAAGAAATCAGCCCAAAATGCTGCAAAGAAACTCCATGTAAAATTTCCCCCATTTAAACATACTTTTGGTATGGGAGTATCTTTCCCAGCTGAATGCAACTCAAATCCTCTAGAATTTGGTTTAAAGACCAACTCTGGCTTTTTATCCAAACCATTTCTATTTTTATTAATTTCTTCACCACCCCAAATCTAGATCTGCTTTAGAGTTTACCAAAGTATGTACACACACACACACACACACACACACACACTCACACACACACACATTTAAACACCCTTTAAAAAAATGGACTCCCCAGTTCATGGCAAAGAGTACCAGACCAGTAGCTTGAGTTTCTAAGATTATCATCTTGTTTTTCAGAAAATCCCTGAGGACTATCGGCATAAAATACCCATTGTGTGCACTGTTCATCTTTACTAGGACAAGAACACCAGGCACTTTCCATCTCCAGCTCAGGTGGAATTTGCTTTGGTTTATTCACATTTCCAAAGTCACTATTAAGGGAAGTTTTCTATTCCAGGCCCAGTACTTCAACTCATACCCACCATTAGAATGTCTGGCTCTTCAACCTAGATGCCCTTCAGTGGATGAATGGATTAAAAAATTGTGGCATATATACACAATGGAATTTACTCAGCATTAAAAGAGAATAAAATCATGGCATTTGCAGGTAAATGAATGACTTTGGAGAAGATAATGCTAAGTGAAGTTAGCCAATCCCAAAAAACAAATGCCAAATGTTTTCTCTGATATGAGGTTGACTTATAGTGGGAGTAGGGAGGGGGAACATGGGAGGATTAGATGAATTCTAGATAGGGCAGAGGGGAGAGAGGGAGAGGAAAGGGGCAGGGGGTTAGCAAGGATGGTGGGATGTGATGGACATCATCATCCAAAGTACATATATGAAGACTTGAATTGGGTGTCAACATACTTTATATACAAACATATATGAAAAATAGTGATATATATGTGTAGTATGAATTTTAATAAAAAACAAAGTACATGTATAAAAGGCATGAATTGGTGTGAACATACTCTATATACAAAGATATGAAAAATTGTACTCTATTTGTGTAATAAGAACTGTAATGCATTCCACTGTTGTGTATTTAAAAAAAAATAAAATCAATAAAACTAAAAAAAAAAAAAAAAAAGAATGTCTGGCTCCTGCTCAGAGTCCTACAGTCTCATCTACCTACCATGCAGCCAACTCAAATTCACTTCTTACTGATGGATATTAAATTTCTGAAAATCTCAAATACCTTGCCTCAGAAAATTTAAACCAGAGATCTAATATTGAACACCTCCTTTTCTTTTTTCTTTTTTTTTTAAACATTTATTTATTTTTTCTTAGTTCTCGGCAGACACAACATCTTTGTTTGTATGTGGTGCTGAGGATTGAACCCGGGCCGCACGCATGCTAGGCAAGCGCGATACCGCTTGAGCCACATCCCCAGGCCCCACCTCCTTTTCTTATCCCTCTCTTTTTACTTGTCTTTAGATCTTAGGGAATATTTGACAACTTTCATTATATAATAGCTAATTGTGTTTTGGTGCTGGGGATTGAAACTAGGGCTGCTATACCATTAAACTACATCCCCCGAGCTTTTTAAACTTTTTTTTTTTTTAACTTTGAGATAGGGTCTTGCTGATTGGTGAGGCTGGCCTCTAACTTGCAATCCTCCTTCCATAGCCTCCTGAGTTGCTGGAATTACAGGTTTGCATCACTATGCCTGGAAATAGCTACTCTTAAGTCTCCAAAATTCGATAGGTAGGAGTCGTATCTGTCTTTCTCAGCTTCTCCAGACTTCCAAAGAACAGCTACTCCATTGATATCTAGGGAATTAAAGTGCAAATGTACAAGAAATCAAATTTTTCATGATTTTATTTCTCCTTTATTCTTGAAAAAGCTAACAAGACCCAGGTATATGTACTTCTGTTTTACAAAGAAAGACTAAAAGAAATACAAAGAATCAAAACTTAACACCCTTTACTTTTTATTCT
Source organism: Ictidomys tridecemlineatus (assembly GCF_052094955.1). Lineage (NCBI taxonomy): Eukaryota > Metazoa > Chordata > Mammalia > Rodentia > Sciuridae > Ictidomys > Ictidomys tridecemlineatus. The sequence continues at coordinate 103,027,594 of NC_135493.1, forward strand.
GTACCCCATGATCCACCAACTCTATTGAGGGATAATTTAATTTATCATAATATTTATATTCTGATGTCATGTTTTCTGGTTATGGATCACAAAAAAATTAAAGGATTTTCAATTTGTATTATGTGATACCAAAATTCTCCCGCTTCAACCTGATATACTCTAATAAATGTGTGATTCATTTTGATTCTGAAGCTCAATAAACTTTCAATTAAAATAAACAACATTTAAAACAAAGAAAGAGAAAAAGTAAATCTCCAATTTTCCTATATTATCAGGAATACAAATATATACTGTGTTCCTACCAGCTCCATGTTTGCCCTCCTGTATGGTTTGGATGTGAAGTGTCCCCAAAAGCTCATGTGTGAGACAATGCAAGAAGGCTTAGAGGTGAAATGATTGAGTTATGAGAGTTTTAACCCAATCAGTAACACCTGATAGGGATTAACTGAGTGGTAACTGAAGGCAGGTGGGGTATGGCTGGAGGAGGTGGGCATTGAGGGGTGTGCATTTGGGGCATATATTTTGTATTTGGTGAGTGGAGTCTCTCTCTCTGCTTTCTGATCATCATGTGAGTCACTTCCCTCTGCCACACTCTTCTGCCATGATGTTGTGCCTCACCTCAAGCCTTGAGGAATGGAGTCAGCTGTCTATGGACTGAGACCTCTGAAACCGTGAGTTCCCAAATAAACTTTATCTCCTTAATCATTCTTGTTGAGTCTTTTGGTTACCACAGTGAAAAAGCTAACTAAAGCACTTCCAATGATTAGAAGTTTGTTTTCTTTACCTAAAAGTAACAAATCTGTCTTAGACCTTATTAGAACTGAGAAGAGTAGCTGGACATGACTGTGGCATGTTCCCTAGCCCTGGTGGTAGTGTTATGCTTGGCTGTAGCTCTGGCTCTGGTTCTCTCTGCCTCATCTCTCAAAAGTCTCTTCATAATGAGATGGAAATGTACTGGAGACAGGAACATTGACCTTGGCCAAAACTTCTCACATTTTTGAATATCCTAAGTAAATCCAGGTATGTAACATTTGACTTTATGAGAAAATTAATGGTTTAAGACAAGTCAAGAATGGACTTTTACTTTTCTTCTCTCCCTGTCTTGTAATCCTATTTACTGTAGCATTCTTGTTATGTTGCTCTATAAAATGAATGAATTAAGGATATTCAATTTGTAGTTTAAAACTTCTTACTACTAAACCTGATAAACAGCAATAAATTTGTGATCCATGTAATTTATAAACATATTCTGAATCTAAATAAGCATTCTATTTAAAGAAACCACACTTAAAATATACAAAAAAGAGAAACATCAATAAGCTCTTTATGCATAGCAATGGCAAATAAAGTAACAGTTTTTTTTTTCTGCTTCAGACCTTACAAAAGGGAACAGTTAGGGCCAGGCCTGGCTGCAACTCTAACTTGAACTTTCTCTTCATTTCTCAAAGCCTCTTCATAATGGGATGGAAAGGCACTGGGTATGGCATCATTGACCTTGGTTAAAAACTCTAGGACTTTCATCTTGCTAATTTTAGCATGGTTTCAGGGATCCCATAGGAATTTACAGTTTGTAGGATTACTGTAAGACACCTGCTGGCACTCTAGTTACTTTTCCTGCACCAGATCTTGAGTTATGAGTTTTCAGGAATCCCCAAAGACTTTAGACTTTCCCATCCTAGACCCCCATAAAACATTCAGGAATTCCCAGATCTCATTCTCAGAGGTGCAGATGTCATTTAAGAAAATCACACAGGAGAGGTATCAGAAGCCTGATTTTTAGGAAAGTCCCAGTCACCACTCAGATTCTTATTGTTGGTGAGGACTAGCTTGCTGACAAGGGTATGGGAGTCAAAGGCTTGACTTTCTTCATTTCAAGGCCAAAGACGAACTCTAAGAGCTAGAAGCCTCTCCTTGGGATCTCATGGAAGTGCTAGCTATGATTTGGATATGGTTTTGGTGTATACACAAAAGGTTCATGTGGTAGGATTTTTGTACCAGTGTGGCATTGCTAAGCTGAAGAAAACTTTTAAGAAATGGGATCTAGTTCAAGGTAATTAGATCATGGGAGCATTTCCCTCAAAAGGGATTATGCTAGTCTCATGAAGTGAACTATAAAAAAATTAGTGGCTGTCGGAGGTTAGAAGGAAGTGAAAGATGAATAGATGGGACACAGAGGATTTTTAGGGCAGTGAAACAATTCTGTATGGTTCTATAGTGGTGAATAGATGTCGTTATGCATTTGTCAAGACCCACAGAATATTTACTAAGATTGAACTCCAAGATTTAGCCACATCGTTGTTTATAGCAGCACAATCCACAATAGCCAAACTACAAAATTAATCTAGGTGCTCTTCAACAGATGAATGGACATGTATATAAAGAAGAATGCCACAAAGAAGAATAAAATTATGGCATTTGCAGGTAAATGGATGAACTGGAAAACATCATGCTAAGGGAAATAAGCCAGACCCAGAAAGCCAAGGGTTGACTATCTTCTCTGATATATGGAAGCTAGAACAAAACAGGAAAAATAAAGAAAAATAATGGGGGATTCTATGAAAATAAAAGAGGGATCAGTGGAGTAGAGGAAAGGGATTGAAGGGCGGGGGGAGGAAGGGCAGGAAAAGAGTACAGTGGTAGAATTAATGTGACTGAACTTTCCTATATAAGAATATACCCCAGTGAATTTCATTCTTATGTATATGAGTAATGCATTAATTTAAAATGTAAATAAAAGAAGAAAGATCAGTAGAGAAAAGGGAACAGAGGGAGGGAAAAGGGGAGGGAAAAGGGAAGTATTGGAGATTGAATTATATCAAAATTAATCCCAGTATTATGAATAGCTAAAACAAACTAATGAGAAAAAACAACAAAAAAGATTAAACCCTAATATAAAGTATAAATTTTGGGTTATAGTGATATGTAAATATAGATTCATCAATTGGAACAATTGTACCATTCTTGTGTGGGACATTGATAAAAGGAAGGCTGTGCATATGTGGGGACAGAATATATAGGGAAACTGTACTTTCTGCTCAGTTTTTTGATGAACTTAAAACTACCAAAATGAAGTCAATTTAAAAAAACAGTATTGGACACATTATATTGTTATTCTGCATGCATGAATATGCAACCACTAATCCCATTAATATGTACAACTACAATGCATCAATAAAAATGTGAAAAACAACATAAAAAACCCCAAAATAATCAAACAAACAAACGAACAAAAAACAGTGATGGAGAAGCTTCAGCTTCATACCTTGCCCTTGAATTTATGGGTTCAGTGCAAGGGGCCAGACTCTGTTTTCTCCTTTATTCAGGGTTGGGTTGTTCCCTTGATTCTCACTCACTTTCCTTGATTTGATTCAGCAGGGTCTGGGTCTCCCCTCTTTCTTTTCTTTTTTTTCTTTTTGGTACTGGAGATTGAACCAGGGGTACTTAACAACTAAGCCACATCCCCAACCCCTTTTGTGTTTTTAACTTTGAGACAGGGTCTCACTGAGTTGCTGAGGGCTTCACTAAATTGCTGAAGCTGGCTTTGAACTTTCTATCCTCCTGTCTCTGCCTCCCAAGCTGCTGGGATTACAGGCATGCACCACCATGCCTAGCTCCCCTCTTTATTGACTAGTAGTCCTTTCTTCCTGAGAGGTTTCTCCTTCTCTAAGATATAGTAAGAGGAACTAACCAAGGTTTCTTAGGAGTAATGGCTGTGGGACAGATTGATGTCTTCTAATGGATTGTCACACTGAGTAATCTAACTCAGGATCCTAAATAGAACTCATAGGAGAGCACAAGTTTCCTCTTTCTGTTGAGCTGAGACGCTTCTTTGGGTCAAGACCCTCATTTTTCTGATACTCCTGAGGAAAAAAAATGAGGGTAACTGACACTTATGCCTGAGTTTCTCACATCTAAAAATAGGCAGGACTCTGTGGGATCCTCACTAATAAAGCTTGGTAGATCCAACATTTTTCAGGTTATTCACCTCATTCCTGGCCCATCTTTCAATGGACTTGAGTCAGCCCATCTCAGACCAAGATCTTCATCTTCCTAAGAACTCCAAAGTGAAAATGAGATTCAGTCACATCCCGCCACAGCTGTTTGGGAGCTCTGTAGGCTGAGAGTAGGGTCAGGAATTTATAGGCCATATCGCTCTGGGAAGGTGTTTCCTTCTTTCTTCATTTAGAGACTTCAACTTGATATGTGTCAGGGATTAAGACTGTCCCCTCTACTGACCTGAGGTAATCCTCCTTAGGGTAAGATCCACAAGTTATTAAGAACCTTGAAGAATAGGGGAGGAGATCCTCAGGCTGACAACTCTGTCTGGCACGTTGTTACCCCTAGTCCTCCTACATGGGGATATCTGTGTGTATCTTAGCTTCTGTTCCTTGACTAAAGACTTTCTTGAAAATGGCACATTAATAAAGTTCTTTCAGTGTCTCTATGACAAATCTTGTAGGGAATGGGTCCTTTTCCCAGAATAATATAAGATGGGGAACCTGTAACACATCAATGTTTATAGCAGCACAATTCATAATAGCTAAACTGTGGAACCAACCTAGATGCCCCTCAGTGGATGAATGGATAAAAATTGTGCCATACATACACAATGAAATATTACTCAGCAATAAAAGAATTAAATCATGGAATTTGCAGGTAAATGGATGGAGTTAGAGAAGATAATGCTAAGTGAAGTTAGCCAATCCCAAATACCTAAATGCCAAATGTTTTCTTTGATATAAGGAGGCTGATTCACAGTGGGATAGGGAAAGGGAGCATGGGAAGAATAGAGAACTCTAGATAGAGCAGAGGGGTTGGAGGGGAAGGGAGGGGGTATGGGGTTATAAATGATGGTGGAATGTGATGATCATTATAATCCAAAGTACATGTATGAAGACATGAGTTGGTGTGAATATACTTTGTATACAACCATAAATATGAAAAATTGTGCTTTATATGTGTAATAAGAATTGTGATGCATTCCACTGTCATATATAAGTAAAACAACAACAACAACAACAACAAAAATAGGAGTCCCAGGACAAATGTTTTCTCAGAGAAAAAAACACATGGATCTATTTCTTTTCTTAATAGTCAAATTTAGCCTCTTAACAATTTCTGTTAAAAAAGATTTAACTTTCTAAAAGGAAGGGACTGTCCAGAATGATAGAATGTGAACCCATTATCTTTTGAGGTTAACTGACTTTGCGTATGAAGATAATCACATTGTCAACAAATATTATCTCTTTTTTCTGTAATTCATGCCTCTTCATCATTTTAGTATTTTTATTGCTCTGGTTATGTATTCCAATACAGTAGATTGGGCATAGATTCTGTAGGAATCTTGTGGGAATGATTGAATGTACATAATGTGTGAGAAATGCCCAGAGTATTTAAAAAGTGCCAGTTCTTTTTATGATTAATTTTTCTCTTCATGTTACAATATACTACACTGGGGTTCATTATTTTGATAATATGAGTATGCCACATTCTAGGACAAAAAACCCTGTTAGATAACATGCTACTTAGCAAGGAAAACAAAATAATACTTTCCCCTTACATGATAAATCATTCACTGTCAGTGTGAGGTAGACTTCCTCAGTTGATGTAACATAAAGCTTCTAAAAGTTATTTCAGGGAACAAACCTTCCCTCCCTCCCAGCTGCCATTTCATCTAAACCACTCCTATTTTATTTAAAAACCACCTGAAATAGATCTTGCCTAGAGTTTGCCAAGTAACACACAAGGTAACCTAATTGCGTGTACTTTTTAATGGAGCAGATTCTGTATACTCCAGCCTAGAGCAAAGAATGCCAGCACATTGACCTCTGGACATCTCACCTCCCTGGAAAGTATCACCCTTATGTCCTAGAAGCTCACTTGAGATGATGTGCATAGAACACTTTGTGCATTGTGTTTGACTATGCTGGGACAGAAGCATGGGAAACTTTCTATCCCTGTCCTAGGTGGAGATTCTCTCTGGTTTACCTATGATACCAAGGGAACTTCTAAAATCAATTCTCCATTTGAGGTTTAGTCTCTCTACTCTGAGATGTACCACCTTCAAACCTGGCCTGTGTTCCCCACTCCCAGAGCCTCAGCCAGCCCACCATGGAGCCCCACTTAAATTACCTCCCACTGAAGGACTTAAGACTGCATTATGAGATAATACACATTTGACTGCACTCATTTGGAACTCAAACCCTCCCTTCTTATCCCTTGTTTTCATTTATCCTTTTAGTCTCAGATGTGTTATCATCAATTTTCTTACCTGACAGCTGCTTTTGGACCTTATATTGCTTTCTTTTTTTGTGGTGCTGGGGATTGAGCCCAGGGCTTTGTGCATGCAAGACAATGAACCTTATACTGTAAAGTCAGTTACTTGGTCTTCTACCATTGAGATTGGCAGGGGGGTATTGGGTATTAGACTCAGGGACACTCAACCACTAAGCCACATCTCTTGCCATATTTTTTATTTTATTTAGAGACAGGGTCTCACTGAGTTGCTTAGTGCCTCACTGTTGCTGAGGCTGGCTTTGAACTCACGATCCTCTTGCCTCAGCCTCTGGAGCCACTGGGATTACAGGCATGCGCCACCACACCTGGCCTCAGTTATTAGGTTTTCCTTTGTCTTAGTCCTATCAGTAATAATAGTACTGAGCTTTGTAAGAGGAAATTCTCAATTGATATTCAGGAAATAAATGAGTCTGTGAACATGAGGGTCTAGTTTATTATGATTTAAGTCAATATTCTTAGATAAATCAGGTGTACACAGTTATTTGTCTTTTAACTTTATAAAATACAGATGTTCAGAAAACCAAATATTAACCATTTAACTCTTTATTTCCCCATTCCATATATTTTACTGCTGAATTTCTTCACATTGTAAAAGAAATGTTTATTACAATTCCATATTTTCTTGAACCAGATCACTAAATAAGATCACTAGTTTGTTTTACAAAGTAATGAAACTCTTACTCTTAAGACTGATAAAAAGTGTGATCAATATCATTCATAAATTTAGATTATAACATTAAATAAAAAGAACATTTGAAAACAATAATACAAGTAAAATCTTAGGAACACTAAGATATTATACCCTGTGTTCCCTCCAGTCATATCTAGCCCTCTACTACTTGAGACAATGATTTCCTTCTTTAGTTACTGAAGAATATGTCTCAACTTTACAGGTGTGGGAGGAATTGTGGGACATGGCCCTGGAACAATCACTGGCTGTGGTGGTGCTTTCACTGAGTGTAAGTATGGCTTGAGCTCTCTCTTCCTCATCTCTCAAAGCTTCATCATACCAGGACTGGAAGGCACTGGGCTCTGTATGATTGATCTTGGCCCAAAACTCCAGGACTTTCATTTTACTTGTTTCAGCATGAGCTCTTGGGCCCCATAGAAATTCATAGCGAGCAGGATCACTATCAGGTACCTGCCGGTACTCCAGGTATTGAAGCTTCACTAAATCTTGGGTGATGAGTTTCCTGGGCTCCCCAAAAATGAAGTGTCTCTTCCCAGCATATAATCTCATCTTATTCAGGAATTCCCAGATATTCTCCTCAGTGGCACAATTTCCCTTCATGAAGATCACACCCAGGAGATTCATTAGAAGACCAGTCTTGGGAAATCCCCTTCCACGGCTCACTATCCCATTGTTGGGGAGATTCATTTTGCTGACAAGAACATAGGCATTCTTCGTAGAATCAACTTCCTTTAAGTCAACACCAAATACCACCTCTATGCTGAAAGAAGCTCTTCTGAGGATCTCAAGGAAGCGATTCTTATGCTTTTTATTAATAATCTTCAGCATATCCACTTTCAAAATGGGCCTTTTCATTTTGTACATGTGCATCATGAACTGCACCAAAATGCTGGTTGTTTTGGTTAGAGAGTCTTTGTGAGGCTGCATGCTAGAAGGTGGGGACTGGGAAGACTGTTGCTTTTTCTTAATTTTGCAGTTGGCTCCTTCAGGTGATCTTGAGGGATAAATGCTTACAGGTATAGTGCTGGAAGAGGGTTCCTCAGGCACCTTGGGAGCACTTTGTGACCTAGAAGCAGAACTTTTGCGGGTGATAACTCCTAAATGAGAAGACGAAGGAGGAGCTATTTTCTCCTGGTTTTCACTGGCCTGAGCATTCATCCGGAGATCCTGGATCTCACCTTGGACCTGGTGGTGTTCCTCCCGAGTACAGCGCTTACTCTTCTGACTTCGAGGCATGATAACACCATGTAGAAACAACAGACACAAGTATAGGCAGGACAGCAGTGATGAGAGCACCTGGAAGAGAAGGAGAATGAGAAACCATAAGTAACTCCAGCAGGGAGATGCCTCCTTGGCAAGAAGAAGGCAGGTTTCCTTGAAAGCACTGATTTAGGAACCCACAAAAGTTCCTGTTCAAAACAGCCTGTCCTCTGTGAATCCTATAGAAATAACTAAAGTGTGTCTTAAATTGCAGTCCTGTAGCCCTGCTGGAGGAATATTGTGAGTGAAAATGGCAGTGGCAGGTCTAATTCTTGTGGATGCCCTTCTACTCTGGGGTAGGGAATCCTCTCAGTTCACATTCAGGATCATCATATTTAACTATTAACAGTGCTTGCCCCCACTTTCATGTGCAGCACTAATTTTTGTAACCTCCAACCAATGTTTTCCTTTCCCTAGGACCCACTAAGAGGAAGTGAAAGGGTACCTTAGCCCACCACTTTTGCCAGGGAATGCTCAGTTCTAAGAGCTCCATGGAGGCCTACTCTGATATGGGCTCATTGAGTTCCTTGGTCCTTATTCATGGTATTCACTGTGGCTCTTGGTAGGAACCGGGACATCTAATTCCTGCTGATCTGATGCTCCTCCCCTCAGATAAGGGCCCTCATCAAGCTACTACTATGAAAAAGAAAGGAAAGCTCACATACACCTGACATCTTTGCCTGGGATCCTTGAGACTACAAGTGTAGGGGTTCATTTATGGGCCCTCTCCATTGTCTCCTGTTTTGGGGAGAGGAGTGATAACACCAGTCCTCAATTAGACCTCTCACTCTGACTCCTATAAGGCTCTGGATCTCCTTTCTTGGCACAATTGGAGCATAAAACTACTTTAACCTTCTTAAGACTCTCAAAGTGAAAAGGGGATGACATACCCTGATAAGTTTTCTGGGAATTCCACAGATAAGAGAAGGGGAAGAATGTATGAGAACCCAATTTTTAGAGTTGTTGTTTCCCTTGGTCCTCACTCTAGTCTCTGACCTTGACTTCCTGTATGAGTTGGGACACCTCCTTTCACTAATTGATACCCTCCAGCCTCAGAATAGTGCCCAAGACAGAAAAGTCAGGGTTCCCCATGTGTGAATATCCGTGCCTGGAGCCCCATAGAAACTAGCGCAGTAAAATTGCTTTGTGTTGCCACCTGGTTGGGGAGATATCCCATCATTAGACTCAGGGCCTTCTACTCTATTGCAGTTAGGGCCCACGTCTCTTTCACGTGTTAATCTAGGCTACTTCTTAGATCCAGGCCATCTACTCTCTGACACTTTTCAGAAAGAAAAGAGAGCTTTAACCAGGCCTCCCAGGGGACACCACACAGAGCTAGGAGTTAGTGGAGTCCCCATTGGCATGAGGGGAATGACATCCTCAGTCCACAGTACCTCACCTTCACGCCTGACTAGTTGGGGGAATTCACGCTTCACCTACTGGACACTGCGCTTCTCAGAATGAGGCCCTCATCTTCGCAACGGAAGTGAAAATGAGCCACTTCCGGCCAACGGCTCCCTGGGATTTCCAAGGGCTAACAGCAGGGGCAGTTGCTAAGGAACCGCATTGTTCTGTAATCTATGGTCCTTAGCTCCTCACACTGCTCACCAGCATATCCTGGGATTTCCCCCTCTGGCTTGAGACACACAGCCTCCAAACAAATTTTCACCTCTCTCAAGTTCTACAGCGGAAATCTGGGTAGGCCCCACATGGCTCCTCTTACCTGGGTTTCACAGCCATGACAACAGCAGCGGGGTTCTGCTAGCATCCCCATTTTGGGGATAGGTCCTCTCATCAGCACTGCATTTGCCCAACACTTCTTTTCCTCGGGGCCCATTAACCTATTAGCTCCTGGTACTCTGCTTTCTGAGACCATCTAGGTAGAAAGGGGCACAGCAACCTGGCTATTTTGACTGATGCCTTAAAACTAGAAATGGCTTCTGCCTATTCTGGGATTCATCCCTCTGCTGACCCTAGTCCTCCAAATATAGCCCTCATCCTCCTAAGTCCATCCAGTGGAAGTCAAGATATGCTACACAGTCCTGGAAAGACTGTTGGGGTTGTTGGTGGCCCGCACATTTCAAGAGTGGTTCTCTGATTAACACTGGTGGTCTTCACCCTGACTCCAGTTAGGGCCAAGATTCCTCACTTTGAAGAACTGAGCTCAGGCATTCCCTTCCCTGAGGCACTCCAGGAGGAAATCAGGGTGCAGCTCAACCCTCAGCATTCTGCTTGGAGTATTCGATGGTTAGGTACAAGGACTGGGCATTTGTGGGGTTAGTGTTCTTTTCTTTCTCTTCAAGAACCTCACCTTGCTCCTGACCACTGCTGGGACTCCACTCTGCCTGACATAAACTCTGTTCAGATTAAGTTCCCTTCCTTCTGACATCTCCCAGTGGAAGTTAGGGTTGGGTACATTAGATTACTGATGTTAGGATCCTGGGAGGGTTGTCAGCACAGTGAGAGTTTGATGAGACACTACCATTCTTGTCCCCCAAATATTTCCCATTCAGAGTCCTTATCTTGATAGCTATCAAACATAGGGGTCTTCCTTTTACTAAACTCAGGTCCCTCTTCTTAAGCAAGTGCTCTCACTTGGCTGAGCACTATGAGGAATGAAAGGAAGGACGCCTAGTGTGACTGTTCTTCCTGGGGCATTATAGGTCAGGTTTGGGCAGATCTCTGAATGAAGTCCTGCATTTTGGGGATGGTGGTCTCCTCAGTATTCATTCAGTTTTCTCATGTCTCTTAGATTGAAAGCTTCTTGGAAAGTGTCACATCCTTGCAAACTCTAGAACAGTGTTCCTACTGCAAATCACAGGTCTATGTTCCAAGCCTGAAGTGAGATGGAGATCCTTCCAGGCAAGACAGGGGACCCAGAGGAGGAGGGGGTGGGATGTCAGAGAACAATGATGCTGATGTATCCTTCTTTTCAATAGTCAGTGTGTTTTTCTTATAGTACTTCTGTTTTAATTGATTTTCCTTCTTAATGGAAAGGAGCTGCCCAGGATGGTTGTGAGATCCCTGAATTTGAGATTATTTAACTTTGCATTTGTGGATGGTCATATGGCCACTGTGCATTATCTATTTCTCTTTTTTATTCATAACCTTCATTTATTGTAATATTTTAATTGGTCTGGCCTTGTATGCTAACCCAATTCTTTGGGCACAGAATCCTCTCAATTAACTTAGGCAGGCCTAAGAATAAGTGAGGAAATGCTCACTCTTATTAATATTGTTAAAAATATTGCACAATGCTCTGGACATTCACTCTGAGAATAGATACACTTGGGAGTATTGGGAAGAAAACAAATTAAAGGACACAAGGAGAGGAGTAGGATGAACAGTGGGAGCTACAGAATAATCTGGACTGGGAGCCTAGTCCCAGCTCTGTTGCTTTCTGGCCCTGTGAACTTGAGCAAATTACCAGACTCCAAGACAAAGAAATTTTAATCAAACCAAATACTGCTTAGCAATGAAAATTTTGTACAGTGTATCACCATTAGTGAATATTACATATAATGTGTTTTTGGAAGAATCCTCTCTTGTGTGGATACATTTCAAAGCAATTAGAATTTTGTCAATGATCAATGTCTTTCCTAACACACTCTTTTCTATAAAACACTCCTATTTTCATTTATTTATCCACCACTCCAAATCTAGAACCCCATTAGAATTTGCCAGTATACATAGTAACCTAATAGAATGACATTTCAATTTCCAGTAGGCTCTGGATTCCCTGTCCTAGAGCAGTATACTAGCATAGTGGATTCTGTGCCTCTCGCCAATTTAGAATGTATCTCCTTTATTTTTTAGTAGGTCCCTTGTAATAATGTGCATAGAATACTTGGTTTGTACACTATACTTGAATGTGCTGGGAGAGGAGCAAAGACAGTTTCCAGCTTTGCCCTAAATGGAATTTCCAACTGGCTTACACACAACCCCAACGTTTATAGCAATTATCCATTGCATGTTCAGTCTTCTGTCTCTGAAACACAACATCTAAAGGGCTGGCTCCTGTTCACCACTCATGTACCATTAGCCAGATAACATGCAGCCTCACTTAAATTACCTCTCATTGAAGAAGTTGTAGTTTCTCAAAAGTTCCAACCTCCCTTGCCTCAGAGCATTTACACTGAATGCTCTCATGTGGAATATTCTTTCTTCTTTTCTCCTCCATTTTTTTGAGTTGTCCTTTAGATATGAGAGAGAATTTCACCATCTTTTAATATAATAGTGGCTGTTAACCACTAAAGTTGTATGAAATTAGTCATTTTAAGGAAAAGAAGGAGGATGTAAGGGGCTTTAGCTTGTAGACTCAACTATTTTGACTGACAAAGTTTACCTCCTTCACACTGTTCCTAAGTCAGTGTTTTAGTTACCATCTCCAATGCTAACATGGAGACTTATGTTTGGGGAATGTTTGGAGAATATATAAGCCAGTGAATGAGAGGTCTAAAATATTGCAATTTAGTTTATCCTAATTTCTTAATTAGCTAAACAAATCCAGGTCTATATCTTTCAGTTTATAGAAAGAAATGATAAAAGAAGCAAGGTAAATCAAGAACTGAGCCCCCTATAGCTTTTGCATATTTTTTCTCTCTCATGATTTCAACAGTTTGTGGCATTCCTTCAAATTTCTAAGAAAATGCTTATCCCAATGCGATGGTAACTTGTGTGGATCACAGAGGAAACAGTCAAAGATTTTCAGTTTGTCTTGCTAAATTCCCAAACTCTTATTCTTAACCCTGACTAATAGCAATAAATATGTGGCCAATATCATCCAAAAATTTAAATCCTAAGCTAAATAAGTCTTTCATCGAAGGAAACAACATGTGCTGGACACAGTGATGCCTGCCTGTAATCCCAGCAATTTTGGAGGCTGAGAGAGAGGAGGATCCCGAGTTTGAGGCCAGCCTCAGCAACTTAGCAAGACCCTCAATAACTTGTTGAGAAACTTCCTCCAACCAAAAATAAAATCAAAAGACTGGGAATGTAGCTTAGTAGTAAAACACCTCTAGGTATTCAATACTCAGTACCTAAAACAAATATATAACAAAGGAACAACATTTGAAAAATATCAATAGATAAATAAATAAATCTACAAGTTACACATGTAGCAGAAACACAAATAAGTTATTATTATGTATCCTCTACTTCTACTCTGACTCTCTGTTACTTAGAACACTGCACACTTCAAACACAAAGTGAAGATCTTACTTCATCATTATTAGAAATGGTAGAAGCTGGTAGATATGGTAGTGTAACATGCCCTGGTTGTGATGGTAGTGCAGGCTTGTCTGCAAATTTGGTTTAGGCTTTCTCCTTTTCATCTTTCAAAACCTCTTCAAACCAGGATGGCAAGGTCCAGGAATTATATCATTTACTTAGTTCTGAAATGTCTAGGTTTTAGTGTGAGGTCTCAGACCACAAAGCAATAATGGGGGATCAATATTGGGCACCTGTTGGTAGTTCAGTTACTTTTCCTGAACCAAAGCCTCCTGTGATTTCCCCAAGATGAAGTACTTCTTTCCAGAATATATATATCTCCATTATATTCATCCCTTCCTGTATTATTTTCTTTGTTGGTATAATTGTCCTTTGTGAGTATCAGGCCAAGGACAATCATCAGAAGGCTACTCCTGGCCATGCTCTTTTTATAAATCATTCGGTCATCATTGGTGATGTCTAGTTTGCTGACAACAGCATAGGAGTTTGATTTAGTCAGGATTTTTTTTTCTATTGTGACTAAGACTCAACCAGAGAAATTGTAGAGGAGGAAATGTTTTTAGAGGTCTTAATCCATAGAAAGCAGGCTCTATTCCTTGGGGCTTGAGGTGAGGCAGAACATCATGGTAGATGAGTGTGGCAGAGGGAAACAGCTCACATGATGATTAGGAAGGAGAGAGAGAGAGAGAGAGAGAGAGAGAGAGAGAGAGAGAGAGAGAGAGAGAGAGAGAGAGAGAGAGAGGGAGCTCTCCACAGGCTAGATACAACAAAGCCACACCCTAATTCCCACCTCCTCCAGCCATACCTACCACTTTAGTTACCACTCAGTTAATTCCTATTAGGGGATTAATTCACTGATTAGGTTAAGACTCTCACAACTGAATCATTTCTTCTCTGAACTTTCTTGCATTGTCTCACACATGAGTTTTGGGAGACACCTCATATCCAAACCATATCAGAGTTCTTGTCAGGTCTTTTGGTCTTGTATCTCAACTCCAAAAACCAGCTTCATATATTCAGAGGCTCTCCTAAGGATCTCAGGAACTACTCTTTATAATCTTTGATGACATACTTCAATATGTTTGCTTTTGTGGGATCTATCATTTGATTACTGAGTGCAAGTAAAATCACCAACAAAGCCATTTGTAGTCTAGAAGGTATCTGGGCCAAATCTGAGTATCTGACAAGGCTTGCAGAGTTATTTGACTTTACTCCTCTTCCTGAACTCTGATTTCTGTATTAGGTTCCATGGGGTACCTGTAGATACTCTTGGCTTCAGATCTTCTTGTGGGCCTGAAGGTGTTGCTCACATGTACAGTGCTGATATTTATAATGTAGAGCCAGGATCTTTTTTTTCAGTGAAGGTAGACAGAAGTGTAGGTAGGTGGCATGCCAGTGGTAAATCACATTCTAAGGAAAAGAAGGAGGATGTAAGGGGCTTTAGCTTGTAGACTCAACTATTTTGACTGACAAAGGTTACCTCCTTCACACTGTTCCTAAGGCAGTGTTTTAGGGCCTCACACATCTCCTGTCTTGTCTGGTAGGTACCTAAAGGAGGAAGGGAGAAGGTCTTTATGGTGCAGCCAGACAATTCAGCTGGACAATTTACAGTTTTCACAGTGGGGAAAGAAGACTGGGATTCTATAGATTTTTCTCTGTATGAGGTTGGGTGATCCCTTCAGTCTTCACTTACAGTCTTTACTAAGACACCAGGTAGATCTTGAGATACAATGTCTGCCGACCTGTTTGAGTCAGTTGAGTCAGAGTTATATTTTCTTTTAGCTGCTATGACCAAAAGACCTGACAAAAACAATTAGAAGAGGAAAAGTTTATATGGGGGCTTGTGATTTCAGAGGTCTCAGTCCATAGACAGCCAGCTCCATTTCTTGGGACTCTAAGTGAGGCAGAATAACATGGTACAAGAGTGGTGGAGGACAGTGACTCAGAACATGGCCACCAGAAAGGGGGAAGAGGGGAAGAGAGAGAAAGAGAGAGAGAGAGAGAGAGAGAGAGAGAGAGAGAGAGAGAGAGAGAGAGAGAGAGAGAGAGATCTAAATCATAACATGACCTGAGGTAATCTCCTCTCCCCTCAAACCAGGGCCATCACCTCTCTGAGACCACTACAGGGGAAGCAAAGGGGTATCTCATTTGGCTACTGCTTTCTTTTTTCTCTTTCCTTCCTTCCTTCCTTCTTTCCTTCCTTCCTTCCTATCTTTTTTTCTTTTTTGTACCAGGGATCAAATCCAGAGGTGCTTAAACACTAAGCCACAGACCTTTTTTTCATTTTTTATTATGAGACAGCATCTCACTAAGTTGCTTAGGACCTTGCAAATTACTGAGTCTGGCCTTGAACTTCCAATCCTCCTGCCTCAGTCTCCCAAGCCATTGAGATTAGAGGTTTGTGTCACCATGACCATACAGAGAGAGAGAGAGAGAGAGAGAGAGAATATATATATATATATATAATATATATATATACACACATACATACATACACACACACACATGTAAAATCTCCTGAGAAGGAATGGGTCTCAGTTTGAAACTCTTTCTGGGTCTTCGAGTTCACACAGCAGGTGAGAGAAGAATACTGGAGTTATTGTCAGTTTACATGGGAGGCTCAAATGCATTAAGAAACTATAGTATTCCAAGAAAAGCTAGTTCAAGGACTTGCAAAGGGGTGGGGGATGGAATAATAGCAATGAATATCTCACTGAGAAGTTTTTATAAGGAATCAAATGTACCATATCAAATGGAATGGTGTTTACATCAGCATTTCCAAAAGTAGGGCCTGTGGGATATTTGGTTCTACACCCACACCACATGTGCATGCACACGCGCGTGCGCGCGCGCACACACACACACACACACTCACTCTCTCTCTCTCACAGTCAAATTGTTTTAGTATAAACTGGTTTAAACAAAGTTGAATAAGTTTTAGTTTACAATTTTGTTTTCATTGCAAGACTTCCCCAAATCCTTAATATGTCAGTATGCACTAGAAAACTTCCAAAGGGATAACATAACATCATGTATTTTGTAAACCTATTTGGCTATGGAGAGATGCTCCTCTGCCATTTTTTTTGACATTGTATCTTAAAACTTCATCACAGAGTATTTTGTGGATGTTTCTGACAGATTCTGAATGTTTTCAGTGAAGGTGCAGTGATCCTTGGAGGGGACAAGAATACAGGCAGGGGACATTTTCAAATCAAAATGTCTGTTTTAGTGCCTATAAAGGTAATTTCTAAACTGTAAGAACATCTTAATAAGTGACATGAAATATCACCTCTTCAGGTGTTTTTCTGAAAATTCAATTTGGAGTCAACAGGCTTCACTACATCCAAAATTTGCTTGAGATGCCTGATCAGTAAGAGACACAGTTGAAGAGTCATGTTAAATATATGTCCTCATAGATTTCCCAAAGAATGATACTGTACTAAGGCTGTTGAAAAGAAATGAGATGCTCCCAAGCCTCCAAGGGAGAAAATTGGCTAGAACTAGCCAAACTATATGGAACTTCATCCAAAAAGGTGTGAGTTCAGGTCACATGTTTAGCCCCAGCAGGAAATGAAAATGTTTGGAAACCACAGAGGAGAATCCTATCATAAGAACTGGTTTTACATAGAGGGAGTGGTGAAGAAATGGGGTAATGTGGAATCTACACAAATGCCTAAGTTCTTCCTAAAGGCACAGGATATTGCTTCTTTCAAATAACCTACTTCATTGCTCCTCTGGAGGTTGTGACTGAAGCTATTGATATTCTTTCTTCTATTCTAATAATGATTAGTTCAAAAACTGGAGCAGTCCATGTTCCTGCAGAGGTCACACATAGTAGATCTTTCTGGAAAAGTCAAAGGCCGAGAATAGAGATAGAGACTCAGAGTAATGATTCAGATTTACCTGTAGAAGTCTGGAGGGATATAGGAGAAAGCACACCAATTTTTCTCCTTACATTTCAAATAAATTTAATAACTAAAGACATTTCCTAGGTAAAGCTGTAACAAACCAAACATTTCTTTTGTGGTTTGGGCTTAATGTATAAGGCAATTAGAAGTATGCTAGTCTAGAGCTGGGGATGTAGCTCATTTGGTAGGGTGCTTGCCTGGCATGTATAAGATCCTGGGCTCCATCACCAGCACCACCCCCCCAAAAAAGTGTGCTAATGTAATCAAGTTACTTAAATGCTACATTTTAAAACATTATTGAATACTAGAAAAATGATATGATGGCTAAGAATAGTTGACATTTAAAAAACAAAATAAGAGTTACATGTTTAGAGCTATATTTATTTTATCTCCTGGGTAATTTTATTATTCATTAGTGTTTACCTCTCCCAGTGGGACAAAAATCATGAATGTCACAAATATAGTATTTTAGTAATTTTAGAAATGTTCTAGGTAATTAATAAGTATATTAACTGTAACCATTACTGAAATCTGTTCCTCTGGCATATATTTTAGCAATGACTCTATCATTGTTTTTTAGTATTTTACTCTTTCCCTCTATGACATTTAGTTATGTATACAGCTTTAAAATGTTATGCAAATATTTATCAGAGCACTGAGATTTTGCTAAAAGTCTTTTCAGCTAAAACATATCCATAGAGTGACCTTTGATATTGGGAAACAACTTCAAGTTTTATAATTATATGCAACCACAAACCATTCTTTCATTATGGAACAAGAGACCAAGAACAAAGTTAAAACATCTCAATCAATATTCAAGTGGATTTCAGTTCTTCAAAGTGCCAGTTTTGTTTTACAGAATACTTTTTATTATTTTTTCTAACAAGTTTTTCCATTTCATATTAGAAACCTCTTCAAAAACATTAATGCTCAGTGTTTAAATTGATCATTGAAGAAAAGTAGGAAAATAGGAAGAACACAAAGCAAAACAACAAAAAGAACAATACAATCCCTACCACTCAGAGACATCTTGCTGTTATCAAACTATTTTTTTGTTTGTTATTAGGCAATTTTGGAAGACTCTGAAAATAAACTCAGCTTGGTATACACAAACTAGCTAGTGAACAATGACAGAATCTTACCACCTAGTTAGTTCCTTTCAGTTTGCAGATGGGTATAGAATCTCAACCCCAAGAAAATAATGCTGCTCTTTAAATTATTCCTTCCTACTTTCTTCACCCAATGACCATATATTGCTTTCATTACTGCTGGGCTTTGCTTAAGCTGTTGACAGTGATTCTTTATTTAAGAAAGACCCCTATTGAGGGGCTGGGGTTGTGGCTCTATGGCAGAGTGCTTGCCTCACATGTATGAGGCACTGAGTTCAAACCTCAGCACCACATAAAAAATAAATACATAAAATAAAGGTATTGTGTCCATATACATCTAAAAATATTTAAAAAAGAAAGACCCCTATGGAGAAAATAGCAAAAAAAATTTCATGGGATATTCAAGGAGCAAGAATAATGGAAATGAAAATCCACCATCAGAATCTGAACACCACGTTTTGTTAGTGACTGACAGAAAACACCTAGTGTAGAATATAATTTTTCTCCAAATTTTAACTTATATTATACACACAATGGCCAGGATGCCTATATACATTATATTTTTATTCAATGAATTGGATTTGATGTGACATTTTTGACTGAAAGCTAGAGGTCTAGATCAAGTGTTTGTGATCTAGAGAGATGGGGCCTTAAGTTCTGAATTATATAACATATTTATCCAAGCCCAAATTCCCTGGCTTTAACTTCCTGATCAAAAATTGCATAAGTCAGTTATATGGAAAGTTCACAGTAGGAGTAAAAAAAATCTTTCTTAATAACAAGACTCACTAAGTATCCAAAATCCAGAACACTATCAAATGATGAACAAAATACAAGAGATATTAAGATACAAATTAATAAATAAATGTTGTAAAAATGAAAGGAGTTCAGTTTTATAGAATCATGCTCCAGAGATTGTCAAACAAATGATATAGGGAAAATGTCTACTTGTGTGTGTTGGAGGGAGTGGGGTAGGAAATGAGCAAAATGATAGGAAGGTGGGGGAAGTTGTGGGTTCTTTCCAGTCCTTCAGCATTAGCTGTGGGAAAGCAGTGGATAACAGGACTTGTGAGTTCTTAAAAAATAGTGGATTCTTCCCTACTCTGATAATAAAAATCACTTGGAGAGATTATCAAGGATACAGATCTCCTGTCCTTTTCCAATATTTGGATCAAGGAGAGCTTTATAATCTAGATTTTTAAAAAACTTCAATTGATTCTGGTGAGAAGCCAAATTCAGAGCCACACTGTTACCTACACTGATAACTTATTTAGAACTTCATTTTAGAAGTTCTAAACTCCTGAAAACTAGTTTCTCCTAAAGATAAATAAATGTTTTCTGTTTAAATTCAAATATACTATTCAAAAGTCCATAGATACTCTGTAACTTACATTAAAATTTTTGGTGATCATTTTCAACTGTCATGCTTTCTTTGAGTAATGAACTTTTTTTTTAAAAAAAACAAAGCTAGCTTTGGACATTTATTAAAATACAAGCCTCAAACTTTGCTCAAAATGTTAATTACAACCTTGATAAGGCACTATGACTGTTTAGAATTTTTTGGTAAGAAAGAACAAAAATAAATTTTAGGTAATATATAAATTCTTTTTTTCATTCAGTATTTTTTGGGGGTAGGGGTACTGGGGATTGAATACAAGTGCCCTTAACCCTAGGCCTTCTTATTTTTTATTTAGAGAGAGGGTCTCACTAAGTTGCTGAGGCTGGCTTTGAAGTTGCAATCCTCCTGCCTCAGCCTCCACAGCCTCTGGGATTATAGCTGTATGCCTCCACAACTGGTTCCATCTAGACTCCCCACATTTTTTATTACCTTCTTTCCACTTCTATACTTAAAACTAACTCTCTTTGTAGCTTTAACTGCAGTTGAAAGTAGTATCTACAGGTTATGTGTATTGATTACATTAAATTAGTTACGTAATTGCTCAATATGGTTTTCCTCTAGAAATTCCAGGAGAAGGAGCAGACTGTTAGTTACTTAATATCCAGAATAGTCAATGATAGTATTTTAAATGTAGAAAACTTTCAGCAGTTGCTCAGTGAATTTTTTAAAAATATCAAATTTTCTAAATTGAGAAAAGCATATATATCCAAGTTGTTCAATACAGTAGCCACTAGCCACATTTGGTTATTTAAATGTAAATGAATCAAAATTAAATAAAATTTAAAATTCTGTTCTTTAGTTTTACTACACAAATTTCAAGGACTTTAGTCATATGTGGTTCCAATGTTGTTTAGTAAGGATATAGAGAATGTCATTCAGTGCAGAAATTATACTGAACAATTTGGTCTATGCAATATTTTCTCTCTGTTCCCTTCTCTCCTCCCTCCCTTCCCTTCTAGTCATTTACCATTTTTTTACTAAGTATATATTAGATTCTAATGAGTCAGACTATTTATGTTCAATCTATACTTGTATAAAGTGTCCTCAATAAGCTGATGATCTAGTTATAAGCTATTTGGTATGAACATATTACAATGACTCATGATATATTTTAAAAATCTCATTTATTAAATGCTTTATATGGGTAATAACATGTTAAGTATATTAATACTTTCAATAAATTACTTTGTAAGATTCCATTTTATAGTTAATACTAACTTCTAGAAAAGTCTGACTTTTTAATACATAAGCCATACTGCCACACTAATTGGTAAGTATTTGGAATATCACATGTAAAAACATTTTTGTTTATTGAGAATATGGGGCACATGTAGTTAGTTAAGTTTTTGTTGTTCATTCAAACTTTCATCCAAGCATATATTAAATTAAAACTATATGTTAGTAAGAACATGAACACATAAAGATAGGACATGAAGTCCTATCACCAAGAAATTTAGGAGTTATTGGGGAAATAAAAAACATAGATATAACATGACAAAGTGAATAAGTACAAGAAAAATGGGAGCACCAGTTAAACTGGGGTTATTAGGGAAAGTTTCAATGATTAGATGACCTTTATTCTTGGTCTTTGAAGGCCAAGATGGCACTTGATGCAGAAAGGTCTTTCCCAGAGGAGAGGACAGTAAATGAAGAGAGATAAGAAATACCTTGGTCCATTCTAGAACATTATATAAGTCAAAGTTCAATCTACTTTGCTGATTACAATAAAGGACATGAGTCTGCTACCATATCCTTGATCCTGGTTTGCAGCTACAGAGACTAATTGAGACATTTGCTTCACCCCCACCATATGAGAACTAGACTTTTTTTCCCTTCCTTTCTCTTTCTCTCCTTATCTCTCCCTCCCTCCTTCCATCTTTTTCTCATTTTTTTCTTTTCTTTTCTCCCTCCCCTCTGTGTTTCTCTCTCTCTGTGTCTCTCTTTCTTGTAATAGACTATTTTTATAGGAATTTTAAGTTTACAAAAAATCGAACAGAAAGTTCAAACTCCCACATATACTTTCTATACCTAAAAGTTTCCCCTATACCATATTGCTTCGATGTATTACATTTTTAAGTACCTTTATTTTTATAGTTTTATATGGTTTGAGGATCAAATCCAGTGCCTCACACCTGCTAGGCACGCACTGTACCCCTGAACCACAACCCCAGACTGATGTGTTACTTTTATTACAAATGATGAATTAAATTTACACATCACTATTAGGAAAAGTTTGAGTTCACATAAGGGTATATTTTGGTTTTGTATAGTTGTATGGTTTTGCCAAATGCATAATGACATGTGTCTGTGATTACAGTATTATATACAACAGTTTCACTGCCCTAAAATATCCCCTGTGCTCTACCTATTAATTGTGCCCCCTGTATTTCTAGTTTAATAAAAATTTTCCTTTTCTTTATTAAAATAATGAATAGATGTTGGATTTGGTGAAATCATGTGTTTTTATTTTATGCCAACTGATATAATGGTTTTTATTATTTGATTATTGAATGTTGAACTAGCCTCACATACTTAGAATAAATCCCTTTTGAAGATATTATGCAATTATTTTAATACATTATTTAATTTCACATATTAATGTTTTGTTGAGGAAATTTGCATTTATATTCATGAGAAATATTGACCAGTTATTTTCTTTTCTTGTGATGTCTGCCTGGTTTTGTTTTCGGGTAATAACTAGCCTCATAGAATGAGTTAGAAGGAACTCATTGTGTTTTAACTTTTTGGAACACATGTAGAGAAATGGTATTGTTTAATACTTTGTAAAATTTAGATTAGCTTTTTTTCCTTGCATGAGTTTTGGCAGATTGTTTCTTTCAAAAAATAGGTTCAGGGCTGGGGATGTGGCTCAAGCGGTAGCACGCTCGCCTGGCATGCATGCAGCCCGGGTTTGATCCTCAGCACCACATACCAACAAAGATGTTGTGTCCGCCAATAACTGAAAAATAAATATTAAAATTCTCTCTCTCTGTCTCTCTCTCTCTCTCTCTCACACACACACACACACACTCTCTCTTTTAAAAAAATAGGTTCAGTTTCATCTAAGTTGTCAAATTTGTGGGCATAGAGTTCAAAATATTCTTTTGTTATCTTTTTATTTTCATTGGGAAATGTAATGATGGTCTCTCTTTCATTTCTGATATTAGTGATTTGTGTATTTTCCCTTTTCTTCATGATTAGACTGGATAGGTTTTTCTCACTTTTATTGATCTTTTTAAAGTACCTGCTTTTGATTTCATTGACTTTCTCTATTGTTTTTCCTTTTTTAAGTCCAATTATTTCTACCTGATTTTTATTATTTACTTTCATCAGTTTACTTTGAATTTAACTTTCTCTTTTTTCTAGTTTCCTAGGATGAAAGATTAGATTATTGTTTTTATATTATTCTTCTTTTTCTAATGTATGCATTTATATGTTTTACCTAAAATTAATATAGCTATTCCAGCTTTCTTTTTATAGGCATTTGCATAGTATAGCTTTCTCTATCCCTTTATATTAATTTATTTATTTATATTTAAAGTCAGTGTCTTTAGAAAACAGTGAATTGGGTTTGGATTTGTTATCCACTTTTATAGTCTCTCTCTTCCAACTAGTGTAGGTAAGTCATTCACGTGTGAAGTGATTACTGATATAATTAGCTTAATATCTATATTTGTAACTTTTCTATTTGTTACCCTTTTTATTTGTTTCCTTTGTGTTTTCCACTGTGTTATGATTTCATTGGTTTTAATTGTGCATTTTATGTAATTTAATTTTATCTTCTGTCTTACCATGTTAATTTTACTTTAAAAATTTTGTGGTTTCATCTGGGCACAGTGGTGCACATCTGTAATCTGAGTGACTCAGGTGGCTGAGGCAAGAGGATCACAAGTTTGAGGTAAGTCTCAGCAACTTAGCAAGAACCTATCTAAACAACAATAATAACAGCAACAAGGATAACAACAGAAAAAAATCATGGCTGGTGATATAGCTCAGTGATAAAGTGCTATTAGGTTTAATCTCCAATACCACACACACACACACACACACACACACACACATATTTAGAGGTTGTCCTAGAATTTATAATATGCATTTATGACTAATTGAAGTCTGTTTTTAATAACACTGTATTGCTTCATGGATAGTACATTAGAATATTTCTAATTCCTCCTTATTACATTGATGTCATTCATTTCACATATGCATCAATAAATATAAAGGCCACAATCAATAAATATAATCATTATTATTAATTTGGATGAATTTGTACCTGTTAGATCAATTAAGTTAATTTAAGTTCATTTATTCCTTATCTAACTCTCTTATTTTATGTAGATCCAATTTTTGACCTATATCTTTTTACTTCTCTCTGAAGAAACTCTTTTGATGTTTCTTGCAAGATATGTCTATGGGTGACAAATTTCCTCAAATTGTATCTTTGAAATTCTTAATTTTTCTTTCCCTTCTGAAGAATTTTTTCCCTGGATATAAAATTCCAGGTTGGTGTTTTATTTTTTCTTTAAATAATTTAAGTGTTTCATTCTTGTTTGTATGGTTTCTGGATGTAAGTGTAATTTAATTCTTAAGCTTATACCTCTGTGGGTAAGGCACTTTCCCCTTATGGCTTCTTTGCATATTTTTTCCTTTATGTTTGATTGTTTGCCATTTGAATATTTATGTATATATATATACACACATTATATATATGTCTAGATGCAGTTTTTATTTTTATTTGTATTTTATCCTCCTTGGTGTGCTCCAAGCTTCCTGGATCTGGAGTTTGGTGTTGGTATTTAATTTTGGAAAAATTCTCTGCCATTATTACCTCAAATATTTCTTCTGTTAGTTTCTTGCATTCCTTTCCTTCTAGTATTCATATTACATGCATGTCACATAATTACCAATTGTTTCAAAGTACTTGTATATTCTATTCTTTCTTTTCCATTCTTTTTTCTTTTTGTATTTCAGGTTTGAAAGTTTCCATTGATATATCTTCAAGCTCACTGATTGTTTGCAGTTTACTAATAAGGCCTCAAAAATATTCTTCATTCCTGTCACAATGTTTTTGATTCATAGTGTATGTCTTTTTCATTCTTTCTTACAGTTTTCATCTGTCTGCTTATATTACCCATCTGTTCTTACATGTTTTCCATTTTTCCTTTGAAGTTCTTACCATATTAATTATAGTTATTTGAAATTCCTAGTATGATATTCTAAAATCTCTGCCATATATCAATCTGGTTCTGATGTTTGCATTGTCCAGAATGTGCTCTTCTGTCTCAGTAAGCTTTGTAGCTTTTTGTGTTAAGCCAAAAGTAAGGTGTAGGGTAAAAGGAACTAAGATAGATAGACCTGCAGTGTGAGGTTTAAGTATATCTGGACAGGAATGTACTGTTTTTACTGTTTGTTGTAACTGTGGTGTCAGAAGCTAAAATGTTCTGAAGTGTATGTATGTGATTTTGCTCCCCTATTATCCTTGGGTTTTCCTAGCAAGTCCTTAGATACAGTCTGAGACATCCCTTTTATTTTTTTATTTTTTTTTAATTTTTTATTTTTTTATTGGTTGTTCACAACATTACAAAGCTCTTGACATATCATATTTCATACATTAGATTGAAGTGGGTTATGAACTCCCAATTTTACCCCAAATGCAGATTGCAGAATCACGTCGGTTACACATCTACAATTTTACATAATGCCCTATTAGTAATTGTTGTATTCTGCTACCTTTCCTATCCCCTACTATCCCCCCTCCCCTCCCCTCCCATCTTCTCTCTCTACCCCATCTACTGTAATTCATTACTCTCCTTGTTTATTTTCCCATTCCCCTCACAACCTCTTATATGTAATTTTGTATAGCAATGAATTGCATGGAAATGAAGGGAGACATCCCTTTTAATACACACACACACACACACACACACACACACACACACACACACACACACCTTATTGATGTGGTGGCAACCTGTGGGAAGAGAGGAAGTATGAGAGGATTTTTCTCTATTTTTCCAGTGTGAATCTGGTGGTGGTGCTTCTGAAAGTAAAAACCCACGAAAAACTCATTAAGGCTAGACTCCCTTGGAGTTTTTAATTTTTGTTAGTCTACACTGAGCCTCCAGCAATTCATCAATTACACTTAACGTTTTCCTACTAATTCTAGCTCCAGCTGTGGGGCTTCTGCTGCCAGTAAGCTGTGACTTTTTGTATCTTCCTGTCTGTCTTTCCAGTTTAGGGGATAGTAGCTTATCATGTGACTTCAGTTCTCTGATGGAATCTAAGAATTGTTGATTTTGTATTTTTTTCAGCTTTTTTTTTCTTGTTGGGAGGACAGGAACAAGTACTTTTAAGTTCTTTCCAAGTTGGACCAGAAATTGAAAGTCAGATCTATTTCTTTCTTAAGAGCAGAATTTCTATCCTGACTCAGCAAGTGCTTCTTGGATGACACTTTTCTATTTGGACTTAACTTTCCATTATGACTATTATTATTTAAATTTTCCAGTACACTATTGATTAACTTTAAGCCTACTACTGTTGAACTAGTCTAGGCTGCCAGCCAGTTATACCTCTCAGTTTTTAAAGAACATTGTTTTACTTTCAGGCCTTGCTAAATTATTTTGAAAATTCTCCCAATATTTCCCAATTGGCACCATCAACTACTTCTGCCAGTGAGGAGAAAGGGTAGAGCCTCTTAGTTTTCAGTCAGCTTTCTATACCCTTTCTATATCATGATTTGGTCTTAATCATGACCGGATAACTGAGACTTAATAAAGACTTGAAAGTTGTTGTTTCCACTTGATATTACAATGCTTTAACTCTGGCATAGAGTGGAAGTTCATTTTCCAGTCTAGTCCTTACCATAATGTATAAACAGTTTTTCCTTAATGGCAAAAAGTCCTTACTGTGAACTAAATGTGTCTATACAAAGTTCCTATGTTTATTGAGAAGTTTCAGCTTAGTGAGATCCAAAGATAAAACACTGACAGTCTCTCCAAGTATTCTCTCCTTTCATAATCTGTTGGTTTTTCCTTTTCATTATAGCAATACGATCTTGTGAAGATTCTATAACTTTTTGACCACTTTTGGTCATTAAAATTTAGTTCAAATTAAAGCTTCAATTTTACACTTATTTTGAATCATCTCTTTATTTTTAGGATGGTCTTGAATGGCAGTCTTGAATTTTAGGTTGGAGCTTGAGTGTTTGCAGTGGGGTCTGACTTAAGATAGACTTTCCCCCCCACTTTTTAAAGCTTTACCCCTTTATGTGGATGCTTCTGCTTCTCTAACTAACACTGACAGGCAGAAGATTTCCTGGGTGTGGCAGTGCTCATATACTAAGATGCTCATTGGACACATATATAGGTTCTTTGGGAGTCTCTTGATGAGGATGTTACCTGAAAGAAGAGGCAACCAGTAGCAGAACATCTTGTAGCCCCTGGTTTTGAGGTACCCTCACCCTGTAGACAGCTCCCTCAATTGGACTATTGACAAAATTGTTCTACCAGGTAATTTCAGCAGTGATCCCTGGAAACTCAGACATTTTGCCCATGTTACATAAGTATTGGAAAGGGAAAAGTAAAAGAGAAATAGAAGACATGAATGCATAATAAAAAGAAATTAAGCCGTTGGATTTTTCTACTTTTAAGCAAGTCTATATAGTGCTAGTGGGTATTGGTAAAGATATCAGCAGATTGGCTGCTAAATTCCAATTGTGATTAAATTTCTTATTCTTTTCTAATAAATTCAGACATTAGAATAAAGAGTTTTGAAAAGGAGCTTTATACCTTATTTTTTAATTGATCAACTATTTACCAAGTGTGTCTAGACACTGTGCAAAATACAAAGAACTGTAACACACTCTTACCTACAAGGAGTTCAATTTTTGCTTTTTTCCCCCTCTTACGTAGATTGCAAAATGAATGCCATTTCTGTTTCCAGGGAAACAGAACTGGTAGATGGGGGAAATTGCTCATGAAATTATGGAGGCTGAGAAGTCTCAAAATATGCCCTCTGAACGCTGGAGGACCAGGAAAACTAGTGGAATAATTCATCTCCCAGTGGAGTGGGCAGTGAGACTCATTTTTATAGGCCCTTAAATCTGAAAGCCCCAGAGCCTGGAACTTTGATGTCTGAGGGCTGGAAAAGATGGATGGCCCAGCTCCAAAAGATAGTACGAATTTACCCTTCCTTTATCTTTTTGTTCTATGTGATCTCTCACTGGATTGGATGTGCCTGCTCAGAATGGTGAAGGTAGATCTTCTTTACTCAGTTTACTAATTCAAATGCAAATCTCTTCTAGAGACACCCTCACCTACACACTCAGAAATCATGCTTTCCTCATTACTTGGGTATCACCTTAACCCAGTCAAGTTGACACATACAATTAACCATCACAGACACCAATGAGTCTAATTCCATTATATTTTATTATCCACCCCCTTGCTGTTACTATTTTATTATCCACCCTCTTGCTGTTACTGTTGTCCCCACTCTTGCTGTGAAGAAAATGAAGAGATAACTTCTGACATAATGTTAATCTTAGTTGTAAATACTGAAACAGACCTCTGGAAAGGTTTTATTTGTGGTCTATTTTATCACTGAGGGCCAAAATGGCTTTTTGAGGGACTGAGAGCATAATTTTGTGGTAGCATGTGAGCTTAGTATGCAGGAGGCCCTGAGTTTGATCTCTAACACTATCAAAAAGAGAAGAGCCTTTTTTGAAATTTTAATTGGCATTTTCTTTCTCTTTAATTTTTATGAATTTGCAGTGACCACTTTCCTCAACTTTACATGGATGTACTATATAAATTTTCTATTTTGTTTTTTAGATATACATGACAGCAGAGTGTATTTTAACATACATACATGGGGTATAGATTTTTAAAATGAACTGCCAAATACCTAATCTCCATTTCAAAAATTAAGATAAAGTATAAAAAGTAGATGCAACAAAGGCCCGTTTATTTCATGGATTTCAATTTTAGCAATCTTTCTTATGTCAGCTGTTTCAGCTTAATTTATCTAACCCTTTCTGTTAGTTACTATAAACAAGGCACACTTGAATTTAAGGCAGAGAAGCTTGTTAGTCCATTCCTTAACAGAGGGTAATCAAATCCTATTTAGCAATATACATACTGCCTGTAGATGTCACTGTACCCTTATAATTCTTCCCACTGATCCAGCCACAGCAACCCCCACCCCCCCATCATAGTTACAGGAATGAATGTATGAAAGGAGGTTGGATTTCTCTGTTTTCTCAAAAGAGAATTGAAAGAAAGAATTTAAATAAAATATAAAATTGCCATTCAAGCCTTAATGCATGTACACACATACATCAGATGGAGTAGTTTAAAAAGTAGATAATTACATTTACCACCTTTATTTGATTAGTCAATTGGATAACCTATGAGGTTAGAAAATAAAATCTAATCAAGACTGTGACTCTATTACCTCTCTTTTCTTCTTTATTTGTAAATGCTTTGTAAAATACTTAGCTTACATATAGCCAAAATCCTGTTTTAACAACTCTTTTCTCATGAGATATTAGAGGAATTAAATAAAATGGATTTCTTGTTTTAAACAAAAGAATATGAAAAAGCTGCTTTCATATATTAATTAATGGCAGAAGGAATATAAACAAATATGCTCCATTTTAAGAATAAGGTTTTGCTTTTGTACTCTTTTGCTTGAGAACTAGAAATGGTTAAAGCTCAAAAACTAGGCTTGAGTGATTTGTTGTCCTCTCTCCACTCAATTGTGTGACATAGCAGTTGACACACAGGATAGGATGCTATATAAAAAATTCATGATAGCAGTATAGGAATTTCAGGGGAGCCAAGAGCTCAATTAAAATACCTGAAGTAGAATATGGATGTTGAAAGAGCAGGAAATCAATTGGCATGGGTGCTAAGGTTTTGACAGTCTTCCTTCTTGCACCAGGCTACAAAACTCTGGGCCCAGCATTTGTTTATTGGGATGCCATGCCCCTTTCAATAATTTGGGCCTAGAGATCATTTTATCACAGCTTGTAGCGTAAGAAAGTATTCTGGGTGGGAATATTAGGATACTCAAAAGTGACTGAGGTGCCTTATAAGATTTAGGGAGATAGTATCTTTTTCCTCACTGAACAAAAAAGACCTTCCTCAGTGAGAAAAACACAGCCAGAGCTATAGCAGTAAATGATTTTAGGTTTTCAAAAGCAAAGTGAGTTGGAGAAAGGGAGCTTCAGTTAATTAAAATCAGCTTTTTGAGTAAGAAAGTACTTGTCCAGGTTATCCTCTGGTGGATGCTGATCACCAAAGGTCAAGACTAGAAAAAACTCCCCTTGATCAACAGGAGGATTAGAGTCATATCCTTCTACACATAAGTCTAGAAGAGAAGATAAAACAAATAAGTCATGGAGTTGGAAGGCACATGAGTGAAAAAGTAAATAAAGTTGTGCAGAATAGAAAGTCTGAAATGAACTTTATAGCAGGTATATATTTGGACAAAATTCAATAGGAACACGACATCACTGTTGCATAATTGAAGCCAGGGGTAACCACTACCAATGTCTTTAAGACTTACATCCTTAGCTATGTGCGAATATACTTCGTATTTCTTGTTAAGCAGTAGTTAGTTCCTTTGAGGGTTAAAAAAGAGTCTTATTCATCTTTGTTATCCCATAGTACCTAGGAAGTCATCTGGCATCTAATGGATTCTCAAAAAAAAAATCAGTTGATTAAGTAATCTAATAACAGCAGAAGATATACAATGAGAAAAACAAACAAGGTTTTGATGATAGATCTTGGATCCTGTCAATGAAAAATAATGGAATGTCAAAAAGTATATGGATGCTGTGAAAATATTGGTGTTATTGTTAGACACATGAAAGATAGGAAGGTAGATGCAATTTGTGAGGAAAATAATAATCTCCTGTGAGGACATATGGAGGTAACCATGTTTGATGGAGAAATCTGTAACAAACTAGCTTTTAATTTGGTTGAAAATGTAAGATGGAAAGAAAAGGGTTAGTAGCTGATTTGGGATTCCTATATACAGAGGAGACATTTCTTCAGAAGGCATGAATCCCTTGAGGAGTTGTGTATAATATATTATGTATATGAGGAAGGTCAGAAACTAAATATTTGAGATATCAAGAGACAGTAGGTGGGACAAGGAAGATGAATCAGAGACAACAGAATAGAGAAAAATGTTATATTGGCTGAGAAAAGAATATTGTTCAAAAGGCAATGCTACAAGAATGAACAATGGGCTGGGGATGTGGCTCGGGTGGTGGCGCGCTTGCCTGGCATGCGTGCGGCCCGGGTTTGATCCTCAGCACCACATACAAACAAAGATGTTGTGTCCACTGAAAACTAAAAAATAAATATTAAAATTCTCTCTCTCTCTCTCCCTCTCCCTCTCTCACTCTCTCTTTAAAAAAATGAACAATAATTAATTAGGAATATAGATGAATACATTAAAAAGAGCATACAACAGAAACCTATATCAAGGTTTTGCCAAGATGTCTTTAGTCACTAAGGAAGCTGCTCCACTATGATATAATACACTTGTAAGTTAGACTTTTGGAACGTTTACTAAGGTATTGTAGGTGGGCGAAACTGGAGGTGAGGAAATAGAAGTCCCATATATAGATGGGTTATATAAAAGAAGGATGATTTCTTAACAGATTGAATTTGTAAGGTCAAAGTGTGTGGAATCATTTGTTTTTCACTCCAAGGTACTTGCCTCTTCCATTGATGATGCTGTCTGATGATATTTAGAGAGAAATTTCATAAGAAGAACTGAAACTAGAGTTCATATGTGGAAAGTGTTTTGAACATTTATCCATGGGTTTTATATTAAGGCAAAGCAAACATTTATTTAGTTCAAAAGTTTTCCAACCTCATTTTGGAGTTTTATTGTGAGAAAATTATTGTGGGCTATGACAGATATGGTCCTCCCAGAAGAAAAGGCATATGCACTGAAATTAACCTGAAATTACTGAAGATTCATAATATCCCTTCGAGGATCTAAGTGTAACAATCCCTAATTTTCAAGCCCAGAGCATTCATATTCATTGATTTGGCTCATAAAATGAAAAGAGTATGGAATAGGAATCAGAAGTTCTGAGTCCTATCTAGTTTCACTTCTCTCAATCTGCTTTTGTTATTATGAAAACATGCTATGGTCTTCTTAGACTATGAGTTCCTTCTTCTTTTTATTGGTTGTTCAAAACATTACAAAGCTCTTGACATATCATATTTTATACATTTGATTCAAGTGGGTTATGAGCTACCATTTTAACCCCATATACAGATTGCAGAATCACATTGGTTACACATCCACATTTTTACATACAGCCATACTAGTGTCTGTTGTATTCTGCTGTCATTCCTATCCTCTACTATCCCCCCTCCCCTCCCCTCCCCTCCCGTCTTCTCTCTCTACCCCATCTACTGTAATTCATTTCTCTCCCTTGATTTTTTCCCTTTCCCCTCACATCCTCTTATATGTAATTTTGTATAACAATGAGGGTCTTCTTCCATTTCCATGCAATTTCCCTTCTTTCTCCCTTTCCCTCCCACCTCTCTTCCCTGTTTAATGTTAATCTTTTTCTCCTGCTCTTCCTCCCTGCTCTGTTTTTAGTTGCTCTCCTTATATCAAAGAAGACATTTGGCATTTGTTTTTTAGGGATTGGCTAGCTTCACTTAGCATAATCTGCTCCAATGCCATCCATTTCCCTGCAAATTCCATGATTTTGTCATTTTTTAGTGCTGAGTACTATATGAGTTCCTTCTTACAATGAGTCCATAGGTCTAAGTGATCTTTTATGTCTGTTTTAGTAAAACATGTTGCATGTAATGCTTCAACATAAAAAAATGAGAGAATATTTGCACTGCTTTAATTTGTCTCTATTTGTATGATTATACTTATTTTTGCAAAAATCACCAGGCCATTTTACAGATTTTGAGATACAAATTTCATTTTATGTGTACTGGATATTTACAAGACAGGTGCTAATTGCATTTTAAGCCCCTATGTGAACACCAGCTGCTTCTAAATAACTCTTATCTCTCAGCACAAGTTTTGGGTCTTTCTCTATTTTTCCAATAACTTTGAACTCTGTTTTATAAGAGATGCTCCAGCAACTTGGAACATATTCACAGCAGGTCATTTTCACCATGGGAATGATCATATTTAACTTCTTAGGAAAGTTAGACCATTGTTTCTTTTGAACATTTTGATGTTCTTCTGCAAAACAAGAGTTGAAAGAAGTCAAAGAGGCTTCTTCACAGAAAGCAAGCTCAGTAGCAGGAAAGGGCAGCAGGGTCAAATGATCGAACTCAACAGAAAAAGAGAGAAGAGGATGAAGGACTGAGAAGTAAAAGCAGAGGCAGAGTAAGAAGAAAATAAACTAGCTGAATTTCTTCTTCATTTTATATTGTAACATATGGATCTACCAGAAGCAGATTCCTGGGACAACACACCTTTTAAGGAGTTATCCTTAAGAACAAACACAAGACAGGTTTGTTTCCAGTTGAGAGTGTTGAGCTTCCAGACTTTTGAAACTCACATCTTTGATTATTTTGGAGAAAAAGGAAAGGAGTTATCTGATTGTTCTCAACTTAAATTTCCCTTTAGAGTTGTTAAGTTAAAATTTTGGGAAAGCATATGTCTTCCAAACTAAGATTTTTCTAGAACCATATAAAGAGGCATTTGGGGAAAATATATTTTATTGAACTTAGCAGGATAGGATGATTTTTCTCTTTAGTTGACCCCTATGATGGGCATACTTATTATTAGAGTTAATTCTAACATGAAGCTAGAATTTTTAGATTATATTTCAAAAGAAAAATATTTGAATAACTGAAAATCAACAGTAGAAAATTCAATCTCAAAATGTCTTTGTTTTATTTTATTTATTTTTTTTGGGGGGGTACTAGGGATTGAATTCAGGGGGTGCTTAACCACTAAGCCACATCCTAAGCCCTTTTTATTTTATTTTTTTACTTTGAGACTGAGTCTCACTAAGTTGCTTAGGGCCTTGCTAAGTTGCTGATGTTAGCCTTGAATTTAGAATTCTCCTGCCTCAGGCTCCCGAGTCACTGGGATTACAGTCATGCATCAGCAATCCCTGTTAAAGATATCTTTAGAAAGTCCACCAAGAGTGACAAAAATGGATTCAAGGCACTAAAGCAAAAAGTTAAGCTGCTTTAGAGAACCAGGAGAATCACATCCCCACACTGCTGCTTGATTTTAAAACTCACCATAATTGCTTGCAAGAGGCCAAGGCAGCAGTTATTTAATAACACTGCAGGGACAGCAAATAATAACCTTCTAGATGAATTTTCAAAAGAACTAAACATTACCAGAATTAGATCCAACAAGTGTTTAAAGGCCCATTTTCTTGATATAGGAATGCATCCTACAAGTTGTTCTGAAAGGTTTAGCTATTCTGTGTCTGCAGAGAGACTTAGCATGGTGGATGGAGATAGGTTTGTCAAGTCTGCAAAATCTGGTATTAGGATAAGAAAAGTTGAGGCCAGCCATGACATTAAGCTATCCTCTCAACCTCACTTGGAATTTCAAAATTTTAGCTGGACAATAGGTTATCCATAGCAGCTTAAATATACATTTCTATATGAAAACTTTTATATGAAAAACTTCCTTTACCATCCTTGGTTCAGTTCATTTATTTATTTATTCATTCAGTTAACAAACATTTATTGAAGACTAAAGAGTGTTCCAAAATTATGCTTGGTGCTCTGGATATGAAGAGGATCAGACCAAATACTGTATTCACGGAGTTTAGAGTTTAGCCAAGAAGATAGACAGGTAAAACAAAACAGGATTGTGTGATGATTCTAATTAAAGTCACAAGGAGGAGGGAGGGATCTAACAGCCTGGGTAAGCTGACTTGAATCAGGATCAATCATTAGCTTACTAACTGAACAGTATGGTGCAAATTCAAGACAAAGTTAGTTGTTGCCATGTTTGGTACTCTTACCTTGTGCCCTTATATTTTATTTTTATACAGAACCCTTAGCATTGTATTATAATGATTATTTTACATCTGTCCTTCTTACTAGATTATGAAACCTTGAAGGCAGTTCTGGTTTCTTCATCATATTTTGTTCCTAGGATCTTGCACAAGGGCTAAATAAATATTGAGTAATAAATAACCAACAAAGTGTAAAGAGGGAAATTATTATAATAAATGCTATAAATAATCTATCTACTAATATATCTAAATTTATCAATCTATCCATGGATGTCTATTTCTGATGATGGAGTCAAGATTCAAGGAAAAGTTTCATATAGGGCTTCTCTTTTTAGCATTTTAATTACACAATAAATTTTCATCATGGAAACAGCTCCTTTCTTATGCAGTATAAGGAAGTTTCTAATTTTGTGCTAGAAAATAATGACATGGTGGAAAATGTCATTGAATACTGTATAGTATACAGAGGTTTTAAAAGCATGGACATAATATATATTTTAAAATAATGACAAATTTTGAACACAAGGGTTTTTTTTTTCAGTTCTGGAATGTTTTCTGACAATAAGAATAGTCTGTCTATAAGACAGATTCCAACTGTGAAACAGAAGGCATGGGTGACAGATTTTGGTATCCTGAGATATTGATGAGGCAACTCCATGTGGAATAGCAAGGACATTAGAGAAGGAGACAGAGCTTTTAAATTTTTAATTAGAAAAAACAAAGGCAATTTGTTTTTCCTTAGTGGAACCACTAGAGTGGAATGAAATTGTGATTTGGGCAGAAGTATTGGGCAGCTACTTAAATAAGAGACTATGCAAATGGCCATCTAAGTGTCCAAAGTCAGCATGGTCAAAAGGTGGCCAGACTTGGAAACATGTATAGGCTGTTGTTGAGGCAGTAATCACCATGAAATCAACTGTAGAGGTAGGGTAGATTTTGGAGTGGGGCAGGAGTGGTGGCAAAGTGCCTTCCCAAGGATAGTGGCACTCTCTGGAAATGACTACAGGCCACAGCAGCTATGCAGGCAGTAACAGAAGGGATGTCAATCTTAGGAGGGCTCTGTAGGGCATGCCAATATTGTTCTAGGCTGAGGCCAGAAGGCACTCTGATTATTACTATAAGTTAGAATGTTATTTACTATAGCAAGGGACTTCAAAGGCCAGAAACAAGAAGTAATAGGGTTGTATAGGGGGAGCTGGGAATAAAATAATTAAAATAGTGAGGGTTCCTACCAAAAGAGCTAGCTATGTGTCAGACACTATTGGTGCCACATCCAGATTCCCTCCTTTACTCATGGTGTTCCCCTCTGGTCCATCTTCTGTGTGCTTTGTCTTATGTGGCTTTCAACAATAACCTTCTTCAAAGTATTGCCTAAAGTTCTGAAAGCCTAAGAGTTTATGCCCTACCCTATCCCCTATCCAGTGACTGACAGTTGAGGTGGTTTGAAAACTCAGGTTCCTCACTTTACAGAGTGAAAAATGCTAAAATGTAATTTATGCTCCCCAAATCACCTTGGGATCAGACTGAGAGTGGGACTACAACCTTAAAATCATATATTTGTTTGACTTTGTCCTGACCTCCTCATTCCCCTTTCCTGTTTCTTATTCTCTCTAGCAATCTTAACTCTTTTTTTAAAAAAAATATTTATTTATTTATTTTTATGTTGTGTTGGGTATTGAGAGGGTCTAGCTCGTGCTAGGTGAGCACTCTACTGCTGAGCCACAACCCCAGCCCCCTCTTACTTTCTCTTTAGAATTAACATATGAGCCATGTTTAATTGTGATGCCCCTTCACATATGAGGAACACAAAAGTTAGTAATTAGCTCAATTCATATAGCAAGATGCCAAGAGAGCTGAGATTTGAACACAGGTAATTTGACTTTAAAAATCACCTGAGTTTTGATCACTTTGCTCTATTGCCTTCTTGGTAAACAACATTAAACTACGAATTGTCTTCAATCTCATTTCCTTTACAGTTTGTCAAGGTTACGTTTTCTTTTTCTTGCTGATCCCTTTTAAACACACTCATGATAAAAATAATGTTTAATTCATATACAATTTTGTGTGCTAATATTAAGAATGTTAAGGAAAGAAAAAAGGAAAAGTGTGTCTAACTCTTCAGGAGTATGTCATTTGGAACAGGAGTAGAAAGAAAGTGTCTTTAAATATTTTTAAAAGGGAATCATATTTTAGGACTGGATCAGTGGGAGACAGTTGCAAAGGGGTGGGAGTAAAATTTCTAATCTTGGAAGGCCAGAGTTCCTACACTTAAATATGATCTAAGATGATACTGGAGGCAGAGTATTAATAGGTCAACACAACTCTTGAAAGACTTTTCATTATTATCACTCTAAAATCTTGCTCTTTTCCCAGTCCTTCTCAATGGTGATTTCTTAGTAACATCAATTAATACTGGTTCTTAAAGCAACTGAACAGAAATAAGAATATTTTTTGTAATATTTTTTATTTTAAGGCCCTTAATTTTAGTTCACTGTAATAGAATGTATCTATTTCTACTAATATTTATAGGCACCTCCATTACCATTAATTTATAAATCCCATTTTGATCTCTGTACCTCTGTCACCCTTCATTCCTTAACACTGATTTGCTTTTAGTTACCTGACACCTTATCCTACTTTATAAATTTCTGTGCTCATATCTGTTTTCTTCACTAGAATGGAAGTGAAGAAAAACTGTTTTTTCTGGTTCAATACTATGTTTCTAGCATCTTGGGAAGTGACTGGTACATATTAGGCACTCGATAAATATTTGTGGAATCAAATAATGAATAAAAGATGACTATGCCTAAGGTTAATGCAAAACACCTGGAAAGGAATTGATATGCTTCGCTGAAATTCATTCTAAATATTTAAACTCTTGTATAGTAATCATAGACTGGGAAGCATTATGACATAATTAAGGCAGTAAGAGCATTGCCATTTTTAACTGATTATAAACCTGAGTTAAAATTCTGGGTTTTGTAACTTATTGGCTGTTTAGTCCTAAGAAGACATTTAACATTACTGATCCTAAATATTCTTACTATAAATGAGAGTAAGAATGGCTGCTTCATAACCTATATCCATGACATTGTTATCACTCACTAAATTTTAGTTCCCTCCTGTTATTGGAAGACACAGAGATGGAAATTTTAGAAAATAAGTTTACTTGTAAGTATCTGTCTATTCTTAAAGCTTTTCTGAGAAGTATTCATTTTACATAGAGTTGGGGCACTGTCCTGCTCTAGGCTATTGATGATGTGCTTACAGATGGGTGTAGGCTATAGGCAATGATGCTTTTGGAGATTAAAAATTATGGAATGATGATGATATCATGTTTTGGAGCTTAAAACAGGTCAAACACAGCAGAAACAGAGGACTTGAAATTAATTCCAAGAGCTGTTGTGACAAATAGAAAAAAAAAGATGGGTTGGCAACATTTATCTGCAGTTATTTATATGCTAGCAGATTCTAAAACATGAAGCATATCAATGAAAAGACACATAAAAATTGGTAATTAGTGAATCAACATTTTTATTTTTGCAATTTAATAGAAATCTGCCTAAGAGAATATTTTTTTTGTCATATATATCCAGAAAAGTGGTGACTAGGTATGCTTAGCTAAATAATAACTCATCCAATTAGATAACCTCTATAAACACAGTTAATAAATTGGAAAATTCTATATATGTTCATGATAAAATTTTGATAGGTTTAAATAGCTTTAATTCATTCTAATGGGATTAGGCTATATAAAGCATGTTAACATTTGCTTTTGGAAAAAATAGAAGATTCTTCCTGCTTATTACCTTGTTACATGACTAAACAGTATTTACAGTGTGCTGTCTGATGGTGTTAATCATATTATAATATTCATTCATTCATTCATTCATTCATTTCTTACATGACAAACATCTTTGAGTCCCTATTATGTGTCAGGTCTTATTAAGCACTAGGGATATGTTATGGGTAAGACATGGTCCCTGCCCTCCAGGAGCTTGTATTGTCTCAGGGTAGGGACAGGTACTTAAATAACTGGCAATGGGACAAGTGCTCTTTAAGGCTGTGGTGGATTTGTGTTGTGTAACCTTAGCCAAGTTGAAATTATATTTCCCAGAATTTTCTTCTCTGCATAATTTTGGGGTTAGTGTGGGCCACAAGAGAGATACTGTATAAAATTTGAAATGTAGAAGTAGAGCAGACAACATGTTCATTTTGTGCTTTAAATGTTAGGTGCCAGGAAAGAAGCTGCATTGCAGTTCATATAAGCTTCTTTGTGAATTTGTAGGATTGGTGTGGAGCATCGGCTGAGCTGAGAGCCCGTTTGGCTTGTCCTTCAACTTCAGGTCAGGTGAATATTGAGTTTATGGTGATGGGCATTAGGTTCTCTTTCAGGATGCTCCCATTATCAAAGTTGGAAGCTTGAGAAGGTGAGAGATCAACCTAGGTTCTAATAAGTTCTCATTGGCTCTAGCTTATAGTTTTGCAGATTCCACTTTGACCTTGTTTTCCAAAATATCTTAAATTTTGAGTGACTTCTCTGCAGACTTTATGCTTCAGTATCAGACACAGAAATAACAGCTTCACACAGACTGTTAAGTCATATTTCCCATGATTGTGGGAGGTCAATCCCTTTAAGAAATCACACGTATGTCTGTCAGTCTATCTGTCATTTATCTATCAATATTTCTATCTACAGCTATCTATCTTCATTTATCTACCTATCCATCTTAGTGATTCTTCTCATATAGAATACTAAAAGTAACACACGCCTATATATTGGGTACTTTGAGGAAAAAAACAGGAAAAATAGGTAATTCTTCCTAAAAGGGGGAACAAAGCCACAGAGATGATAGGGAAAGATTCCACTAAAAAAGACATTTCATCTAGGATAGAAGGACAAAACGGAAGATTTTAGGTGAAGAATGGAGGAATGTATTCCACCAGACAGGAGACACCATGGCTAACAGCATGGAATTGAGAATCATAGAGCTTATTATGGTGATGTTAGATGGTTACACTTGCATGTAGGGAGCTAGGAGGCAGGGGGAGAGATATAGCATTAAAATAGAGGATGAGCAGAAAAAAAGAAAGGGAACTAAAATTCTGGAAGACCACATATCAGTGATACAAGGGAGATAGTAATACATTTCAACAAGAAAGTGACATAATCAGATCACATATGTATAAATGATTTAGCCAAATATACTAAACTTTTTTTAGGATCATATGATTCTTTTTTCCCTCCTTCAAATTCCTTTATATACAATAAAATCCCAATAAATATTTTATGATGTTGTAACTTCTTACATTTACTTATTCAAGTACCATCATCTAGACTCTTTCTCAATAAAAACAATCTGAAAGGTAGACATTTAGATTCATACAAAGAAATCTGTACACAATGGAAAACTATTTGAAATAAATTAATTTTCTTTTTGGTGGTGGGATTGAACCCAGGGCCTTGTACATGTCAGGCAAGTGCTCTACCAACTGAGCTATATCCCCAGCCTTAAAAGAAGTTCAAATGATACTTATATATTCCATTTGTAAGTAAATGTGGTTATTTAAAATTAAATAATTTTTTGTTTTATGAGTATTTATTTTTTCAAATAACTAAATTGTTTGGCTATGAATACTTATTAAGTAGTTTGGAAACAAATATTTATTTATTTACTTAATTATTAATAAATAAAACTATTAGGTATTTCTTTTGGCTAAAGGAACCATAAAAAAATTTACTGTGGAAACTAAGAGTGCTATGAACCAAGAAAATATGGGACCTTCTTAGAGAGGTTACAAAACTGCAAAGATATGTGTGTTATTAGGCAAAGTTGGGGCATACACTTCTAATTGTACGATTTAACATTTGACCTAGAGGTTCTATTGTGTTCCATAATTGCAGAATGCCATAGCAGCATAAATATTTCTCTGCTTGCTTAGCTTTTGATAGTAACTCTAGCTGTGAGCCCCTTATGCCACATTTTCCTTGGAGCAGAAGCCATGTGGAGAAAGAACATAGAGGATTTTAACAATTCAGTACACCAAATTTCTACATTGACAAAATGAAGTGCGTTACTGAAAAATTCCAAGTCACTAAAGCAGCTACTCTGTTTTCTACCTGATGCAAGTGGAGATATTTAAATATCTCCTTAAGGTAGATTTTACTCATCTGCATGTCTGTTTCTACTTTCACAAATAAAGGTCACAGTTACAGTTTTCTGCCTTCTTATTAGTCTGAATGTTTTGTCCATCATGA
Source organism: Ictidomys tridecemlineatus (assembly GCF_052094955.1). Classification (NCBI taxonomy): domain Eukaryota; kingdom Metazoa; phylum Chordata; class Mammalia; order Rodentia; family Sciuridae; genus Ictidomys; species Ictidomys tridecemlineatus. The sequence continues at coordinate 103,068,735 of NC_135493.1, forward strand.
TTGGAGTTCCTGACATCTGTTCCTTTCAATGTTATTTGCTTCTTGTCCATTTATTTTTGAATTACTTTATTGTCCACTTAAAGAGTATGGAGGAGAGCTGTCAATTTTTAATGACATTCTGCTATAATAAAATTTGAACACCTATTTGCTTAGCATGTGCCAGGCACTTTTCTAAATATTTTATAAACATGCATTTAATTTTTATTCCAGCACTAAGTTGTGGATATTACTATTATTATTCCTCTTTCATGGATGAAGAAACTGGGTCACAGACTTGTGGTGGGATTGAACCAAGGGGACTCATCTTGTAAATGATAAAATCAGAATTTGATTCCATAGTTGTCTGGTGCCTAGGACTACCATCTTAACCATTGTGCTATACCATTTCCTGCTGTGCAAGAATTTGGTAAGCATTTTAGGAAAGTCATGTCATTTAAATATTCCAATACTTCAGAGTTTTAGATGTGGTAATTAGTCTCAAAGCTCCAAGGGTAACTAAATGTTGGGATCAAAATTTTGTCTCTCAATTTTATGCTCATTTGATTTTTATTAATGGTCTTTGAAATGGTATGAATTAAGTTGAACCACATGAAATTGCCAATATTTAATAACTTTCTATTTCTAAAGCAGTTTAAAATGGTTCAACTTTTAACAAAAGTTGAAAGTTTTTATTCATTGAGATTAGTAGAAAATATTAGAAACTCTATTTTTATTTTTAACTTAAAAATGAGGACTAATTGAAGCCTAATGAAGTTTTAATTTAATTATTGATAATGTGCCCTCCCCACATGTTAGATTGTTCTACCCACACACAGTTGGTGAGGTCCCTGAGGGACATTGTTGGCAATGTAGAATGTAGTCATATATCACAGAGGAATGGAGAGTGGCATATATGTTACATTGCTTTTCATATGTTTTTTATGGTGTGTTCAACTTTCTGCATTATTGGAAATTATAAATTTGAGTAATTATAGAAACTATGGCCTTTAAATAATAAAACATTTATAATACTTTGTAATTAAATGGAGACTGACCATGAAAATCACTGACTCCCTTATCAGAAATATGAAGAGGATAGGTTGTTCTGACTATCCTCCCACTGAAAACAAACTAAGTATATTAATGTGCTGTCAAAAAGTACAAATAACCAGAAAAAAACCTTAGGGAATCCAGACAGTTAAGGACAGTACTTAGTATCCCTTTGTTCTGAGAATTTATCAGTACAGGCTAACAAACTTTTTTTTCTTTAAATATTTATTTTTTAGTTGTAGTTGGACAAAATACCTTTATTTAATTTATTTATTTTCATGTGGTGCTGAGGATCGAACCCAAGGCCTCACATGTGCTAGGTGAGCATTCTACTTCTGAGCTACAACCCCAGCCCCAACAAACTTTTATTTTAATTACTTATAGGAAAAAGGGTACAATAAAACCCCCACAAATTTTGGTGCTCATCTTAATTGGGAATTATAGTGGACATTCTTTTTATGTAGAACTGGGATCCTCAGGATAAGTGTAAGTCTTTTTTCCTCATTTCAATCCCATAATAGTTGTCATTGATTTTTCTTTCAGTATTTTAAGGACAAGGTTCCATAATCTTCTGTTTACACTGTTTTCACAAGAAGTATGCCATATTTTTTTGTTCATCTAAACATAATGTGTCTCCTTCCATCATAAAAAAATAAATAAATAAACATAATGAGTCTTTTTGGGAACAATTTAGTTATGATGTACTTGAGTGCTTTTTTATAGTTTTTATCTCTGAGGTTTATTGAGAATCTTGACTCTGTAGTTTATAATTAAAAAATCAAATTTGGAAAATAGTTTCCCATTACTTAGTAAAATGTTTCTCCTACTCCTTTTTCTCTCCTTTGGGGATTCAATTACACATATGTTTGGTCACTTGTACTTGTCTATAACTCAGTCTGTTTATTTTTTAAAAGTGTTTCTTCCCTGTGTTTAATTTTGGATAGCTTCTCTTACTTCATCTTCAGGCCCAGTACTCTTTTATTCTACAGTGAGTGCCTAAATCTGCTGTTAATTCTACCCAGTGTATTTTTCATCTCAGATATTTTTATCTCTATTTGTTAAATTTTGGTCTTTTAAAAATATGCAGTTTTCCATGTCTCTCCTTAATATAGTAATGCTTTCTTTACCTTAAATGTATGCAATGAAATTATCTTAGCAAATCTTTGTCCTTGTGTATTACTTCTATGAGCTATGTAATTTCTGCTTTTGATTATATTGATTGACTTTAATCCTCACTATGAGTCATACTTTTCTGATTCTTTGCAAGCCTAGGAATTTTTATTGGATTACAATAATTATAATTTGATCTTCTTGAGAACTGGATGATTTTGGTATTCCTATAAACATTCTTGAGATTTATTTTTTCTGGTACACAATAAAATTATTTCAAAATTATCATTCTTTTTTTAAAAAAGAGAGAGAGATAGAGAGGGAATTAATTATTTATTTTTTTTAGTTTTCGGGGGACACAACATCTTTGTTTGTATGTGGTGCTGAGGATCGAACCCGGGCATGCCAGGCGAGCATGCTACTGCTTGAGCCACATCCCCAGCCACCCCCCCCCTAATTATGATTATTTTAAGGTTTGTTTGTAAGTTTCATTGAATATAAACAGATCAATGTTTGATCTGGGACTAATTCTTCTTCACTAGTAAGTTAATAAGATATCATGAGTTCTCTACCTGACATTTAAGAATATGGAATTTTCCTACTATGTTGGTGGGTAAGGAACAATTTTAAGACCTGCATGGGCTCTGGTAATTGTTCCCTCTGTCTCTTCTAATATTTTATTCCCCTGGCCTTGAGTCATTCCTCATATGCATGTGTCTACCAGTATTCAGATGAAGACTGAAGGGGAGCACTATTTTAAAATTAAAAAAAATAATTTTTATTAGAACATTATAGTTATCCATAGTAGTTGGTTTCATTTTGACAAAGTCATATATGCATGGAATTTAATTTACTCCATTTCAGTGCCAGTTCATCTGTCTTTCCCTCCCTTCTTCCCTCCCTGTATTGTCCTTCCTCTATTCTAATGATCTTCCTTTCACTATTTTTTTAATTTTCAATTGATGCTTTGTACATATGCATAGTTATATATACATGTAGCATTATTTTGTTAAGTTCATTCCTTCCCTTTCCCATCCCTCCTCCCTCCGTTTCCATCTCCTTCTACTGATCTTTCCTACATCTTTTTGATATTCCATCCCCAAAGGTGAGCACTCTCTAGATATCTAGTGCTCTCTTCTTTGAAGTGCTCTCCTCCCATTACTGAAATAGGCAATTCTAGCCACTTTGACCTTTTCAAATTTTTACCTCTGTCGTCTCAGGGAGAACACAGGCTTTCTTTGTGTTCTCTCTCTGTGCACCGTAGCCTTGACATTTTCTCTAGGCAGTAAGAATGGAGTACCTCATTTATTTCTCTTCACTCAAAGATAACATCACTGTAATTTTAAATTTTTATTTGTTCTTTTTAGGTTTACATGATAGTAGAATGTATTTTGACATATCACACACACACATGAAGTATACCTTCCCATTTTTGTGGTCATATATGATGTGGAGTTACACTGGTCGTGTATTTATATATAAATAAGGAAAGTTATGTCTGATTCATTATACTGTCTTTCCCATTTCCATCCTCCTTCCTTCTCTTCATTCCCCTTTTTCTAAATAAGTGAACTTTCATTTTTTCCCTCTCCCCATGCTTACTGTGTGTTAGTATCCACATATCAGAGAGATATGTGTATCAGCCTTTGGTTTTTGGGGATTGGTTTATTTCACTTAGCATGATAGTCTTCACTTCCATCCATTTACAAGCAAATGCCATAATTTCATTCTTTGTTATGGATGAGTAATATTTCATTGTAGCACATTTTCTTTATCCATTCATCTGTTGAAAGGAACCTAGATTGGTTCCATAGCTTAGCTATTATGAATTGAGTTGCTATAAATATTGATGTGGCCTCATTACTATATAGTATGCTTATTTCAAGTCCTTTGGGTATATACCAAGGAGTGAGATAACTCAGTCAAATGGTGGTTCCCTTTCACGTTTTTCTGAGGAATCTCCATACTGCTTTACAGAGTAGTTGCACCAATTTTCAGTCCCACCAGCGATGTATGAATGTACTGTTTTCTCCACATCCTGGCCAACATTTATTGTTACTTGTATTCTTGATCATTGCCATTCTGACTAGAGATGAAATCTCAGTGTAGTTTTAGTTTGCATTTCTTTAATTGCTAGTGATGTTGAATATTTTTTCATATATTTGTTGACAAATCATATTTCTTCTTCTGTGAAGTGTCTGTTCAGTTTCTTTGCCCATTTATTGATTGGGCTTTTTTGGTGTTAATTTTTTTGGTATTCTTTATATATACTGGAGATTAATGCTCTGAGCTGCAGATGGCAAAGATTTTCTCCCATTGTGTAGGCTCTCTCTTCACATTCTTGCTTTTTTCCCTTACTGTGAAGAATCTTTTTAGTTTGATACCTTCCATTTATTTTTAAAATTTTTTTTATTATTAGTTCTTCAAAACATTACAAAGCTCTTGACATATCATATTTCATACATTTGATTCAAGCGGATTATGAACTCCCATTTTTACCCCTTATACATATTGCAGATTCACATTGGTTACACATCCACGTTTTTACATACTGCCATACAAGTGTATCTTGTATTCTGCTAGCTTTCCCATCCTCTACTATCCCCCCTCCTCGATACCTTCCATTTACTGATTCTTTTCTTTTATTTTTTTATTGGTTGTTCAAAACATTACAAAGCTCTTGACATATCATATTTCATACATTAGATTCAAGTGGGTTATGAACTCCCATTTTTACCCCAAATACAGATTGCAGAATCATATCGGTTACACATCCACATTTTTTCATAATGCCATATTAGTAACTGTTGTATTCTGCTACCTTTCCTATCCTCTACTATCCCTCCTCCCCTCCCCTCCCATCTTCTCTCTCTACCCCATCTACTGTAATTCATTTCTCTCCTTTGTTTTTTTTCCCTTTCCCCTCACAACCTCTTATATGTAATTTTGTATAACAATGAGGGTCTCCTTCCATTTCCATGCAGTTTCCCTTCTCTTTCCCTTTCCCTCCCACCTCTCGTCACTGTTTAATGTTAATCTTTTCCTCATGCTCTTCCTCCCTGCTGTGTTCTTAGTTGCTCTCTTTATATCAAAGAAGACATTTGGCATTTGTTTTTTAGGAATTGGCTAGCTTCACTTAACATAATCTGCTCTAATGCCATCCATTTCCCTGCAAATTCCATGATTTTGTCATTTTTTAGTGCTGCATAATGCTCCATTGTTTATAAATGCCACACTTTTTTTTATCAATTCATCTATTGAAGGGCATCTGGGTTGGTTCCACAGTCTAGCTATTGTGAATTGTGCTGCTATGAACATCGATGTGGCAGTATCCCTGTAGTATGCTCTTTTAAGGTCTTCAGGGAATAGTCCGAGAAGGGGAATAGCTGGGTCAAATGGTGGTTCCATTCCCAGCTTTCCCAGGAATCTCCATACTGCTTTCCAAATTGGCCACACCAATTTGCAGTCCTACCAGCAATGTACAAGTGCACCCTTCTTCCCACATCCTCGACAGCACTTCATAATGGCTGCTAATCTTACTGGAGTGAGATGGTATCTTAGGGTGGTTTTGATTTGCATTTCTCTAACTGCTAGATATGGTGAGCCTTTTTTCATGTACTTGTTGATTGATTGTATGTCCTCCTCTGAGAAGTGTCTGTTCAGGTCCTTGGCCCATTTGTTGATTGGGTTATTTGTTTTCTTATTGTTTAATTTTTTGAGTTCTTTGTATACTCTGGATATTAGGGCTCTATCTGAGGTGTGAGGGGTAAAAATTTGTTCCCAGGGTGTAGGCTCCCTATTTACCTCTCTTATTGTTTCTCTTGCTGAGAAAAAACTTTTTAGTTTGAGTAAGTTTCATTTTTTGATTCTAGTTATTAACTCTTGTGCTATGGGCGTCCTATTAAGGAATTTGGAGCCCGACCCCACAATATGTAGATTGGAGCCAACTTTTTCTTCTATCAGATGCAGAGTCTCTGATTTGATACCAAGCTCTTTCATCCATTTTGAGTTAACTTTAGTGCATGGCGAGAGAAAGGAATTCAGTTTCATTTTGTTGCATATGGATTTCCAGTTTTCCCAGCACCGTTTGTTGAAGATGCTATCCTTCCTCCATTGCATGCTTTTAGCCCCTTTATCAAATATAAGAAAGTTGTAATTTTGTGGATTGGTCTCTGTACCATTGGTCCACCCGCCTGTTTTGGTACCAGTACCATGCTGTTTTTGTTACTATTGCACTGTAGTATAGTTTGAAATCTGGTTTCGCTATGCCACCTGATTCACACTTCCTGCTTAGAATTGATTTTGCTATTCTGGGTCTTTTGTTTTTCCATATGAATTTCATGATTGCTTTATCTATTTCTACAAGAAATGCTGTTGAGATTTTGATTGGCATTGCATTAAACCTATAGAGAACTTTGAGTAATATCGCCATTTTGATGATGTTAGTTTTTATCAATGAACAGGGTATATTTTTCCATCTTCTAAGATCTTCTTCTATTTCTCTCTTTAGGGTTCTGTAGTTTTCATTGTATGAATCTTTCACCTATTTTTAGGTTGATTCCCAAGTATTTTATTTTTTTTGAGGATATTGTGAATGGGATGTTTGTCCTCATTTCCATTTCGGAAGATTTATCACTGATATATAGGAATGCCTTTGATTTATGCATGGTGATTTTATATCCTGCTACTTTGCTGAATTAATATATTAGCTCTAATAGTTTCTTTGTAGACCCTTTTGGGTCTGTTAGATATAGTATCATATCATTTGCAAATAGTGATAATTTAAGTTCTTCTTTTCCTATTTTATGCCTTTAATTTATTTTGTCTGTCTAATTGCTCTGGCAAGTATTTCGAGAACTAAATCAAATAGAAGTGGTGAGGGAGGGCATTCCTGTCTTGTTCCAGATTTTAGAGGGAATTCCTTCAGTTTTTCTCCATTTAGAATGATGCCAGCCTGAGGCTTAGCATATATAGCTTTTACAATGTTGAGGTAAGTTCCAGTTATCCCTAATTTTTCTAGTGTTTTGAACATCAAGGGATGCTGTACTTTGTTGATGCTGCAGTCCTGGCTGGGCACAAGATCATGAGCCACTTCACTTAGTAGATTCAAACAGCAATTCTTTATTCCCGAACTCACACTGGCCCTGTACAATCACGTTCTGGGGAAATCCAAGTTTTGCCACCAATTCACGTCCCCCAAACTTTCTCAATTCCACAAGAACTCAACGGGAACTCAGGCAGCAGGAAGGCCCTATTCCCAGCAGCAATAACCTTAAACCTGGAACTTCCCTAAAACTAGATTGTCTTAAACCGGGAACGCTTTAAACTTGTCTTAAACCGGGAACGCCTTAAACCCAAGGAGCGGGATACTTCCTCAAACCTGCAGGATACACCTTAAACCTGGATCCACCCTCGTCCTTGAGCAGGGTCACCTTTCTCAAACACACATGCAAGGTCACAGCAGATTTCCAAGGCAAGTCCATTTAACATGGGGTACGCTGGCAAGGAAATTTCGATGTGTCATTCCTACTTGGCAATGGCCCTTAGCATGTTGAATGCTTTTTTTCTGCATCTATGGAGATGATCATGTGGTTCTTATCGTTAAGTCTATTGATGTGGTGAATAACATTTATTGATTTCCGTATATTGAACCAGCCTTGCATCCCAGGGATGAATCCTACATGATCATGGTGCACAATTTTTTGATATGCTTTTGTATTCGATTCACCAGGATTTTATTGAGGATGTTTGCATCTAAGTTCATTAGCGATATTGGTCTGTAGTTTTCTTTCTTTGAAGTGTCTTTGTCTGGTTTCGGGATCAGGGTGATGTTGGCCTCATAGAATGAATTTGGAAGAGCTCCTTCTTTTTCCATTTCTTGAAATAACTTGAAAAGTATTGATATTAATTCTTCTTTGAAGCTCTTGTAAAACTCCACTGTATACCCATCTGGTCCAGGGCTTTTCTTGGTTGGTAGTCTTTTGATGACTGCTTCTATTTCCTCCTTTGTTATTGATCTGTTTAAATTGTGTGTATCTTCCTGACTTAATCTGGGCAAATCATATGACTTAAGAAATTTATCAATATCTTCACTATCTTCTATTTTATTGGAATAGAGGGTTTCAAAATAATTTCTAATTATCTTCTGTATTTCTGTAGTGTCCATTGTGATATTGCCTTTTTCATCCGGTATGTTAGTAATTTGAGTTCTCTCTCTTCTTCTCTTCATTAGCATGGCTAAGGGTCTGTCGATCTTATTTATTTTTTCAAAGAACCAACTTTTAGTTTTATCATTTTTTCAATGGTATTTTTTTTCAATTTTGTTGATTTCCGCTCTGATTTTAATTATTTCTTGCCTTCCACTACATTTGCTGTTGTTTTGCTCTTCCTTTTCTAGGGTTTTGAGATGAAGTGTGAGTTCATTTATTTGTTGTTTCTTTTTTTTTTTTTGAGGAATGAACTCCAGGCAATGAAAACTGCTTAAAACTGCTTTCATTGTGTCCCATAAATTCCCATATGTTGTGTCTGTATTTTCATTTATCTCTAAGAATTTTTTGATTTTCTCCTTTATGTCTTCTGTAACCCATTGATCATTCAATAACATATTGTTCATTTTCCAGGTAATACAGGATTTTTCCTTCCTTCTTTTATTATTGATTTCCAGTTTCATTCCATTATGATCAGATAAGATGCATGGCATTATCTCCACACCTTTATATTTACTAAGAGTTGCCCTATGGCATAATATATGGTCTATCTTTGAGACGGATCCATGTGCTGCTGAGAAGAACGTGTATCCACTTGATGATGGTTGATATATTCTATATATGTCGGTTAAGTCTAGGTTATTGATTGTGTTATTGAGTTCTATAGTTTCTTTATTCAGCTTTTGTCTGGAGGATCTGTCCAATGGAGAGAGCGGTGTGTTGAAGTCACCCATAATTATTGTGTTGTGGTCTATTTGACTCTTGAACTTGAGGAGAGTTTGTTTTATGAATGTTGCAGCACCATTTTTGGTACATACATATTAATAATTGTTATGTCTTGTTGGTGAATGGTTCCTTTTAACAGTATATAGTGTCCTTCTTTATCCCTTTTGATTAACTTAGGTTTGAAGTTGATTTTATTCGATATGAGTATGGCCACTTCTGCTTGCTTCTGAGGGCCATGTGAGTGGTATGATTTTTCCCAACCTTTCACCTTCAGCCTGTGTATGTCTTTTCCTATCATGAGTCTCCTGAAGGCAGCATATTGTTGGATTTGTTTTTTTTTTTTAATCCAGGTTACTAGCCTATGTCTCTTGACTGGTGAATTTAAGCCATTAACATTTAGGGTTACTATTGATATATGGTTTCTACTCCCAGTCATGCTTATTTATTTATTTATTTTAATATGGCTAGTGTTTCCTCTTTGGTTATTTTCCCCCCCTTTACTGAGTTACCTCCCACTGTTAGTTTTGGGTGCTGTTTTTTAATTCCTCTTCTTGTTGTGTTTTGCCCAAAATGCCTTGCAGTGCTGGTTTTCTGGCTGCGAATTCTTTTAACTTTTGTTTATCATGAAATATTTTAATTTCATTGTCAAATCTGAAGCTTAATTTTGCTGGATACAGTATTCTTGGTTGGAATCCATTATTTTTCAGCGTTTGAAATATGTTGTTCCAAGATCTTCTCGCTCTCAACGTCTGTGATGAAAAATCAGCCTTTAACCTAATTGGTTTATCCCTGAATGTAATCTGCCTCCTTTCTCTCGTAGCTTTTAATATTCTCTCCTTGTTCTGTATGTTGGATATCGTCATAATTATGTGTCTTGGAGTTGGTCTATTACGGTTTAGTATATTTGGGGTCCTATAGGCTTCCAGGATTTGGCAATCCATTCCATCTTTCATATCTAGGACGTTTTCTAAGATTATTTCATTCAATAGATTGTTCATTCCTTTGGTGTGAACCTCTATACCTTTTTCTATTCCAATGACTCTCAAGATTGGCTTTTTTATGTCATCCCATATCTCTTGGATAGATTGCTCGTGATTTCTTAGCATCCTTTCTGTGTTGACTATATTCTTTTCAAGTTGATAAACTTTGTCTTCATTATCTGATGGTCTGACTTCTATTTGATTTAGTTTATTTGTAATATTCTGGTTTGAGTTTTTAATTTTGTTTATGGTTTCCTGCATTTCTAGGATTACTCTTTGATTTTTTTAAAAAAAATCTCTATCTCCTGGTAGATTTCATTCTTTGCCATTTGAATTTGCTTATGTAATTCATTTTCAAATTATTCTTTCATTGTTTGGACTTGCTGTCTAATGGTTTCTCTAAGATTCCATTCCATCTGAGTCAGGTATGCCTTGAGTTCTTTCTCTGACCATTTTTCTGATGCCTCTAGGTTCTCCTGTAAATTTAAGTTGTCCTGCATTGTTTGTAATCCTTTTTTCCCTTGTTTTTTCATGGTGCTCACATTCCTTTCCAACTCTGTCTGACTGCTGTGTTTCTATTTTCTCCTGTAAATTTGTTTTGGTTTTTATAGTTCCAATATCTCTCCTTTGTGTTGGGAGACAATGTTTAGAGATGTTGGATTTAATTGTGATTTAAGGTAAATTCATTAGTTTCATTAAAGGCCTACAGATTTTGATGGCATATAGAGAATTGAGATTAGAACTTAGGATTGTTAAAGTCGGGCGATTTGATAGTATGGAGGTTAGTATATGTTAGCTTCTTTGGGGGGTTGGTCAAATGCAGGTGGATATTAACAAGAAAATAGACAGGAGTACTTGGGGGTAGTTAAGGGCTTAGGCGGACTATAGACTGACTCATAGTATTCATCTATTTGCATTTAGTAAATTATACGTAATCGGGGTGGTCATGCTTAAGAGGAAAGATGGGGAAAAGGTAAGGAAGCAAACCAAGAAAGAGAGAAGGAGAGAAGAAAGAAAGAGAAAAGAATAGAAAAGAAAAAGAAATAATAAAAAATAATAAAATATAGTGAACTAAAAATTACAATTAAAAAATAATTAAAAATATAAAATTTTAAAATTAAAAAATTTTTAAAAAGGCACTGTTAGGCTTCTATTTTCTTCGCTTCCACTAGGTGGTGCTGTGCCTTCCGGGCCAAGATTTTTCCCTCCATCTATTGTATCACTGAACTTGCTGCAATCTGTCGGAAACTGGCGATGGTGACATTAGCTCTCCAAGATGGTGGCCGCTGGCTTCCTCAGTGTGTTGTCCATTGTGGAGGACAGATCTGGATTATTTCTCTCCCCCATCTCAAACCCAGGACTCAGCCTGGAGCACAGTGAGGGCACAGTTGGCAGGACCCCACAGAATCCACAGCACCGTTTCTCTGTGTTGCTGGCACGCCGTTTCCCAGCGTGCAGTCTCTGGCTGCGGGGCGGGCTGCTGATCAATCAGCCTGAATGTCCAGGCGCACAGTTCACTTGCGATTGAGCCCCAGTAATTCATCCTCGGGTGATGGAAATCCTTCCTCTAGGTTTCGGTGCACCCCAATTTTTCTGGAGATTCCTAACAAGATAGCTTTTGGCTATTCTAACTTGTTATTCACCTGCACAGTGATGCGGTACATGGGGGTGATGCACTCTATTCGCCGCCATCTTCCCACCCCCCTACTGATTCTTGATTTTACTTCTTGCCCCTTAGAAGTGTTGTTGAGAAATTTGGTTCCTATGCCAATACATGATGGAGATGTGGGCCTACATTTTCTTCTAGTAGGCACAGTGTCTCTGACTAGGTCTAATGACCTTGGTCCTTGAACCATTTTGAGTTGGGTTTTTGTGCGAGATGAAGGATAGGAGTCTAATTTCATTTTGTTACATATGAATTTCCAGTTTTCCAGCACCATTTGTTGAAGAGGCTATCTTTTCTCCAATGTATATTTATGGCACCTTTGTGTAGTATGAAATAACTGTAGTTATGTGGGTTTGTCTCTGTGTCTTCTATTCTATTCCATTGGTCTTCATGTCTGTTTTGGTGCCAATATTATGCCATTTTGTTATTATAGCTCTGTAGTATAATTTAACATCTGGTATTGTGATGCCTCCTGCTTCACTTTTGTCACTGAGAATTGCTTTGGCTATTCTGGGTCTCTTATTTTTCCAAATGAATTTCATGAAATTTTTCTACTTCTATGAAGAACATCATCAGAAATTTAATAGGATTTGCATTAAATCTGTATAGTGTTTTCGGTAGTATGGCCATTTTGATCCAGGAGCATGGGAGATCTTTCCATCTTTTAAGGTCTTCTTCAATTTCTTTTTTAGTGTTCTGTAGTTTTCATTATAGAGATCTTTGACATCTTTAGTAAGATTGATTCCCAAATATTTTATTTTTAGCGGCTATTGTGAATGGAATGGTTTGCTTAATTCTTCTTTAAGTTGATTCATCATTGATGTGTAGGAATGCAATTGATTTATAGGTGTTAATTTTATATCCTGCTTCTTTGCTGAATTCATTTACTAGTTCTAGAAGTTTTCTGGCAGAGGTTTTTGGGCCTTCTAAATATCAAATCATGTAATCATGGTTGTCCCATTGTTTTTGGTCTGAAAGCATCTTTATTTTTATTTCATTGAGTTATTTTTCCTTGATACAATTCTAGATATGAAGCTATTTTAACACTCTGAAAATATCATATCTTTATCCTGTGCTTTCTCTATAGAATTCATTGTGTAATGCCTAAATGGGTTTTTTTTCCTATGTTACTCTAAGTATCTTCCCTTCACCTTCAGTGTTCTACATTTTCACTCTGATGGATCTAATTGTAAATTCTAGTATTTATTCAGTGAAGCATTCATCAGCCTTCCTAAGTCTGCAGAATGATGTCTTCACTCTGTTCTGAAAAAGTTGCAGTCTTTGTATCTTCAAATATTGCCTCTGTCACATTAAATTGCCGATCTCTGGAAGCTTGATCAAGGAAACAAGAAATAAGGCAAAAATAACTAATATCTATCTAAATCATACTTTGTCCCTAAAGGTAAAGGGAAGGTGTTAAAAATAAGTGAGAAAATAACAGTTTTTGAGTGGAAAATCATGCCACAGATAGATTATTTTTATAACAAATATTTGGAAAATTCTCCTTTGCTATGTGTTTTTATCCCCCCAAATCATATTACTATAAATATTTGTATGTGTATGCTTTGAATATTTTCAATAAAAACTTTGAATAATAATTGTTAGATAGAATTAAAATATTATTATGATTAATAAATAAAATAATATCTTTATTTCATAAGCACAACTAGTGATTTCATTTAGGCTTTAATAATTTTTTAAAATATATAATTCTGTTCACTAGATGGTAGTGTCATCTCCCTTCTTCCCCTTATTATGGTAACCAAAATTTCATAGAGCCAGATATTGTCAAATGTTCATTGGGGGGCAAATAACCTCTGACTGAGAACCACTGAGCTACTGTAATGTTGATCTCAGCACTTTTTCTAACCAATAAAAAATGAGAAAAATAAACATTCTAAAATTAAGAGTATATTAAATTATTATAAATTCATACAGTGTAATACTATTTGGTTAAAAATAAAGTTATAGAAGAACATTCAGTATAAGGAAATCTTTTACATATGGTTACATATGGTTACATATGGTTAATGGAATTTATATTAAAAGTGTTTAAAAAATATATGTGCCTATAATAAAAATTTAAGAGATAATGTTAACAGTAGTGGTTCTCTCCTTAGGTTGTGACATTAAATCTATGTTTTGCTTTAATTATATTTTACAAAGCATTCTACTATAAGACTGTACTACTTTTTTAATAAGAATATTAGTAATATTTAATATTTGTGTTATTACTTTCAAATTATTGAAGGGACATTTCTGAAAATTGTGACCAAAGAATGAATTACTTTTAGGGATGATCTCAATTTGCAGTTCAAGTTGAGTCATATTACCAAGATAGCTGCCCACATGGTCTAATGATAAATTGATATGAATTGGAGATGATACTCTTGAAGGCATGGGCATAATTTTTAATGAACCATATCAGGTGGTAAAAGTTGCCTCTGTCCCTCCCTCCCTCCCTCCTTCCTTCCTTTTTTCCAAGAACAGTCACTAATAGCTTCTGGTTTCCTTTGAAATTTCTTCTTATTTTTGAAGGGTATAAAGCACAAAAGAACCTTATTATTTTTTTGGGGGGGGTTTGCTCTCTCAATAGCCAAATGTGAAAACATTAGCAATGGAGAACTTTAAAAATGATTGATGAGTTTATTTTACCTTGAGCCAGAATATATGTGCAGAACACATATCTATGTGGAGAACCAGTCCACAATCTAACTTGGAATGTGAAACAAACAATAATGTTCAATCTAATATCATTTATGACACATTTGCTTTTTTGATTCCCCACTTTCTTTGGCCATTTTGAAAAATATTCATTCATACATTTCCTTTCATAAATTTTGCAGCAAAATCATAAGAGAAAATCCATTATTCAACCTTGACTTTATTTTGCAATGACAGGATCCATGTTTTGTTCAAATGCTTACAATCTCTGCTAACTGTATTCTAAGAGCCCTGGTGGGTATGACTATTTAATCATTATAATTTCTCATATGACTTTCTTCTTAGCCTTTATTTGCCATAACTTCCTCAAGGCTTGCTGGAAGAGCACCAGATCTAGCAGCCTCTTAAGATGACTGACTATGGGTTATTTAATTACAAACTGCAAAATCAAGCATGTTAGCATGAAGTAAAGAGCAATAATTCCCTTACCTGTATCTCCAAGGGACAGACAAATCTTTAAAAGTTGTGTGGGAGGCCTCAACATAAATGCAATATATACTCCTGCAAAATCATAGCTACCCCCAAAGACATTTAAATCAAACTGCATTAACATCTGGTTTTCTATAAATCAAAACTTTAAATGTTGTGCTTAAAGGACCATTTTCCATTTTAAAGAAGAATTTTAATGAAGAAAATATAGTAATTTAAAAAAATGTGTTGGGCCTTATCTGGACATACTCCCCTGATAGCCTTGCTAATACATTCTTTTCAATGGCATATCTTTATAGCCCAGGAAATTCTAACTTATTTTAGATAACTTGTAAATCTCTGTCCTTTGGAGGACTGACAAGATGATTCTCTTGATATTTATCAAAAGGCTATAGATCTTGAATTGAAGTGAGGTGGACTTGCCTTTCTTTCTTCAGTAATGTGAAAACTTACTTCATTGCTGAAATATCACTAGTGTCCCCAACACCATGTTTCCTCAGTCTTCAAATAGATCACTTAATAAAGTAACAGAAAAAAAAGGGAAAATAATATACTTCTGTCCATGGTAGATTCAGACTATGTGGTTTGTTATTGAACTGTGTTGCAACAGACTCAACTTTATTCTATAACTGCATGCTTTTTTTTAAAAAAAAGATATGCCTCTAAATGCTTGCTAAAGGGTTAAAAATGTGTTGCTTAAATATTTTTCTACATTTCACCTTCACCTCTGAAAAACTGCTAGGAGAATGTGGAGAACTGTAACCTCCTCAGTTGTTAATGAGCAGTAACCTGGACATTCTTTTTAGCACAGTGCATTTATAAGTACCTTTGACAATGGCAGTGAGTTAAAGAACAGATGGGTAGGATGGATAAGAAGGCCTCCACTTTGACAGTGTTATTCAAGGCAGTGATGTCTAATGAATGACAACATAAAGGGACACGGAAGCTCAGGAATGAATATTTACCCTAGTGTAAAATTACCTCTCAAACGTAATTGAAGCTTGTTCACCTTCTGGCTCTATTATTTTCTTCTTTGGTTCATTTCATTTTCATATTAAAATAGAGTTGGGGGATTGAAGACAAAGGGAAAGGAACAGGAAGAAATGGCATCACAGGTCACAGAGTGTGTGCTATTACTCTACTTGTACCCACTTCTAATAACTGGTTGGTTTATTAAACCATGATTTCCAAAATTGACTGTACATGTGAACTGAGGATTTTGTTAAGATGGATATCCTGATTTTATAAATCTGGACTGGAGTCTGAGTTTCTGCATTCTTCATAAGGTCCTAAGCAATGCTGCTGTTCCTGGCTTGGGGACAATTCATCAAATATCAATGTTGTAAAAGTCTGATGCATTAGAGTCTGAATTCTATCTGACTTTAAACCATTCAAGTAAAGTTGTATTCCCCTAGATTAAAAATAAGAGAACAAAACTCATAGGCAGAACAAATATCAAATCAAGGCACATTTAGCTGGTGTGCTCTCTTCTTTAATTCACAATTCATTTAATCTTAATAAAAATTCCAGGAGCTAGGGATCATTATTCCAATTTTTCAGATGAGGAGACTGAGGAATAGAAGTATTAAGGAGCCTGCTCAAAGTCACATGCATACAAAGGAATGGAACAACAATTTGCACAGAGATTTCATGTCTTCTTATCCAGCTACTTAGAATGGCATTTTATGAATATCCAGCTACTTAGTATGACATTTTATGAATAAAAGGACTTGCAGCCATAAGAACATGTTTGATTCTTACAATGTAAGTCCTGTGAGAAAAGTAGACCTTATTATCTTTATTTTGTAGATGAGGAAAGTAAGGCAGGAAAGATGAAATGGCACAGGCAGAAGCTCCTGCAGTTAATTAGCAACAGAGCTAGAGCTGTCACTGACCCTTCTGACCTGGTCCTCTTCTTTCTTTTATCATTATCATGCTACTCAACGGTAATAAATTTGTAGATTAGAATGAAAACAATAGCAACAATCAGTAATCTGCTCCAGAAATTTCCAATCAAGAAAAATTGCATTATTTACAAACTAAACCCATTAAAATAACTTTTAAATTTGAGACATAAGTATTTAACTCTTAGTTCAGGTTCAAATATTTCAAAATTTGAATCATCAGTGATTCCCAATTCTACAGAGATATCCCAGGTTGGGGACTACCAAGGTCATGAATTATACCATGATAGTAGTAATAGCTTTTGTAATTACCTTATTTTTATCCCTATACTTTAAATGATGAATTCTTTTTTCTTGGTTTTAAAAGTCTATCTTGAGAGACTGGAAGTAAAACCCATTTCAGACAAATCTGGTTTAGTTTACTTGACAAAAATAATAGCCAGCTGACTCTACAGATTACTATAATTTCTGTATCTTCAAATGTCCACTCTCCTGATTCTTTTCTATCAGTATTTAACCATAAATGTTTTTCTCTCACAGTGAAATAAGACTCACCTTTTAACCCACGTTGTTATATACCACTTGATATATACCGCTTTTCTCCAGAGACAAATAGCCTTCAAGATCTGTCTATATTCCCTGTCTCCATTTTTTTTCTTATCCCACTATAATTCAGAATCTGCCTTCATTACTCCATTGGAACTGATATTTCTGAATTAACTCTCTGTACCCACTTGACTTTTCTGTAATATTTGACATAATTATGTTTCCTTTCCCTTGTGAAATGTTCTTCTTCCCTGGTCTCTGAAGTTAAAAGTCTCTATTGAGTTTCTTCTAATTTCCATGTTTGTTTTAACAGCTTGCACTGTAGATTCCTCTCCATATATTCAGTTCTCAATGGTTCAACAGATATTTATAAAGACATACTTTGTTCTTTGTATTATTTTGGGGGTTGAGGATAAAATGTTCCTAATCTTTTGGAACTTCCATTCTAACAGGGAGCAGGCCATATAAGTCGGACTGTCTAGGCTTTTCTGAGGGAAGGATGGTATGGATGAAAACTGAAGGGTGAGAAGGAACTGGTGATGTGAAAAGAGATGGGAAGAACATTCTATACATGAGGAATAAAAGCCCAAATCTCTGAACCAAGAGGAGCAATCAGGGGACAGGAGTAAGTTGAAGAGGCTAGTAGACACATGCTAAAAATTTTAGTTTTACATGTAGGAAGCTTTGAAAAGTTTTAAGTGGCTGAGGAACATGACCAGATATGCATTTTTGAAGGATATGAAAAATCATCTGGCTCTGATGTAGAGAAGCAATGGACAATATAAAATTAGATTAAGTCAATGAGATCACTCAAAGGCAATCAGAGTGGTCCAGCCTATAATTGATGTTGTTTAGCAACAGAGATTGAGAGAGTAAAGGCTCAGATTAGGTATGAGGATTAAAGAAAAGGAAAAATTCAATGATGGTTTATGTTATAAATTATTATTATTATTTGTGTGGAAGTAGGTTATAGGGATCTAGACAGTTTAGGAGATTAACATTACCAGTACAGGGAAATGGACACTATTTTCATTATAATAAGAAGGGGAAATGAATAAGTAAAGATGCTGGCAAATTTGTAGGCTTGGAGTCAGAAAGGTGAATGAATTTTTATCTGGTAGTTCCTATGTTTACTGAGAAAGAGAGAGGTAAATTTGACTCCTGAAATTGAAAAGGAACATGATTGCCATTGCAAGGGAAAAGAGTTGAAAGAACAGTTGAAAATCAAACTAGGCAAATTTAGAAAAATTGCTGGCTAATACGTTTTTATTCCAAAGCTGAAAGAAAATTCTTCATCAAGGAAAAGCCTTCTTACACCACACAGAAATACATCACTCTTTCCTTCCTTTTGAAAAATTTAGCTGGACTTTTGGAGAAACATTGGGGGTAAAGGAAAATATGGTAATTCTTTTTCTTTCTCAGCTATACTGAGGCTGGCAATCAAGGAAGCATAGTATACATATGACAAATGTTGAAAAGTTTTATACTGATTCACTACCATGGGCCCACTTAAAAGAAAATTTAAAAAATACTTATTCAAAATGAATTTTCCTAGGAAAGGAGTTGAGTATTGATAGAAATGAGTATATAAAATTTGGAAAAAATTTATGAACACCTCTTAATAATAAAGGGTATAGTTCGGAAGTGAGGGCAAGTTCTGGAAATAGTTTTTACTATTGAGTTTAATAGCAATAAACATGTTCAGAGTCAAATCTTGGAAGACATCCATTGAAAGCAACATTAGGAAGGGGTTGGGGGTAATCACAATAGTATTGGGGCATTGGGACAGTGATATTTGCTACAGACAACTGAGGGCTCTCATACCATCATCACATACAGAGAAGAATCTGTATAGAGACCATATTCCTCATAACTCACTTTTTCTTCCTGCTTCTCTATGACTGCCAAATCAGTGACAAGATAAACATGTATCATCTGCCCTTCCTCCAAAGTATTGTTGGTACCTAATTATATCTAGGCCAATCTAATGGCCTTCAGGACTCAAAGAGTTTATGATGTAGGAGGAATCCTCTCACTAGGCCAGGGAGAGCCACCTGCAATTGCATGGATGGTGATTAGTAAAAAGTCCAATAGAAAATTAGTGAAAAGAGATTATGTACAAGAAAAGATGAAATGGAATAGCATAATTTTGATGACATTGATTACAAAAGACACAGATAAATATTAGTAGTATATGATATAATATGTTCTCAGTACATTTAAGATAATATAACTATAGGAAATAAGATATATGATATAAAATGTGATAAAAATGAAGGAAGGGAAATTTAAAAATGCTAGATACAAAGCTTAATAGAGAAATAAAAATATTCAGCATATTAAAACGTATTAAAAACATTTATGAGGAAATTTGACACTGTAAAGTCCATTAGGATGAAAGAAAACTTGAGTTTTATCTATTATACTGAGAAGAAATAGAAAGAGATAAAATTATAAGAAATTGTAAATGTGGAGGAAAGAGAGTATAGACCCATCAGTGAAGATAATCAGATAGCTGAAGATCAGATAAAAAATTAAATAGAAACAGTAACAAAAAAATGTAGCAACAGAAATTTTTTTTCTAGAAAACTAAAGACTTGGAATTTAGATAAATAATTGAGAAACATTCAAAAATATATGATTTTTTAACTATGGGAAAGAGATAAAAATATCTTGACTACATTTGGCTTTGGATATTATGTTTTGATTTAGAAAGCAATGTGTGAATTGGAATTAAAGAAAATTTTCATTGATTCATGATACCTTGTGAAAAAATGCCTTAATTTCCACCTACAAATTTTGGCTTCCTATGTAAACTAGGCCAATAGGACCAGGACCAGTAATAATTATGATACCACTTACCACAGCATATTTTATGAATGAATAAGGTAAGAAGACAAAATGTTTCTCTTTCTGAATATAAACATCTTAGTATTGCAGTAGTTCAGCCCATGTATTTTTGACTGATGTTTTAGTTCAGAAATTGACACATATTCTTGTTAAATATAAGCAATCGTTAAATTGGCAGCAACACATAAAACAATTTGAGATGCATAACTAACAAAATACGTATCCATTGTATACCACATGTATATAAGAGAAGAATGTTCAGATGTTGTGAATGTTCTATCCAGGGACAAGATTATAAGGGATGGACTGTTTGTGTCACTCTCTTTCTTATCTTTTATTCCTAAAAAATAGGCCTTGGATAATTGTTTAAATGCCTCATCTTAATTAGGCTGATCTGTGAATAGATCAGAAAACAAATGTTAAAGTATTTGGATTAATTCTATAGCTAAATGGAAAAACTGGTTAATCAGATTTTTAAAAAGACAGGCTCTTAGCATTTTTTTTAGCTTTCATTATTCTATGATAAAAAATCAGCTCCTAATTCTCAATGTCTTACAGCAACAAGTATTTTCTTTTCAATTATGTTACATTTTGACTTGAGTCTTTTCTCCATGGTTCTTTTTCTTATAGTACTAGGGGTTGAACCCAAGACATTCAACATGCACGGTAAACACTTCCACTCAGCCACATCCCACAGCCTTATTCCTTCCTTATTCCTTGTGTTTTATCCATTCCAGGATCACTTCTGAAGCATCAGCCTCTATATGGAATAGATGTTCCTCATTTCAATGGGAATAAAGAAAGGACTAGAACACTTAAAAGATTTTTTCCTGCTTTTGCTCAATTGTAAGGTATAAATAGTCCATGGGCATTATTTTGGCCAAATTGACTTATTTGCCCACACCTTACAACAACAGAGAAGGGACATATATACCCTTCTCACAGGACATTCCTGAAAATAACATGGCAATGGGTTGGGATACATAATTCTCTCACAGGAGGGGCAAATTAATGTAAAATCAACCATACTTTGCAAAATCAAATGCAAAAACCATGGCAATCATAATGTATGAAAGAAGAGAAGAAATATAAGATCAATCTCTCTTATTGATAAAAATACATTGGATAAATAAATACAACTATATGTTTTCTATACAAAATAAAAAGAACAATGAAGTCAGAAAAATTAAAGGAATTATCAAATGTAAATAAAAATAAACCATTGTCAAACAAAATAGAATATTTCATACCAATTAGTACAGAAAAAATCCAAATTATTAGATGGCAAAAATGTTACTAAACTCATTATCTTATTTTTTGAATTTGTTTGTTTATTTTGGTATTTGGAATGAAACCCGGGGGCACTTAACCACTGAGCCACATCCACAGCCCTTTTTTATTTTTATTTTTTTTGTTTTGAGACAGGGTTGCTGAAGACCTAAGTTGCTGAGGCTGGCTTTGAACTTGCAATCCTCTTGCCCCAGCCTCCAGAGCTACTGAGTTTACAGGGCATGTGCCACCACACCCAGTACAAGATCTTTTATTAACACCAAAATCAGAGGGCCTGATAGATCTACAAGAGTTTTCAGGAAACCATGATTTCACCTAGTACTTAAAATAAAGTTGCCAGAAACTGACCAGGTAGTAATCAGTATGTGACAACTTCCAGATAGAGAATTTTCAAAAGCTATTTTAATGAAACTTGCTGAACTTGAAGAAAACACAGAGAAATATTTCAATGTCACAGAGACACTTAACAGAAAAATGGAAGCAATTTTTTTTTTTTGGTACTGGGGATTGAACTCAGGGGCACTCAACCACTAAGCCACATCCCCAGCCCTATTTTTTTCCCAGCCATATTTTGTATGTTATTTAGAGACAAGGTCTCACTGAGTTACTTAGTGCCTCACTTTTTCTGAGGCTGGCTTTGAACTGGTGATCCTTCTGTCTCAGCCTTCTGAGCCACTGGGATTACAGATGTGTGCCACCACACCCGGCAATGGAAGCAATTTTAAAAAAATCAAACAGAAAGTCTTCAGCTGAAAAATATTCTCACTGAAATTAGAAATGCAGTGGAAGGTGTCAATATCAGGAAGAAAAGTCTAAATTAGCAAAATAAATATACCAAAAAATTATAACAGTATTGCCACATAGATTGTTCACTTACATCCCTAAAACTCACAGATGAACATGTAAATGTATATATATGTACACACCAACACATATAAGGAATGACAATCTTTCCCAAATCTTACCCTAATTAAAAAAAGAATGAATAAACACATCAATATAAGCAAATAGTCATAATACTACTATATTTCATTTCAGTAAACATTCAAAATTTAAAAAATAAATAAATAACCCAATTAAAAATGGGCAATAGGCCTAAAATAGGCACTTCTTAAAGGAAAACATACAAATGGCCATCAGGTAGATGAAAAAAATGCTCAACATCGCTAATCATCAAGGATATAAAAGTAATACCACTATGAGATATCACTTACCTCAGTAAGAATGGCTAGTATCAAGCAGATTAAAGATTACAAGTGCTAGGGAGGATGTGGAGAAAAGGAGACACTTGCACACTGAGTGGGGATAATGTAAATTAATAAACCCATCATGGGAAACAGTATGGAATTGACTCAAAACAGTAAAAATGGAACTATTATATAATCCAGCAATTCTACTCTTATGTAGGAACAAAATCATTAAGTTATTTTATAAAAGAGACATCTGCTACATCTATTATCATTGCAGCAATAGTCACAATAGCCAAGAAAAGGAGACAACATAAGTGCCCATTAACTGATGAATGGATAAAGATGATGTGGTATATATATCCAATGGAATACTTTTCAGCCTTTAAAGAGAATGAAATCTTGTCATCTGTGACAACATGAACGGAGCTGGAGATCATTATGTTAAGTGAAATAGTCTGCCACAGAAAGACAAGTACTGTATGATCTCACTCATATGTAGAGTCTAAAAATTGATCTCAGAGAAGTTGAGAATAGAACAGTAGTTAGCAAAGGCCACCAGAGGGTATTTTAGGGGTGAGGTGAGGGATGCAGAAACTTTGATCAATAGGCACCAAATTATAGTTAGATAGGAGCAAGAATCTCTGAGTTACTATTGTGCAGTATGGTGACTATAGATAACAATTGTGTACTATAGATTTCCAAAAGCTAGAAGCTAGATGTTTGAAAGGTTTTACAATCAAGAAATGATTGAGGAGTTGTTTAACCTGATTTAAATTTTAAGCAATGTATACATATATTAAACATTCCATGTTACTCCCATTAATATGTACCACTTTTATGTTTTTGTGTATCAGCTAAAATGAAAAAGAAAAAAAAAGTGAATAAATTGTCATGATCATTTTGAAAAGGGACTTGTGTTGACAGTGAAGTTCATACTGCCAACAAAGTTTTAAATATACCAGTGAAACAAATGCAAAAATAGTAAGTTAAATGAAATAACATAAATGACTTAGTAACATACCCAAACACATAAAAGTCTTTGGCGTGCGATACATAAAATTTTCAGTGAGGAAAGGGCAATAAGTTATTCTGAGAAAATTGGTTATTATTTGGGAGATTAAAAAATACATTCTATGTTAAGAAGCATCAGAAGGGCTGGAGTTGTGGCTCTGTGGAAGAGCACTTGCCTAGCATGTGTGAGCCATTGGGTTTAATCCTCAGCACCACATATAAACAAACAAATAAAGATACATCAATAACTAATAAAAATTCTTTAAAAAAAGAAGCATCAGAGACAATTTAACGGGAAATGACAAAATATTTTCAACAATTTTAATTATCTTAATATTCTGAGGCTTTAAAATATAAAAGAAGCACTACTTACAAAAATTGGTTATTGGAGATCCAAGATGGCGGATTAGAGGAGATCTCATTACTGGCATGACTCCGAGTGAGTGGTCAGACACTCTCTCTCTTAGGAGCCCCCATCCACGAATTTAAGCTTCATGGAGCCTGTGATAGGATTGTAAACAGCAGTTGGTTACAAACACAGTCCAGAACACGAGAAAATCTGAGTTGCTCCAAGTGCGGAATCTGACCAGCAGCGCAGCAGCCCGGAACCCACCATAGACGGGTGGAATTGAGTGCTGCAGGGTTCTGGCAGTGTAGAGACACAGAGTTTCAGATCCTTTGGAGATAGAGCATGCCAGACTGGAACCTGCGTCTCCGCAGAGCACCAGACCGAGGACTGAAGTCTGGACTTAGTAGAAAAACAGTCCAGTTCCCTCCTCCTCACCAGACACCCTGGTGTGGAAACAGGCGGTCGCCATCTTGGAAAATCTACCTTATCAGCTTTGGGCAGATCTAACAGGCAGTGAGATTGGCATCTGAAGAGGTGTATGATTTCCAGCAACCCCCTCCATCCAGCTGTGATTACTCAAAAACTTTCTCGCCAACTCTCAGTGGGCGTGAATTTCAGAGCTCATGAAACTGAAAAGGTGCCTGATCTCCAACTCCTCCTCCCCCCAGCGTGATAACCAAAACCTTTCTCACCAGCTCTCAGTGGGCATGGCTATCAGAGGGAATAAGTCAGAACATGTTGCCTGTTTCCAAATCCCCCTAACCCCAGGTGTGATGACTTGGTGACTTCCCAACACAGAGGTAGCCCTCAGTTGATCAGGAGCGTGGGCAGTCAGGGTGCTGCACGCCCAGAGTGAACCCAGGGCTGTGGAGAAGAGTCCCAGTAATTGGAGCCTGGTGGGCAGAAGTGATGGGGATAGAATCTGGGCACAACCCAAAGACACTGGGATTGGAGAGGCACCTGGCAGGTGAGGGAGAGCCACCTCACACGGATTGCTTCCTCCACCCCAAGAGCAGAGACTCAACCTGGAGTGCACAATGCCACCTACTGGAAGAAAAGAAAACAGAGTTCTAAGAGTGCATTTTTTTCTTTTTTTTTTCTTTTTTGTTCTTTCCTTTTTGCTTTTTATCTTTTTCTTATCTCCTTTCCTCTCTTTTTTAATTCCTTTTTCTCTTTTTTCTTTTTCTCTTTCTTCTTCTTTTCTTTTTACTTTTCATCCTCCTTCTCTTCCTCTCCAAACCTCCAAAGCATTACTATTTCTACTATGTGTAATTTACTAAATGCAAATAGGTGAATGTTTCTATGCTTCTTATAGTCCTCCCAAGTACTTAGCTACCCCCAAATATCTCCTGTGTATTCTTCTGTTAATAACCCCCTGCACTAGAGCTCTCCTCCAAAGTAGCTAATATATATTAACCCCCATATCCCCCATCTTTCCCCCTAAACATAAAGCCCTACACCTGACCCTCAGTTCTCTGTATGCCAGCTGAATCTGTATATCTTTTATGAAGCTAATGAATTTATTTTAAATTACAATTGAATTGAACATCTCTAGACATTGTCTCCCATCACAAAGGAGAGATCTCAAAACTATACAAAAGCAATACAAATATATAGGAGAAAATAATAACACAGCAGTCACATAGAGTTGAAAAGAAACATGAGCAACATGAAAAAAAAACAAGGAGAAAAAGGAACACAAACAATGCAGGACAACTCAACAATAGAGGAGTTGATAGCTACAGCAGAAAGAATGTCAGAGAAAGATTTCAAGATATTCATGCCTCAGATGATCTGGAATCTCAAGGAAGACCTTACACAGCAAATGCAGACAATGAAAGATCACTTTGACAATGAATTACATAAACAAATGCAAGAAGCAAAAGATCAACTCTACAGGGAGATAGATTATACAAAAAAACAACAACCAGAAATTCTGGAAATGAAGGAAATTATAAATCAAATTAAAAACTCAAATGAGAGTATCACCAGTAGAGTATAACAAGTAGAAGTCAGAACATCAGGCAACGAAGACAAAATATATCATCTCGAAAAGAGTATAGACAGCTCAGAAAGACTGATAAGAAGCCACGAGCAGAACTTCCAAGAAATTTGGGATAACATATAGAGACCAAATTTAAGAGGATAGATGAAGATATAGAGGTCCAAATCAAATGAATGAGCAATCTGTTCAATGAAATAATTTAGAAACTTTCCAGACATGAAGAATGAAACGGAAACCCAAATGTACAAAACGCTGAATGTACAAAACCACAAGAGATCCACACCAAGACACATTATAATAAAAATGCCCAACATACAGAACAAGAAGAGAATTTTGAAATCCACAAGAGAAAGGAAGCAGATTACATTTAGGGGTAAACCAGTTAGGTTAACCAGTTAGGTTAGACAGATGAAAGAAATTAAAGGCATAAAGATAGGAAAAGAAGAACTTAATTATTACTATTTGCAAGTGACATGATTCTATATCTAGCAGACCCAAAAGCATCTACAAAGTAACTACTAGAGCTAATAAATGAATTCAGCAAAGTGGCAGGATATAAATCAACACGCATAAATCAAAGGCATTCCTGTATATCAGCGACAAATCTTCTGAAATGGAAATGAGGACAACCACCCCATTCACAATATCCTCAAAAAAAAAAAACTTGGGAATCAACCTATCAAAAGAGGTGAAAGATTTATACAATGAAAACTATAGAACCCTAAAGAGAGAAATAGAAGAAGATCTTAGAAGATGGAAAAATATACCCTGTTCATGGATAGGCAGAACTAACATCACCAAAATGGAGATATTACCAAAAGTTCTCTATAGGTTTAATGCAATGCCAATCAAAATCCCAACGGCGAGGCTTTGGAAGATGGCGGCGAAGGGAGTGCATCACCCATGTGCACCGCGCCACTGAGCGGGAGAAAGACGAGGTGAAACGGCTGAAGGCTATCTTGTTGGGAATTTCCAGTGAAATTGAGGTGCTCCAGAATCTAGTGGACGGATTTCCATCGCATGAGGTTCGGCTGCAGGAGCTCAATTTCTATGCTTGGAGGGTCGCATTGCCTGATCGGCGATCGCCCTGCGGCTGAAGTCTGCGGAGCGCGCCGGGAAGCAGCAAGGTGCCGGAGCGGGGGTGCAGTGATACAGATTCGGGGGGCTCCCGCCAGTGGTACAATGGCCGCGCTTAGTGCTGAGTTCCGGCTTTGAGACAGAGGAGAGAAGCAGTCCAGTTCGGTTCCTGACACCGGTCGGACCACAGAGGAGGTCAGCAGCCACCATCTTGGAGAGTTGATGTAATCATCCCTGTTTTCTACTGATCTCAGCTCATCCAGCTACGGAACAGGTGATTTCAGGCTGGTATTTGCCTGTGTCTCGCAGACAGATAGCACAGGCTCGGGACTGGAGAACTTGTAGAGAATACTCCTGGGGGCTCCTTCCTGGCAAGGCGTACCCCGGGCTCTGAGCGGCCGATTCTGGTTCCTGAGGCTAACTTGGCCCAGGACTGTGGAACCTGCGGAGACTGCCTGTGGAGGCCAGCTCCAAGTGGAGCGTGCGCTGAGCTTGGGGCGACTGGGTTCCGACTCCCGGAACAGTTTTGGCCTGGGGCTGGGGAACCCGTGGGGGTCGCTCCTTGGAGACAGCCCCCATCGGAGAGTGCGTCGGGATCGGAGAGGCCGGGTTCTGGCTCCCAAAGCTGCTTTGGCCCAGGGCTGGGGAATCTGCGGTGACTGCTTCTCGGTCCGGGTCCTGCTGGGTGCTGCGGGGGCCGGGGGGGCAGAGTGGAGCTGCCGCCTGCGCCCAGAGCAGGCCAAGTGACCCGCTGGCATGGTATCACAACACCCCAACTGCAGCAAGAGCCTAAGAGAGTAGCCACCCACGCCCAGAATAGGACCAGTGACCCCACGGTGCGGTAGCCAAGTAACCTCATTTGGAGTAGGGGCTGTGTAGAGCTGCTGAGCCGGCAGGGCAGGCAGACCTGCAACCCACTGCCAAGACAGGCCCGGTAGCCTGCCAGCATGGTGGACACGTAGCACTGAGGCAGTCACGTCACACTGGTTGGAGTGGGGGTGGAGCAGGGCCGCCGCCCGGGTCCGGAGGGGGCTCAGAGACCCGTTGGAGAGGTAGTCAGGTACCCCATTGGGAATGGGGGCTGTGCAGAACTGCGACCCACCGGCCTAGAGGCCTGCCAGCGTGGTAGACACGTCACACCAATTGGAGTGGGGACCGAGCAGAGCCGCCGCCCACATGCGGATCAGGACCAACGACCCCAGGGCGTGGTAGTTTTGTCACCACAATTGGAAGAGGGGCAGAGCAGAGCCGCCACCCGCGGCCGCAGGGGGGGCAGACCTGTGACCAACCAGCGTGGTAGACAGACCACCCTAATTAGAGGAGGAGTACAGCCACAACCTGCCCTGCAAGGGAGACTTCCCAACTATACAAGAGTAATATAAATAAATAGGGGGTAAATTTCAAAAACACAACAGTTTCACCAAGCAGAAAGAAACGCGAGCAGTATGAAAAGACAAGGAAAGAAAGGACCACAAGCAATGCAGGTCAACTCAACTTTAGAAGAGGTAATATCTGCAGCAGAAGGAATGTCAGATAAAGAATTCAGGATATACATGCTTCAGATGATCTGGAGTCTCAAGGAAGACATGAGACAGCAAAATCAGACAATGAAAGATCACATTGACAAGGAACTACATAAACAAATCCAGGAAGTAAAAGGTCAATTTCACAGGGAGATAGAGGTAATAAAAAACAAACAAATAGAAATCCTAGAAATGCAGGAAGCAATAAACCAACTTAAAAACTCAATTGAGAATAATACCAGCAGAGTAGATCACTTAGACGATAGAACATCAGACAATGAAGACAAAGTATTTCAACTTGAAAAGAACATAGACAGCTCAGCAAGTCTAAGAAACCATGAGCAGAACATCCAAGAATTATGGGATAATATTAAAAGACCAAACTAAAGAGTCATTGGGATACAGGAAGGCACAGAGCTCCAAACCAAAGGAATAAACAATCTATTCAGTGAAATAATATGAGAAAACTTCCCAGACTTGAAGAATGAGACAGAATCCCAAATCCTAGAAGCCTACAGGATGCCAAATGTGCAAAATCATAAGAGATCCACACCTAGACACATTATAATGAAGATGTCCAACATACACAATAAGGAGAGAATTTTAAAAGCTACAAGAGAAAGGAAGCAGATTACATTTAGGGGTAAACCAATCAGGATAACAGCTGATCTCTCAACACAGACTCTGAAAGCTAGAAGATCCTGGAATAATATATTTCAAACACTGAAAGAAAATGGGTTCCAACCAAGAATCGTGTATCCGGCGAAATTAAGCTTCAGGATGGAAGATGAAATTAAAACCTTCCACGATAAAAAAAAGTTAAAAGAATTTGCAGCTAGAAAACCATCTCTTCAAAAAATCCTTGGCAAAACATTACAGGAAGAGGAAATGGAAAATAACATTGAAAACCAACAGTGGGAGGTAGGACAGTAAAGCGGGGAAAGTAATCAAAGAGGAAAACAAATCAGGTTTAGTAACATTAATAAACAAATATGGCTGGAAGGACAAACCATATCTCAATAATAACCCTAAATGTTAATGGCTTAAACTCAACAATTAAGAGACACAGGCTAGTAGAATGGATCACAAAACAAGACCCAACAATATGCTGCCTACAGGAGACACATCTGATAGGAAAAGATATACATAGACTGAAGGTGAAAGGTTGGGAAAAATCATACCACTTATATGGACTGTGAAACAAGCCAGAGTGTCCATACTCATCTCTAATAAAATAGATTTCAAGCCAAAGTTAATCAAAAGGGATAAAGAAGGACACTTCATACTGCTCAAGGGAACCATACACCAACAAGACATAACAATCATAAATATATATGCTCCAAATAATGGTGCAGCTATGTTCATCAAGCAAACTCTTCTCAAGTTCAAGAGTCTAATAGACCACCATACAATAATCATGGGAGACTTCAACACACCTCTCTCACCACTGGACAGATCTTCCAAACAAAAGTTAAATAAGGATACTATAGAACTCAATAACACAATTAACAACCTAGACTTAATTGACATATATAGACTATATCACCCAACATCAAGTCGTTACACTTCTTTCTCAGCAGCACATGGAACCTTCTCAAAAATAGACCATATATTATGTCACAGGGCAACTCTTAGACAATATAAAGGAGTAGAGATAATACCATGCATCTTATCTGATCATAATGGAATGAAACTGAAAATCAATGATAAAAGAAGGAAGGAAAAATCAAGCATCACTTGGAGAATGAACAATAGGTTACTGAATGATCAATGGGTTTTAGAAGACATCAAGGAGGAAATTAAAACTTCTTAGAGTTAAATGAAAACACAGACACAACATATTGGAATCTATGGGACACATTGAAAACAGTTCTAAGAGGAAAATTCATTGCTTGGAGTTCATTCCTTAAAATAAGAAAAAACCAACAAATAAATGATCTCATACTTCATCTCAAAATCCTAGAAAAAGAAGAGCAAAACAACAGCAAAAGAAGTAGAAGGCAAGAAATAATTAAAATCAGAGCTGAAATTAATGAAATCGAAACAAAAGAAACAATTGAAAAAATTGACAAAACTAAAAGTTGGTTCTTTGAAAAAATAAATAAAATCGACAGACCCTTAGCCATGCTAACGAAGAGAAGAAGAGAGAGAACCCAAATTACTAGCATTCGGGATGAAAAAGGCAATATCACAACAGACACTTCAGAAATACAGAAGATAATCAGAAATTATTTTGAATCCTTATACTCCAATAAAATAGAAGATAGTGAAGGCATAGATAAATTTCTTAAGTCTTATGATCTTCCCATATTGAGTCAGGAGGATATAGACAACCTAAACAGACCAATAACAATAGAGGAAATAGAAGAAACCATCAAAAGACTACCAACTAAGAAAAGCCCAGGACTGGATGGGTATACAGCAGAGTTTTACAAAACCTTTAAAGAGGAACTAACACCAATACTTTTCAAGCTATTTCAGGAAATAGAAAAAGAGGGAGAACTTCCAAATACATTCTACGAGGCCAACATCACCCTGATGCCTAAACCAGACAAAGACACTTCAAAGAAAGAAAACTACAGACCAATATCTCTAATGAACCTAGACACAAAAATCCTCAATAAAATTCTGGTGAATCGGATTCAAAAACATATCAAAAAAATTATACACCATGATCAAGTAGGATTCATCCCTGGTATGCAAGGCTGGTTCAATATACGGAAATCAATAAATGTTATTCACCACATCAATAGACTTAAAAGTAAGAACCATATGATCATCTCGATAGATGCAGAAAAAGCATTCGACAAAGTACAGCATCCCTTTATGTTCAAAACTCTAGAAAAATTAGGTATAACAGGATCATACCTCAACATTGTAAAAGCAATCTATGATAAGGCACAGGCCAGCATCATTCTGAATGGAGAAAAATTGAAGGCATTCCCTCTAAGATCTGGTACAAGACAGGGATGCCCTCTCTCACCACTTCTGTTCAACATAGTCCTCGAAACACTGGCCAGAGCAATTAGACGAAAGAAATTAAAGGCATAAAAATAGGAAAAGAAGAACTTAAATTATCACTATTTGCAGATGACATGATTCTATACCTAGCAGACCCAAAAGGGTCTACAAAGAAACTATTAGAGCTAATAAATGAATTCAGCAAAGTGGCAGGATATAAGATCAACACGCATAAATCAAATGCATTCCTGTATATCAGCGACAAATCCTCTGAAACGGAAATGAGGACAACTACTTCATTCACAATATTCCCCACAAAAATAAAATACTTGGGAATCAACCTAACAAAAGAGGTGAAAGACTTATACAATGAAAACTACAGAACCCTAAAGAGAGATATAGAAGAAGACCTTAGAAGATGGAAAAATATACCCTGTTCATGGATAGGCAGAACTAACATCATCAAAATGGTGATATTACCAAAAGTTCTCTCTAAGTTCAATGCAATGCCAATCAAAATCCCAACAGCATTTCTTGTAGAAATAGATAAAACAATCATGAAATTCATATGGAATAATAAAAGACCCAGAATAGCAAAAACAATGCTAAGCAGGAAGTGTGAATCAGGCGGTATAGCAATACCAGACTTCAAACTATACTACAGAGCAATAGTAACAAAAACAGCATGGTACTGGTACCAAAACAGGCGGGTGGACCAATGGTACAGAATAGAGGACACAGTAACCAATCCACAAAACTACAACTATCTTATATTTGATAAAGGGGCTAAAAGCATGCAATGGAGGAAGGATAGCATCTTCAACAAATGGTGCTGGGAAAACTGGAAATCCATTTGCATCAAAATGAATCTGAATCCCTTTCTCTCTCCATGCACAAAAGTTAACTCAAAATGGATCAAGGAGCTTGATATGAAATCAGAGACACGGCGTCTGATAGAAGAAAAAGTTGGCTATGATCTACATACTGTGGGGTCGGGCTCCAAATTCCTCAATAGGACACCCATAGCGCAACAGTTAACAACTAGAATCAACAAATGGGACTTACTCAAACTAAAAAGTTTTTTCTCAGCAAAAGAAACAATAAGAGAGATAAACAGGGAGCCTACATCCTGAGAACAAATCTTTACTCCACACACTTCAGATAGAGTCCTAATATCCAGAGTATACAAAGAACTCAAAAAATTAGACAATAAGATTACAAATAACCCAATCAATAAATGGGCCAAGGACCTGAACAGACACTTCTCAGAGGAGGACATACAATCAATCAATAAGTACATGAAAAAATGCTCACCATCACTAGCAGTCAGAGAAATGCAAATCAAAACCACCCTAAGATACCATCTCACTCCAGTAAGCTTGGCAGCCATCATGAAGTCCAACAACAACAAGTGCTGGAGAGGATGTGGGGAACAGGGTACACTTGTTCATTGTTGGTGGGACTGCAAATTGGTGCAGCCAATTTGGAAAGCAGTATGGAGATTTCTTGGAAAGCTGGGAATGGAACCACCATTTGACCCAGCTATTCCCCTTCTCGATCTATTCCCTAAAGTCCTAATAAGAGCATGCTGCAGGGACACTGCTACATCGATGTACATAGCAGCACAATTCACCATAGCAAGATCGTGGAACCAACCTAGATGCCCTTCAATAGATGAATGGATAAAAAAATGTGGCATTTATACACAATGGAGTATTACTCTGCATTAAAAAATGACAAAATCATAGAATTTGGAGGGAAATGGATGGCATTAGAGCAGATTATGCTAAGTGAAGCTAGCCAACCTTTAAAAAACAAATGCCAAATGACTCCTTTGATATAAGGGGAGTAACCAAGGACAGGGTAGGGACGAAGAGCTTGAGAAGAAGATTAACATT
Organism: Ictidomys tridecemlineatus; assembly: GCF_052094955.1. Taxonomy (NCBI): domain Eukaryota; kingdom Metazoa; phylum Chordata; class Mammalia; order Rodentia; family Sciuridae; genus Ictidomys; species Ictidomys tridecemlineatus. Next base: position 103,102,209 of record NC_135493.1, read on the forward strand.
AAACAGGGATGAGAGGTGGGAGGGAAAGGGAGTGAGAAGGGAAATCTTATGGAAATGGAAGGTGATCCTCAGGGTTATACAAAATTACATATAAGAGGAAAGGAGGGGTAAGACAAGATAATACAAGTGGAACAAATGATTTACAGTAGAGGGGGTAGAGAGAGAAAAGAGGAGGGGAGGGGAGGGGAGGGGGGATAGTAGAGAATAGGACAGACAGCAAAATACATCAGACACTAGAATGGCAATATGTAAATCAATGGAAGGGTAACTGATGTGATATAGCAATCTGTATACGGGGTAAAGTTGGGAGTTCATAACCCACTTGAATCAAACTGTGAAATATGATATATTAAGAACTATGTAATGTTTTGAACGACCAACAATAAAAAAAAATCCCAATGGCATTTCTTGTAGAAATAGATAAAGCAATCATGAAATTCATGTGGGAAAATAAAAGACCCAGAATAGCAAAAGCAATTCTAAGCAGGAAGAGTAAAACAGGCGGTATAGTGATACCAGACTTCAAACTACACTACAGAGCAATAGTAACAAAAACAGCATGGTACTGGTACCAAAACAGGCGGGTGGACCAATGGTACAGAATAGAGGACACAGAGAACAATCCACAAAATTACAACTACCTTATATTTGACAAAGGTGCTAAAATCATGCAATGGAGAAAGGATAGCATCTTCAGCAAATGGTGATGGGAAAACTGGAAATCCATATGCAACAAAATGAATCTGAATCCCTTTCTCTCGCCAGGCACAAAAGTTAACTCAAAATGGATCAAGGAGCTTGATATCAAAACAAAGACTCTGCATCTGATAGAAGAAAAAGTTGGCTCTGATCTACATATTGTGGGGTCAGGCTCCAAATTCCTTAATAGGACACCTATTGCACAAGAGTTAAAAATAAGAATCAACAAATGGGACTTTCTCAAACTAAAAAGTTTTTTCTTAGTAAGAGAAACAATAAGAAAGGTAAATAGGGAGCCTACATCCTGGGAACACATTTTTCCTCCTCACACTTCAGATTGATATACTCCAGAGTATACAAAGACCTCAAAAAATTAAACAATAAGATTACAAATAACCCAATCAACATATGGGCCAAGGACCTGAACAGACACTTCTCAGAGGAGGACATACAATCAGTCAACAAGTACATGAAAAAATGCTCAGCATCTCTAGCAGTCAGAGAAATGCAAATCAAAACCTCCCTAAGATACCATCTCACTCCAGTAAGCTTGGCAGCCATTATGAAGTCAAAGAACAACAACTGTTGGCGAGGATGTGGGGAAAAGGGTACACTTGTACATTGCTGGTGGGACTGCAAATTGGTGCGGCCAATTTGGAAAGCAGTATGGAGATTCCTGGGAAAGCTGGGAATGGAACCACCATTTGACCCAGCTATTCCCCTTCTTGGACTATTCCCCAAAGACCTTAAAAGAGCGTACTATAGGGATACAGCTACATCGATGTTCATAGCAGCATAATTCACAATAGCTAGACTGTGGAACCAACCCAGATGCCCTTCAATAGATGAATGGATAAAAAAAATGTGGCATTTATACACAGTGGAGTGTTACTCAGCACTAAAAAATGACAAAACCATGGAATTTGCAGGGAAATGGATGGCATTAGAGCAGATTGTGCTAAGTGAAGCTAGCCAATCCCTAAAAAACAAATGCCAAATGTCTTCTTTGATGTAAGGAGGGCAACTCAGAACAGAGCAGGGAGGAAGAGCATGAGAAGAAGATTACCATTAAACAGGAATTAGAGGTGGGAGGGAAAGGGAGAGAGAAGGGAAATTGCATGGAAATGGATGGAGACCCTCATTGTTATACAAAATTACATATAAGAGGTTGTGAGGGGAAAGGGAAAAAAAAACAAAGGAGAGAAATGAATTACAGTAGATAGGGTAGAGAGAGAAGATGGGAGGGGAGGGGAGGGGAGGGGGGATAGTAGAGGATAGGAAAGGCAGCAGAATACAACAGACACTAGTATGGCTGTATGTAAAAATGTGGATGTGTAACTGATGTGATTCTGCAATCTGTATACGGGGTAAAAATGGGAGTTCATAACCCACTTGAATCAAATGTATGAAATATGATATGTCAAGAGCTTTGAAAAAAATCTGAAAAAACCTAATGTAAAAGTACTAATGCTTATCCCTTAATGGTGGGGCTACAGGGATTTTTTTTTAAAAAAATTCTTTTTTATTCAATTTTGCCAATTCCAAATCTTCCCTAAATAATATATTGACATTCATGAATTAAGATATATTTCCTTAAATCTGGGAAGTTTTACAGTTTCACATATTCAGGAAACAGTCTTTTTTGAGGGGATTTATAATATTTATTCCAGATTTTATGGTTTGGATGTGAGGTACCCCAAAAAGCTCATGTGACAGAAAATGCAAGATGGTTCAGAGGAAAAATGATTGAATTGTGAGAGCCTTAACCCAATAAGTGGATTAATCACCTGATTGGATTAATTGAGTGGTAACTGAAGGCCGGTGGGATGTGGCTGGAGGAAGTAATTCAATGGGGTGTGGCTTTGGGGGAAATATCTAGCAAGAGGAGCTTTTTCTCTCTGCTTTCTGATCATCATGTGAGCTGCTTCCCTCTGCCATACTCTTCTGTTCTGCCATGATGGAGCTGGCTCTATATGGCCTGAGATCTCTGAACCTATGAGCCCTTAAATAAATGTTTCCTATACTCTACAATTGTTCTCATTGGGTCTTTAAGTCACAGCAGCAAAAGAGCTGACTAAAGCACAAATTATATAAAACAAATAAGATGACTTGAGGCTTCTCTATTTATTTTTTGTAGGGATGACATGAGTTATGTAGAGCTGCAGGCAGAGTTTGAAACTTCACAACTCTTTGAAAGGAGAAGTCTTTTGGTGTTACACTAAAAAACCAAAGTTTTGGGGCTTATAAGGTTGAACACTTCTGTTTTTCTGTTTCTCATCAGGAAAATGGCAACATAACAATTTAGGGATCAAAAAGATATATATGTTTTTGAAAAGATTTATAGAATTTATGAAGGTTCCTCACCTTTGCATATCATTACATATTTTCTCCAAGTTGAAAACTTTTTTCCAAACATGCAATGAACACACAGACTTTGATATAGACAAAACAAATCATCAGGGGAGGTAGCATGAATCAATTTCAATTAAAGTACTTCTTATTTATATCTTTTTTTCTTAATTCCAACCCACCATTCATTATTTATGCTCCACTTTATTTGGATATGTTTGTCACAGGCTGTTTTAAGATACACTGAAGTCTATCTTTGCCAGTTGTAAGATGCTTAAGTGTAAAGGCTATGCAAACTCTATAGCTTAATATTCCATTACTTCATGTATAAACTGTGCATACTCAATAAAAATATGTTGAATATATAAAGAATACCAGGTACAGAAGTGCATACTGATCATTTACAAACTAGTAAACTAAAGAGCATAATTCATCTAACATGGCTAAATTGTCACTGTAAGGAAACTTCTATCACCCATAACAAGATGAGTTACCCTTTTACTTATATTCCCATGACACCTAGCATATTTTGTTTCATAAAGATTGTTGCATTAGTTTATCACTGTCATTCCCAAGACTGTGACTTCTAATTCATTATATATATCCTCATTGTCCTAGCATTGAGGGATGCCCACACCATTGTCAGAGTTCAGTGAATGATTTTTTAAATGAATGAATGAATTTAACTGTAAAAGGAATAATATAGAAAATATAGAATGTGAAAATATGCAAGTGGGACTATAGCATAGTGGAGAGGATCCTGGGACAGCAAGATTTGAATGTGTTATCTTCTACCAATTGGACATAAGACCTTGAATAAGTCACTTATGTTTAAATAGAGGCATATGGATTTCTTTTCTTTCATATTTTAGGGAGAAGGTACCTGGAGTTGATCCCAGGGGCACTTAACCACTAATACACATCCCCAGTCTTATTTATTTAGTTTTATTTTGAGACAGGGTCTTGTTAAGTTGCTTAGGGCCTGGCTAAATTGCTGAGATTGTCTTTGAATTTGTGGTCCATGTGCCTCAGCCTTCTGAGCCACTGGAATTACAGGAAGGGGCCATATGCCCAATTGGATTAGATGATTCTTGGAGCTTCTTTCATTTTTTGGCAACTTGGAATTAGAATATATCCTCATTGACTGAATATTAAGATGGACCCCAGGATGAAGGTTTAGATTTTCAATTTATATTTCTAAGTTTTTTTGCTTATAGTGAGATTTTTTCCCCTAGTCTTAGAATCCAAACATATCACCTATTCAATTTGTAGCAAATGCAATTGATGGAAGCAAAATATATTATATTATTTATATAATGAAGATGGTCTGCAAACTCATACCTGCTCTTCAGTGAAGCATTGTGGCAAGACAGTGCTCTCCTTCCACAGTTACAGGAAAGCACTTTTTCCCTCAGTAATAGAATAACTTAAAATATGATTTTTATCGTCAAATGTAACTTTTGGGACTATCCACATATCAGAAAGATCAACACTTTCGGAAGGTAAAATGCAATGTACAAAAGGTCTCATATTAGTAATATCTCTTTCTCCCCCCACTGAAATGTCAAGAATAAATTTGCTGAAGTTCTTCACAATCCTTACATCCTTGAAAACTGTTATCTATGGCTGATAGCAGAGGATCAACCAATGCAAAGAAAACAAGTTCAGTAGAGTTTTCCTCAATTAAGACATGCTTTTCCAGTAATTATTTACCTGAATCAAGTCATAGTGAAGATATTCTGATCTTCAGGCTCAAAGTAAATAAACTAAGTGCCTAGGATAATTTTTAACTTTGAAATTGGTATTGAAAGGCATGTAGGCAAAATCTTGTAGATGATAAGAAAAGTGCACTATTGGAAAATATAGTTTTTTTTCTGTAAAATAAAATATAACATCTCTAATTGTCAGGATAAGAAATTGGATTTTTAAGTTATTAAAATGAGGGAAAGAGGTGGTTTCAAAAGATTTAGCTAGTAGATGTTAGAAATGGGTTAAAATATTTAAAATAATTAATTGCAATATTCTATGTATATCCATATATAAAAATGTAAATACATCAATAGGATATGATTAGTACAATGATCTTTACTTTTACTTCAATTATACTTTCTACTATTCTGTGTGTACATGGTATATGTATGCATGCTTATGCCTATAATAATTTCATGAGCATATCATTCTACTGCACTGTTTTTTTTTCTGCTTTTAAAAACATATTTTCCCTCTTATTCCATTTACTTATTTCTTTTTCCTAAATAAAGTTTCCCCTTCATTTCTGTACCTCCCACTTAGGTCTTCTGTATTTGGGCATATTATAGATCTGAGGTTAGCAAACTATAGCCTGTGGGCCAAATGCAGCCCATAGTCTGTTTTTGTAAACATAATTTTTTTGAAAAACAGTCATTCCCAATTTGCTTACCTATTGCCTAATTTTGCACTATAAAACAAATTTGAGTCATTGAAACAGACACACTGTGATATGACCCGTAAAGCCTGAAATATTTATTATCAGGCCCTTTATAGAAAGTGTTTAATGACCCCTCATGTTAGTGACAAGTAAATTTTTCAAGTATTTTGGTTGTTAAATACAGAAGCATTTTCCAAGGCATACTGAGAATAGATGTCCCATTGGGGATATTTTAAGAAAAAAAATTTCCCCTGTATTATAAGTTATAAGAAATTTCTGAAAACTGCACTTCTTCCCATCTTCAGGCTTTAAAGCATACATTAGCATTTCAGGAGCTTTAGTAAATCCTGTAGAAAATAAATCTGTTTAAATTACATTAGCTCAATGGTGGCAAAGATGGTTAATCATACTCCCTCTCCTACCTTTTACTTTTTAAAAAATTGATTGACACGGAATAGCTGTATATATTTATGTGATACAATGAATTCATGTACACATTGTGTAATGATCAAGTCAGGGTATTTAGCATATCCATCACTTTAAACATTCAAAATATTCTTCTAGTTATTTTTAAATATCCAATGCATTGGGCAAGCTCAGATAGCTCAGTTGATAGAACCTGGGAATTTTAATCAGTGCCCTGTCCACCTTTTACATACTAACAATGTACCCTGTAAGTGGTCCTTGAAAACATTCTTTAGAAAATGCTAGAATAGAGATTTATTCTTTTAATTAGATGAATAGATTGCCTTATTTATTGTTCTAAAATAATTATTCTTTATTGAAAAAAAAAAAAAACCTCCCTGTCCTTGTTTCAGGGTAAGGAATAAAGAAAGCAAGGAACAACAGAAAATATATTAATGCCTTCTGAAATGGTGAAACATGTTATATTGACTTCAGTATATCAATGGTTGTGACCTAGATTCAAGAGTGAAGAGGCACTGTTAGTTAAACTTTAAAAATAGTATCAAACACTTCCTCCAGGTACATGTAAATATGCTCTTGTAATGGTAAGATTAAATATATTCCTTGTCACTAGGACTTACTCTAAGAAATCATTAAGTTCTGTGCTTGCAAATGTGATGGAAAATTGAAAAAGTGTAAGAAAAAGTCAAAGTAACTGAAATTCATGTTTTTTAAAAAATATTTATTTTTTAGTTTTAGGTGGACACAATATCTTTATTTTATTTTTATGTGGTGTTAAGGATCGAACCCAGCACCCTGTGCATGCCAGGCGAGCGTGCTACCTCTTGAGCCACATCCCCAGTCCTCATGTTTTTTGGTTTTTTTTTTGAAAGATGAGGAAAAAAGTGATTTATTGGAAGACTTTGAGAACAGAAATTATTGGTGGCCACTGATAAACCCCTATTATGGCTAATACAAATACATCTTCATTTACTCTCTATTAGGCCCTGGACACAAAGACAGTCACAACCCTCCCCTCACTCATTTGATGTGAGTATCAGGCAGAAATATGTGGTGTCAACATGAAACAATGCATAGAGTGCTACAGAAAGCTCTGATGAGGACAAACCTGCCTGCTGGATGACTAGAGATGCAATGATGCAGGAACATTTCCAAAGACAATCTGACTGCTAATATTTCCTAAAAGGAAGACCTGTTTTTATATTTTGAAGCAGATTGCCTTAAGCTCTTTATAGATTCTTTGTAAGAAATATCTGAGAGTTCTACTCATTCTTATAAGAAACTTGTTCTGTCAATTGAATTGCAAGCTGCATAGGAGCTAAATTCTTTGTTATTGTTGATGATGATGATATTATTTTCCTTATATTTTCATCATATCTGGCAGCCTAGTAGTAGTATGTGATAGTCAGATTTTCTTCACTGTGACTAAAATACCTGATAGGAACAGGAAGAAGAGTTTATTTTGACTTATGGTTTCAGAGGGTCAGTCCATGGTTGGCCAAATCCATTGCTCTTGACCTGAGGTGAGGCAGAATATCATGGCTTAAAGGTGTGGCAGAGGAAAGCTGCTCACCACATGGCAGCGAGGAAGCAGAGAGAATGAGTTGAGGAGAAATGGACAAAATATAACCCCAAGAGCATGCCCTTGGTGACCTACTTCCTCCATCCATGCCCCACTTGCCTACACTTACCACATAGGAATCCATTCAAATTATTAATTCATTATATGAATTAATCTATTATTGCATTTCCATTCTCATGATCTATCATTTTACTTTTGAACATTCCAGTATTAACACATGAACTTTTGATAGGGGGATATCTTGTATACAAATTATATCAAGTACTATTGTTAGAATAGTATAAGAATAGTATGAGAAGAGATCCTGCTTTGGTCCTCTACCAATTTGATAGAGAGATCTATTTAGAACTCAGGCCCCTTATAACTTGTTCTAAGCCACATTTGAGCTTCCAAGGCAGGTATGGACCTCTTTCTTAGTTTGAAGGTTTGCTGGTTTGTGAAACCCTAGTTCTGCAGGTGGGCTAAAGGGTGGCTGTTTTGCAGAATGGGTTGGCAGATGAAGGACATGTGAGCTAAATGTCCACATAACTAATTTATGGTGTCCCTTGTGAAAGAGAAATAAGATGAGCAGAAAAGAATTGGGCCATACCCACACCAGAGACAAGCACATTCTTTACTGCTCAAGGTAGGACAGACATATATTTTCTCTCCAGGCTTGATTTATAACTTTCCTTGGGGCCCCCAAGTTTTAATTGCAGCCTGACTTAACAGAGTGCCTTATTAATATAGGTAACTAAAATAAATTTTTAAATTGATTTGTAGTTCAAAAAGTATGGAAGTGCTAAATTTTTTTATAATTATAATATGTGTTATATATAGTCTATTACAGAATTCATTTATTATTTAAATATGTAGTAAAATATACTAAATGCATAATGTTATAAATCTATATAAGTGGGTGCAGTGATTATAAGACTAATTTTCATGAAAGTCAGTGAGGGTTGTTATTTAAAATACTACCAGAAATACCTCAAGAAGGCACAGAGGGTTCCAGAACAACAGTAGAACTAAAGATTAGCATCCTGGGTTCAATCACCAGCACCAAAAAAGAAAAACAAAAATAACTCAAGAATCTTGGCACCTAGTTTATACACCTCAGAAACTACCAAGGGATGATTTCTTCTGTTGTGTGGCACCTGGCATTAGGGCTAACTATTCTCTCATTTATGTATCATGTCTGTTGGCATTGTAACCACGTAGTTATACCTATTCAGTAGCTTCTCTGATTCATCAATGGCTCCAGTTTTTTTTTCTCTCATAGGAAGAGACAAAAGATATTTGGAGACTCTTTCTGAGAAAAGTATGAACCTAAATATCCTTTGTATAGCTCAATCCCCCAAAGCCAACTTATATTTCCCAAGAATTCACACTCATTCATGGGGTTTTCCCCATCAGGTCTGAGTATAAAAGTTTTCCCATTGTTTCTCCCACTGAAGAAGGTGATCCAAGATAATTTTGCACAGCAAATTTTTAAAAATTGGTCTGAAACACATGCATAAGTTGTGTATTTGTAAGTGAAATTTTTTAGATAGGAATTTTTTTTTAAAAAACTTTCATCTTTCAATCAAGTGTTCATGTCTGTGACAGATAAAATGTAATTGTGAATGTACATATGAAATATTAGATTGATGGTGAAATAACCATTACATGAAAAAATATTTTTTAAAAACTCCCAAACAATAACAACTCTACTTTTGTCAGATACAGTTAAGGTTCATAATGGCATCATCTGAAGAATGATTCATTGGAAGGAAAACTTTACAGTTATAGATCAAGTAATTGAAAGCAGAGTTAAAATTGCTTTTCTAGAATTGCCTGTCAGTTCTGAAACTCTTTACATTTCTTTTCTTTTATTGTGGCCAAATATATGTAATATAAATTCACCACCTCAAAAATTTTTATGTGTATAGTTTTGTGACATTAGGTGCATTCACATTGTTTTGCAACTGTTACTATGTTTCATCTTCAGAACTTTTCTATCTTGCAAAACTGAAATTCTGTACCCATTAAACAACAAATCCCCATTCCCTTCTTTTTCCAGTATCTGGCAACCATCATTCTACTGTGTCTCTATGAGTTTAGCTATTCTAGATGCCTCATGTAAGTGGGAGATACACTAAAAATGAAACTTTTGCCAATGTTTTACCTTTGGTAAATTAACTCCTCTAGAGTATATAGGGCTTTTCTCCTAAAGCTTGACATATGACCACTGCAACACTGTGCACACAGATATTTTTGAAGTTTCATGAATAAGTTATCCAGATTATACTTTAAAGTGGAACTTCAGCACTTAAGCAAGATTGCAAAAAGGAACATTTATAGAGAAAGCAATCTTCTTTCATGCTAATTTTCTGTGCAGTAATGTTACCCAGGTGGCTCAAAAGAGTTAATGTACCTCCCTAAGTGTCCGACTTACTACCAGTGAGTAACTGAGAAACTAAAGAGTCTAGAGCCCACTATTTGTTAAGTCAGCATTTCTATAGCAAATCATATATTTTGCTTACGTAAGTCCTATAATGCCAATGAATCTTTCTCTTCAGAGGATTTACAGCTTAGATGATGAACAGACTAACTTACATAGTGGATATTTGGTTTTTAAACTTTATGTTTAATAGTCTCAGTTGTTTAGTACTGACAAGTAGACAAAGTAGTTGTATTAGATAATGTGCATGGCCTATATTTCAGATATGGAATGAGTTGCCTTTTATGGCTCTTGTCCTATGACTGTACCTGGCAGCTATCATCTCAAGTGCTGCTTCTGTAGTATTATCAGTGCTCCAATCCTCCTAGGTTGTTCAAAGTTGGGTTCTTTTCTTTTATACGGGGGATTGAACACAGGGGTGCTTATCCACTGAGTCACATCCCCAACCCTTTTTATATTTTATTTAGAGATGGGACTGACTAAGTTGCTTAAGGGTCTTGCTAAGTTGCTGAGGCTGGCTTTGAACTTTCAATCCTTTTGCCTTAATCTCCTGAGCTGCTGGGACTACAGGTATGTACCACTGTGCCAGCTCCTTTTCTTGACTTTCTAAATACCATGGAAACAATTTTAAATATTTAATTTATAATATCTCCATAAAGGAACTCTGAAAGTATAGGAAACTATTAAATGATAAATCTAATGAACTCATAAAAATCTACTTAGTAGTCTCTATAGGGAGAGAAGGACTGCAAATTGGCTGAACCTGGAACAAAGATAGGATTGATATATTTTGTGACATTTAAAAAAATATATATATTTTAATTTTTTGAACTGGTAACTCTATTATACAATCAAGAAATAAATTCAAGAATTAAATAAGAGAAAACAGTTGATATTATAGAAAATTGGGCAAAAACCTTGAATACACAGACCTTTGTTCTCAAAAATATCCAAATGGCTGATTAAGAAATGAAGAGTGTTCAGCTCTGTTTGTTTTTGGGAGAATGCAACTTAAAACCACCATCTGGTGCCTTATCTCAACTACAATGGTTAAAATATAAAAGAAATTATATATATTGGTGAGTATGCAGAACAACTGGAGTTCCTTATATTGTAGATGGAGAATATGAAATGGTTTAATCATTTTAGAAAATTGGCAGTGTCTCCTAACATGGGTATATGCATACCCAGTGATGTAGCAATTCTATTTCTAGGTCATTACTAAAAAGAAATGCTGCTCATATGTACCAGTCATTTACTAGGAAGTTCATACAATTTCTTTCTATAATTTCTTCAAAGTACAAACAATGTAAGTATTCATCTAAAGTTGAATGAATAAATACATTGTGGAACATACATGTAATGGAATACTTTACATTAATAGTAAAGAAAAATCTATAACTCTATATAACAAAAGGCATTGGATGATCTCACAGAGTAATCCAGATATAGAATATACACATTAAATTAATTTATGTAAAGCAAAAAGGTAGAAAAAAACTAAACAATACTTTCAGAAGTAAGTATGTTGCTTCCCATTTTGGTGGGAATGATATGGGCATTGTTTCAATGGTCCTGTTGTGAAGATACACTGAGTTTTGGTATGTGTACTTTCCTGTGTATAAGTCATCCTTAAAATGCAATTGAACTTTAGAACTTTGTCATCCAGAATATAAGGGGTTACTTCAGCTCTAGCAGAGTGAATTTGTCAAAGAAATCCACAGTTTTCCAAAGCTTAAGAACATACAGTTATAGGATGTGACAAATATTACTTTCTGTTTGGAGCATCAACTATAATTCAAGATCCAGTCAGAGCTCAATGAACTGTGAGCAAGATTTCACAGGATTGTGGCAAAGTTGCTTCTAGAAACCCATAAGCATAAATCCACAGGTTTATTGCTCAATAAGTGCCTACTTCATCACACACTGAAATGATCCCCGTTAGGCTGGTTTTGAAAAGCAAACTTTAAAAAGGAGAAGGAGGGGTTTAAAAACTCAGATTGCCAAAATGGAGTCATCAACTATTGAAAGGTCAGAATTTTGGAACTGACAGTGCTAGTAAAGTGAAAATGTCCATTGATAAAGGAAAACTTAAGCCCCAACTTGTTGAGACTTCCACTAGTACCCAGGACTACCTGAAGATGTCTGAATTATTGGCAGGGACATTGCAGCTCATGAACTACATCCCTAACAGCTTTTCTCACACCATAGCATGCCCAGGGAGAAATAATGGCTTGTCTGCTCCATATGTATTATGCTCAGCCAACCACACCAAAAGCAAAAGGAAGGCTGTCAGGTTCACTGGGAAGACAGAGCATATGTTGTTCTCATTTTCATTGTTTCCAGCATTGTGTTTCCCAAAGGATAAGCAGTTGGGGCACAAATGTTGACAGAAACATGATTAAGTAGATAGGTTTGCCAGGACTGGCAAAACTATGCTATACTGTGTCCAATGTGGTAGTCACTGGCCACATGTGCCTATTTAAATGCAAATTAAATTTTAAAAATTCATACTCTTGGTAGCATTAGTCACATATTGGTTACCATATTGGATAGCTCAGATTAGAGAATATTTTTACCCTGCAAAAGTTCTATTTGCTAACATTGGCCTTAGACCTGGGGTCAAAAACCAAAAGTCTCATGGGTTAAATTAGTCTCTTTTTGTGAATAAATTTTTATCAGAATCTCAGCTCATTTGTTTACATATTGTCTCTGGCTGATTTTACACTACAAAGGTAATGTTGAGTAGTATTGATGAAAACTATGTGGCCCTTTACTGAAAATGTTTTCTTTCCTCTGCTTCACGCATTTCTTGATCAGGATAGTTTAGAAAGTTTTCCATGGAAATTCTCCCCAAATTAATGAAATACTGGAAGCATTCAGGTTCCTCACACAAGAGACCACAAAGACCATTCCTTCAGGCTTTAATTAGTAACTAGAAATGTGAATTAAGTAGCCTGTTTACAGGTAGAGAAATTCAGTTCCATCATTGTGCACTTACCTAAGGTGATGCTTCCTGCCAGGGGAAAAAGAAATAATACAAAAACCTGCCCTGAAAGGGCTGGTATACAAGAAAAATAAAGTTATTTTCCTACTGCTTTCAGCCATATGTTAATCAGAATGCTTAGTGGTCTGCTCCTGTACAAGCACACATATGTACAGTGAGGATCCTTGGAGATGAGACTTTTATATGTTCATGGTGCTGAAGCAGACATGGAACCCCTTCCACCCGAGGGTCTGAAGCATGTCTAAGGCACTAAGGACATAAGAGGAAAAGTGGCTACAAACTTCCTGTTGACTGAATTAGTCTGTTTTCATTACTATAACAAAATACTTAAAGCTGGCTAACCTTATAAAGAAAAGAAGCTTATTTATCTCATAGTAGTGGAGGTTCAAGAGCCCATATCTAGTGATGTTCTTCTTGCTGGCAGAGTTGTAGTGCAGTGCAGAGCATTACATGGCAAGAGATAGGGAATTAATATATGTATCTAAATAATTTGGGTTTTTAATTTTCTCACAGAGCCACCATTATTTATTCATGGAGGCTCAACCTTAATGACCTTATCTAATACTATTCCCCTCCCAAAGGCCTTACCTGTAAACATCATAGTTGGATTAAATTTCTACTCTCTAGTATCTCACAATGGATATCAAATGTCAACATATTAACCCTTGGGTGGGCACTCAAACTATATCCAAACCTTACTAACCATATATACTTTGTTCTTCATTGTGTGCCAGCTGAATGCCAGGGATGTGGTAGGTGCTTAACATATATTTGCTTAATCAATGAGTGATTGAACACCTTGATTGTTAAATTTTCCCAAAATCATCAGATTTCTTTGTTCATAAAATATTTTGTAGAGTCTATAAAAGTGGCAGATTGAATTTTACTCAATAACTATGGTATGCAAGATATATTACATTAGTTCACTTTTCAAAGTTTAAATTCAGTTTGATTCTTATCTACAGCAGACTGCTGACTTTTTCATATATAAAGTTGTATGTTTCCTTGAAGAGCCCTGTAGGCCCTATAACTTTGCTGCTATAAGTACTCTAATTTCTCAGGTTCAGTCTTTCTGAGTTGCATAATTCTGATGTTCTTTGAAGAGGACTTGCTAGGATGTTGGGAATATATGGCAGGCAGATCTTATAGCTTATAGAACATAGAACCCAACACACTCCTTTACTAGTCCACAAATCTCATTCTCCTGGGTCAACCATATCCCCCTCAACACCCTCCCTACTTTTTAATCTAGATGAGTAGAACACATAAGCATATTTCCATAAGAGATTTTTACTAGAAAAGGGGATTTTTTTCCTCAGAGAATTGACTATGTTCTTAAAATGGAGAAAGGAAACATGGAAAATGTATTTAAAATATTAAAAAATTAAAAAGCAACACAGACTAGTATCTCAGTAAATTATCCTTGTGGCAGATTATGCTTTCCTGAAGCATACCCTGAAATGGAGGTTAGCATATGAGGTGTTTATTAAGGATTAACTTGTGAAGGAAAGGGACAGAAAGCAAAATTGGGGCAGAGGGAGAAATTGAACTGACATGCAGACCATATGAAGCCTCCATCAATCTGGCAAGGAACTCTGCAATAAGTATTGGCTATTGGAGTAAAGACAGAAATGGTGTTCTGCTCTGTCAGTATGATGTCTTCTGTTATGGTTTAGATATTAGGTGTCTTCAAAAGTTCATATGTGGCAGCCACATCAATGTTTATAGCAGCTCAGTTCATAGTAGCTAGACTATGGAACCAAACTAGGTTTTCCTCAATAGATGAATGGATAAAGAAAATGTGGTATATACTCAATAGGATATTACTCAGCTTTAAAGAAGAGTAAAATTATGGCATTTGCCAGTAAATGGTTGGAGTTGGAGAATATCATGCTAAGTGAAATAAGCCAATCCCACAAAACCAAAGGCCAAATGTTTTCTCTAATATGTAGATGCTATTTCACAATAAAGGGGGGGGACACTAATGAAGAATAGCATTACCTTACATTAGATAGGGGGAAGTGATGGGAGGGAAGGGGAGGGGATGTGAGGTTAGGAAATATAGTAGAATGAAACAGACATTATTACTGTGTGTATATATGTGACTGCATGACCAATATGATTCTGCATCATGTACACTCAGAAAAATGAGGAATTATATCCCATCTATGTATGATATATCAAAGTGCATAAATGTACTGTACTGTCATGTATAACTAATTAAAATAAATTTTAAAAAATTAAAGTAAAAATTCTAATAAAAAGCTCATATGTGAGAAAATGCAGGAAAGTTTAGAGATGAAATATTTGGGTTAGATGAAATATTTGGATCAATCAATGAATTGATCACCTGATGGGATTAACTAGGTGGTAACTATATGCAAGTAGGGTGTGGCTGGAGTAGGTGGGTCCCTGGAGGTGTGCCTTTGGGCTATATATTTTGTACTTGGTGAATAGAGTCACACTCTCTCTCTCTGCTTCTGATCATCATGTGAGCTGTTTCCTTCTGCCACACTCTTCCACCATGATGTCCTGCCTCATCTTGGGCCCTGAGGAATGCAGCCGGCTGTCTATGGATTGAGACTTCAGAAATCATGAGACCTCAAATAAACTTCCTTCTCTACAATACAATTGATCCAGTTGTGTCTTTTAGTCACAGCAGTAAAAAAGGCAACTAAAACATCTTCCCTGGAAAAAGTGTGACCTTCATTTAGTGAGGCAGCTCACAGCAGCTGAGGCTGACCCTGAAGGAAATACCAGCTTGTGGCAATTTGTATAATACACTTTCTGCACTTGTTCAGCAAATATTTCTTTGAGTTCTGGGAGGGTACATTTCCATATCTACCACAATTAGTTGTAGAAAGATGAACAGTTCTGTTCTCCAAATATATTACAAACTAGTAACATCTTATAAATATACAGTACTTCATAGTTGTGGATATTGAGGATTGAATCCTGGGCTTCATGTATACTAGAGAAGTGCTTTACTACTGTACTCTCAGCTCTTTTTATTTTTCATTTTGAGATAGGTTCTCACCCTGGCTGGCTTTGAATTTATAATCCTCATGATTCAGTCTCCCAGGTAGCTGGGATTATAGGCATGTGTCACCACACCTGGCCAGTGCTTCATATTAAGAAAAAAAGATCTTTAATATAGAAGTATTTAATTTTGAGCCTCATGTGTAAAATAAACATTATCACCATTTTACAGATGAGAATTCAAACCAGAAATGGTCACTGGCTTGTGATACAATGATAGGAATGAGTCTCAAAGTTGGTGCTAGTTCTGTAATTCCTGTACAACACCTGTGTTTTTATAAATAAAGTTCTATTATGTACTAATACTAGGTCTCTCCAGAAGAACAGAACCAACAGAATGGATATAAAAGAAGGGATTTATTAGATCAGTTTACACATTTGAATACTGAACAGTTCTACAATGTCTATCTTCAGGATGGGGAGCTGAGGAAATTAGGAGCAACTCAATCCAAGAAGTTGGAAGCCTCATGGGAAAATGGAACTATTATTCCAGAAGGCCTGGAATCTCTGCAGAGAATTACTGGTATGATTGCACATCCAAAGGCTAGAGAACATGGAGTCTGATGGCATGGCAGAAGCAACAAATAGAGTACTTGAGAAGTGTGTAGCACAAGCACAAGAGCTTTCCCTTTCTGTCCTCTGCTTTTTGTTCCATCCTATTGGATGATGCTACCCACACTCAGGATAGGCCTTCCCCACTCAGTTCACTGTCTCACATGCCAATTATCTCTGGAAACATCCTCAGAGACACGCCCAGAAGTGTGCTTTACCAGTTTTTAATCCAGTCAAGTTGGAAACCCATATTAACTTTCACATATTGGAATTCAGTTAATTGATTTAGGTACTGTCTCTGCCTACTTTCTAGCTATATTATGTAGTTCAGTAGTTGTGAAGACTACTCTCTGATCTATGCTGCCCAAAATGTTTGTTATTCCAACTTTTCTTGATATTCCAACTGTTCCATATAGCTCCTCATTGATGTGTGAAAAATAAATAAGAGATCTCAGACCCAAACATCTATAGGAACCAGGAGGCAAGGAATATGAGTAGAGCCACTGACAATATAGGTGGACATTCCTAAAATGTGTGAGTGTCTGGGATTGTAGTCAGCTGGAAGAAACATATTTGTCTAAAAAGGACATTTACTATTCAGCTTCTTCCATGTAGATCTCTACACCTGATCATGCCAATGTTTTGGCTTTTGCCAGACACACTGAATTTTAAAAAGAAGCTGAGGCCTGGCATGGTGGTGAATGCCTGTAATCCCAGTAGTTCTGGAGGCGGAGGCAGGAGGATTGCAAGTTCAAAGCCAGCCAGAACAAAAAACAACAAAACAAACAAACAACAACAACAATAACAAAAACGAGAGGCACTATCAACTCAGTGATACCCTGTCTTAGAATAAAATACGAAATAGAGCTGGGGATATGACTCAGTGGTCTAGTGACCCTGAGTTCAGTCCCCAGTACCTTCCCCGAAAAAACAAGCTGTGTTTCTCACGCAAAATTTAATAGATTTAAGAGTCAACTAGAAATGAAAAGTAATAACCCATGGTGGCCCAGGGTGATATAACTGTGGGGCATTTTTCTTACTTCTATATTGTAGAGATTCTAAGGAGAAGGTGGGCACACCAGTTGTTTAGTAAGAAAATGAAAACAGCCCTGGGAGTTGGGATGCTTCCAACTGAAGTAAACAACACACAGAACATGTAAATATATATATATATATATATATATATATATATATATATACACACACACACACACACACACTATATATATATATATATATACATATATATATATATGTATATATATATATATGATCAGACAGGGCCACAGATGCAGATACTGCAACAGCAAAGGGACTACATAACCACCACTTATGACTGCTATGTACTATTTCTCCAATGGCAACTCTAGCATTGTTTAATTCTCCTGCCTGACACATAAAGGTTATCAAGATACCTAATTTCCAAGTGATTCCTGCTTCCTGACAGACCGTAATCCAGAAATGGCTCTCACTTCATTAAACTCTCAGAACCATCTAGCACAATCTCAGCTGCTCATGGTTTCTCTGATATGCATTCTTGCAAGTTATAGCAGTTCAATAAAATTTGACTACAGTTGTATATCCAGATGGTCTTGGCTTTGACAAAAGATAAGGAAAGGTTTTATAAGGTTGACTTTGAGAAATGGGTTATTTAACTGGTAAGGATATATGAAGAAGTGGGTGTGGGGCAAGGCATAAGAACAAAGAGGCAGCAGAGTACAGGATTTGTTTGGAGACAACGAACCTCTCATTTTGCCAAGAACTCAAGTTATATGTAGGGAAAGCAATATAGGAAGTGAGAAAGGAATGGGGGGATGGAATCATATTGCAAAAGGCTTTATGTACTAGATCAAGGATATTGATAAGCCATGGGGAGGCTCTTAAAGTTTTTGAAAAGAGAAGTGGGATACTCAGAGTTATGCACTAGGCCATTAGGATTTCTTTGAATATCCCTATGGGCAAATCTGCAGTGAAGTACTTTCTGGAGATTGAAAAATCATTCGGCCCTCTGGGAAGTAGCAACAAGAGGGGGGACTTGGCTTAACTAAAAAAAAAAATCACAAAAATCCAGCTGCTCCTAATAATGGAATATTTCCTCTTTTGATTTGTGTTGTTTTGGTGGGCCCCAGAATAGCAGTTTAAAGTGTTTAATTGGTTTTCTTGTGTTTAATTTTATTAAGCTGTCCTGGACTCTTGAGTCGCAAACTTAGCATTTTTTTTTTTAAAGCTGAGCTTGCTTTCTCTAGAAGGTTTTCCTCCAGTTTATTCAGCTTAACTTCTCATATCTGATGCTGAACACTCACCAGCTGCTGGGCATGCAGGAAAAAAGAAAAAAAAATATCTCAGTAATAGTATCTGAAGTTTTCTATTTTGCCTCAGAATATGTGCAGCTCAAAGAAAACCAGTGTGAACAAGTTTCCTTCTGCTGTTGGACAATATGCCCAATAATTAACTTGTTGTGAATGCCTGAGGGTACCATGGTCTCCCACGGGCATGGCATGATAATAAAACAAAATTCCAGACAGGGTCTCAGAGGAATTCTAGCCAATACTACTGTTTTACAACTGACCAGCCGAATGATCATGTGTATAATGATCATGATGATTGACATCCACTATCCATTTTTTCCCAATATGTACTCCAAATCATATGTGACCACCAGGCACAGTAGCACATGCCTGTAACCACAGATATTTGGGAGGCTGAAACAGGAGGATTGCAAGTTTAAATCCAGCCTCAGGAACTTAGAGAGGCCCTAAGCAAGTTAGCAAGATCATATCTCCAAATAAAAAATACAAAGTGCTGGAAATGTTGCTCAGTGTTTAAGAATCCCTGTGTTCATTCCTTGGTACCAAACAAGAAAAAAATTTTAAATGTGACCAATTTTGGCTATTCACTAGAATCATCTCTGATTTGCTAATGCTTCACATAACATTTAATGATACATAGCCAGGGTGAAGAATCTCTGGTCTAAACTAACCATTGTTATGGTTGTTTAGTTAATAACTCCATTATCAGTGATTGGTCAGTGAGACTCAGTAGCAGATGATGGCTATTACTGAGCACTTACGGATCATGTAGCTGAAACTGATATTTAGTACATAACAAACCACCCCCAAATGGACTGACTTTAAACTACAGTTGCTTATCTCACAATTCTATGTGTTGGCTGTGAGGTTCTTCAGATCTGGGCTAGTTCAGCTGATTGGACTGGGCTTGCTCTGGTGTTTGTAGTCAGCTGAAGGGATGATGGGTGTCTGGTTTATTTAGGATAGATAGCCTCATTCATATGTTGGCTGTTGAGCAAGGCAACAGAAATAATGTGTCTCCTTTCCAACAGCCTACCCTGGGGTGCTTCATAGGACAGCAATTAGACAGCAGTGTTTAAGTACATCATAAAATAATATAAAAATAAAAAAAATACATGTCCTAATGAGCAAGTGGGGGATGGAATCATATTGCAAAAGGCTTTATGTACTAGAGCAAGTGATTTTCATGTCTCTGCTTGGATCAGGCCTATTTCATTGGCCAGAGAGAGTCACCATACATAGCTGAACCCATAACTAGAAAGGAAGGGGCTACACAAGGATGTGGCTTTAGGGAGGCTTCAACAAATATTGCAATAATCTATTATATATCCAAAGTGCCGGCGGGTAATATTCTAAGCTCTCTACACACAATAATTCATTTAATTCTCACGAAAACTCAATAAGGTATGCAAAATATATTGATTCCATTTTGTAATTCTGGAAAATGGGGCACAAAATGGTTAAGTGATTCCCAAGGAAGGTTACACAACCATTAAGTGACTAGATTTTATACTTAGAATCACAAACCACATAGCCATAGGGAAACTGTACCTTAATGAAGGAGACACAGGAAGAGACAGTCCCCCTCATCTTCTGGACATAATTATTTGTGGAAATGAGATCTGATACTGAGACAGTCATCTTGCCAATGTACAGTAGGCTCTAGAACCACGAGAACTGCCAACAGCAAGAGTTTTGATACCCTGTGTTGAAGCCCACCCTGTTCCTCAATATGTGAGAAAATAAATTCCTTAATGTATAAATAAGACTGAGCAAAACTTTTCTGTTACTCACAAAACATTTTAATATTTCAGTGGCTAAATCACAGACATTTTCAGGCCTTAATTTATTCATGTATTAAATATAAGTCTTGAATTAGATGATTGCTAAAATTGTTTCCAGTATTAAAATTTATGATTTTAATGATACTGTTGATAAGGGGAGTGATTTGATTGCTGATTATGGCAGAGGGTCTATGTACCAGTAAAAAGTTTAACCATTGGGAAATATTTAGCTTTGTTGCTCTATTAGTTTTCTGTTGCTGCTATAACAAATTACCACAATTTTAGCAGTTTAAAACAACATGAATTTATTATCTTTCATTTCTGTAGGTTAGAAATTCAACAGAGATTACACTGGGCAAGGATCAAGGTGCAGGCAGAATAACACTACTCTCAGGAGCCTCCAGGGGGAATCTGTTTCGTGTCTTTTCCAACTTCTAAAGACCATTAGCATTCTTTGGCTTGCATTTCCCCTTCTCTATCTTGAAACCTACTATTTATTGTGGAAAGAAATGATTCCAGGAATGCTTAAAGGGCTTTTACTCTCCTTCAAAAAGCAAATGACAATGAAAAATCAGGACATTTTAAAAGTATCTCATACGGTATCTATAGTACAGAATATTATTCATGTTTTTGAACTAAATCTTCTACAGTAAAGGCAAAACAGAAGCTGTGAGAAAAATTGAAAATATGTTTTGCAAATAAAGTATTTAAAAAAAGTTTTGATTAAGGTAAAATGGAATTGAAAGGGGATATGGGAATATAGCTTGCCATAAATTAATAATTATTATAATGAAAATTTATTGGAGCCTTAATCTTAGTGGAGTCATTAAGAATCAAAAGGTACACATAAGTTCTTCTGCAAGTTGCAATTCTGCTTATCACATCAAATGTGATGTGATAATTATAATAATTATCAATTATTATCAGGATATACTAAGTTTTAACTGTAGGCTGGATGTGATAAGTAATAATTACTAACTTATCACATTTGATGTGATAGGACCTTAAGGATACTGGAAGATAGCTTAGTTTCCTTACCCTATTAGATACCACATCTTTATCTCTTAAGAGTTAGATAGATTTGAAAAAAAAAATGTTCTTCAAAACACTAATAAATGTTGCTGCATTCTTAATCATTATTTTTAGGCTTTAAGAATGATTATTCATTAAAGAAATGGTTGCAATTTTGTCACTATAGTAATATATAACATTTATTGAATACTTAACCATAGGGCAGGCACAGTGTTTTATTTTATAAGGGCTAATCTCACTTAATACTAACAAATAACCCTGAAAAGGATTGATGCTCCATTTCATAATAAGAAGCTAGGCTCAGAAGGAAGAAATCAGAGAGCTAGAACTTAGTTTTGAAATCAAGAAACATGATGCTGGACCTATGATCTCATCCTATGTACAGAAAATATCATGTCTGAGATCCATAGTCCCTGTCTTCAAAATGCTTACAATGTAATAAAAAGTAAATTATTATACTTCAGTTATGCAATTCTGTTGTTTTCAAATGCATAGCAGGACATACACTTCAGACATTGGAATCTAGAGGAGTTAATATTGGAGGTGAACTATGGAAGACTAAATTGAATTTACTTAGGAAACAAGGGAAAGAAAGACATTCTAGGTAGATAAAATTTCATGGGTAAAGGCATGGATGTATGAATCAGCTTATCATATTCAGGGATATTCAGAAATAGCTGAAACATTTTCCGTTTTCAAATGGCCAGAGATAAAGATATGAGCATGATCGGAGAGCAGGGAGAGGCAAGACCACAAGGGAGAAAGGGGTCCAATTCTTCTGTGCCTAATGTAAGAATTATGAGTGTTTTTCTATGTGGAGTATTATGGTTTAGATATGTATCCCCCAAAGGCTCATATGTGAAATCAATGCAAGAAGGTTGAGAGTTGAAATGATTGTCTTGTGAGCCCCTTAACCCAATTAGTCCTTTGATAGGGATTAACTAAGTGTTAACTGTAGGCTGGTAGGCTGTGGCTGGAGAAGGTGGATCACTGGGAGCTGACCTTTGGGGTATACAATTGCTGAGCTAAGCTTAGTCTCTCTCTGCTTTCTAGTGCCATGTTCTCAGCTGCTTTCCTCAACTATACTCTTCTGCCATGACGTTCTGCCTCACCTTGAGCCCAAAGGAGTGGAGCTGGCTGTCTCTGGACTAAGACTTATGAAAGCATGAGTCTTCAAATAAACTTTTCATCCTTTAAAATAGTTCTTGTCAGGTCTTTTAGTCACAGCAGCAAAACAGCTGACTAAAACAGTGTGGCATCATTAAAGGATGTTTCAGAGGGCAATGTCATGGTCAGATTTGCATTTTATAAGCCTCAAGATCTCAGGTGGTAGTGTAGAAAATGTTTCAGAGTTAGAGGAAATAGATATAGGGAAAATAGCATATTTGGGGCAAGAAACAAGGAAATGGGTAGGTGGATTCTATCAAATTGAAAAGTGGATTTGGCCTGGAGAAGAAAATTATAACATCAAGGATCCTTCTAAGCTGCTTGCCCTAATTCACAGGTGGCCTGCAGCTACTGACTGAGCCCTTCTTGTGGCCTGGAATCCATAGCTGGAAGTTGATAGGCATCCTTGCCATTGTCAAAACTTGCATTAGAGTTCTATGGTTTGAATGAATCCCCTCCAAAATCCAGGTGTTGAAACTTAATGGCCAATGTGAAGGTAACAAGAGATTGACCCTTTAAAAGGTAATCAGATGGTGAGAGTTCCTCCTGTTATTGAGGAGATTAAGGTCCTTTAAAAAGAGGTTTCATTCAACATTCACCTCTGGCTTACCCTTCTGTCTTCCATCACATGAAGACATAGTATCCTATTGGAGGATAAAGCAACAAGACATCATTATGGAAGAACAGAGCAACACTTACTAGACAACTGAACCTATTAACCTATTAGATCTTGGAATTCCAAGCCTCCAGAACTGTGATAAAATAAATTTATGCTATATTAATTACTTAGTCTAAGGTATTTTTTGTGGCCACACAAATGAACCACAAAAGAGAGAAAATAACCTTGAACTTGAAGAAGTGGTTTGTGCATTCAGGCTTTCCCATAGGACCTTAAGGATCTTAAATACTAGAGAATCAGTCCTTAGAATGAGAAGTCCTAGTGGTGTAGTGAAAATGCGTTTTGGGTAGGCAGACATGGCTTTGTTTACTAGGTGGTGTTATTGGTTAAGATATTTTACCTTGATGAAATTCAACTTTCTAATCTGTAAAGAACTTAATAAATTATAACTTGAGGCATCATTGGAAAGACTAAATGTGTTATGAGATATATAAAATATTAAGCTTACACATAATAAGTCATCAACAAAATATAGTCTCCTAACTTTTCTACCTTTTCTTTGCATGTCTTCAGCTCTATCTGTATGTGACAAATGGTGCTATATGTGAATATTATACAATAGATGAAATCTAACCTCCTTGAATATCAAATATGTAATGATGGTGCTAAGTATTTCACATTTATTGTTTCAATTTTAAGAAGGATTTTTTATTGCTATGATATTCATGAGAAATAATAACATAAGTCCCATATCGCCTGACTAAAATCTACGATGATTAGTCACACAAATGCTAAATTAGAAGCCAGAAAATTAGGACATTGGATTTTTAACTAGGAATGATTTTGAATTTGAAGGTTAAAATCTCTGGAGAAGATACGAAAACATCCAGTCTATATTTTTACTATAAGAATCATATTTAATCTTCTTTATGTATTCTTTTAAAATTAAGAACTGGTTCTTCAAAGTTATATTAAAATATTCTGCTCACTCTGCCCTTGACATAACAAATCTGAAATGCTTCTGGCCATCCTGGTGGTCTCCAAGATCCTCAGGACTAAAATTGACAGCTGAACTCTGCTCAAGGGAGCAATGGGGAGATTAATGCTACTTTGCATTTTTCACATTCACAGCATTTCTGTTAGACTCATAATAATTGACCCTTGTGTGGATCCTCCACTTGGGAATCACTACAGAATTAGTACCTCATAAAATGGCACCTGCTCAATTGTCCCTTCACAACAAGTGTGATAAAAATTGCTTAAATTCACAAATGTGATAGAAAATGCTGCCATAATGATGATAATGGATCTCTTTAGGTCTGTGGTATTTTATCTGTTTCCCTATGAGGTGTTTTCCCCCATCTTTCTTTCATTTTCTTAACTGAAAATATGTCAAAAATTTGATGTAAAGCCATAAAATGAAGCCATTTGGTATGAAGTCAATCTTGCCTCTTAGCCCACTCTACAGTGACTAGGCATTTTAATTAGTGCAAATCTCTTTTGTCCATGAGTAATTTTAATGAGTGTTTTTGGCTGTGCTGTTCTATATGGTTTTAAACTTGCATATATTTATTCTAAGTTTTGCTTTCATCCTTTACTGCAATTTGGTTGATTTTCAAAAGAGAACAGGAGTGTCTTGGGGCCATTTTTCTAAGTTTCTCAATGAGCTTGGGTTGCTGAGGGAAAGCATTGTGGCAGAGGGAGTTGTTTATGTTCAAAATATAATTAGTCACATAGCAAATCCCAGGGAACAGTAGCATCATGGGCCTAGCTTTTTCGTATGGGTACTTTTGCTTCACTTTTTCTTCTAATTATAACAAGAGGGATACAAGTCAAACCACATGCATGTCAAAAGACCTGGACAGGAATGTTCATGACAGCCATGAACATTAATAGTTCCAAACTGAAAAACATCCATCTTCCCATCAAAAGTACAATGGATAAATACATTGTGGTATATTTATACAATGCAATACTATAGAGCAATGAAAATAAAGGTAACTGCTCACAAGTGCAAGGACATATATCATAAGAAAAATGATTGATGTATGAAGCCTGATGCACAATAGTGCACATTATTTTTTAAAATTATTTTCACAAAGTTCAAATGCAGAGAAACTAATAAATGGGCTTAGAATTCAAGACAATTCTTATACCAGGAAGAGAGTTGCAACTGCAAGGGAAAAGTGAGGTTTATTGGTTACACAGATAATGTTCACTTTATGAGAATTCATTGAGAAATACACTTATGATTTGTGTGCCTCTCTACGAACATATTTATTTTCAATAAAATTAAAATTGGTTATGAAGGAGTTGCTTATACATTGGTTCAATTGTTTCTTGGTTATGTTGCATATGAGAAAGCATAAGGAATTTCTGGCTGAGAATAATGACTTATGAATATAAAAATGGTTTTGGCTTACATTTAGGTACCAGAAAACTCATCAACAAGAATATAAAAGTGAGTATAGTCATAAAAGTGAAAATACCACTGGCTCAATAAGCCAACAATTATACACAAATTGCCAAGTTCCACTGCCCAAAGTAGGTGCCTCCTATTGCTCTATGGCACAAATAAGCATGTTAGGAGGGAATAAACTGTTGTCAGTTGGGCAGGGACCTTTGAAAATATTCCTTCAAAAAGTGGTCTGCCATCTGGATAGGAGGTTTTCAGACTCAACGCTGCATGAATATCTATTAAAAGGACACATGAACATGAGACAATGAGGAAGAATAAATATGAGCATTCTGTACCTACCTGGCCAGAGTGTGAGCCTCTCCAGCAAGTCTAGACGCTGGAACCTTCCTCAGCCCATCAGGTAAAACTCCTAATGAAAATGAGTCCTGAACATAATGCACACAGCAAGGAGTGTTTACAGCCCAAAGATGTTCAATTCCATATAAACTAGGATAATAATCAGCCCATTTTTAGATAACCTGTTAGAGGATTTTTCTTTATATGGATTTAAAAATAAAACACTCCAAATAATATCTTGATTTTAGGATTGAATTTGAATTTTATAATTCACTTGAAAGTTAGAAATGTACCTCTAGCTGTGAGAAAGAAAAAAGAAAAAAAATGATGATCTTGGTCTTACTGAACAAGGTGTTCTCTAATTATTTACACACATTTTCCCCCCACAGGATGCCTTGGTGAAGCAAGGCTCTGAATAAAATACAGTGCTCTGCAAGTAAGGAATTTATTCAGTATCTATGCCTTTTTCTTATAGTAAATTGACTTTCCTATTTTCCTTCCTGATGTAAGAAAGGTTTTTGTAATATCTGACATTGCCCACATTTATCACAACCCCTTGTTGATGCTACTCTTTCAGACTCCCAGGTGGTCATTCTCTGAGTGATATTTCACAGTAAATTTCTTCTGCTGCTCCTGTAATTTTCAGTGCTTCAAGAAGAACTTGCATGCTTTTATCCTACGTATGCTATTGTTACAGGGCCAGGGTCCATTGCCTAGCCAGGATAGCTGCAGCAGTCCTTTGGTACTGTTTCTTGTGGTTCTACCAGAAAGAATTTGAGCAAAACACAGAGTAGTAAGCAAAAGTTTAATAGAGAGCATGAGAAGAGAGGAAAATACAGCATAGGAACTGCATTGACTGCCTTGAAGAGTGAATGGTGTGTTACCCACAAAATTTGAGTTTTTAAGGAATCAAGTTCCCATTTTTTTGTCTCAATTTTTCTGCACCCCCTTAAATGGTTTATTACCCTTTGAATAGACCTCCACAAACTTTCTTTGTGAGGGTCTTGATGTTCTGGTTGCCAGGGTGATTGGATGATTGTGACATAGTTTTGGTGGTAAGGGAGGGTCCTTGCAACCTCGTTTCAAAAGGTAATGACAATGCGATCTGGGAACAGTTATGTCCCTGGAGGGGTTATCATTAACTATAATTGGAGGAGCTTTTGACACACCAGATTCTGCTTTTCTGAAGCTAATGTGCTTCAATTAGGTGTCCCCATGATTTTAAGTAACAGTTCCCTCAAGGAATTACAATTATCTACAGCTTTAGGGAAGATTGGGCATTCTAACTCTTATTTTCCAAACGCTTGCCTGTTTACATAAGGTTCCCTACGATTTCAGTTTTATGACTCCTGAATTTTTCTTAATACATAGGCCTAATTTCTGTCCTTCATTATCCTTTCTCCCTACCCACTTGTTTATGACTAGCTAACCTAACAAACTCTATCATATTTTAAGTTTCTCTGAATTATGTGATCAAGAGAAATGGACAAGATCTTAAGAAAAACAAAGCTGGCAAATAAAACATTACATCTCTTTACTCCATCACTTATGTAAATGTTTGAAGAGAAATGTAAAATGAAAAATTCCAATGCTGCCTTTTCTTAAATTTAACTACTGATTGCATTGGTAGTCACTCCAAAATAAGGTGTAAAAAATTTAACCTACTTAGCAGAACACATGGAAGGTGAAGATACTTTGATTTATAAAAAGTTCTAAACTCTTCATGTTCTTTAAACTTTCAAATACTTGGGATTTCCTAATTGTTACCACATTTATCTTCCCCCAGAACTACTTTTTAAAGGTTGTTTTATTGCACAGTAGTTGACATGTGATGTGATTTTGCTAAATATTTGGTGAGTGAATAGTTGAATGAATTATTAAATGCATAAACAAAGATACACAAAATAGATGAATGGATGAATAGTTGGATGGATGAATAGAATGGAGAAAGTATATGAACTGTTAAATAATTTTATACCATTTTCATAAGCATACTTTTGCAATTTATAGTAATGGAAAAGGTTTCTTCTGGGATTCTTTTATAAGAGTGTTTATCTCCCTGAGCAGAGAGATTTTGCTGAGAGCAAATCTAAATGCTGATATCTATGTGATGGTTCTTTTATTGGCAGTATATTACAATGATTAAATGTTCAAGCTACAGAGGCACGTAGATCTGAGTTTTAATCTTTGCTTATTACTTAATAGTTGAATACCTTTCAGCAAGTCATGCAACCTCTCTAAGCAGTATAAAGTGTGTGTGTGGGGGGTAACAAAAGTACCTATTTTAGGCTTCTGTGGGAATTTTCTGAACATAGTTGAAAAGTGATTTCCACAAATCTTGTCACATATATTTCCAATAAACATTGTTATTATTTTATCCTAGGGCCCCCTCAATCTTCTTCAACAGATAAATAAATGATTAATTACAAAGAAATCTGTATTGTCCTCACCTCTAAGTAAAACAGTATCCCAAAGTGTAGTGGATATGTATAAGATATCTGCAGTCAGATTGCAACATTCACATGTTGAAATTTTGGGAAGTTTCTTAACCTTTATTATCTTTGATTTTTTTTAAAACTCTGTAACATGGGGATACTATAATCCCAATTCATAGAGTTTTTGTGAAAATTATAAGATGCATTATAGGTAAAAACTTTGGATGACAACTGCCACAGAGCAAATGTTTATTAACAATTGAGCTTACATTTTTATTATAATATAAGGTAGTTGTCTATCCCCTCATTCTTCCATGGTTTTCTGTGCCAGACAGTGTTCAATTAAAATAAATTATAAAAGAAAAACCTACGATCAAATTGAGGAAAACAGAAGTGTGAAGGAGTCATGATCAGATTTGAAAATTTTATAATAGAGGTATGCAGAATTTAAAGGGAGAGTTCAAAAGGTAATGGTTAACTCCATTGGCAGTGGAGATATTCTTGGAGAATCACTGAAACAATGTTGTTTAAATGGAATTAAGATTACTCTCTTTTGTCCCATCTATGCTTTGCCATATGTCTGTCATTATTTGTTTACATGTCTCCCTCATTAGATTTTATAAAATACTTATGGTCAGGGGCTGGGCTTAACTTTTGCTGTATCATCCATATCCTAGAATACTGATAAATATATATTAGATGTTCAGAACAGAAGTGATGGGTGAACATATAATTTTTTTTGCATTAACTTATGGTATAGTCTTATTTATCTTAAGTAAATGGAAGGAATCATGAAAAAGAATATTAATTCAAATGTTTTTCTGAATCATATTCAAAATTAGGTATCTCTTACTCACTAAGGTGACTAAGTAGACTTTTTTTTTCCTAGGAAATTGACCACTAAATGCTGCCAGGATTTTTAGCATTCAAGAATGATACTCTGCAAAATCTGAGTGCATGTTGCCCATTTACAAATGAGCCATCAACATTTTGTGAAAATGAGATTATAACAGAAAGCAAGAACATATACTAGATTTTATTTGGCCTCTTGCATCTTTCATTTACTCCATTTGATCTGGGCTTTTCCAGGCACCATGAACTTAATAACTGATGGATTTCTACTTATGATTTTAGGTTCTGTATTAAGCAAATTGCAAAAAACAAAGAAAAATATTTTGCTTAATTTCAAATACATCTTAGAACAACTTGACAACAGAAGAACCACTGGGAACATTTGTTTTGTTATTTTTCCTTCAAATAACAATTTTGTGGAAGCATTTTTATATGCTAATAATTTTTCTACAACTATTACAATGGAAGCACGTGGTATTTCTATTTCTAAACTTTTTGATTAAAAGATTACCTTTAAGATAAATGTGGCAATATGTTTTCTATGGGATTCTGCAGTTTAATGTGAGTCATTTTTTCCCTTTGGTTTCCTGTAGTCAAATACATGAGTAATACAAGATAGAAAAAATATAAAAAGAAAGATAATCCAGGGGCTAGAGATGCAGCTCAGTGCTAGAGTATTTGCTACCATATGCAAGGCTCTGGGTTCCATCCTCAGCCTTGTAAAAGAAGGAAGGAAGGACAGACAAGCAATTATTATTTAGAAGTAATGCAATAGGATTGAATCTAAGAATCATAAATGACATTTTAAGACATTCATGATAGAAAGTTGGGTAAAGATGGATGCACACACACAATTACAATCTCATATTCTGATTGAAATCTACTTATACCCCTATAGCCAAAAAATACTACTCAATTATCTCAATCTTACTGAAAGGACTAAGGAAATTGGATGTGTGAAGAAATCCATTGTGCCAAGATTATATGTAATGAAGTGCTCAGGGCTTTCCTGAGTGGCTTAAGGAAACACAGAGGCAGTTTCTCCTCAGCCCCATTTTATGGCATCCTGAATACTGAAGACAGATATGAATAATTATTTCTGAAGTCCCAAACCTCTTGAAACTATGTGACTTCAGATATGTGCAACAATTCTATTTGTAGAAATAGAATTTTGCCTAGAATTCATCTTCTTACAACATTGAATAAGGAGATCAACCATATCATTCACCTCAAGAAAAGTCTTTCAAAGGGAAGTATACCTGCTTTTGGGTTCCTTTTCTGGCTTCTAACATTCTCTACTTCATAAACAATGTTTGATGAGTACTTCATATGTGTATGCATCAGTATAAATCAACAAGTTTAGTCTGTAAGGATCATGGATACCAGTGAAAATATATTTAAATTTCATTTATGTCATCAGAATAAGCACTTTTCTCTCATTTCTAGGCTTAAGTAAATGTAAGGGGTTATACCATTGGTTTGGGGGAGTGCTGTCATAATGTTAGTTAAGAAGGATTTTGCAGTTGGCATTTTGTCTCTAGAAAAACAAGTCCATCTTCCAAAATGTCATATCTAATTGCTTTAGATTTTTCCCTTTGTTTCTCTTGTGTCTTCACAAACATTTTTGCAGTTCTAAGAAAAATCAATTATAATATACCTCTAATGTTTTCTGCTTTTGCTTTTATTAGGGAAAAGTTGATTGTTTAAGATTTCAGAAAGCAGGTCCAAAATTGATCTTCAAACCTTAATATAGTTATTTGTATTGATAAAAAAAGGTAAATGCAAAGCAATTCCAGGAACCATAAAATACTTTTACCACAGGACTTTTGTAAAGAAATGGAGATCCAAGTATGTAATATATATGCATAATAATAATAATTACTAGGATGCTTAGTTTTAGTGTATAGCGCTTTCATTTTGAAATGCAACAACTCAATGTCCATCCTTTAACCTCAATGTTCTAATTATATTGGACAATAGATGATATGTAATAAGATATTGACTACCATTAGTGAACTAGTAGAGTCAAACCAGTGACTATAATTAGATAAAACCCCAGCAAATAACAGTAGTCATGTTTGATTATTTTCTTTAAAAAATATCCAGTCTTTAAGGCAATTTGTAGTAAAAGCTCAGTCAGAGAATTTAGGGATTATATCAGTCCTCAGGACACTCTGTACAACCCAAAGGATAGAAAGAACTCCTCAGCACAATGTTTATATCTGTTGGACCATGATCAGTAAATTGATGACACAGGAAGTCATTTCATCTTATTTTCTTTGAGATAGACTGCCAAATCACAATTTCAAGCAATATTTTTCTTGCCAGTTGAAAAAAAATAGAAGGGCCTTTTGCTCTGACTGCAGTTTGTTTTTGTTCTATTATGAGCTCCATTCTGCTGCTATTCACTCATTATTAGGGTATGATGGTTACTATTATACAGTTGCTATGTGTGCACACATTTTAGGCAAGAAACAACTCCTGTGTAGCAATCTGACAATGAAGTTCTATTAGGTTATTCTTTTTTTGTTTGTAAATATCTGCAGGATAGAAGAAGGAAGAGAAATTATGTTCTAAAAGTTATCACTGTACAGCCTCATTATGTCGGGCATTATAGTAAAATACAGATGATACAGACATCCAAAGACCCTCAGTGTAACAGATTAGGGGTGGAGTTAAAACACATTTTAGGAAGGAGTATTTAGTACAGTGTCTGCTGAGTACTTTCATCAATGCTACTTAACTCAGTCTTCATATTTACTTATGGGAGGTAAATATTAACTGAATTTTTTAATGCTTTAAGTAAATAAATTAGAGTTGAATTAGTGTTTCTGTATCTCCAAATTTTCACAAGATGACCACACCTGCAGCCAAGTCAAGAAATATAAGTATGGTAGACTCTGCCCTCCTACTTCCTTTCCATCACAAACCCTTGCCCTTCAAGGAAATACTCTTACTTCTCATAGTATATATTAGTTTTGCCAGTTTTAGCAGTGTACTTAGTAGAACCATACAATATACACATACAATACAATACTATACAATATTTCAGTCTTCTTTTATTTAGCACAATGATTATGACATTCATTCATAGTGCACAGTATAGTTGTAGATATTTTGTTCTTATTGCTGTACAGTTTTTCACTCTGTTTTATTTATCTTTTCTATCGAAAAACATTTAAATAGTTTCTAGTTTGGGAATATTATGAATAGTGCTACCGTGAAGTTTCTCATACATTTCTTTTGATGAAAATATATTGTGCATTCCTGTTGGATATATGCCTAGGAGTGGAAATCCTGCTTCATAAAGTACACTTAATTAACAAAATTACTTAGGAGAAACTGAGGCAATTTATGAATAAATTTAGCAACTAATCCAAGATCACACAACTGGTATGTGATAGAAACAAAGTTTCAGTGTAAGTCTAATTACAAAATCGACTACTCGACATATTTTAGACCCTAAACAATGGAAGAAATATAACAGGCATTAAGCATTTTTCAGTACTTTCTACAGTATAGTCTAGTTTTTGCCTTTTGTTTTTAGTAGCAAATAATGAATCAATGTGACAATTAATCAATACAAGAGACACAGAAAAATGGTTGGGTAGTGTTTAATTTTCAGTGCAAATACTTTATATAACTTTATTTACATTAAAAATGAGGAATTACTATGCAAGAATATAGTTCTTGTAAGATATTCCAAACTCTGTATCTATGGTAACGTCTTTATGTATATGTACATATATTTTTGAAGCAGTATATTATAGATACCATAGTAAACTTCTAAGTCATATCTGTTTATAGTAACTAAATTAACTATTTCTTTATTATCCACATATGTAAAGCTACCATATTGGCTGGCTGACTAGACTGAAAATAAAGGAATGAAAGTGACTAATAAGTATATTCATTTAATAGTTAAATGGAGTTTTTAAAATATTTGTTGTATATCTACTATATGCCAGGCACTGCACTAAATGAAAACATACCACAGCCCAGTAGTTTCACTCCTTTAATTGATGGCTTCAATAGAGTGAGTAATTTGTGAGAACACTATACTACAGCAATGGAAGATGTAATAAGAAAAAATAATGTGCTTCTACCCTAAACATGTTGAAAATGGATATGAACAATACAAACTAAGAGTAACGAAATAATATTGTGAAATGGGGAATCAAGGAGCCTCAAAGGAGATGGGTTAATCAAAATGAAGGTAAGAAAAAAGGGGAATTTCTTGGTGAATTGTTGGAAAAATGATCCTGGGCAGGAGCTGGTTTCCTGCAAAGTCCTTTCTGTCCATGAATTTCCTAATCTGCAACAATTTCCTTTGCTCTTATTTCCTGTAGTGGTTGAATTTTGTGCCACATAATTTAGCCCAGTTTTGTACTGCTTGCTAATTACATTGAGAATCTTGATTCCTTAAATAGATCATTATCTCCTTGAAGGCAGAAAATTTTCCACAGCATTTTTTGGGGTATTTTTAAATATCTCCTACTGTGCTGTGACTCATTTATTTGAGTAGCCATAACCTGTGATTTGGTTTTTAAGATGCAGCTTCTTCCCCTTGGAAATGGACCTGCTTGTGGTTCACTCTCTGGAGACCATCACATTTTATGATATAAATATGGGCCTACATGAAATGCTTTAATCTCAACCATCCTAAGACTTTGTTATGGCTAATGTTTGAAGTTAAAATGGCTTTTGGGGGCCATTTTACAAGAAAGGGTAATGAGACTAACTTAGATGCAATAAGTGGGCTTGAACAATAATGGATTGAGTTTCCTACAAAAAAGAAGCTGAACTATAGTATATAAACAGAGAAATATTTTCTGAGAGAGTTAAAAATTGGACATGTGCCCACCAAAGGAAAATACTCAAGGGTGAAGAAAAGGAAATCACAAAACGTCCATTGCCAATAATATGCAAACTGAGACTCCCACAATTCTGTGGAGGCTTGGATGGACATATTGTGTATGTATCAAAGTGTATTGGTACACCCAAGGTCATGTGAATATTTATAATGGACTTTCCTAACTAATATAAAGTTCAGCTAGTTAGTATCATGGTAGGTGTACAATTTTCTTATAAGCTTTATCTCATCAAATTTGTTCATCTTATTTCAACAGTGAATATAAGGTGAATGCCTTCTATGGGCTAGGTGGTATCCTAAGCACCAGAAATTCACAGAGGAGAACCTTGCTCTCCAGGGCTTCTCTGACTCATGCAAGATATATATATGTGTGTGTATATGTGTATATATACATATATACACACATATATGTATACACACATATATAAATATATGTATATATTGTATACACATGTATAATATTTTAAGAATATTTTAAACATTTATATATAATCTTTTTAAAAAATGGGTGAAATATTTTAATAGAAAAATACTAAAATATGGGTCTTGAGTTCTGAGTTTTAATTTCACTTTTCCCTTGTACATTCAGACCTTGAGAAATTCACTTAATGTTTCTAACAAACAACTTTTTAATATAAAAGAGTATATCTGCCCCTTCTACTGCAGAGGAAATTATGAAAACTCACATAATTTAACACTGAAACATTTTGTAAATTTTAAACTCATAAAAATATATTTATTACAAAAATCTTATTTTTATTATTTCTGTTTTCAGACATTTTCAGCTAGACATACATGTGTTAAAATATTTTATTTATAAAGGATACATATTATTTCTAGGGAATCAACTACTTATAATGAGAAAGACATTTTAATTATCACAAATAGGTATAAGATTCATTCTGAATAGTCAAGCTTTTTGTTAGTAATTTGTCAGTCCATATCCATAGTGGGATTTTAAAATGTGGTATTGAGAAAAAGTTTTCCCTTTCTTCATTGCTGTTATTTCAGTTATACACATCATTTTACATTTTTAAATTGTTTACCGAGACAAAATCTGACTTCATCATTTTAATGAAGTAGAGAAAGTCAAGTGACCTTGATTTTTCAGTAACTGCCAAGTGTCTATAAAAGGTGAGTTTGCAAAACATCAATAGGTCCTACTATATTTAATATGTTATTCATATTGAAATTAACATTCTATAGAAGAATTTTATGGTTTGTGATTTTTTTGTGGTTCCCTAAAATTGGAAATAAGATTTACAGATTTTTGTCAATAAATAGTTTTTAATTCCTTAGATTTATTGAAGTTATCACCTAAAGGATGGTTTATAAGTTATCTATTTAACCTAATATTTTTCAAGGTGTTATTTTCATATCTAAAATGTATTAAGAATATGTTCATTTCTCAATAGGTTAGAAAAGTTCAAATATGTGAAACAAAATTACTGACTTGAGGGGCTGGGGTTGTGGCTCAGTGGCAGAGCACTTGCCTTGCATATATGAGGCACTAATTTTGATCCTCAGCACCACATAAAAATAAATAAATAAAATAAAGATATTAAAATTACTGACTTGACCTTAG
This sequence comes from Ictidomys tridecemlineatus, assembly GCF_052094955.1. Classification (NCBI taxonomy): domain Eukaryota; kingdom Metazoa; phylum Chordata; class Mammalia; order Rodentia; family Sciuridae; genus Ictidomys; species Ictidomys tridecemlineatus. The sequence goes on from NC_135493.1 coordinate 103,138,103, forward strand.
TGAGGATAAACTATATCCTTTGCAGAAGCAATCTGTCATGATTTTCAATACCTTTAATTGTCTACACTAGGCCACTGTGCATTATTGTGTTGGTAATTAAATTTCTGCTTCTTCATGAAAGGTGTGGACAAGTTTCTATCACCATAATTACTACTATTTATTGACAAACATGTGTGGGATATTCAGTAAAGTAATCTGCCTTTGACCAACACTGACAAAATTATATAGTTATTATTCTTTCAGACACACAAGAAATAATGAAACGTAAATAAGCATCATTAAATTGAGAAAAAGCAGTGTATTTTATATTAAAAAAATCAGTGAACTTTATTTGGGATAAGCAAAAGATTCTCTCTGCCAGAAAAGAAAACAACAAAAGTAAAGAAAAAAGTGTATTTTTACATAGAAAAAGTCAATCCTTTCAGAAACTGCTTTGACTTACACACAAAACTACTCATCAGCCATCAGATCCAGTCCAGCCTGGCACTGATACAATATTTCCATTGAATAATCCCTCACCCTTCCAAACAGATTATAATGCTATTTGTTCTGTTTTTGTCAGTATCACTCAGCTTGAGAGAAGGTTGGAATGCAATCAACTCTTCTCAGTAATTAACTAACTCCTGCTACAAAAGCAGAAAATCATCACTCAGGAGAGAAGATTGTCATCAGAATTATAGAAAGCAGATGAAAATATGTACCCCCTAATATTTGTGAAGGGAAGGCTGCTGATTTTTTATGAATATTTTTAAAGTTTTAATTTGGAGACAAAAAGAAAGACTTTGTAATCACTTCCCATTATTGAGGTAGCGTTAGGATCAAGTAAGACATGCATAATTTTTGCCTTCACTGTTGACTTACCCAACAAAGATTCATTTCTGGGTACCCGATATCTTGCCCAATGTTAAACATAGACTCATGTGCCCCAGTTAACCACAGGATATGCCTATTCCCCGCTTCCATAATATGTTTCTATACAGGAAAACCACTTATGAAATTTTAATGGGCTTCAAGGAAAGGCATGAGACAGGCATGAGAAAGTTACAATAGGCAGAATTATATTGAGAAGAAGAGGAAATTTCACACAAATTCTCCCTGTATGATAATGGTTTTGAGAATTAATTATGGGTATATGAGCTTTGATTTTTTTAAAAAGCATTCCTTGGGATTGCCACTTTTTCTAATATAATTCAGTTACTTGATTAGTATCATTCGTTCTAGATAACAAGTGCCTCTAATAAAACAATATTCATTTAAAACAATCATATACAAAAAATTGGGGGAATGAAAAATGACTGCTAATGGTTGTGGAGTTTATTGGAAGATGAAAATGTACTAATATTGATTGTGATAGTAGTTGCACAACCGTGAACATACTACATCCCCTGGATTGAACACAGTAGCAGAAGCAGGAAACAATGTAGTGGGGATAGAACAACCCCCCCTTTAGGCTAAGTGCAGTACAAGTCCCTAAACTGTATGAGCATAGATTGTTGACAAATTTGTACCCATATAAGGAATGTAGAATGCACCCTCCAATAGAATTGCACCAACTCCCTTGCCTTGATGTACCTGAAACTTGCTTATGTATAAAAGTGAAAGCCCTGCTGTTCTCAGGGCTCAGACTTTGATAATTATCTCTCTGGGCCATGGAACCGCTAATAAAATGTTGCTTCCAGATCTAGGGGTCCTGACCCTCATTTTCTGCAACACTCTTTGAAAGAACATAACAGAATCCAGATTCTATACATGCTCTAGAAGGTCCCAACTCTGTTACATATTTTCCTTTGATTTATCATTTGAGTGTATGTGTGTGCAGGCATATATTCATGAAGTTTCTTCATGTGTGTTCCATTCCCAGTCACTGGGCACAGTTTGAGGGCATGCCAATCTTAGCTTGTAGAATGATTATCTGGGAAGTCTCATTTCTGAGTATGTACCCAGGTATGTATAATTTTTGGAACAGTCAACAGAATTTATGAAGTTCTTTGATTTTTATCAAACTCTAGACCAAGTAGCCCAAAACAATGCAAAACCCACATGCTATACATCTTTTTATACTCTTGTGCCTCATTCTCTTCCTATGATTACTGGTTCAATAATAGAATCCCAATAGGTGTTTTGAGATAAATGAGGAAATTATACAGTTTTTTAGTTCAGTGCTTGGTACAGAATAAGCATTTGATAAATGTTAAATGTTAATACCATTGTTGTTGTTGTTATTCTCTCTTCACTTTGACAGCCTTCCCTAGAGGATTTGTTTACTCATCCCACAAATATTTGGTGCATGTCTTAAACACTGAGTCATTAAAAACACTCTTTGAATCTTCACTGAAAGCATGACAGGTCTGCATTGAACACAAATTTGATCGAGTGTCTGATAGAACCCTATATAAATGGCTTGCAGGACATGTCCAGGTCAGTAAGCTGATTTAAATCTCAGTGATTACTCTTGTCTCCAATAGCAAAACCATGAGCTGGCTGCAACTGCTTATAATGCCATGTTAATAATTTCTGCCCAGTCAGGCTGCTTATCTCACTATTTTAAAAATGTATCATATTTGTTGTGCTTTTGACTATATGTTCCACTCTCTTTTCATGGCCATAGAAGCACCACATCAGCCTGCCACAGACTCCAGGATAAGCAATCCAGTGATATTAGTGCTAGTGAGACTGAGAAAATTAAAAACACACACAAGTAGAAATTCCCATAAAGAATGCTTTCGAGGCAGAAATGAAATGTCACTTCCCAGCAAAGGCATGCAAAAATAGGAACCAAATGGCTGAGTCACACGCTGTAAATTCCAGCCACAGTACTGAATCAAAAGGTAGTTTTCTGGTCCACAAACTAAAGAACACTTGGGAAAATATAGTTCTTCTCTGTAACATCCAATGGCAACTTCAATCAGCAGTAATGGCACAATTAGCTGTAGACTTGAGTATAGAAGGTTAAATGTTGCTGGATAAGCACCCTAAGGTTTTTATGGGCACATTTTATATATAGAATATGAAAACATTGAAAACTAGCTTGGTGGTAAGGGAAAGAGAATGGAGACCTAGATTTACTTATTTGACTTGAATAGTGTGTACTATCAGAGATGACAGAGATTTATGCCCCTGCATGGGAGATCACCAGATGAAACCTCCTGTGGTAATAAGTATGACTTCAGTACATCTTTTTGCTTTTCATACAGGAAGGCTTTTGAAGGTCAGTTCAATACAAATGTGAGGTGTCTTTATTCAAGCTTTGCCCAGGGTGGTTAAAGATCATCTTGCACTCAATTTCATACTGATTCCAGTTACCATCTCTCTAATTTAGTAAAACTTCCTAGTTTTATGCATTGCTCTAAATCAAGGGTCAATAAACTCTCTGTAAACGGGATATAAAAAATATTTTAGGATTTGTGGGCCACATACTGTCTCTGTAGTAAAGTTATGACCAAAATATTCTTCTTTGTCTTTAAAAACATAAAAAAATCCTTAGTTTTGGGGTTGTACAAAAACAGTCTGCTGGGTGGATTTGTCCCTCAGATCAATTTTCCACCTCCCCTACTAAATCAATGAAAAAAGTGGAGATACACATAAGAAATTTACAAGAAGTTATGTATATAATTTAACATACACATATGCCTTCACACATGTTATGTACATGAAATTTTTCTTTTGAAAGTAAATTATTTCTTTGCAGATACTTCAATACCAGTTTTTGAAATTCTCCAAAACAGTAAGAATTGAATTCTACACACAGTGGATCTCAATAAATATGGACTGGCAGACTATTATAAAGAAAATAGCCTATGTTAAAATACCATGGCCAGGGAAAATCTCAGTTCTCCTTTTGCAATAGAAAAAATGCATTTTTCTTTCTACTTTACATCTAGGAATATGAGTTATTTAACATACAAATTTGTATGTATCTGTTAATGAAATTAACATGATCAACAATGATATTACTGTTTTAACCTATTATGCTCCATTATCCGCTATATAGGACACCTATAAAAACTTAAATCGAGCAATATATAGGTGTTCTATAAAATTTTATAGGTTTTATAGGTGTCTTATACGTACATATAGGACAGTGGGTTATGATGGGCTAATCTCTTACATCATGATTTATAGTTTTCAAAATGCTTTCTATACATTACTCCTTACTAGTATTGACATCAGACATATTGTGCATTTCTATAGATAATATTTTCAACTTAAAAGGAAAATACTAAACAGATTTCAGTAGCTTCAAATTTCCTAATGGCAAAAAAAGCAGCTAGAAGAATACCTCAAAATTAACCATACACGGGCTGGAGATGTGGCTCAAGCAGTAACGTGCTCACCTGGCATGCACAGGGTGCTAGGTTTGATCCTCAGCACCACATAAAATAAAAAAAGAAGATGTTGTGTCCACCGAAAACTGAAAAAATAAATATTAAAAAATTCTCTTTCTCTTTAAAAAAATAACCATACACAAAGCTACATTTATCACAAGAAAGAATTTTAAAAGTCAAAAAACATATAAGACGATGTGATTTTTCGGTTCTCTGGGTTTCTAATTTGATTAAAGAAAAAAATTGAAGTTTTTAAAGGATGGAATCTATATAGAAATGGAGTCTCACAGTTAAATTTCTATTTTATGAGTCATATTTTTTTGGTCATAACTTTACTACAGAATATGGTTGAGCTTTTCTGCCTCTGGGCTTTATTTATTTATTTATCATCACTGCATTGAAGGCCCATGTATTCACATCATGCATTTTTAAAAACCATGGCTGAGGCATTTTCACATTCAGTACTATAATAAACATTTTATTATAACTCTAGTATGTTCTTCTTTCCTCCAAAGATACCTGAAATTATGTATCACTAAGAATAAGAATAAATTCTTCCTGGTTCAGAAAGGTTTTTATTTACTATGGTTCAAAATGCCAGCATTATGAGATAAGCTATCATACAAGATATTGACAACAAAAGTCAATATGCATTCATCCAGTTTCTGCTTCACAATATTTTGTGCCATTATTTACAGTTGGGATATAGAATTGTCATACATTTTCCTTCAAATAAACACCCCATTCCACTTTTCTAGGATGGCAAATTAAAGCAATGGAACACAGTGAAATGGTGGCTCTTTCCCTTTGTCATTACCTCCTTTTAAGTTCTTCATTTTGTTTTGGTGCCAACTTCACCAGTGCCACACTCTATAATCAGCGAACTCATCTGTTTCTCTTCCCTTCCTCTCTTCCCAAATACACAGGAATCATGGTTGTAAAATATATTTATAACACCTTTACCATACTAGAAGTTCTCAATTGTTTCTAACTTTACTTTTACATGTCTGTTTCATGATTTCAAGGTTTTTCATAATTTGAGCCTTCTTATTAGCTAAGTTAATATGTTTCTATACATGAATTGGTAAATATGGTTTACAGTTTAGAGATAAATTTGACTTTAAGAGAGTGAGTTTCACTATTATCTGCTGATAATGGATACATACTAAGTTTAAAATATACTAGGGAGGGGCTGGGGCTATAGCTCAGTGGTAGAATGCATGCCTCGCATGTGTGAGGCACTGGGTTCAATCCTCAGCACCACATAAAAAAATAAAGATATTTTAAAAATATATACTAAGGAAATAAACAACAACAACAAAAACAAGCAAAACTCTTTTCCTCTGGAGTCTTTCATTTAGTACATACTGCATATACCTTAGCCAAAGAGCCAGGAGATCATTCTAGCTGAAAAAACAGGAGATCATTCTTTGTTTTCCTTTCTAAATGTGGTGTCAGTCAAACCTTAGCTCCATCATAGAAGATGTGCCTTGAGATTCTTCTGAATGAGACATCCACAGGTTATAGCAAAAGTTTCTTGCAATATGGGCAACTATCATTTTAATGTACTATTCTGCTAGCGGCCTCTCTTTCTCTGTCTAACCAGTAAAGGATGAAGAATATTTTGCCACATTTATCCTAAAATCTTCCTTCCACCTTGTTGGTGTGGTCACTTCACTGACAACCAGAGATTCCAGGTGTCTGATGAATACCTGACTCATGTGTTTTCCCCTTTCAAAATCATTCTTCTCCTATACTCTCAAATCCTTCAGAACTTGTTCCCATACCTAATATGGAATTTTGTGTTCCAGTTATCTGTCACTGCATAAAAATTCATCTACAACTTAGTAACATAAGACAACAGCTATTTTGTCTTGCACAAGGTATGATGGGTCCGGAATTCGGGCAGGGATATGCCATTTTCTTTCTCTGCTGGGTAGTTTGAATGGCTAGAGATGCCTGGGAAGGCTCACTTGGGTCTTATAACTGAGATCTCAGCTCTGGCTACTGGCTGTGTTTCTTAAGCTTTTCCCATCACATCTTCTGGAGAGGAATGTCTAAAATAGTTGCTTTATTCACACATCTGGTGTCTGCATTGGATGGCTGGAACACTGAGGCTGACCAAACATCTTACCATGTAGCCTCTCCATGTAGATTCTTCCTAACAATATGGAAGTCTGATGGAACTCAGACTTCCTTCTCAGTGGGTAGTTTACCCTAAAGTATTAAAAGAATAAAAAGGCAAGCAAATAAGGTTGGGGTTGGGTTGTGGCTCAGTGTTAGAGCACTTGCCTTGCATGTGTGAGGCACTGGATTTGATCCTCAGCAACACATAAAAATAAATTTAAAAATAAAGTTATAAAAAAGAGAAGCAAATAATGATAGAATAATGTATATATCTAAAACACAAAAGTGACAATGGGTCTTATATCTTGAATATGTTTTTAAAACTACCACAAATCAGTTAGAAAAAGACACCTCAATAGAAAAATAGGTAACGTAATGGAATGAGTAGTTCACAAAACAAGATTCTATGATACACAATAAACATATAAAATAACAACGGCCCCGCCCGCCCGGCTCAGGAGGCGACGTGAAGGGACTCTAACCAAGACTTTATGAAATAGCGAACTGGGAACTAAAACCAGAGATTGAGTCAGACCAGAGACAAGCCAGTCCCACCCCTCCCTTTTGACACTCCGGCAAGGAGCCAGGGGCCCTCCATAGCAGAGAGGGGAAGTCACCAGAGTTCGGCCAATGAGATTCCTTCCCAGCGGAATCTACTTTAGCAGGTGTGTGACTCCCACCCACACCAGATACAAACAACCGGGAAACTTCAAAAATCTCTCCGTGGGTGTGACCGTAAGGGCCAAGGGACTCCCGACCCCCAACTCCCCATACTGCCAGTGACATGGGCGTGACTGTAGGGGCAGAGGGAAGCAGAGAAGACTTCCCACCCCCAACTCCCCCAACCGCCAACTGAGAGGGTGTGATGGTAGGGGCAGAGGGAAACAGAGGACACTCCAGACCCCCAACTCCTCCTACCGCCAGCGGAGTGGTCGTGATTGTAGGGGCTGAGGGAAGCAGAGGGGATCCTTGACCCCCAACTCCCATTACCACCAGCGGTGACACCAATGGTCTTAGCTGCCAGATTCCGAAGGTGTGCCCACCAAAGGGGTCCTGAAAAATTAAACTATTGACTCCCAGACCACAGCTCCACAGCACTGGGGCTTAGATGAATGACAGAGAGAGTGCTCAGTCGTTCAGGAAATAGAGCACGCAGTGGGGCTGAAAGTGTAACCAGATCCTTGGGGAACCACCTCTGGTGAGCAGGACCTGGCTGGCTGGCAGGAAGAAGGGGAGGAGGGGCCGTAGAAGTGAAACGGCTCTGACCAACAGGATTGAGAGACTCCCAGGAGCCGCCTTACAGGGATTGCTGTCGACACATTGAGGGCAAAACTCAGCTTGGAGGGCACAGCTCTGCCTATGGGAAGAGAAGAAAATGGATCTCTAAGACCTAATTTTATTTCTTATTTTATTTTTTCTCTCCCCTTTTCTCTCTTTCTTTCCCCTTTCAAGTTTTATTGTTCTTTCCATTATCCTCTATGCTATCTATCTCCCTCTCCTTCTTTATTTTCAAGAGCACCTTCCTTCCCCTTCCCCCCAACTTCCATCCCAAGCATTACGGCCTCCATTACCTGTAATTGTCTAAATGCAAATAGGTGAATGTTTCGAGGCCGTCTATAGGGCTCCTAAATACCTAGCTACTACCAACACCCTGATCCAATCGACGGTTAGTATCCCTCTTCAGTAGAGCAACCTTCTAAAGTAGCCAAGACATACTAACCCTTATACCTTCATAGCACCTAACCTAAAGTCCTAAGAACAAACAACAAATCACTATATGCATACAGAATCTGGAAGCCATTTATAAATTGAATGAATCAACTCTAAAGTACAATAAAGCCCATAATCTCCCACCACAAAGGAGAGACAACAGAGATATACAAAGCCAAAACAAATGTATAGGAGAAAGCAGTTACAAAGCAGTCAAACAGAGCTGGAAAGTAATGTGAACAATATGAAAAAAACAAGGGAAAAAAGGATTACAGATAATGCAGGACAACTTAAATCTACAGGAGGACCCAGAAGCATAAGAAACATGGACAGGGAAAGAAATCAAGGCATACCTAACTCAGATGAAATGGAATATTAGAGAAGACATGAGACAGCAAGTCCAAGCATTGAAAGTATATTTTGAAAATGAACTAAACAAACAAATTCAAACTGCAAAGAATGAGCTTTACCAGGAGATAGAGATCTTAAAAAAATCCAAACAGTAATCCTAGAAATGCAAGAAACCATAAACCAGATTAAAAACTATAACGTGAATATTACAAATAGACTAGATCAAGTAGAAGTCAGAACATCAGATAATGAAGACAAAGTTTATCAACTTGAAAAGAATATAGTCAACACAGAAAAGATGCTTAAATCTCATGAGCAATCTATCCAAGAGATATGGGATCTCATCAAAAAACCAAATTTGAGAGTCATTGGAATAGAAGAAGGCACAGAGGTTCAAATCAAAGGAATGGACAACTAATTGAATGAAATAATCCTAGAAAAGGTCCCAGAGATGAAAGATGGAATGGATTGCCAAATCCTGGAAGCCTACAGGACCCCAAACATCCAAAACCGCAATAGACCAACTCCAAGACATATAATTATGAAGATAGCTAACATACAGAACAAAGAGAGAATATTAAAAGCTATGAGAGAAAGGAGGCAGATTACATTCAGGGGTAAACCAATTAGGTTAATGCCTGATTTTTCATAACAGACTTTGAAAGCGAGAAGATCCTGGAACAATGTATTTCAAACGCTGAAAAATAATGGATTCCAACCAAGAACACTGTATCCTGAAAAATTAAGCTTCAGATTTGACAATGAAATTAAAATCTTTCACGATAAACAAAAGCTAAAAGAATTCGCAGCCAGAAAACCAGCACTGAAAAGCATTTTGGGCAAAATTCTACAAGAAGAGGAATGGAAAAATAGTGCCCAAAACTAACAGCGGGAGGTATCTCAGTAAAGGGGGAGAAAAATAACCAAAAAGTAAAAACTAGCCAAACTAAAATAAATAAATAAATAAACATGACTGGAAACACAAATCATATTTCAATTGTAACCTTAAATATTAATGGACTAAACTCATCAATCAAGAGACACAAGCTAGTAACCTGGATCAAAAAAAAAAAAAAACAAATCCAACAATATGCTGCCTTCAGGAGACTCATATGATAGGAAAAGACATACACAGGCTGAAAGTGAAAGGTTGGGAAAAATCATACCACTCACATGGCCCTCAGAAGCAAGCAGGAGTGTCCCTACTCATATCAAATAAAATATACTTCAAGCCAAAGTTAATCAAAAGGGATAAAGAAGGACACTATATCCTGTTAAAAGGAACCATTCACCAACAAGATATAACAATTATCAATTTGTATGCACCAAACAATGGTGCTGCAACGTTCATAAAACAAACTCTCCTCAAGTTCAAGAGTCAAATAGACCACAACACAATAATTATGGGTGACTTCAACACACCACTCTCTCCATTGGACAGATCCTCTAGACAAAAGCTGAATAAAGAAACTATAGAACTCAATGACACAATCAATAACCTAGACTTAACCAACATATATAGACTATATCAACCATCATCAAGTGGACACACGTTCTTCTCAGCAGCACGTGGATCTTACTCAAAGATAGATCATATATTATGCCATAGGGCAACTCTTAGTAAATATAATACCATGCACCATATCTGATCATAATGAAATGAAATTGGAAATCAATGATAAAAGAAGGAAGGAAAAATCCTGCATCACATGGGAAATAAACAATATGTTACTGAATGATCAATGGGTTATAGAAGACATAAAGGAGGAAATCAAAAAATTCTTAGAGATAAATGACAATTCAGACACAACATACCAGAATCTATGGGACACAATGAAAGCAGTTTTAAGAGGGAAATTAATTTCCTGGAGTTCATTCCTCAAAAAAAGAAAAAAACAACAAATAAATGAACTCACACTACATCTCAAAACCCTAGAAAAGGAAGAGCAAAACAACAGCAAATATAGCAGAAGAAAAGAAATAATTAAAATCAGAGTGGAAATCAATGAAATTGAAACAAAAAAAATCATTGAAAAAATTGATAAAATTAAAAGTTGGTTCTTTGAAAAAATAAATAAGATCGACAGACCCTTACCATGCTAACGAAGAGAAGAAGAGAGAAAACTCAAATTACTAACATACGGGATGAAAAAGGCAATATCACAACAGACACTACAGAAATACAGAAGATAATTAGGAAGTATTTTGAAACCATATATTCTAATAAAATAGAAGAAAGTGAAAATATCAAAAAATTTCTTAAGTCATATGATCTGCCCAGATTGAGTCAGGAAGACACACATAATTTAAACAGACCAATAGCAAAGGAAGAAATAGAAGAGGCCATCAAAAGACTACCAACCAAGAAAAGCCCTGGACCAGCTGGGTATACAGCAGAGTTTTACAAAACCTTAAAAGAAGAATTAATACCAATATTTTTCAAGCTATTTCAAGAAATAGAAAAAGAAGGAGCTCTTCCAAATTCATTCTATGAGGCCAACATCACCCTGATCCTGAAACCAGACAAAGATACTTCAAAGAAAGAAAACTACAGACCAATATCTCTAATGAACATAGATGCAAAAATTCTCAATAAAATCCTGGCAAATCGAATACAAAAGCATATCAAAAAAATTGTGCACCATGATCAAGTAGGATTCATCCCTGGGAGGCAAGGTTGGTTCAATATACGGAAATCAATAAATATTATTCACCACATCAATAGACTTAAAGATAAGAACCATATGATCATCTTGATAAATGTAGAAAAAGCATTTGACAAAGTACAGCATCCCTTTATGTTCAAAACACTAGAAAAACTAGGGATAAAAGGAACTTACCTCAACATTGTAAAAGCTATCTATGCTAAGCCTCAGGCTAGCATCGTTCTAAATGGAGAAAAACTGAAGGCCTTCCTCCTAAAATCTGGAACAAGACAGGGATGCCCTCTCTCACCACTTCTATTTAATTTAGTCCTTGAAATACTAGCCAGAGCAATTAGACAGACAAAAGAGATTAAAGGCATAAAAATAGGAAAAGAAGAACTTAAAATATCACTATTTGCGGACGACATGATCCTATACCTAGAAGACCCAAAAGGGTCTACAAAGAAACTACTAGAACTAATAAATAAATTCAGCAAAGTGGCAGGGTATAAAATCAACAGGTATAAATCAAAGGCATTCATGTATATCAGCAACAAAACTTCTGAAATGGAAATGAGGAAAACCACCCCATTCACAATATCCTCAAAAAAAATAAAATAAAATACTTGGGAATCAACCTAACAAAAGAGGTGAAAGATTTATACAATGAAAACTACAGAACCCTAAAGAGAGAAATTGAAGAAGATCTTAGAAGATGGAAAAATGTACCCTGTTCATGGATAGGCAGAACTAACATCATCAAAATGGCGATATTACCCAAAGTTCTCTACAGGTTCAATGCAATGCCAATCAAAATCCCAACGGCATTTCTTGTAGAAATAGATAAAGCAATCATGAAATTCATATGGAAAAACAAAAGACCCAGAATAGCAAAAGCAATTCTAAGCAGGAAGTGTGAATCAGGTGGTATAGCGATTCCAGATTTCAAACTATACTACAGAGCAATAGTAACAAAAACAGCATGGTACTGGTACCAAAACAGGCGGGTGGACCAATGGTACAGAATAGAGGACACAGAGACCAATCCACAAAATTACAACTTTCTTATATTTGATAAAGGGGCTAAAAGCATGCAATGGAGAAAGGATAGCATCTTCAACAAATGGTGCTGGGAAAACTGGAAATCCATATGCAACAAAATGAAGCTGAACCCCTTTCTCTCGCCATGCACAAAAGTTAATTCAAAATGGATGAAAGAGCTTCATATCAAATCAGAGACTCTGCACCTGATAGAAGAAAAAATTGGCTCTGATCTACATATTGTGGGGTCAGGCTTCAAATTCCTTAACAGGACTCCCATAGCCCAAGAGTTAAATACAAGAATAAACAAATGGGACTTACTTAAACTAAAAAGTTTTTTCTCAGCAAGAGAAACAATAAGAGAGGTAAATAGGGAACCTACATTCTGGGAACAAATTTTTACTCCTCACACTTCAGATAGAGCCCTAATATCCAGAATATACAAAGAACTCAAAAAATTAAAAATAAGATAACAAATAATCCTATCAACAAATGGGCCAAGGACCTGAACAGACACTTCTCAGAGGAGGACATACAATCAATCAATAAGTACATGAAAAAATGCTCACCATCTCTAGCAGTCAGAGAAATGCAAATCAAAACCACCCTAAGATACCATCTCACTCCAGTAAGATTGGCAGCCATTATGAAGTCCAACAACAACAAGTGCTGGAGAGGATGTGGGGAAAAGGGTACACTTGTACATTACTGGTGGGACTGCAAATTGGTATGGCCAATATGGAAAGCAGTATGGAGATTCCTGGGAAAGCTGGGAATGGAACCACCATTTGACCCAACTATCGCCCTTCTCGGTCTATTCCCTGAGGACTTTAAAAGAGCATAGTATAGGAATACTGCCACATCAATGATCATAGCAGCACAATTCACAATAGCTAGACTCTGGAATCAACCTAGATGCCCTTCAATAGATGAATGGATAAAAAAATGTGGCATTTATATACAATGGAGTATTATGCAGCACTAAAAAATGACAAAACCATGGAATTTGCAGGGAAATGGATGGCATTAGAGCAGATTATGCTAAGTGAAGCTAGCCAATCCTTAAAAATCAAATGCCAAATGTCTTCTTTGATATAAAGAGAGCAACTAAGAACACAGCAGGGAGGAAGAGCACGAGGAAAAGATTAACATTAAACAGAGAGGAGTGGGGGGAGAGAAAGGGAGAGAGAAGGGAAACTGTATGGAAATTGTTACACAAAATTACATATAAAAGTGTGTGAGGTGAAAGGGGGAAAAAACAAGGGAGAGAATTGAATAATAGCAGATGGGGTAGAGAGGGGAGATGAGAGGGAAGGGGAGGGGGGATAGTAGGGGATAGGAAAGGTAGCAGAATACAACAGTCACTAATATGCCATTATGTAAAAATGTGGATGTGTAACCAATGTTATTATGCAACTTGTATTTGGGGTAAAAATGGGAGTTCATAACCCACTTGAATCAAATGTATGAAATATGATATGTCAAGAGCTTTGTAATGTTTTGAACAATGAATAAAAAAATAATGGGACTTCCCAGATCATAATTCATCCAATATAATAATATACCTTGCATAGACAAGATTTATAATTAATTGAATACCTATGTGTCATGATTGTCATGTTATATTTGGTTTTAAAGTGTACACTCTTTAAAAGCAATGACAAAAAAAACATAAAATAAATACAGCCTTGGTAATCATTAAAGAAACATTTTGAAGCACAACATGGTACTACTACCAACCAGTGTGGCTAAAATGTAAAATATTGATAACACCAAGTAAAAATGAGGATGGGCAAAAGCAAGAATTCTCATATACTGCAGAGGATAAACTGACCACAGCACAATGGAAAACAGTTCAGCATTATCTACTAAAATGGAAGATTTACATTCCCTATGATTGAGAAATTCGACTCCTTGAAAATAAATAACCAATCCAGGAGTAGTGATGCCTTCCTGTAATCCCAGCAGCCCTGGAGGCTGAGGCAGGAGGATCACAAGTTCAAAGCCAGTCTCAGCAATTTTGCGAGGCCCTATGCAAATTTGTAAGATGCTGTTTCAAAATAAAACATAAAAAAAGAGCTGGGGATGTGGCTCAGTGATTAAGCACCTCTAGTACAAAAATAAAATAAAATAAATAGACTACAGATCCAGGTCTTTACCTTTATGTATTTAACACACACACACATTTTATATGTATGTGTGTGTATATATATATATATATATATATAAAATAAAATTGAAAAAAATCTCCAAAACTATCCTACAGTGTTTAAAAATTCATGAGTAACCTAAAGCATTATAACAAAATATAAGGAAGCAATTACCATACAAGAATGATAATAGTGACCTTTGGGAGAAAGAAGGGAAAATGAGAGTCACTTCTGAGGTCCAACAATTGGCTTGGGTGATGGTTACATGGGTGTTTGTTTAAGATAAATCATTGAGCAGTACATCATTGTTTTGTTCATTTTTTCAATATGTATGTTATCTTTTGTATCTTAAGAGATTAAAAATAGAACTAAACTAATTATACTGTTGTTTTCCTTGTATTGTCTTTGTCTGCATGACTATGGTACTTCTGTTTTATTTTTATTTTATTATTCCATGAGTTCAGTTTTCCTGGGCAGCTAATTGCAAGATGTTCTTGTAGGTGAGAAGAAATGGATCGCAGTCTAGTTCAGCCGGCTTTTTACTGCATAGGCACTCTCAGTTTCCATAAAGACAGGCTGCATCCTGGAAATATGTTTTGTTTTTCTGATTCCCCATGTAGCCCTGACTGTTTCGCTTCTCTGAACTAACTGAATCTGGCAAGCAGCAGGGCCTGAGGAAGGGGAGGGAAGAGGACTCCTGCTACCACCTGGCTTTCCCTTATTTTGCATTCTATTTTATATGGAAAAGTAGTTTTTGCCCCTCAGCATGTGGTCATCACCTTCAATAAGTATTATTTTTGTCTGTGATTTCTGAGAGCTGCAATATATTTAGCTATGTACATACCAGAACATATACCTTACCCAAAGGAAACTGAACCATGTTACATTTTGTCTTAGCTGTTTCTAAGAGGTGTGTTTGGTCCTTTTCATAAGTCCTTCCCCAGTCAATAAAAACTTATTTTAACATTTTATATCTAGTTAATATTTCTTTCATGGAGAGAAATTGTTTAATTTCCAAATAAGAAATTATGCAATATATCTAATATCAACTAGTGATACATATATAACAACCAACCAAACAAGGAAAAATCCTTTTGTCCCCTAGTTTATATTTTCTTGCAAATATCTTATTGAAGAGAAATAAAACTGAGGCATAAAATAATTACAGTTAGAACATTTATTTTTTTTTCTTTTCAAAGAAAACCATGTTATCTAAATCCTGATGATAGTAAAAAAAAAAGTATAAAAGAGGAAAAGAGCTAAATATTAAGATCTTCCAATGTTTGGAGATTCTTTGGATGCACATTATTGCCTATTTATGTCTAATCTGTTTCTAGGTGTATCCTAAAATAGAAAGAACTTTCAATGTAAATGTCAGACTGGTGGACCATACCATTCCTTCAATTAACAGACTCCAGGGTGTAATGAGAAGAAGCTATTAAAGATGACTATTTTGGGCTGGGGATGTGGCTCAAGCAGCGTGCTCGCCTGCCATGCGTGCGGCCCGGGTTCGATCCTCAGCACCACATACCAACAATGATGTTGTGTCTGCCGAGAACTAAAAATAAATAATAAAAATTCTCTCTCTCTCTGTCTCTCTCCTCTCTCACTCTCTCTTTAAAAAGAAAAAAGATGACTATTTTCATATCACAATATTTTTTGGAACCAGTATTTTCTGAAAGAACAAACACCTACATGCTGGTATGAGTGGTAGTTTCTTAACAGTGATGCTGTGCTATTTCCACAAATGGTTCCTTTTGAACTTGTCTGTTTGTAGTGATTTTAACCCATTGTACCACACCAGATAGTTGAGATATAGTTCTTGCCCCTACTGTTTATATGAACTTGGCCTATATAAGACTTCAGAATTAAAACATGGACTCAGAACAACTATGTATAACTTTCAAGTCATTTTTTTGCTAGCTGTGCGATACCTGATAAGATACTTTACCTCTAAGTCTCAGTTTTCTCATCTATAAAGATGATACTGATTGTATAGATTATTAAGAAAGGAGGGAGAAAGGGAGGGTATCGGGAAATACTGAGGAACAAAATCTACCAAATTATGCTATATCCATGTACTAATACACTATGCTGAATCATGCTTTTATATATATATATAATATATGTATATATTATATATTATATGTATATACACAAGTATAATGAACTTATTAAAATAATAACAATAATAATATAAGGGAGATCTGTAGTACAAGTGGATCAGGGGGAGGGAAAGGGAAGATACTGGGGAATGAGGTTGATTAAATTATGTTATGTGTATATACAAAAATGGCACAATGAATCATATTACTATGTATGATAATAATGCACCAATAAAAATACACATACAAATAACAATATATGTATATCTTTTAGCATGGTGTCTTATACATAGTATGTACTCAATAAGTATAAAGCACTGTTATTTACTTGAATATCCTAATTCCTTATTATTATAAAGAATTGACTTACTGTGATATTCATTTCTATATAACACAGTGAAGCTAAAATATTTAGCATCTTAACTCAACATGGGTTGCTGTGATAGAAGAGGGTCAAGCATGATTAAGTGTTGGAGATTTTACTCTACTTGCAAGCTAAAATGGAAGTTTGCCACAGTTTCGTGGAAGTTGACTGAAGACATGAGACTCCTGAATCAAAGGACAAAGGACTTTATTACTCAAAGCACAGCAGGCAAGCATGAGTTTGTGTTGATTCCTCTGTCTCCCTCAAGGCTCCTGGGAGCAATGTGCAGCATTCCAGATGGATGTTACACACCAGCGGGTCTGCATCACAAAGAACCCTGTGTTTAGCAATTCCTAATCTTTTAAAGAGATCAGCCAGAAAATTTGCCCAAATTTTGCCCTGGAGGGAGACATTACCTTTGTTATTCTTAAAAAAATATATATTTTTAGATAGGGTCTCACTGTGTTGCCCAGGCTGGCGTTGAATTTCAGGGTTCAAGTTATCCATGTGCTCAGTCTCCTGTGTAGCTGGGCATACATATATGTGCCACTGGACCTGGCTCTATCTTTATTACTCTCAATAGTGAATAAATATTTATTCTTCCCCAGAGAGTGATGCCGTCTTTAATGTCTAAGGCTGTTCACTGTATAATTATCCTGGAAAAGAGAGTCCAGAATAGAAGATAGCAATGCCTCTACTCAGAAGATGCACAGAAACTTGAAAGAAACCTGAATTGTCTCTAAAGCAAAGAGAAAAATAGGCTTTGGGAAGGAATAATGTGAAGAGGAGAGAATAAAGGGTATAGTGCAAAACAGTTTTTTTTAAACTATTTGTTCATGTGTAATATATATACAAGAAAGTGAAAATATCATAATTATACAATTCAATCAGCTTCCAAAACTGATCATACCCATGTAAACACTTTCCAGTTCAACAAACAGCTATTTCAGCTCCCAGAAGACTCCCTTGTATTCTCTTTTGGTCAGTAACCACATCCCAAGGGGAACCACCATTGAAGAGTAACTACTCTCTACTATGCATACATTAATTATGCTTGTTTTTGAACTTCATTTATGACTGGTTTTCTTTGTGACAGTTTTCTTTTATTCAACATTATGTAAGATTTATCCATGCTGTTGCATGTATTTTTAGTAGTTCATTTTATTTGTTTTATATAATATCCCATTGTATGACAGCACTACAGTTATTCAGCTGTGTTGATAGGCCTTTGAATAGGTTCTGGCTTTGAATTATTACAAAGATTTCTGCTACGAGTATTCTAATATGCATTAAGGTAAGTATATATCTGCAATTCATTTTGGTAATGCTGTGGTCTGAATGTTGTGTACAACCCAAATTTTTATGTTGGAAAGCCAACCCTTAAGGTGATAGGTTTGGGAGTTCAGGTCTTTGGGAGGTGATTCGTCATTTTAAAAAGAGGCCTGAGAAAGCTAAATTGTTCCCCTATCCTGAGAAAACACAGTGAGTAGTTGCTTCTATGAATGGGACAGCAAGCCCTCACCTGACACCAAATCTGTCAGTGGCTTGATCTTCGACTTCCCAGCTTCCAGAAATGGGAGAAATAAACTTCTGTTGTTTATAAGCCACTGAGTTTATGGTATTTGGTTATACTGTCAAACAGACTGTGACAAGTATATATCAATGAGAAGAAATGCTGGTCTTGAAAAACATTTTGAAGGGGCTAAAATGTGTTAATGTCAAATCCTGATTTAAAAATAATAATATCTCCACATTCTTTATTATTAGCCTTCCAAAAGTACATCTGCAGCATCATTAAACAACATGCCACTCTGTGGTCATGATTAAAATAACGGAGTTTTTAGAGCCAGCTAAATTAGACATTCTCATCAGCCTACATATGAAGTTTTAATTAAAACACATTCACATTAAGACTCCATCCACTTTAGTGCTGCTATTCACTTTTACTGCAAAACAAGCAAGGAGACAAAGATAGACTTGAGGCATTTGCAGCATACATACCAAAAGTAGAACAGACAAAACAGAAATGAAAGCTAATATGGAAAGAAAATACCTGTGACAGAAAAATCTAGTCATTCTAGAAGAGAAGTTTAAGAAGAAATTGGTATGAATATATTTCATATATTTGGAATACTCAATTGGCTATGTAAGCAAATAAAATGGTGTGAAAAGAGTGAGTTTACTGGTTAGATTCACTGAGCCAAGGGAAAATAGCAAGTGAAAGCATTAATCCATAAAAGCAATTCCCCCCAAATAAAACTCTATCTGCCAGGATATAGAAAAATCAGGAAGTTTAAGAGTTATAGCCAAATCTAGCACTGCACAAAGACATGAAAAGCAAATGAGAAAGCCATAAAAGGTAGAAATCAGGCCAGGTCTCTAAGGAGATCTTTTCAAAACACACACACACACACACACACACACACACACACACCATTTTATAAGGCAAATCCAGGAAACTGGAATCTGAGGCAGGAAAGTAATGACACCTGCAAAGGATACTTAAAAGTTCTAAGAAGACATTCTGTAATTATACCATCTGTGATGATATTCCGGCCTCCCCCCCTGCCCCCACCCAACCAAATGATAAAGAAATTGATAAGTGATCATTTAATATCCAGAGCAAATGCATAAGACTGATGGATTTGACTGAAGAATCTAAGGAAGCTGTCAATCTAAGTTGTAATGTTTCCTCAGTGCCTCACCACATTTTTATTTATCTTTTGAAAATATTTTGGAAGTTTTTGAAGAAATATGAAAAGGGATAATTTTTGAAGAATGAATTTCAATCACAGCCTATTTCAAGAAGGCCCTACTTATTATGGGGGAAGGTCTTCTTCCCAGCTCACTTGTGGCTGGTATGGAAGAGGACACTGGCAAGTCACACGACCTTTCTCCTGGTACCATCCAAACAATTGTTGCGTTAGGAAGTGGAACATTCTCTAGTGCAGACTCAGTGGGAACTCTTAAGGAGTCATAGACTTTAACATTTAAAATAATTTAAATGTAATTTATATTTTCCACTGTTTGACAGCAACTCTGTATATGTCTTGTCAATATAACAGTATCTGCATGAACTGGGAATTTGTTAAAATACAATTTCTGGATAGGGCCTAGCAATCAGAGTTCATATGAGACCTCCCAGTGATTCTATTTCATATTAATGTTTGAGAATCACAGCTCTAAAGCATTCAAAGAATTCAAAACAATGAGAGTAAAAACAAAGTCTCCATTCAATAATGCCCCTTTCTCTGGAAGTAACCTTGATACATGATTTGGGATACAAACTTATAAAATTTTCCAGGCTTCACAAATTCAAACTAGATTGAGATACGAATATATTACAGATAAATCTATTAGCATATTGTTTTTGCCCTTGATATCTCTGGCTTGTCCAATACTTCCTACAATTCTGTTAGATATAGTCTCCTAAATGGTAAGACATTCTAAAAAAAGGGTCAGTTTTGTTTTTTGAATTTTAGAAATCTAATTCTACCATAAAATAAAAGAAGATGAAAATTCAGAAAATATCTTCTTGACTTCAATCTAGATGAGAGTCTCTAGGCTGAGGGACAATGAGAGCCAGAGGGGCTGCCCTCAGTCAAGTGATTGACTAAAGTGGAGTAGTGTGTAGAAACCCTTGGGAGATTGTGGATGGAAGATTTAGATGCCTGCAGGAACAGAAGGGCTGTCTCCATTTTGTGTCTATCTACTGGGCTTGATACAGTCTCATAAGACTTCCCATGCAATAGTATAGTGTCTTTGTGATAGGCCCATGCTCCTGAGACACAGAAACTGATTACCCCAGACTCAGAGCAGTGTAGTTCTCAAAATGTTCCCTAGGTATGTGAGAGTGCCACAGGGAATGTGAGCAGATGCAAAGAGGTAGCATGAAGTCAGGCATGAGACAGGATGAGCAGACATAAGAGACCTGGAATATAGAAGTAGATACAGGAAAAAGTGAGTAGTAAAGTGGCAACCAAATATTATAATGTGATTTATACAACCTGAAATGGAGGCTCAATATTGAAATAATGCTTAATTATTAAATAAAGAAAATTATTCAGTGCTGAATTTGAAGGCCTAACATGCATAATGCCCTGGGTTTGATCCCCAGCACCACAAACGTGAAAACAAAATGTAAGTAACATAAGGGGTTTAAAACATAAATGGTATAATAACAGTTGTAGTATAGTAATAATAATAACTAACAACATTTGGAGAGCTTTCCTTCATGCCAAACTTTTCTTAATTGACCCCCATGGATATCCAGAATTCTAAGAAATGCAATTGACTCTACATTCAAAATATATCCAGAGTCTGAGCATTTCTGACTGTCTGTATTGGTACCATTATAAT
Source organism: Ictidomys tridecemlineatus (assembly GCF_052094955.1). Lineage (NCBI taxonomy): Eukaryota > Metazoa > Chordata > Mammalia > Rodentia > Sciuridae > Ictidomys > Ictidomys tridecemlineatus. The sequence goes on from NC_135493.1 coordinate 103,159,280, forward strand.
AGCAGCTCTCACTCAGATTGTTGGAAGTGTCCTGTAATTGGAATTGCTGTTTCTATTCTTGCCCACTACAGTTCATTCTCATATTCAGTGCAAACAAAGAGATTCCTTAAAATAATATGTCACTACTTTGTTCAAAACACTGTGAAGAACTCAGTGTAAAAGCCAAAATATGCCACAGTAAATTCCACCTTTATGTGTACCTATAAAGCAGCAATTAAAAAAAACCTAAATAAATACAAGGATGACCAGTAGAGAAGAAAAAGGAGTATGGGGAAGGGAGGACAGGAGGGAAAGAGGAAATACTGGGGACTGAAATGGAGCAAATTATGTTCCAAGCATGTATGATTATATGAAAATGAATCCCACTATTCCATATAACTTTAATGCACTAATAAGGAATTTTTAAAAATATCTAAAGTCTTACATGGTCTCTCCATTCTATTCCACATTCCCATTATTTTTGAACCTCCTTTTCTGCCAGTCACCTAATCTTCCCTCTTTTCTGCCAAATTGGTTTCTTTTATGTTCTCCAAATACATACAGGCTCACTCTCCTCTTGCGCCTTTTGCTTTCCATGGAATTCTCCCCAGCCACATCACTGTAGCCAGTGTTTAATCTTCTTCAAGTCTGGGCTCATATGGCATCATGCTAATGAAGTCCATGTTACCACTACAACCCCACACTCCTGAAGGCCATTTACCCTGCTCTACTTTTCCCTTTTCCTTGGATTTATCACTGTTTACACATACAAAAATCACCTACCATATAAAATAACATATGTTTATCTCTGCTAGATTGTAAATTCCAGAGGGCAGAGATTTTAAGCTGCTTCTGTTCAAGGCTTTGTCCTTTACACATAGTACATAGACTGACAAATAGAAGACATTTAGCAAATATTTGTTGGGTGAATAAAGAAAAGCAAGATAATGATTACTACAAGGTCAGGATACTGCTTACTCTTAAAGGGTTCAAAAGGCTCTATCTGTGGTATTGGTACTTTCTAATTCTCAAGTAATAGATAGGTGTTCATTGTATTTTTTATTATTCTTTAAGCTGAATTTTTATGCTTTTTAAATCCTTGTATGTGTACTAAACTAGAAGCTCCAAGGACAGGGTTTTCTATTTTTATTTAAAAAATATTTTGTAGAGGATCTATTTTGTTTGTTACTCTATCTCCAGGGTCTAGACTAGTGCCTGGCACATGCTAATTATTCCCTTCTATAATGAGAACAAGTGACACATTTCACAAGTCAAGATTTTCAAATCAAATAAACAATACCTCTGTGAATAATCACATATTTTTCATAAATACTATTGAGAGTTCATACATTATTATGTTGGATTTTGTGTTCTTTAATTTATGCATAGCTTATGCTCAATTTTATACTGTTTTATTCTTATTGATTGTAAGAGAGTTTTTTTTCTTTTTCAAAGTTGAAGAAATTAATTCTGTAACCTGACTTGCAAATAGTTTTTCAAAGTCTGTCATTTGTCTTTCCTTTTGTCCCTTTTATGTTTTGTCTGAAGTTTTAGATTCAATATGGTTCTGTCTTTTGATCATTTTATTGCTTTGTATCTTTTCTATGGAGGTGTCCTGAGATCCAGATATGAATTCTCCTGTTTTTAAAAATTTTTTTTCAAATAGACTCAGTGTATGTTTCTGCATATGTGTTTATGTTTATAAATTAAGCCCTTTAGAATTTCCTTTTGGGGTGATGGGAAGTAAGAATCTGATTTATTCCAAATGGGTAAATAATTATCATAATATTTAATAGACCAACCTTTACCCAATGTTTAAAGAGGCTTTTTCATCAAATATAAAAAGAATGTGCTTCAGGATTGTACCATATTGTTTCAAAACTGTGGTTGTAAAAGAATATTTTCAATTTGATAAGGTAAATATACCATATTTGTTTTTTCCCCAAATATCTTTTAATTATTCTTATGCTTTCACCTATTGAAAGGCATATTATATTATGTGCACATGAAAATGTGACATAATGAATAACATTGTTATGTATGTATACTTATAATGTACCAATAAAAAATTCAGTTTGTCATGCATTATTAAATATGTTAAGAATTTGTTTGGTATTGGATTCATGAACTGAGTTGACCTATTTTTCAATATTAACTCTTAAATTCATGATTATGGTATGACTCTTAGATTTTCTTTTTTATTTTCTTTTTCCAGGATCTTTTTTATTATCCTTTTTTGTTTTTTTTTAAACAGTACCTTTATTGTTGCATTTGGCTTGTATATTCTATTGTGAGTAAATATGAGTGAAAACAGACATTCATGTTTACATAAGATGAAAATATTTTTCACTGATTATAGTGTGTAATTCTAAGTGATAGAAAGATTTGTGTCATCATTTTTAAGTAGTTTTATTCTCCAGTGGTTTGATTTTACTTTCTTTCTTTTTTTAAGGTCCTCCTATTATTTTTATTATTTTTGTATAATGATGACTGTCTCCTTCCACCATCCATTCAATTCCCCTTCTCCCTCCCTTTCCCTCCCACCTCTCTTCCCTATCCAGAGGTAATCTTCTACCCATGCTCTTCCTCCCTACCCCATTTTGAGTCACCTCCCCTATATCAGAGAGGACATTCAGCCTTTTTTTGGGGGGGGGGTTTGGCTAACTTCACTTAGCATAATCTGCTCTAATTCGATCCATTTCCCTGCAAATGCCATGATCTTATTATTTTTTAGTGCTGAGTAATATTGCATTGTGTATAAATGCCACATTTTTTTTATTCATTCATCTATTGAAGGGCATCTAGGTTGGCTCCCAGTTTAGCTATTGTGAATTGTGCTGCTATAAACATTGATGTAGCTGTGCCCTTGTAGTATGTTGTTTTTAGGTCCTTTGGGTATAGTCTGAGAAGAGGAATAGCTGGGTCAAATGGTGGTTCCATTCCCACCTTTCCAAGGAATCTCCATACTGCTTTACAAATTGGCTGCACCAATTTGCAGTCCCACTAGCAGTGTATGAGTGTACCCTTTTCCCCACATCCTCTCCAGCATTTGTTATTGTTTGTCTTCATAATAGCTGCCATTATTACTGGAGTGAGATGGTATCTTAGAGTAGTTTTAATTTGCATTTCTCTGATTGCTAGAGATGATGAACATTTTTTCATATATTTGTTGGTTGATTGTATATTCTCTTCTGAGAAGTGTCTGTTCAGGTCCTTGGCCCATTTGTTGATTGTGTTATTTGTTTTTTGGTGCTTATCTTGTTGAGCTCTTTATATACCCTAGAGATTAGAGCTCTATCTGATGTGTGAGGGGTAAAAATTTGTTCCCAGGATGTAGGCTCCTTATTCACCTCACATATTATTTCTCTTGCTGAGAAAAAACTTTTTAGTTTGAATTCAACCCATTTGTTGATTATTCATTTTAATTCTTGTGCTATAGGTGTCTTATTAAGGAAATTGGGGCCTAGCACCACGTGATGGAGATTAGGGCCTACTTTTTCTTCTATTAGACTCAGAGTCTCTGGTTTAATTCCTATATCCCTGATCCATTTTGAGTTAACTTTTGTGCATGGTGAGAGATAGGGATTCAATTTCATTTTGTTGCATATGAATTTCCAATTTTCCCAGCACCATTTGTTGAAGATGCTATTCTTTCTCTAGTGCATGCTTTTGGCACCTTTGTCTAATATAAGGTAGTTGTAACTTTGTGGGTTAGTCTCTGTGTCCTCTATTCTGTTCCATTGGTCTACCAGCCTGTTTTGGTGCCAGTACCATGCTGTTTTTGTTACTATTGCTCTGTAGTATAGTTTAAGGTCTGGTATAATGATACCACCTGTTTCACTCTTCCTGCTTAGAATTACTTTAGCTATTCTGGGTCTCTTATTTTTCCAGATGAATTTCATAATTTCTTTTTCTATTTCTATGAGGAATGCCATTAAGATTTTGATCAGAATTTCATTGAACCTGTATAGTGCTTTTGGTAGTATGATCATTTTAATAATATTAATTCTACTTATCCATGCGCAAGGTAGATCTTTCCATCTTCTAAGGTCTTCTTCTATTTCCTCTCCTTAGGGTTCTATGGTTTTCATTGTATAGATCTTTCACCTCTTTTGTTAAATTGATTACCAAGTATTTTATTTTATTTTTTTGAGGATATTGTGAATGGGGTAGTTTTCCTCATTTCCTTTTCACAGGATTTGTCACTGATATACAGGAATGCCTTTGATTTATGGGTGTTGATTTTATATCCTGCCACTTTGCTGAACTTATTTACTAGTTCTGGAAGTTTCTTGGTAGAGTTTTTTGGGTCTTCTAGGTATAAAATCATATCATCAGAAAATAGTGCTAATTTAAATTTTTCTTTTCTATAGTTATTCCTTTAATTTCTTTCATCTGTCTAATTGCTCTGGCCAGTGCTTCAAGAACTATGTTAAATAGAAGTGGTGAGAGAGAGTATTTCTGTCTTGTTCCAGATTTTAGAGGGAATGCCTTCAGTTTTTCTCCATTTAGAATGATGCTTGCCTGAGGCTTAGTGTAGATAGCTTTTATAATTTTGAGGTAAATTCCTGTTATCCCTAGTTTTTCTAGTGTTTTGAACATAAATAAAGGGGTGCTGTATTCTGTTGAATGCCTTTTCTGCATCTCTTGGGATGATCATATGGTTCTTATCTTTAAGTCAATTGATGTGATGAATTACATTTATTGATTTCTGTATATTGAACCAACCTTGCATTCTGGGGATGAATCCCCCTTGATCATGGTTGTACGATTTTTTGATATCTGATTTGTCAGAATTTTATGGAGGATTTTTGCATCTATGTTCTTTAGAGATATTGGTCTGAAGTTTTCTTTCTTTGAGGTATCTTTGTCTGGTTTTGGAATCAGGGTGATATTGGCCTCATAGAATGAATTTGGAAATAATTCCTCTTTTTCTATTTCCTGAAATAGATTGAAGAGTATTGGTATTACTTCTTCTTTAAAGTTCTTGTAAAACTTGGCTGTATATCTGTCCAGTCCTGGGCTTTTCTTGATTGGTAAACTTTTGAATGGCTTCTTCTATTTCCTCACTTGATATTGGTCTGTTTAAGCTGTGTATATCATTCTGACTCAATCTGGGAAGATCATATGACTTAAGGAATTTATCGATGCCTTCACTATCTTCTATTTTATTACAGTATAAGGTTTCAAAATAATTTCTAATTATCTTCTGTATTTCTGTAGTGTCTGTTGTGATATTGCCTTTTTTCATCCCGTATGCTAGTAATTTGGGTTCTCTCTCTTCTTCTCTTCATTAGCCTGGCTAAGGGTCTGTCAATCTTATTTATTTTTTCAAAGAACCAACTTTTGGTTTTGTCAATTTTTTAATTGTTTTTTGTTTCAATTCCATTGATTTCAGCTATGATTTTAATTATTTCTTGCCTTCTACTGAATTTGCTGCTGGTTTGTTCTTCTTTTTCTAGGGCTTTGAGATGTAGTATGAGGTCTTTTATTTGTTGGCATTTTCTTCTTTTGAGGAATGAACTCCATGCAATAAATTTTCCTCTTAGTACTGCTTTCATAGTGTCCCAGAAATTTTGATATGTTGTGTCTGTGTTTTCATTTATCTCTAAGAATTTTTTAATTTCCTCCTTGATGTCTTCTGTAACCCATTGTTCATTCAGTATCATATTGTTCATTCTCCACGTGATGTCGGAATTTTTCTTCCTTAGTTTATCATTTATTTCCAATTTCATTCCATTATGATCAGATAAAATGTATGGTGATATCTCTTCCCCTTTTTTGCTAAGAGTTGTCCTATGGCATAACATATGGTCTATTTTTGAGAAGGATCCATGTGCTGCTGAGAAAAAAAAGTGTATCTGCTTGATGTATGATATATTCTATATATATATCAATTAAGTCTAAGTTATTAATTATGTTATAGCTTCTTTATTCAACTTTTGTTTGGAACATCTCTCCAGTGGTGAGAGAGGTGTGTTAAAGTCACCCATGATTATTGTGTTGTGGTCTATTTGACTCTTGAACTTGAGAAGAGTTTGTTTGATGAACATACCTGCACCATTGTTTGGGACATATATATTAATGATTATTATGTCTTGTTGGTGATTGGTTCCATTGATCTGTGTATAGTGTCCTTCTTTATTCCTTTTGATTAACTTTGGCTTGAAGTATATTTTATTTGATATGAGTTGGGACACTCCTGCTTGCTTCTGAGGTCCATGTGAGTGGTATGATTTTTCTCAACCTTTCACCTTCAGTCTGTGCATGTCTTTACCTATCAGATGAGTCTCCTGTAGGCAGCATATTGTTGGATTTTTTTAAAATCCAGTCTACTAGCCTATGTCTTTTGAATGGTGAGTTTAGGCCATTAACATTTAGGGTTACTGTTGAGATATGGTTTGTATTTCCATCCATATTTGTTTATTTTTGTTATTTAAGTTGATTTGTTTTTCCTCTTTGATTGTTTTTTCCTTTACTATACTACCTCCCACTGTTGATTTTCATTGTTATTTTTTTCCTCTTCATGTAATGTTTTGCCAAGGATGTTTTGAAGCACAAGTTTTCTAGCTGCAAGTTCTTTTAATTTTTGTTTATCATGGAAGGTTTTTATTTCATCTTCAAACCTGAAGCTTAATTTTGATGGATACAAGATTCTTCATTTGAACCTGTTATCTTTTAGCGTTTGAAATATGTTGTTCCAGGATCTTCTAGCTTTCAGAGTCTGTGTTGAAAGATCAGCCATTAACCTAATTGGTTTTCCCCTAAATGTAAATGTAATCTGCTTCCTTTCTCTTGTGGCTTTCAAAATTCTCTCTTTGTTCTGTATGTTGGTCATTTTCATTATAATGTGTCTTGGTGTGGATCTCTCGTGATTTTGTACATTCGGCTTCCTGTAGGCTTCTAGGATTTGGATTTCCATTTCATTCTTCATGTCTGGAAAATTTTCTAATATTATTTCATTGAACAGATTGCTCATTCCTTTGGTTTGGACCTCTATACCTTCCTCTATCCCAATAGCTCTTAAGTTTGCTCTCTATGCTATCCCAAATTTCTTTGATGTCCTGCTCTTGGTTTCTTATCTGTCTCTCTGAGCAGCCTACACTCTTTTTGAGATGATATACTTTGTCTTCATTGTCTGATTTTCTGACTTCTAAGTGTTCTACTCTGCTAGTGATATTATCATTTAGTTTATTATTTCCTTCATTTCTTGGATTTCTGTTTTTTTTTTTTTTGGTATAACCTCTACCTCCCCATAGAGTTGATCTTTTTGGATTTGTTTATGTAATTCATTGTCAAAGTGATCTTTCATTGTCTGCATTTGCTGTATAAAGTCTTCCTTGAGACTCGAGATCATCTGAACCATGTATATCCTGAAATCTTTATCTGACAGTCTTTTTGCTGTAGCTGTTATTCCCTCTATTGTCTAATTGTCCTGCATTGTTTGGTCCTTTCTTTCTTTGTTTTTTTGTGTTGCTCACGTTTCTTTCCAGCTCTATGTGACTGTTGTGTTATTATTTTCCCCTTATAGATTTGTATTGCTCTTGTGTAGTTTTGAGATCTCTTCTTTGTGATGGGAGACAATCTCTAGAGATGTTGGATTCAATTATAATTTAAAATATAGTCATTAGCTTTATAAAAGGCATACAGATTCTGGTGGCATATAGAGAACTGAGGGTCGGACATATGTAGGATTTTATGTTTAGGGGAAAAGATGTGAGGGTATGGGGATTAATATATCTTAGCTATTTTGGAGGAGAACTCTAATGATGGGGCTTATTAACAGGAGAATAGACAGGAGGTATTTTAGGGTAGTTAAGTACATGGGAGGACAATAAGAAGCATAGAAACAAACACCTATTTGCATTTAGTAAATTACTCGTAGTAGAAATAGTAACAATTTGGAGGTTGGGAGTGGTAGAGAAGGAGGAAGAAAAGTAAAAAGCAAAGAAGAAAAAAGGGGGGAAGAGACAGAAAGGAATGAAAAGAGAGAGAGGAAAAGAGAAGAAAACGAGAAAAGAAAAAAGGAAAGAAGGAAAAAAAATGCACTCTTAGAATTCTGTGTTCTTCTCTTCCAGTAGGTAGTGTTGTGCATTCCAGGTTGAGTCTCTGCCCTCAGGGTGGAGGAAGCAATCTTTGTGAAGTGGCTCTCCCTCCCCTGCCAGGTGCCTCTCCAATCCTGGTCTCTTTGGGTTGCTCCCGGTATCTATCCTCCTCCCCTCTCCTGCCCACCAGGCCCCAATTGAAGTATCTCTTTTCCGCAACCCTGGGTTCACTCTGGGCACCCTTGCTGCCCTACGCTCCTGATCAACTGAGCATTATCCCTGTATTGGGTAGTCACCCAGTCATCACAGCTGTGGAGGGGGGAGTTGGAAACCAGGAACCTGTTTGGTCTATTCCCTCTGATAGCCACGCCCACCGAGAGCTGGGGAGAAAGGTTTGGGTTATCACATCTGGGGGAGGGGGAGTTGGAGACCAGGCACCTTCTCAGTTGCACTGGACTCGGATATTCACGTCCACTGAGAGCTGGCAAAAAAGGTCTTGAGTTATCACAGCTGGGTAGAGGGGAGGTTGGGAATCACACACCTGTTCAGATGCCAATTGCGCTGTCAGCTACATTCCACAAAAGTTGATGAGATAGATATTCCAAGATGGTGACCGCCTGTTTCTGCACCAGGGTGTCTGGTGATGTGGAGGGAGCTAGGCTGTTCTATTCCTATGCTATGTCAAGAATTTGGTCCTTGATCCGGTGCCCTGTGGTGACACGGGTTGCAGTGTGGCGTGCTCCAGCATCTCCAAGCTGCCAGAACTCCGTGGCGCTCAAGTCTGCATCTGCGGTGGGTTCCAGGGCCACACCGCTGGCAGGCTTCAGCGCAAGAGCAACTTAGGTTTCCCCAAGTTCTGGGCTGGGCTTGCAACAAACTGCTGTTTAAAATCCTGTCACAGGCTTCATGAAGCTTAAATTTGTGAATGGGAGCCCCTGTGAGGGAAAGCATCTGATCTCTCTCTCTCTCTCTCTCTCTCTCTCTCTCTCTCTCTTTCTCTCTCTCTCTCTCTCTCTCATATTCTCTATATAGTAAAATTCTTGTAGGAAAGCATACAGAGTAGACCTAGAGAAAGTAGAGAAGGTTTCAGCAGCATTGAAGCAACAGCAGCTTGGTGAGGACCAAGCTTCACTTGGGAAGCCCAGTACATCGTTCTGCCTCTGATCTAAGTTAACTGTAGACCTAGATTTTCTTTTATGTCCTTCCATAATTGTCCTAAAATATATCTTGCACATTTCTTTTTTAATTTCTTTTGTTTTAGTTTTAAATGGACAGAATACATTAGTTTTATTTATTGACTTTTTTAATGTGATGCTGAGGATCAAACTCAGTGCCTCACACATGCTAGGTAAGCACTCTACCACTGAGCTACAACCCAGCCCCTATCTTGCACATTTCTTGAAAATCTCTTTCTTAGGAGATTTTAAAATATAATTTTATTGTCATTGTGAATAAGGTATTCTTTTATAGCATTTTATTATTCAGTAAACAAATATTTATTGACATGTTATGTGGCTCCATGGGGGCAACTTTGCAGAGGTTATTTCTGATGCATAACAAAGCTTTAAAGACTTAGGTATTGTGATTGTGTATCTGACCACCTTAGTGAGTTTCCTAATTAGTTTTGTAGTTTTGTGATTATTTTTCTGGGTTCATATTGTCTGTAAATTACAGTGTTTCTTCCTCTTACTTTCTAATATTTTTAGCTTTTCTTGCATTTTAATGGCCTATTAATTTTGCTAGGTTTTCTAGAACAATGTTGTAGAGATAATGAGTACTCTTGTCTTGTTCCTACCTATAATGAGAATGTTGTTCAAGTTTCCATGTTAACTATGATGTTTCCTATGAGTTTATGGTAGATATTCTTTCATAAGTTAAGAAAGTTATATTTTTAAAAATTATTAAGAGTTTTTATTAGGAAAAGTTAGATGAATAGAGAGCCTACCAAATGGGAGCAAATTTTTACCACATGCACATCGGATAGAGCACTAATATTTAGTTCTTTATATAAAGAACTCAAAAAACTTAACATTAATAAAATAAATAACCCAATCAATAAATGGGCTAAGGAACTGAACAGACACCTCTCAGAAGAAGATATACAATCAATCAACAAATATATGAAAAAAATGTTCATCATTTCTAGCAATTTAGTGAATTGCAAATCAAAACTACTCTAAGATTTCATCTCACTCCAGTCAGATTGGCAGCTATTAAGAATACAAACAACAATAAATGTTGGCAAGGATTTGGTGGAAAAGGCACACTCTTACATTGCTAGTGGGACCGCAAATTGGTGCAACCAATCTGAAAAACAGTATGGAGATTCCTTAGGAAACTTGAAATGGAACCACCATTTGACCCAGCTATCCTACTCCTCTGTTTATACCCAAAGGATTTTAAAGCAGCATACTAGAGTGACATAGCTACATCAATGTTTATAGCAACAAAATTCACAATAGCTAAATTGTGGAACCAACCTAGATGCCCTTCAGTAGATGAATGAATAAAGAAACTGAGGTATCTATACATAATGGAATATTAATCATCATTACAAGAGAATACAATCATGGCATTTGCAGGTAAATGGATGGAGTTGTAGAATAGCATGCTAAGTGAAGTAAGCTAATCCCCCAAAACCAAAGTTCAGAAGGTCAAATGTTTTCTCTGATAAGTGTATGCTGATCCATAATGGGGTTTTGGGGGGGGAGCATGGAAGGAATGGAGGAACTTTGGATAGGGCAAAGGGAAGGGGGAAGGGAAAGGGAGGGGCATAGGGGTAGGAAAGATGGTGAAATGAGATGGACATCATTAACCTAGGTACATGTATGAAGACATGAATAGTATGACTCTATTTGTGTACAACCAGAGAAATGAAACATTGTGCTCAATTTGAGTATTATGAATTAAAATGCATTCTGTGGTCACATATAACAAATTAGAACAAATAAATAATATTTTTTAAAAATTGTCAAAATAATTTAACATTTGTAGAAGTAATATTATTTTCTCATTGGTCTGTTAATGTGATGAATCATATTAATATTGTTTGAATATGAATTATTCTTGCATTCCTGGAATGAATACTTGGATCTAATATTCTCACACAATAAAAGGGGTTTTTGCTGACATTCTATTTAGGATGTCTACATTTATTTCCATAAGTGAGGTTAGCTTATAAGGTCATATAAAATTAGCTTATAAGATCATAGAAAAAATAATGAGATTGTTAAAACAAACTCATGAAACCAACTGAACCTGTTGCCTTCAAAAGGGTGGATATTTAAATTATTAATATTTTATAGCCCTCTATCTATTCAAACTATTTTTGCATTCTCCAGTCAGATTTGGTAATGTACATTTTCTAGGAAAGGATCCATTTTATCTGAAAGGAGCAGAAAGCTTAGTGAGGATACTTATAATTTCCAGCATGGGGAAGAATTTTCTGGAAACTATAACAGTTGAGAGTGTTTTAGTCCCTGAAGGAACTGACTTTTCTTCTTTATTTCTCCTCATCACACTTTCCCTTAGTCTGTTTTTGAGGTCCAGAAAGATTCTATGATCAGCTCTGTTTCTTTCTCCAACAACAACTCACTCTTGCATTTTTCTCTTCAATTCTTGCAATTTACTCTTCTTGTTTCTACCAGTCATTGCCTCTTGTCTGTATATTTCAAATTTACTCCGTATTTCTGAACCACTTTATTCTTCTTTGTTTATTTCTTCATTTTACAGACTGGAGACCAGTGCTTCTCAGACTTCAACTTGGGTAATATATACTATAAAGATTTTGTTAAAATGCAGATTCTTTTTAAAAAATACCTTTAATTTGTTTATTTAGTTTTTAAAAATGTGGTGCTAGGGACCAAAAACAGTGCCTCACATGTTCTAGGCAAGTGTTGTACCACTGAGCCACAACCCCAGCCCAAAATGCAGATTCTGAGATGGTGTATTTTTAACAACTCTCTGATTTTCGTGCCAGTCCTTGTAGTAGCTAGTCCATAAGTTATTTTGACAAATAATTGAAAGGATCCTTGGGTATCATTTGGTGCAATTTTCTCCCTTAAGACTTGAGCAAACAGATTCATAGGATTTAAAAGCCAAGTCCCTTAGTATTGGTTAATGCAGGTCCTACTTAATATATCACATGTTTTCTCCAAGGCTTTTTTCCCCCATATTTTCTTCATAGAGATGATTAATGAAATGAGAACAAATCTCACTCAGAAGTTAGAAATTTTTAATTCAATGATAAAATATAAAAGAGAGCAACAGCTAAGATCTCCAAAGAAAAATAGCAAGTTTCATCTACATTCTACATTGTTGTAAATTACAGGATTTCCTTTTTAAACACTGAATAGTACTCCATTGTGTGTGCGTGTGTGTGTGTGTGTGTGTGTGTGTGTGTGTGTATACATACATACATATACATACATAAATACTACTGTTTCTTTATCCATTCATCTGTTGGACTTAAGTCATTTCATTTCTTGGCCATTGTGAATAATGATACAATGAACATGTAAATGTAGGTATCTCTTCAGCATATTGATTTCATTTCCTTTTGGTAAATACCTACTAGTGACACTCTTGGATTATATAGTAGTTCTACTTATATTTTTTGGAGCTTCCATATTGTTTTTGCATAATTATTTTATTAATTTACATTGTTTTGAGTGAAATGAGCCAGGCACAGAAAAACAAATACCACATGATCTCACTGATATTTGGAATCTAAAATAGTTGATCTCATAGAAGTAGAGAATAGAATGGTGGTAATTTGGAGGCTGGAGGGTAACTTTGGGGAGATGTTGGTCAAAGCATAGAAAATGTAGTTATGTAGGAGAAATAACTTCAAGAGGCCTATTGTAAACATGATGACTATAGTTGGTATCAATGTACTGTATTTTATTCTTGAAAATTGCTGAGAGAATAGATTTTAAGTGTTCTCACCATAAAAAGTATATGAAGTAGTACATATGTTAATTAGCTCAATTGAGTCATTTCATAATGCATAACTATTTCAAACCATCATATTTTATGTGATAAATATATGATTTTTTTGTCAAAAATAAAATTTAAAAAGTAAACTAACAAATTTGGTTTTTGTGTTCTTACCCCCAGCAGAATAAAGCAGACTATCTACTGTTAAAAGACCAAAACCCACCATGACCATTCTCCCATCTTCGTCACCACATTCATGCTAAATCATGCTCCCTGACAAATCTCTCAATTTGTTTCTACACAGCATTTCAGTAACTTTATCATACATCTGTACATCCTGCATTGCCTAGCAAATAATATGGGTTAAGTAAATATTTGCTAAAAATATAAGAGTACATTTAAAAAAATTGTATTTTCCCTGTTGCCAAAAGGCAAAAAAGATCTCTCTTCTCCCTTCTTATAGAATTTCCATGAGAAACCATGATTTGTGAATCCTTCCTCCTATCACTTTGATGTGTATATAAATCTTTATAAAAGCTACATAAACTCCATGCTAACTTTACAACTCAGGAATTTTTTTGCTTAAGGGTTCCAGAACCATATCTTTGAAGTCTAGATATCAAGGAATATAGGACCCAATTTTTCTATTTCTTGGGAATGTAACCTAGGCACTTTCTCTGAGCTATAAACCATTCACTTCTCATAGAGATGAAAAGTTTTATTACTTTTTAGATCTAAAAAATTAGCAAAAAATGACTACCTCAATTACAAGGTGAATTTGGATGAACCATGAGAGAATATATAGCAAATGGAACTGTCAAGTTCTCTTACAAGTGCATGAGTTAACCATTAATTTAGAGAATATGTATGCAATGAATTAGACATGCTTGACTGTAAAAACTGGATGGGACTTCTTTTAGTCTTTCTATTCTCTTATCTGATTTCCTATGCTGCACATTATAATATAGTTCAATGCTTATTCAATAATGAAGGTGTTTTCCTATTTTACAACATATTATGGAGAAAATCCTCAAGTTGGCAGGATTTTAAATTTTCTACAACAAGAGAGAAAAATGTAAGAGAAGTAAGGAGGAAGACAATAAACAAGAATAAGAAGTCAGCAAAGGAAAAAGGGCAAGGAGATAGAGAGGAAGGGGAGAGGAATTGCAAACCTAGCTTCCTTCATAGCATTTTTCTTGGCAATGCAGAGTTTCCAGAAAGTAGGTGGATGATTCATGGATTCAAAATAGTATAGTTTTTTCCCCCTGTGAAACAGGTATTGTCATTTGACCTTAAAAAGTTAGTGGTTAAACGAGGCACTGTGCCCATTTTGTATCCTTATTGTACCCTTGTACTCTTATTGCCCCATGTACCTTGATTGATCTCAATTTATACCATAAGGAAAGTCACAGAAACACCTGTTATATCATGTTTTAGAACTTATAGGGTGCTTTCTCACACTGGTTTATAATGCAGCTTTCTGTGAACAACAAAATGTGAAGCCAAGAAAGAAACTGTTACCATTTTGATGCAACAATTTTGTTATGCAAGAGCATGGTCAAGTGTGTACTGGAACTTCTGCTGTCTTTGATTTTACCTGTTGGAGGAGCATGGGCATGGAAAAAGTAACAAATTCATTCAGTGGAGTTAATATACCCAGAGGTAGAACATAAGTATTTAATGTTTTCCTTTAATTTCCTTATACATGGAAACTATTGGACTATTAGAATAGAAATGATAATGAAACCCTTCAGGCTAGGAACTATTTTTAATGGAGAAAGAAAGTTGTAAAATTATCTTTCTCTATTAAAAATATTTCCTTGAAGAAGGTAACTAAGATAATAGGTTTTGAATTGATTCATAATACACTTAAAAAGCAATCTCTAGTCTTCAGAAAATAGTAATCCTTGACTTAATATCAACAATCATATTTTCTTTAATTTCCTCTTTTCTTTTTTCATTATAATGTCTGAATGTCACTTACTGTTTGATTTCCTCTCTACATTAGGAGATCTTCTTCCCCTTGATTTCCTTTGTTTAGCAAAAGCTTGCCTTTAGAAGACATTCAGACTATTGTTGTTAGACCTTCCTGGGTAAGAAAGCCTATGGAGGGCAAGAGCCTGCATAGGAATGTAGGAGTTAAGACAGTTCTCACTAGACTGTAGGGCTCTTGGCTCTCAATTTAGGAGGTACATTATATACAGATATTGAGCTATCTGACTCTCTGAATTTATATAAGTAATTCTTATTTTGTTTTTCTCAGTTTTCCCAGATGATGATAATAATTTCCCTGATGATAATGATCTTGGTAATATTTGTTAAAATACATATTCTTCGACCCCACTTCAGACCCAACTATTTTGAAACTGTATTAGAAGGTGCCAGAAACCCATTTGTGGTGAGGAGGACAAAAGAGGGATTTGAATTCTTTTATATTTTGAATATCTTATAAAGTGGTATTGTTTATAATATTTTAAACTATCTTACATAATCATTGAAAGAACAATGTGGTTAGAGAGATGGTCCAGGGAACAGGTTAAGAGTGTGAGTTCTGAAAATTTCCTCGGTGGGTTCAATTGTAAGAGATGCCACTTAACAGCTTTTGATCTTCAGCAAGTTGCTAAACTTCACAGGGCCTTTTTCTATCATCTATCATCCTACTTTGTAGAGTTATTTTGAGCATTAAATAAGTTAGATTACGTAAAACACTTTAAATGTTCCTGGCACATAGTGAGTGTTATGTGTCAGCTGTTATTAATATATTTAGGTACAGAGATGGAAAAATTCAGAAAAGTTAGGTGAAAAGAAGTAAGTTGCAGAATAATATATATGGTATGGACACTTTTTGTATTAAAACTGTTTATTGGAATAAATGGAAATACATAGTCAGGAAAGATGCACTACTTCTTGTGTTATGAAGTTTAAAAAGGGAGACTCTGGGGAGCCAGGGAAAATGGAGAGAAAGGGAAGCTTTCATTGCACTTCTATACATTTGCTTTTACATTACTTCAGTTTTTAGAATGGGTACATTGTCACATATATGTTTCATAATTTAAAAACTGAAATTAGGAGTGATGTCAACAGGATGACTGAGTAGAAATGACTGGCAGGCTTCTTTCACCAAAAAGAACCAAAACAAGAGAAAGAATAAGTACTATTCCACTGGAATGATTGAGAGAGATGGAGTTCAAGGGAGACACAAAAGAGACTTCACAGAGCATGGAGAGCCAGGATTGCCTTGTAAAGAAGAGAAGGAAGCACAGGCATCTACTTTCTTATCTCCCCAGGAAAGGTCAATCTGAAACAAGAGGGAGTTAACATAGTGGGGAGAGGGTAAGCAAGAGTACCCTGTCAGGCCCTGTCAACACCACAGAACCTGAAGTATTTGCTGCTGGAGAAGTCTGTAGCTCTCACAGGCCCTGACTCTACTTTGGGGAACTGCCTGGAAATTTACACAGGTGCATTATCCTGGAGAAAGAGAGTAGCTCACACTGTGTTCTCCTTTACCCAAACTCTTGATTCATAGGTCTACCTTGGGGCTCACCCCACTTGTGGTCTCACAAAGCAACCTGGTAAACCAGCTCACTCACCCTTAGACTTTGGAAATGTCCAAATACACCTTCCCCATGGCCTTTGACTCCAGGAACTAGCTAGGCAGCTTCATCCACCCACTTGTAGTCACTGGAACAGCCAGGTGGCCCACTTTCAGAGGCTCAGCCTCAAAGTCATGGAAAATAGTCAAATGGGCCTGCCTAACTTCCTGCAGATATAGTGCCCTACCCACTAGACTTTCTGTCCTAAAAAGCTTCCAGATGGCCTTATCCCCTTACCCACATCCCAGAAAACAACTGAGCATCATGCCCTGAATAGCTTGGCATACTGAGGCCCTGCAAAGATACCTGTGAAGCCCTCAGACATTATGAGTGTTTTCCCCAGGCCCACTAATACATCCCAGTACTCATGTGGTTTCTGGATATCAACAAACTCCCTAACTCTGTTACTAGGAGAATTGAGCATGCTTAACCAGGCCCATGAAAGATCCTCAGAAACTGACAGGTGCCCTGCCTACACTGCTGCAACATCAGCCCTCTGTTTGTCTGGCACCAGTAGAGTAGCCCAGCTCCCATGCTCCTGAGGAAAATTTTGAATGTCTTATACCCATGGTTGCACATGTCATGCCTGAAGCCTCCAATGATCTTATCTGCCTAAGAGAGGTATATACCAGCTGGTGAAACAATCTCACCAACTACCATAACACAAAGCCAGGGTATCTACCCATCTGACTGCCTAAGATACATCGCCAGAAGAGTCTTTAGATGAGTCACTCTACTAAACCAGTAGAAGAAACTTATCCACTAGATGCACAAATATCATTGTAGGGCACAAGAAGCATGGAAAAAGCTAGGTAACATGATGCCTTCAAAGGAACACAATAACTCTCTAGCAACAGACAGAAAAAGAACTCAAAACAACAATTTTAAGGAAATTCAATGAGATAAAAGAGAATACAGTTAATTAATTCAATGAAACCAGGAAAACAATGCATGATTTGAATGAGAAATTCTGCAAAATGATAAAGACCATTAATAAAGAAGCAAATAGAAATCTTGGAGTTAAGAATTAAATATATGAAATTCTAAAACACAAGAAGAACCTTGAAAACTTCCTAGACCAAATAAAAGATATAATTTCTCAGCTTGAAGATATGTTTTTTGAAATATTCAGTCAGATTTTAAAAAACTAAAAATAAGAGAAAAGGAGGAGGAAGAAGAAAAGAAGGAGAAAAAAGAACAAACAAAGCCTGTAAGACTTATGGGACATTATTAAGTAAATAGATATTTACATTATGGGTATTCCAGTAGGAGATGAGAAAGAAAAAGAAGTAGAAAATTTATTTAATGGAATAATAGCTGCAAAACATTTTAGATCTTGGAAAAGATAATCACATCTAGGTTCAGGAAGCTCCTATGACTTCAATTACATTTGATCCAAAAATGCCCTCTCTGGCATATTATAGTCAAACTGTCAAAATTTCAAGGCAGAGCAAATTGCAAAAACAAGAAGAGGAAAGAATCAAGTCATATATAAGGGAATCACTATTAGATTAATAGTAGATTTCTCAGCAGAAACCTTACAGGCCAAGAAAGAATGGGGTGTTGTATGTAATGTCCTGAAAGAAAAAAAAATGCCAACCAAGAATACTATATCCACCAAAGGTATCCTGCAGAAATGAAAGAAAATTAAAACTTTTCAAGACAAGAAAAACCTGAGGGCACTCATCACTCTTGGATAGGCCTTACAAGAAATACTTAGGAAAGTCTTAGAGATAGAAATGAAAGGATGAAAACTAGCATCCTGAAAACATGTGAAAGTATGAAACTCACTTGTGAAGCATAAACACAGAAGAGAAATAAAAAAAATCAAACCTTATTAGAGAAAACCACTAAGCTACAAAGATGAACAACAATGGAAGGAAAACAGATATAAATAAAACAGAAGAAAAATGAAAGGATTAACTCTTTGGCTATCAACAATGACCTTGAATATAAATAAATTAAATCCCCCATTTAAAAGATACAGACTGGCTGAATGTATAAACCAAAAGACCCAATGATATGCTGCCTACATGAAACTCATTTCATTAGCAAAGACACTCACAGACTGAAATGAGGTGACCAAAAAAGAAATTCCATGAAAACAGAAACCAAAAGCAAAAAAGGTAACTATGTATATATAAAATAAACTAAAATTTAGGTCAAATCTATAGAAGGAAACAAAGTCACTATAGATAAAGGGATCAATTCAACAAGAGGAAATTTAACAATTGTAAATATATATGCAATTATATGAAAGAAATATGAATACATCTAAAGGTAGAGTTAGAATTCAAGTAATAACTAGGGAATTCAACACCTTACATTCTTAAGTGGACAGATTGCTTGAACAAAAATTCATCAAGAAGCATCAGGATTAAACTTGGACTTAACACACATTTACATAACACTTTACTCAATAGCTGAAGAATATGCAGGCTTCTCACCGGCACATGAGGCATTCTCCAGGATACAGCATATGTTAAGCCACAAAATGAGTCTCAGCAAATTCAAAAAAGCAAAAGCATATCTTGTATCTTCTCTGACCACACTACAATAAGACTATAAATTGGTATGATGCATTTTAGAATTGTACAAACATATGGAAATTAAACATTGACTTCTTGAATGACCAATGAGTATAGAAAGAAAAGAGACCTTTAAAATTTCTCATAACAAATGAAAATGGAAAACAAACATATCAAAACTAATGGGACACAGTAAAAATGATACTAAAAAGGAAGTTTAAAGCATTGCTGCCTACATAAAATAATTGAAAGATCTCAAATGAACAATTTAATGATACACACCAAGGAACTAGAAAAGTAAGAACAAACTAATTCCAAAATTAACAAAAGGAAAGAAATAACAAAACTCAGAGGAGAAATAAACAAAATGAAGACTTAAAACTACAAAAAAACAACAAACAGTATTTGAAAAGATAAACAAAAACAACAAATCTAGTTACATGAATCAAGGCAGAAAGAAAGAAGAGGTAAGCAAATAAAATCAGATAAAAAAGGACGCATTGTAACATACTTTAGAATTATAAATTATCATTAGGGATTATTATGAATAACTGTATATCAACAAATTGGAAAACTTAGAAGAAATGGATACATTTCTGAACACACATATCCTTCTGAAATTGAACCAAGAGAACTTATAAAACATTAATAAATCAGTAATGAGTAAAGAGATTGAATCAGTAATTAAAAGTATCCCAATAAAGAAAAGTCCAGAACAGGTTGACTGCATTGCTGAATTTTACCACATTAAAAACCATTTTTATTAGTATACTACAGTTACACATGGTAGTAGGATTAATCTTAACATAATCATACATGCATGGAATATAATTTGCTTCATTTCAGTCCTCAGTACTCCTATTTTCCTCCCTCCCCCTGTTCTCCTTCCTCTACTATACAGGTATTCCTTCTGTTTATTTATTGGTTTTGAAGTTGGTACTTTAGAGAGCGATATAAAGGTGAAATTCACTGTGGTATATTCATATATGTACATTGCATATTTTGGTCAATTCATCATGCTAAAACTAACCATCACCAAGTTTTTAAAGAAGCACTGACACCAATTCTTCCCAAATTATTTCATAAATTTGAAAATTGTTTGTGCAGAGAATCTGACAAACTCATTTTATGATCCCAGCATTAAAATGATATCAAAATCACACAAAGACAGAACAAAAACACCAAAAGAACACTACAGACCAATGTCTCTGATGAGCATAGACGAAAAATTCTCAACAAAATACAAGCAAACTGAGTCCAATGCCCATCAAAAAGACTATACAACATAATCAAATGGGATTTATCCTAGTGATCAAAGATGATCTAACATAGTTATCAATAAGCATAATTCATCTTACCTACAGAATGAAGTACAAAAGCCATATGATCATCTTAATAAATGCAGAAGAAATATTTAATAAAATCCAGCACTTCTTGATCAAAATTCTCAACAAATTAGGTATAGAAGGATGACACCTCAAAACAATAAAGGCTATATGTGCCAATCTCATAGCCAATATGACAGTGAATAAGGAAAAGTCAAAAGCATTTCTTCTAAGATCTAGAACAAAATTGGTTGTTCATTTTCCCCACTCTTATTCAACATAGTACTGGAAGTCTTAACCTGAGCAATTAAGCAAGAGAAAAAAATAAAGGGAAATTCAAACAGAAAAGGAATCATTCAAATTATCCCCATTCATAAATGACATGATTTTAGATGTAGAAAAACCTAAAGACTCCACCTAAAAACTGTCAGAAATAATAAATTTAGTAAAGTTGCAAAACACAAAATCAGTATACAAAGACCAGTAGCATTTTCATGCACCAATAACAAAATTGGTGAAAAGGAGATTAAGGAAACAACTCCATTCATGATAGCTATGAACAAAATACCTAGGAAAAAATAACCAAGGAAGTAAACAACCTGCATAATGGAAAGTATAAAACACTGTTTGATTAAAGCAATTGCAGAAGACAAAGGAAAAAACCCAGTGAAAATATTCCATGTTCATGTGTTGAAAGAATATTTTTAAAATGTCCATACTACCAAAAATAATTAATAGACTCAGTGCAATCCCCATAAAAATAGCAACATCATTCTTCACAGAAATAGAAATGAAAAAGAAAAAAATATATGATTACAGAAGAACTCAAATGGTCAAATCAATCTTGAACAAAATGAGCAAAGAAGCAGACATAACATTATCTGATCTCAAAAGATACTACAAAGCTGCTGTAACCAAAGGCATGGTTCTGAAATGAAAACCACACACAGACCAGTATAACAAATAGAGAATTCAGAAATAAATTCATATATGTACAACCAATTAATTTCAACAAGGCAGTAACACTGTACTTTGGAGGAAGTCTTTTCAATAGATGGTGCTGGGAAAACCATATATGAAAAAGAATAAAATTAGAACCCTCTTGTCATACAAAAAAAAAATACAAAATGAATCAAAGACCTAAAGGTAAGACCTGAAAACACAAAACAATTCCCCCACACCAAAAAACAGGGGGAACATTTTAAGATATTATTATAGGCAAATCTGTTTTTGATAATGATGCTAAAGGCAAACCAACAAAAGCAAAAATGAACCAATTATATCAAAGAAAATAATCAACATAATAAACAGATAATCTACAGAATGAGAGACAAGGAATTAATGTCTAAAATATACAAGAATTTAAAACTTCAATAGCAAACTGGCAATAACAACAACACAACACCAAGTAATCCCATTTTAAAATGGGGCAAATGATCTGAATAGACATTTCTCAGAAGAAAATACAGAAATAGCCAAGTTTAGATGAAAAATGCTGAATATCATCAATCATCAGAGAAATGCAAATCAGAATCACAATGCAATATTGTCTCACCTCAGTTAGAATGGCTATAATCAAAATGACAGAGGAATAACAACAAATCCTGATGGGGTTGGGAGAAAGATATCTTATACACTGTGTGGTAAGAATGTAAATTAGGACAACTATTATGGAGACAATATTGAGTCCTTGAAAAATTAAAATTAGATCTACCATGTGATCCAGCTGCTGTAGTTTTTTTTTAAAATTTTTTTATTTTTTATTGGTTGTTCACAACATTACAAAGCTCTTCACATATCATATTTCATACATTAGATTGAAGTGGGTTATGAACTCCCAATTTTACCCCAAATGCAGTTTGCAGAATCACGTCGGTTACACATCCACAATTTTATATAATGCCCAATTAGTAATTGTTGTATTCTGCTACCTTTCCTATCCCCTACTATCCCCCCTCCCCTCCCCTCCCATCTTCGCTCTCTACCCCATCTACTGTAATTCATTTCTCTCCTTGTTTATTTTCCCATTCCCCTCACAACCTCTTGTATGTAATTTTGTATAGCAATGAAGGTCTCCCTTCATTTCCATGCAATTTCCCTTTACTCTTCCTTTCCCTCCCATCTCATGACTCTGTTTAATGTTAGTCTTTTCTTCCTGCTCTTCCTCCTTGCTCTGTTCATAGTTGCTCTCATTATATCAAAGAAGACATTTGGTATTTGTTTTTTAGGGATTGACTAGCTTCACTAAGCATAATCTGCTCTAGTGCCATCCATTTCCCTGCAAATTCTATGATTTTGTCATTTTTTTATTGCTGCATAGTACTCCATTGTGTATAGATGCCACATTTTTTTTATCCATTCATCTATTGAAGGGCATCTGGGTTGGTTCCACAGTCTAGCTATTGTGAATTGTGCTGCTATGAACATCGATGTGGTAGCATCCCTGTCAGCTGCTGTAGTTTTGATATAAACTGTCCCTCAAAATCCCAGGTGCTAAAGGCCTAGTCTTTAACTTGGAGCAATGGGGAGGTGGTAGAAATTAAAATATAAGGCCTTGGAGGAGGTTTTAGGACATTGGAAGTATGCTCTTGAGGGGAGTTGTGAAACAACTGCCTTTTCCTTTTTCTCTCTTTTGTTCCCAGCCATAAGGGGAATGAGTATTCTATATGCCACATGTTCTACCATGACATACCACCTCACCACAAGCCCAGAAGCAACAAGGTCAGCCAATCATGGGCTGAAACCTCCCAAACCGTGAGCTAAAATATAACTTTCCTTCTTTTAAGTTTATTGCCTCAGGTGTTTGGTTACGGCAATGGGAAAATGACTAACACAACAGCCATTCCATTGCTGGGTATATATTTAAAGGAAATTAAATCAATATATAAAAGGAAAACTGCACTCCTATGTTCATTGCAGCACTATTCACAATAGCCAAGGTATAGAATCATCTGATGTATACACCAACAAATGAATGAATAAAAAATGTGGTATATACACACAACACAATATTACTCAGCCATAAAAAGAATGAAATCCTGTCATTTATGGCAACATGGATGGAACTGGAGGACATTATATTAAGTGAAGAAAATCAGCACAGAATGATAAACACCACCTATTCTCACTACATGTGGAAGCAAAAAAGTTGATTTCATAGCAGTAGAGATCAGAGTAGTGGTTACAGAGTTTAGCTAGGGGATGTGGGGAGGATAGAAGGAAGTTAGATAATAGGTAGTGAAATATAGTTAGGAGGAATAAGTACTGGTGTTCTACAGCACAACAGGGCACCTATAGTTTCCAACAAATTATTATATATTTTATGAAGAACTAGAAGAGAGGAGTTCAAGCGTTTCCCAACAGAAATAAATAATAAATGTTTAAGGAGATGGAAATACTAATTATCTTGATTTGATCATTCCAAATTACATACATGCATTGAAATATCCTACACTGTACCTCATAAATACATATAATTATCATGTATCCAATAAATATTTTTAAAATGCCCCAAATAAAATGAATACTTGTGTATATGATTTTCTACTCAGATGAGGATATTTATTTCCTGTGAGAATTATTCATCCAGAAAATGTTCAAGATGACTTAGTTTAAGAGGACATATTATAAAATTTCAATAGTATTTATGATCTATGCAATGTCTGTGCATGCTATTTCTTAGAACTAATATTTTATAGGTTGGTAAAATAGTATTGGTCCTAATAGCCTGCATGTTCTTTTGCTCACCTTTTTCTCCTTTAAACCTAGCACATATTTTATGCTTTATCTTTTGATCTTCATTAGAGAAAGTTGGTATTCTATACAATGACATTTATATGATCCAAATCCTTTACTGCTGTTTGAGAATACTTCATTAAACAAAGCTTCGCTGCTTCCAGTTTTACCTTGCCTTGTCAGAAAACATATGGCATACTAAAATTAAAGTAATTCATAGAAGGTTGATAGTTATTAAGCACAAAGTATTTCAGGGTTCCCCATAGGCAAAAACCAACTAGAAGCAGAAGGTATAGGAGGTACCCTAATGTTGTCCGCATCGGTTTCATGGCAAAGGAGCAGGGAAGGGAAGAGGTGAGAGAAAGTATGGAGAAATAAATGGCAGGTATCCAATATAGCTCTTGTTGGGGATGCAAATCAAGTCAAGATGGCATCTGGCACTTTGCCAGGAGGAGTGGTTTGTGAAGCAATGCCAGCAAGCCATTAAGATGATGAGGATTCCTTATTGGCTGACTGCTATATCTAGATGATGTTAATTGAGTCAAGCTGTGTGTAATTAGTTAGGTATATATACCTCTGGTGTCCGGCAGAGAAGCGGCTCCTGCTACCTCAGGTGCCCGCTACTTTGAGTTCTCGCTCAGTTCCTGCTGAGTTCACTTGCAATAAAGTAGTTCCCGCTTCAACCTTCAAGTTGCTTGTCACCTCTCCGTTGTTTAGCCCAGCCAGACTACGGCAGCTCTTGCACTGTATGGTACACATTGATCAGCACACACCCTGGGCTTTTATTTATTTTATCATTTTTTAGTACTAGGGATTGAAGCCAGGGGTGCTTAACCACTAAGCCACATCCTCAGCCATTTTTTATTTTTATATTTTTTATGTTGAGATAGATTCTTACTAAGTAGAGCATTGCCAAGTTTCTGAGGCTGGCTTTGAACTTGGGATCCTCTTGCCTCAGCCTCCTGAGTTTCTGGGATTACAGGCATGTGCCACCACACCTGCTTCCCCAGACCTTTTGATTTTCACTAAGATACAGCATCAATGGGACACATTAATATAATGATAGGCAATCTTTATCAATATCTGACCAACAACTTGTCTCAATGAGTTGGTATAATATTGTAATGTTTGATAATTTCCTATGCTCATTTGTTGCCAGAGATACTTAATTACCCAAGTTTCTGTTAGGGATTTTTAGCACTCTCTAAGTCCACAGCTATTAGACAATGTTGGTTTTCACATAAGTTTCAGACTATTGTGTTTTAAAATACATAGTACAACTAAATCTATAACCCCATGTAAAAGTCAATAATACACAACCTCAGAATGAAAATGTTTAGCACTCATTAGTTCAATGTTTTCTTCCATGCAAATTTATACACATAAAACTGAATAGAGTATTAGTATTATGCTCTGATGGATATCTGGGAGAAAATGATGACACTCATAAATCTGGGCAATATACTTGTATTTTTAATACAATTTTGACTCTGCCTAGAGCCTTTCATGACTTGCGTTCCTTACCTGCATGGCAGCAATCTCTTCATAACCTTTTCTCTTTGGTCAGAAAATGCAGAAAAGTGCCAATGTGATTAGCATGGTAGTTCCAGCCAAAGGTATGCTGCCAAACAGCTTCTTTATTTGAATTGATGAAAACACCATTAGCAATATAAAAACAAAGGTTCTCAGCACTCAGAGGCACTGCCCTTGGAAGAAAGAAAATGCCTAATTCCATTTTCAAGGATGTATAAATGAAAAGCAAACTTCTTTAAGGTATATACAGGGTTTGCTTCTTCATGCTCTTTATATTCTTTATGGGTATATACTGGGGTGGGAGAGTCTTTCTTGATCACTTCTTTATAAAATAGTACACTCCACACATGCATGACACCCTTAAGGTCAGTAGTGGTTTATATTAATGGAACATCTAAAATGTGCCAGGCTCTGGTGATAACAAGATGAATGTCACGCTGTTGACAAGAAGACACTGAATAAACACACAAACACAAACGATTGGTGCTTATCATCATAAGAGGAAGAGTACAGTGTTCACAGAAGAGAGAACAGTTTTTTGGGGCTGGATATTAAAGAAGGAATCAATAGGTCAGGATTGCACAAAATAGAGAAGACAGAAAAGGAAATTCTAAAGGGAAGTATGTGGTACATAAGATCATATAATTGTGCAATTATTACCAGAGTGAAGAAAGAACAAAAATGAAATGAGCAACTTCATAAATATGTATTGATATATTGGAAATGAAACTATATTCCATTTTTAATAATCATCAGTGTTTAGCACAGTGTATGGAACAGAGTAAGAATTAATAAATATTGAAATGAAAATGAATTATAGTAAGTTCTTTTTAAAAATGTTTCTTTTTCTTTCTTTCAAGATGTAAGCATACCAAATTTTCAGGTGACCTAAACAACTTACATGACTCTAGAATGAGGGAACCTAGATAAAGATGTATGACATCTCAGAATGGCAGTTATTAGGAATGTAAACAATAATAAATGCTGGGTAGGATGTGGAGAAAAAAGAACACTTTGACACAGTTGATGGGATTGTAAATTAGTACAATCACTATGGAAATAAGTATGGAGGTTCCTCAAAAGATTAGGCATGGAAACACCATATAATTCAGGTATTCTACTCCTCAGTATTTATCCTGAAGAATTAAAGTCATCATACCACAGTGATACATGCATACCATGTTTATAGCAGCACAATTAACAATAGCCAAATTTGGAACCAGCCTAGGTGTTGATCAACTGATGAATGGATAAAGAAAGTTTGGTACATATACACCATGGAGTTTTATTCAGTCATAAAGAAGAATGAAATCATGTCATTTGCAGGAAAACGAATGGAACTTGAGATTCATTCTGTTAAGATAAATAAGCCAAACTTAGAAAATCAAAAGTCATGTGTTTTCTCTCATATGTAGAAGCTAGAAAGGAAAAAGGAAAAGAAAGGTGTGGAAGGATCTCATGAAAATCAAAGGGACAGTAGTGGAATAGAGGAAAAGGAGAGGAGAGGGAGGGAGAAAGTCTTGGAGTGTGATATAGGCCAAATAATATTGCTATATTGTGTACATGTATGAATGTGTAACAATAAATTCCATCATTATGTGCAACCAGAATGCACCAATAAAAATATGGAAAAAATTATGACATCTTACTATGGAGATATTGAACTGCCATAATTTTAAGCAGTAATATTTAAAGGAAAAGGAGTCTTGTTATGGTTTGAATCTGAAAAGTTCTCCCAAAGCTCATATATTGAAGGTTTGGTTCTCTAGTGCAGCAGTGTGGCCTTTTTGGAGGTGATTGATTGGATCATGGGAGCACTAACCTCAGCAATGAGTTAAATCATTAATGATTTCATAGTTTCATGGGCTATTGGGAGACGGGTAGAAACTTTAGGAAGTGAGGCCAAGTTGGAGTAAGCAGGTCATAGGGTACATGCTCTTGAAGAGAATAATTTGTCCCTGTTCCCCTCCCCAATACTTGTCTGACCACTGTGAAATGAACAACTTTTCCCTACCACACAGACTCAGTTGTGATGTTCTGCTTCACCATAGGGCCAGAAACAATAGAGCTAATTGACTATGGATTGAAACCTCTAAAACTATGAGCCAAAATAAATATTTTTTCCTTTTAAGTTGCTTATGTTAGATATTTTGTCACAGCAATGGAAAGCTGACTAATGCAATCTTCATATTTTCCTCTTAACCATTAGGGATTAGTAGGCATCATATAATTGTCAAATCCTGATACAGTTCACATTTAACCACCCCTTCATATTAATCAGTGAACACTGTATGAGACCAGTCAGGACCTACTTTGAGACTATCACGAGTTCTCCTCTCAACTCTGCCTGAAACCTGCACAAGCACAGATTATAAAAGTCCTTGGGGAGTTGTGCCTGGACTACACTGTCCTTGTCAGAGACTCTTCTACATATTTTAAGAGTATACCAGATATCCTTTGATATGTGCAAGCTTCTTCTAAAGAAGCACTAGTTTGTACACACACTTTGTTATATTAGGTGACTTTGCGTCTTCCTGAGAAAGATGTCTGTAGGGGCATAGATTCTGCAGGTACAGAGAAAAGATCCACTGCTTCTCCACTTGACAGAAAAGTACGTGTCCTGGCTGACAGTGTCATCAATAAAATCTAAGATTCTCCTACAAAGGGAAAGAGGAGTGGCACACACAAAACGAACATGCTATCAGCAATGCACTTTCTAAGAAAAGTCATAAGCTTGGTGTTTTAGAGACTGAGTAATGAGTAGGCTAGAGGAGCAAAATGAAAAGCGAAGAGCTGTTGGAAGAATGTTCAATAATGCATTTACACAGATTCACAGATTGGAAGCTCTCAAACACTATGGTTCAAATTAAAGATATGCCAAGCAAAAGAATTTAATTATTAACAAAGTCAAGGCAGCATAGGAATCATAAGATTAGTGACTTCAATTTTAAAGTAAAAATAAAAATAAAAATAAATTGTATCCATAATGTAAGGAGAGGAGACAGTTGTATAATTTCATAGCTCCTGTAATGCTACCCCACTGAGTACCCAAATTCCTTTAAATTGCCCTCCCACTCTCCTCCGAAACAATCATGAAGTTTTTTGTTGTTGTTAAATCATAAGTTTTTAATGGCCATTTTTGATTTTAAAAGTTCAAGGAATCTCTTGATTTGAGTATATACTTAAATCCCTTATAATCTGATAGCACATAAAAAGCGCACATAAAAATTCATTTTACTCAAGAAAAAAGTTCATCTACATGATGTTGATGTTGGAATAAGAGTCTGGGGAATGAGAGAACAGATTCTTTAGGCAATGCAGTGATCCCATTGAAATTTTTTTTGGTACTGAGGATTGAACTCAGGGGTACTTTACCACTGAGCAACACTCCCACCTGTATTTTCTATTTTATTTAGAGACAAGGTCTCCCTGAGTTGCTTAGTGCTTTGCCATTGCTGAGGCTGGCTTTGAACTTGCAATTCTCTGGTCTCAGCCTCTGAGCCTCTGGCCCAGTGAAACTTTTTTGATGAGCATGTAAAAAATGCACTACACTTTTCCATGCCTTGATTGATATTACCACTTGAATATGGTCATTACTCATTATTTACATGTATTAAAATATCACACTATACCTAAAATACATATAATTACTAGGTGTTAATGAAAAACATTTAAATATAAAAAAAACACAGGGGAAATTTCTAGTATTGTCCTGAATTTATTCAGCACTTAAGACTCAGTCAATTAAATAATCCACAATGTGTCTATTTACTTGTTTTTCATAAGTATGGGTAAAATGTGGAGTATACATTGTATCATTTCATGGCTACCATTCTTCAAAATTTGTGTAATTGGACCACAGGCTTACACATGTTTCCAAATTCTCAATGAAATCATCATTTAAAATTTGTGGTTTTCATCTTTTTTTTTTCACATATGAGTCAGTCAATATACAGTCAGAAAAGCAAAATTCTTTGGGATAGTGTTTAAAGAAAAGCTTATACTTGGAACTAATTACAAAATGTGCCTTGCAAACAAAACCTCAAGAAGCCAAACAGAAGATGGGAAGGCTATTCACAAATTAGCAACAGAAGTCAGTTGGCATGGACTGAAGGGAGAGGCAATGGTACCAAGCACAGGGACTGCTAACTCCCAGTAGAAAGTGAAACCAAAAACAAGGTGCATGCACTACCAAAGACATTGCCTGAAGCAGAAAGAAAAGAAATCATCACATTTTCCCCTCCTTTTGCCCTCCAATTTCCTGTCAATGCCTCCCACTAGCTGCTCCTAAGCAGAAACAGCAGGCACAGAGTCCTGGGAAATGTAGTGTGCAAAAGCAAATGCCCTGAAATATAGATAAGCAGAGGAAACAAGAGGGGTTGAATCTGAGCAATCAAGCAAATGACTACAAAAGGGAAACTATAGTGGTTTTAAGATACATTTGCAAATTCTTTGACACTCCTGATTTGGAAAGTGGAGTCTAATTCCCCCTTTCTTTGAATATGGTTGGCTTTAGTGGCTTGCTTCTAAGGAATAGAATATACAAAATATGAATATGAATTCATAAAAGAGGATATAGCATCTATCTTGTTCTTCCAATCCCCCTTCTTTCTCTTTCCTGTGCTCTCTTTTTTCTTTCTCCCTCACTCCTCCCTCCCTCTCTCTTTGAAGCTTCATTTTGGAACCCAGGTTCTTTAGGTTGTACTGCAATAGGAAATTTAGTACAGGGAAATATTTATACCTTTTAAAAATATCTGAGAATTCAAACATAGGGCAGTAAGGCAGTCTAGTGATTAACAATAGCCAAACAGAGATAAGAAAAGGGTCATATATGTGTTCTAGTCACAGTCCCAGCTCTTGTTCCATCTGACAGCTGACATCAAGGCAGTGAGCCTTTAGATGATTCGAACACAAATCCTTTGAGCTGCTCCTGATGATGCCACACCGAGCAGAGACAAACTGTCCCTATTGAGTGTATTTTCAGATTCAAGACTCATAAGCAAAAATCAACATTGTCATGTTTAAGTCACTAAATATGGGTGGATTGTTCTATAGCAATAGGTAATCTGAACAGGATCTGAAACCAAAGAAACCAATGACTCACACAGTATCCTTCTAATTGTTTTATTTCTAGACCTCACCTAAAATTTGAAGGTCTCAGTTGGAACCAATCATATTCAAATTTTATGGCCATTTTAGATATTTATTAGCCAGTGCTACTTGCAATAAAAGCAATTTCTCAACTCATTAGTTCTGATTATTTTTCTGCAGCATGAGTGACTGTTGGAAGTTATAGTTAAAACCTCTGTTAGAAGAATTTCCCTAGAAGGTGTCAGTAGAGCTTGGTTTCCTCATATGAAATATAAGACTTTGAGATATTAATTACTCATGTGAAATTAAATTCATTTACTGTTATTTACAACTAATCTGAAATAAGATCAAATTATTACACTAAAATATTTAGCTTGCTTATTTGAACAGCTTTGATGCATGAGAGATCAATTTGATAATTGCCCATAGTGTTTGTTTTATATGTAGCTCAATTCTAGGTATGGGAAAAGAGAAAAGAGAGATGGATGAAAGTGAGTGGAAATAAGAAACAGAATATAAGAATGAGGAAGGAAGGAAGAATAAGGAAAAAATGGAAGATGTTGGGGGAAGAGAAGCATAGTACTAAAGAAGAATATTGCTGAGACAGATCATCTTTCATAAACATGCTAATTCAATTGCTCTTTCACACAATAAGAAACTTGTATCAGTGGAAGAGAAGAAAATAAACATAAGTGGCACATTTTTCAGTATGTTTTTGAAGACAATGGATTCAGGGTGGCTTGCTGGAAAACATCCCAGATGGAGCCTGGTGGCCAGGGTGTGCCAAAAATAAGCTTTATAACAATTAGGTCAGTTACTGCTTTTGTGGCTAAATTTTCTCATGTATAAAATGTATGGGTTATACCATATGATCTCTAAGGTATGTAAGTTCTAGCAATAAAATTCTAAGATTCTTTTATTTATAGGACTTTTCCTCTTGCATGAGTGCTTCTAGATTCTGAAGCTACAATTAATCCTAGAGCAAAAGAAATATTAGACCAATAAAACTGACATATAATGACTTGTCCTATGCTGTTAACCTTCCAAACACCTCACTATGAATTCTAGAGCTGTAACTCTGACACCAACTCCCAGCTATTGTATTTGCTTTTATTTTTAATTGCATTTATATAAGAAGAGAAGCTTTTATTCCCCATATATTTATCCTGAATATTAAAAAAAAGAATCCTAGAGAGCCTACCTAACCAAATCCTGTTTCCACTCTGTGCATTTCCCTGTCATTTACAGCTACATCTTTTCTTCTATAAGTTATACTACAAGTCAGTGTATTACCAACATGAAAACAGTGCCTGATAACCTATTGTACTATCTTTATTGTTCTAGCTCATATCCTCTCAGTTCTAACAACAACAACTATGGCATGAGAAGGGTTACAAGTTCTGCAATGTGGTTAGTGATGCTGACCATGTGGAAGACAAGTGTTAGAACGTGGCTTTTCTTTCATTAACCTTTGTATTTAACTACACATAGTTTTGTAGCTGAGTTTCTTTTAGACATTCCCAGATAACCCAATAAAAGATTTAAAATCCTCTCTTCCACTTGATGTTAGTTCCTAGAGTTACATTTAACTATTTTGTAGCTAGGTCCAGCAAAAATGGTTTCTTTTTAAGATTTTTAAACAAAATTTTCAATGGCAATGATACAAAAGCATACCCATGAATCAGCAGGACAGAATAGAAAGCTGAGAAGTAGACTCAAGCACATATAGTCAACTAATCTTTAACAAGGGTTCTGAGAATATAGAAAGAGAAAATGATATGCTCTTCAATAAATGCTTTTGGCAAAACTGGATGTCTGCATATAAAAGAAAGAAATTGGACAACATCTCCCACTATTTACAAAAATTAAATCAAAATGGATTAAAGTCTTAAAATAAGACTCCAAACTATAATTTTCCTAGAAGTAAATACAAGTATAAGCTTCTTGATATTGGTCTTGTCACTGAATATATGGATATGAAACCAAAAGCACAGGCACAAAAGTAGAAACAAACAAGTGTGTTACGCTTTGGATGTGAGGTGTCCCCCAGAAGCTAACATGTGAAACCAAGCAAGAAGGTTCAGAGGAGAAATGAATGGGTTGTGAAAGCTTTAACACAATCAGTGAATTAATTCCCCTGATAGGGATTAACTGAGTGGTAACTGAAATGGTAGGGTGTGGCTGGAGGACGAGGGTATTGGGGTATGGCTTTCATGGGTATGTTTGTATCTGGTAAGTAGAGTTTCTCTCTCTTTCTCCGCTTCCTGATCACAAAGTGAGCTGTTTCCCTCTGTCACACTCTTCTGCTGTGATATCCTGCCCCACCTTGAGCCCAGAGGAATGGAGCCAGCCACTTATGAACTGAGACCTGTGAAAACATGAGGCCCTCAAATAAACTTTTCCTCCTCTACAATTGTGCTAGTAGGGTCCTTTAGTCACAGCAGTGAAAAAACTGATGAAAACAAAGTGGAAGTACATAAAACTAAAACATTTCTGCATAGCAATGGAAACAGTACGTAAAATAAAAGAGGAAACCCATGTAATGGGAGAAAACATTTGCAAACCTTTTACCTGATAAGGGGCTAACATCCAAAATATACAAGGAACTTCTCTAAGTCAATAGTTTAAAAAAGACAATAATTCAATTAAAAATTGGACCAAAGAACTGAATGTTTTTCAAAAAAGATATACCAATAGCTAAAAGATATGTGAAAATGTGCTCAATATCAGTAATGATCACAGAAGTGCAAAGTAAAGACACAATGAAATATCACCTCACAATCATTAAGAAAGCTATGATCAAGAAGACGAGATTTAGCATATATTGGTGAGCATATAGGGAAAATGAAAATCATGGTACATGGTTAGTGACATG
This sequence comes from Ictidomys tridecemlineatus, assembly GCF_052094955.1. Lineage (NCBI taxonomy): Eukaryota > Metazoa > Chordata > Mammalia > Rodentia > Sciuridae > Ictidomys > Ictidomys tridecemlineatus. Next base: position 103,192,922 of record NC_135493.1, read on the forward strand.
TTCATTGGTAAAGCCGTTATGGAAAATGGTATGGAGGTTCCTTAAAAAATTAATGGTATAACTGTAACCAGGCATGGTGGTATACACCTGTAATCTCAGTGGCTTGGGAGGCTGAGGCAGAAGGATCACAAATTCAAAGCCAATCTCTGCAACTTAGCCAGGCCCTCAGCAACTGAGTGAGACCCTTTCTCAAAATACAAAATAAAAAGGCCCGGGGATGTGGCTCAGTAGTTAAGCACCCCTTGGAGATTTTAGATATAGATATGGATATAGATATACTCTGCCATATGATCCATCAACCCTTCTGGATATATACCCTGTTTTAGTCACCTTTTTCACTGCTGTGACTAAAAGATCTGACCAGAGCAATTTAAAAGGAGGAAATGTTTATTTGGGGGCTCATGGTATCAGTGGTCTTAGTCCATGGACAGCAGGCTCCATTTCTTAGGGCTAAGTTGATGTTGAACATCATGGCAGAATGTGTAATGGAGGGAACCAGCTCACATGATCATCGGGAAGCAGAGAGAGAGGTCTCCACTTGCCAGATACAAATATATACCCAAAGCCACACCCCCAATTCCCACCCCCTCCAATCATATCCTACCACTTCAGTTATCACTCAGTTAATTCTTTTCATGGGATTAATTCACTGATTGGGTTAAGAGACTCTTACAACCCAATCATTTCTCCTCTGAACCTTCTTGCATTGTTTCACATGTGAGCTTCTGGGGGACACCTCACATCCAAACCATAACATATCCAAAAGAAATGAAATCAGCACCTTGTAGAAGTATCTGTGCTCCCATGTTTATTGTAGCATTGTTCTTCATACAGAGAAGCAACCTAAGTATCTGTTGATGGATAAATGAATAAAACACTATAGTATGCATATATATGTGTGCCATACATATACACATATATAACTATATATGTGTATGTATATATACATGTGTGTATATATGTACACATATATATACACATGGGATCATGTGAGTTTATCATATTATTAGTTAGATTACTATGTTATAGATATTATGATATAGGAGGTTTTATAGATATGTAACCTCATTTACTCATGTGAATTTCTTTCAAGAATATTTATTATAATCTTTTTTGCAAAGGAAGATCTTAGTAAAATTGAAAAATTTAAAAAATTAAAGCATAATTGTTAGTTTATAACATAGAAAATAGCAAATAAGAATGGACAGATGTCTCTCTATTGCTATATAATTAAGGAAATGAGAGGGATGTGTGGCATAGCCCTCAGAGTATAGAATAAGGATTTATCAGAGAATGTTTATCATGGAACTTCCCTTCAATAGTATCTAAAGAGAGTACTAATTACAATTTGAATGTTCTAGAAAGAGGTGCAGAGCTGATGACTCCTAACCTAATTTAGGGAGGAGTAGATAGACACTGCGTTATTTAGCATTTAATTTCTTACTTCTTCTCTGATTTCCATTACAAAAGACTGCTAAATGAAAGTTTTAACTTTCTAGCCTTCTCAGCAGCTGGGGTGGCAACATGATATAACTCTGGCTGGGAATCACTTCTTTTTCTAAAAAAAAAAAATGTCAAAGCTACACCAGTAGAAGAAAATTCCTTCATTTTTTCCATTTTACCTTCTTTTTGCCTGGAATTACAGACATGATATTTAAAGACACAGCAGCCATATTGCACCTTGAGATAGTAAGTATGAGGATGGTAGCCTGAATGGTGGAGGAGAAATGAGATGTAATCTCTGATGATAAGGTTGAGAAGCTGGATGGTCTACTTTCTTAATACGTGAAAAAGACTAATCTTCCAACAATTTAACCTACACTTGTAAAATTATCTGTTCTTTTGGGTGGTGATACTCCTATAGAGGGCTTCCTTTAGGTGAACACTTTTAACCTGAGACATAAAGAATTAATATGAGTTTGATCATTGATATGGTGAAGATGGAGGGGGTGAGATGGGGGAAAACAGGCAGATAGAGCACCTGAGTTTGAATTCTAATTACTTCAATTACTAGGACTACTTTCAGCAAGTGCTTATCAATTACATTATCAATGAAATGAGATAGTAACAGTGCTGCCCTCATATGCTTATTTTCAGTATTAAATGAGAAAATACAAAGCACCACAATGGGTCTTAGAAAATAATAAGCACTTTCTTCTTACTCATATTTTTTTATTTCTATAATTATGATCTTGTATATACCTACTTATTATAATATTCTCACATGTTAACCTATGAAGAAAAATTAGTGAGATTATCAGTTTGGATTTCTCTGAAAGGAATTCCTTGTCATGGCATAGAGCTGCCAAACACGTGGAAAAGAACTCCAGGAAACACTCTTCCAATCCATGTTAATTCTTCTCCATGTTCAAGAAAGAAAGAAAGGAAACTGGAGCCTAGTCATTTCCTGACACTGTTTTTCATGGAATTGTATAATATTAAAATTATTTATGTAAGTGCACATATGGTATAATTAACCAACACTTTTATATTTATATAATAAATACTGACTAATAAGAGAGAATTGTCCACAATAACTGAATTATCATTTTGCTCCAACACTTAATCTGTCTGGTTTTCAGAAAATTTATAGCTTTTCAGCTATCATGCATTCATAAAATGAAAACAGGAAATCCTTTGCTCATTAGGCTATTTCTTTGCCACTTTTCCTGTATTTGTCATCTTCCCAATTCATTATAAACTCCTTGAGGACAGAAATTAAATCATGCTTCCTGGTTATTTTCTACCAGCACAGTGTAGTAACTTACATTAAATCCATGTTTAATGGGTGTTAATGATTTTTGACTCCCCCCACCAAATCTTGTTTGAGGGATCTGACCTTAGTCACTTTGCTTTGGGAGGGCTAGTCAAGGCCCTTAGAGAAATATTTATTACTTTCCCTTGCATGTGCACCAATACAGGGAAGATTTCAATAATGCTGCAGTAGAGATGAATAGATCATACCTGTAATGGAATACTGTAGTTAAAATGGGCCTCCAGAAAGTTTTGCCTTAAAACATTTAGCTATTTTCCACAGCATGGTACCTGCTATGGATAAAAATTTAATGCTGCTATTAATAATGAGTGCTTTGTTCTTGCATTTGTGCTTCAAATGCCTTGTGATGATTAAAAGAGAAGGGTAGCCTCTTAAAAAAATACATCTCAAAAGATTGGAGTTTCAAACCAAAGACTCTAACACCAAAATATCCCAGATCCTTGTTTGCCCTGACTCAATGATGAGATAGACACAAGGATCTGAGACTAACAGAAAAGGATTCCAGTGTTCTTATTCTGCAGTGAAGCCCATTTGCTAGAGATGGGCAGGTTGATGGGTATAGCCTGTTTGGTGGGTAAGCATTCATATCAATGCTCTTATTTTACTAAGATTGAGTTTTTTATAGAAGAGAAAACTTTATTGTTATAAGAGTCCTGGAAGACTCGTTCTGCAATTCTATTACTTCAAGTCAAGAGCTGCTTGATACACAAATTAAGCTGCAATTATACATTCATTGGTTCAACATTGTTTGGGCCATATCAGATTCACTTATGACCTAAATAAAAATCTTAAATATATTTACATTCTAGAAGGTAAGACACATCCTAATTATCTGGTGATTTTATGCATGCATGTATGTGTGTGTGTGTGTGTGTGTGTGTGTGTGTGTATGTGTTTGCATGTTTACACACACATAATAACTGAAAAATATAATTGTGATGTATATGTAATAATGATTACAAACGCCAGAAGTTTATTTATTTATTTGATCATTTCTTTTCTCATTTATCAAATGTGGCAAATAATGCTGCCCTCAGATTTGCTATAAAGATAAAATGAAAATAGATTATTTGCATAAAGCACTCATCTCAGATAATCACTTTTAATTTTATAAAGTCCTTTCATTCAACAAATCCAATAAGTGCTTGATTACCAGCACCTAGTGAATATCATTGTTGTTTATATGTAAGATCCTTTTGCCCCATGACCCTCTCTCCAATTTCAAGCATTCTAAACTTGATTGAATTAAGAGATGCTTAAAATTAAGAGACTTCTGGGTCTGTTGATAAGGGTATTTCCAGAAATGAATGACATGTGGGACAACAAACTGAGAAGTGATTGTCCCTGAATGTCAGCACCACAGTCCAAAATAGGTTGGGGGTTTATATGGAACCAAAGGGGCAGAACGAGAAAGCTGATGCAGATGCAAGCTCCATTCTTATTGAGTGGGTGCTTGTACTACTTCTGTGATCACCTGAGGACATCAGACTCCAACTCCATCACTCTTCCAAAGAGGACTCTGACCAGCAACTCTGTAAGGAGTTTCCAGGCCTTCATTCCTGGACTGGAGATGCATCACTTGGTCTCTCCTGTTCTGAGACCACAACTTCTTGGATTGAGCAACTACTGGTTCCTTTAGCGCTCCAGCCTGCAGATAGCCATTGTGGGACTACCTACTTTTTGATTCCATAAGCCAATCTAATAAAATTCCCTTTTATAATCATATATACATATATGTACATATATATGATTATATGTATAAATATAATTAATTCAACCTGTCTCAGAGTTTGAGTTTCAAAGTGACTTTTCTTGTTTGTTTTTTGCCTGTAGTAGGGAAATTTTAAAACATTTTAGCATTTATTTTTGTTTGCACTCAGTTTTATTAAAATTTAATATATAAACTCTTAAACACACAAATCTTTCTAAAAAGATTTATTAGTGGATATTAATTATATAGAATTTTATTGTTGTATATTTGTACATGCTCATAATATAATTTGATGAATTTCATTCTGTAGTACCTCTCCTTGCCTTCCCATCCTTCCTTCCCTGATCCTGTTCCTCTACTCTCCTTACTGGTCTCCCATACGATGTATGTTTGTGTGTGTGAGGGGGAATGTGTGTGTTTGTGGTACTGGAAATTGAATCCAATGATGCTCTACCACTGGGCTACATCCTCAGCCCCTTTTTATGTTTTTTTTTTTTAATTTTGAGACTGGATCTCTCTAAATTGTTAAGGATCTTGCTAAATTGCTGAGTGGCCATAGACTTGTAATCCTCCTGTCTGTCTCATCCTTCCAAATTACTGAGATTATAGTCATGTACCATCATACCACGTTCCCTTCTATTTTCATGAGATACATATATGTTTTTATTTTCTACCTTTCACATGAAAGAAAACAGCACACTTGTCCTTCAAATCTGGTTTATTTTTTTAATATTATGCTCTCCATCCATTTTCCTGTATATAACATAATTTCATTATTCTTTATAGGTGAATAAAACCCGTGTGTGTGTGTGTGTGTGTGTGTGTGCGCGTGCACGTGTGTGTGACATTTTCTTTATCTATTCATTTATTGATGGACACCTAGACTGATTCCTTGACTTGACTGTTGTGAATTTTGCTGATATAAACCTGAGAATGCATGTATCTATAAAGAATACTGTCTTTAATTTTTTTGAATAGATACCAAGAATAGTATAGGTGGGTGCTATGGTATTTTCGCTTTTAACTTTTTTGAAGAATCCATACTGATATCTATAGTGGCTTAAAACACACAAATTTTAAGCATACAAAATCAGTTTTGGAAAATGTCTGCAACTATCTATCCAACACCTAAATCAAATAAGCAGTATTTTTATCATCCCACAGTGTTCTCTTTTTGGCCTTGTCAATCTCCTGGCAGAGATAACTGTATCTGATTTTTTCACTATTGATTCCATTTACCTCTTCTTACAAATACTTGTAATTTAATTCAATATTAAATTCAAATTTTAATAGATATCCAGATACTCAAATTTGCTACCTATTCTTGTGTTTTTCATAGAAATTTGTCCATTTTATCTAACATTGAGTTTATTGGTTATAAAGTAGCTCTAAATATTCTTATTATATATTTTTTTAAAATATATTTTTTTAGTTGTAGATGGACACAATATCTTTATTTGTTTATTTTTATATGGTGCTTGGGATAGAACCCAGGGTCTCATACATGAAAGGCAAGCACTCTACCACTGAGCTACAGCCCCAGCCTTCTTATTAGATTTTTGATGTCTGTAGTCTCTATAATGATAATCCATCTTTAATTTATGATATTGGTGTTTTATGTTATTCTTTTTCCTAGATCTTGGTTTGAAAATTCTATGATTATTGTGGGAATAATATTCTCTATATATCAATTAGATCAATATCATTAATAGTGCTGAATTCTTCTGTATTATTGCTATTTGTCACTTTCTATTAGCTACTCTGAGAGAGTAGTATTACAATCTACAAATATTATTGTTGTTTACCTATTTTTTCTGTCAATTTTTCCAAAAGAATTTTCTGCTATATTACTAGTTACATATATATATTTAGGGATACTATTGCTTCTTCTTTTTTTAATTAAAGCAGTATAGTTGTGCATAGTAGTCAGGTTCATTTTTACAAAATCATATATTCATGTAATTACATTTGAATCCCCATTTCCCACTTCTTTCCATCCCCTCCTTTTCCGACTCTTCTCCTTCCTCTACTCTACTGATCTTTCTTTCACTCACTTATTTATTGATTTTTGATTGTTTCTTTCTAAATATATGTAAAAGTGAAATTCCCTGTTACATATTTATGTAAGCACATAACACAATTTCATTAAATTCATCACATATTTTCTCCACTTTCCCATCTCTCCTCCCTCCCTCTCAATCTCCTTCTTTGACTCCATTATATCTTTATAATCCCCCTCCCCTTCCTTATTTTCCTTATTTTGCTCTAGCTTCCACATATGATGGATACATTTGACCATTGATTTTCTGTCTGGTTATTTTACTTAGCATGATGTTTTCCATTTCCATTCATTTACTGGCAGATACCATTATTTCTGTTTTCTTTATGACTAGGTAAGACTCCATTGTGTACATACACATTTTCTTGATCCATTCATCTACCGACAGGGTTTTGGATTGATTCCATAATTTGGCTATTATGAATTGTGCTGCTATGAACATTGAGGTGGCTGCATTGCTATAGTATACTGATTTTAGTTCTTTTGGATAAATACCAAGGAGTGGGATAGCTGGGTCATATGGTGGTTCCATTCTTATTTTTTGAGGAAACTTCATAGTTCTTTCCAGGGTGTTTGTATTAATTTGCAGTCAACAATATATGAGTATACTTCTTTCCCCATATCCTCACTAGCAATTATTATTATTTGTGTTTTTGATAATTCCCCTTCCACTATACTGAGATGAAATCTTCATGTTGTTTTTATTTGCATTTCTCTGATTGCTAGAGATGTTGAACATTTTTTACATATATTTGTTGGCCACTTATGTTTCTTCTTTTGAGAAGTTTCTGTTTAGTTCTTTTGCCCATTTATTGATTGGGTTATAAGTTTTTGCTGCTATTTTTTTAGTTCTGTATGTATTCTGGTTATTAATCCCTGGTCATAAGAGCAACTAGCAAAGATTTTCTCCCATTTGGTAGGTTATTTCTTTACACTATTAATCATTTACTTTTATGTACAGAAGTTTGTTAATTTAATGGCATCCCATTTATTAATGTTTGGTATTATTTCCTGAGCTTTATGGGTTTTGTTAAGGAATTTGGTGCCTGCAACTATATGATGGAGTGTTGACCTTACGTTGTCTTTTAGCAGTTGCAAGGTTTATAGTCTAATTTTCAAGTCTTTGATCCATTTTGTGAAGAGTGAGAGATAGGGATGTCTAATTTCATTCTTCTGCATAAGAATATCCAATTTTTCCAGCACTATTTGATGTAAATTTTATTTTTTTTTCTGCCAACATATATTTTTGGGAACTTTGTCAAGTATTGCATGGTTATAAATATGTGGGTTCACCTCTGTGTCTTCAATTTTATTCCATTAGTCTTCATATCCATTTTTCTGTGAATACCACAGTTTTTTTAACTGCAGCTCTGTAGTATAATTTAACTTGAGATCAGGTATTGTGTGGCCTCCTGTACTGTTTTTCTTTCTCAGGATAGCTTTGGCTATCTCAGCCTCTTATTCCTAGAGATGAATTTAAGGACTACTTTTTGTATTTCTGTAAAGAAAGTCATCGGTAATTTGAAGGGGATTGCATTGAATCTGTATATTGGTTTTAGTAATATGGCCATTTTGATAATATTAACTCTGTCTATTTAAGAAAATGGAAGTTCTTTCCATCTTCTAAGGTATTTTTCAATTTCTTTCTGCAGAATTCTATAATTTTAATTGTAGAAATCTTTCCATTTCCTTGAATAGATTAATTCCCCAATTTTTCGAGGTGATCATGAAAAGTGATGGTTTTCCTGATTTCTTTCTCAGCAGAATCACTGTTGGAGTACAGGAAAGTTTTTTTTTTCTTAATGAGTGTTGACCTTGTATCCTGCTTCTTTGCTGATTTCATCAGCTTTAGAAGTTTCTGGTGGACTTTTTTGTGTCTTCTAGATACAGGATCATGTCATTGGCAATCAGAGATCATTTGACTTCTTTTCCTATTTATATCCTTTTAATTTCCTTCTCTTGCCTGATTATTATGACTAGAGTTTCAAGAGTTATATTAAATAGAAGTGGTAAGGAATCAATATCCTTTTATTATTTCTGATCTTAGAAAAAATGCTGTCAGTTTTTCTCCATTTAGTAAGTTGTTGGATTTGGATTTGCCAAACTTTTATAAATTTTATAATAACTTTTTTTATAATATTGAGGTAAGTTTCTTCTTCAAAGGGCTTGTGTAGCTCCATATCTGTGGCTTTGTTGGTTGCAGCCTAAGTGGCCTTTCTGTTGGCTTGTCTCTGCTCAATTCTTGCAACTTTCCTAGGATGATGTCCCACGTTACTGACCTTTCTTAATTTCAGGGGTCTCCACTGGAGCTTTGGCTTCCTCCTCAAATCTCCACACCTTGCCTTCTTAGGAAGTGCCTGCAGGGATTCCAACTCTGATACACTTTGCCTGGCTTCCAAGGCCTTCCTTTGAAATCCTTGTGAATGCCTCCATGATCCCCCTAACTTCAGCATCCTGCATTCCTGCAGAGCTAGCACCACATGGTTAATGCCAAGGGATCCTGGCTTTAGCATCCTCTAAGTTTCTGGGTGGCTGAGCACTTTGAAAAAACTTCCTAGGCCCCCTTGTGCAAGAAGGATTCCCCATTGGTCTCTTAAGAGAATTTTCACTTTTAATCCCTTGAGCCTGAGATGGGTGTGATCTTGCCAGCCCCTCTGATGCCTTCAAGCCATCTTTCTTATTGTCTCTGGGCAAAGTATTTAGCATTTCTCTAGTAGTGCAACTTCCTTAGCTCCAGTTTTACTCCCAACTTTCAAGTTCAAGTTTTTCAAATCTTTCTGCACTGCTTTCTGTAATATCCATGCCACTGCCTTAATGCTATTCTGCCTACACATTTCTTCTATGAGATTAAGAAGTCCATTACTTTTAAAATCAACTTCACAGAAAGTCTCAGGGCACAGGTAAAATGTAGACAACTTTTCAACCAGAACATAACACAAATGGCTTCTAGTTCAATTACTAATAGTGTCCTTTTTTTTCTAAAGCTTATTGAGCCCTTTCTTGGTATCCATGGGTGGACCTGAGGATCCCCTTTGGTAATTCCTTCTTGGAGCCTGGTTGTTGGCTTGGTGATTTTATCTCCCCAATTCTGTGTGATGAAGTAATGTTGAGTCTTAGGAGTGACTAGATCATGTGTGGAGGAGATTTTGGTGTTACTTGGCTGAGTTGTGAGTACTGATTTTTATATATATTTTTAGTTGTGGATAGACACCATACCTTTATTTATTTATTTATTTATTTGTTTGTTTGTTTGTTTATTTATTTATTTAATGTGGTGCTGAGGATTGAACCCAGGGCAAATGCTCTACCACTGAGCTACAACCCCAGCCCCAGGATCTCTACTATTTGAACTTGAAGTGTCCTAATCACTTTCCAATCCCTCTTACAGGAAGGGGTCCTAGGAATAGTACTAATGTTATCAAAAGTTGTACAACCTTAAGATAAATTTCCAGTGTCTGTTTTGAGATCTATAGATTAATTGCCACCTGTATAGGAATGGAGGGGCCAGCATTTAGCATGAGCACCACCAGCAAAATACCATGAACTAGTTCAGGAGTTACAGACCAGGTATTTATTATATTGTTTACTATATTAGTAATTACAACAACATGTATAGGATAGGAATTATCTAATCTATATATTTCTATTATTTAATGAGATTACAGTTTCTTGTGGCAAGAGAAAATAGGATAGGAAGGGAAGAGACAATTTGAAATAGTTAAAAAATAGTGAGCATAGACAAGTCAAGAGATAGGTAGCAAAGATTGATTGTAAAGAAGGAGGAATATAAAACTAAAAGTAGTGAAAAAAGAGAGAGGGAGAGGAAACAGGAAAATTTGTTAGTCAGGGAAGACATTAATGAAGGGATAATAAGAGGGGCAAAAACCAAGATGCAAACAAATAAGAAAAATGTAAGATCAAAACAACTCAAACAAACTTATATACCCAACCCGTGTCAAACCAAGACTAAATAACAATTGGGCACAGAATAAAGCAATTAAAGTGAAAGTAAAATAATATATATTATTAATAATAATATATATATTTTAAATCCAATATGTTTGCTTTCCTCATGTAGTTGCTAGACCTTGGAGCCAGGTGGCAAGGCTGTCTATAGTAGATCTCAACTTCTTGCTCCCCAGTATAAGGAAGGATAGCCTGGGGAGTGCTGACAAATTGTGAATTCCTTTAGCAGGGATGATACAGAGTTCTAAATGGAAGTTCCACTAGTTGGATTTTAGTTTGGGGTAAATTTTTGAACTATTTTGGTGGGTATTTGAGATTTGATCCATGTCTCCTATTGGAAAGATACTGGTCTCTATAGGACATCTTGATCTCCAGGGCTTCCAGTAAAATCCACTTTTAAAGCATATGCACTAAATCTGCACTAGTTCATTGCTATGGATATGAATTACTGGATATTCATCCTGGAGTGCAGATGTTCCTGTGTTGCCAATTTAGGCAGCTTCCCAATAGTTCTGATGGGGCTCCAGCAACAAAGGGAGCTTTCTCCCCTTGGTGTCTGGAACCTATATGATCCACATACAATTTCCTTTCTGCCTCTTTCAGTCACTATGGTTTAGGGACACTCTTGGAAACATCAGGTGACTGCTGGCAACTTCTTTTATGAGTTTCCAATTTCTTGTTTCTGCTGGCTGCTGTGCGGTGCTTATAGATGATGGTTCCTGCATCAGCATCCAGGAATATTTTGTGTGCCAGCAATCTGGGTTCCTGCTAAACTATCTGTTTCTGCAGTGAATGATTTTTCAGTGTTTTTCACTGAATTGCTTTCCCCACTGACTCAGTGTCAATTAAGATCAGCCTTCCATATGGTCATGGTAGCACAAGCCTGTATTCCCAGAGGCTTGGTAATCTGAGACAGAAAGATTGCAAGTTCAAAAGCTAGCCTCAGCCATTTAGCAAGGCCCTATGCAGCTTAGCAACTTAGTGAGAATCTGTCTCAAAATAAAAAGAACAGGATGTGGCTCAGTGGTGGAGAACATCTGGGTTCAGTCCCTGGTTTAAAAAAAAAAAAAACAGCCTTCCTCTCTAACCTCAAGCCAATTTTTTTTCTTTATTATTATTTTTTTTATTTATTTTTTTATTGTTGGTCGTTCAAAACCTTACACAGTTCTTAATACATCATATTTCACAGTTTGGTTCAAGCAGGTTATGAACTCCCAACTTTACCCCGTATACAGATTGCTGTATCACATCAGTTACCCTTCCACTGATTGACATATTGCCTTTCTAGTGTCTGATGTATTCTGCTGTCAGTCCTATTCTCTACTATCCCCCTTCCCCTCCCCTCCCCTCCCCTCCTCTTTTCTCTCTCTACCCCTTCTACTGTAAATCATTTCTTTCATTTGTATTATCTTGTCTTACCCCTCCATTACATAGTTCTTGATATATCATATTTCACATTTTGATTCAAGTGGGTTATGCACTCCCATTTTACCCCTTATACAGCTTGCAGAATCACATCAGTTACACTTCCATTGCTTTACATATTGCCACCCTAGTGTCTGTTGTATTCTGCTGCCTTTCCTATCCTCTACTATCCCCCCTCCCCTCCCCTCCCCTCCCCTCTTCTCTCTCTACCCCCCCTACTGTAATTCATTCCTCCCCCTTGTATTATTTTTCCCTTTCCCCTCTCTTCCTCTTGTATGTAATTTTGTATAACCCTGAGGGTCTCGTTCCATTTCCATGCAATTTCCCTTCTCTCTCCCTTTCCCTCCCACCTCTCAACCCTGTTTAATGATGGTCTTCTTCCCTAGTCTGTTCTTAATTACTCTCCTTATATCAAAGAAGACATTTGGCATTTGTTTTTTAGGGCTTGGCTAGCTTCGCTTAGCATAATCTGCTCTAATGCCATCCATTTCCCTCCAAATTCTATGATTTTGTCATTTCTTAATGCAGAGTAATACTCCATTGTGTATAAATGCCACATTTTTTTTATCCATTCGTCTATTGAAGGGCATCTAGGTTGGTTCCACAGTCTTGCTATTGTGAATTGTGCTGCTATGAACATCGATGTAGCAGTGTCCCTATAGCATGCTCTTTTTAGGTCTTTAGGGAATAGACCGAGAAGGGGGATAGCTGGGTCAAATGGTGGTTCCATTCCCAGCTTTCCAAGAAATCTCCATACTGCTTTCCAAATTGGCTGCACCAATTTGCAGTCCCACCAACTATGTACAAGTGTACCCTTTTCCCCACATCCTCGCCAGCACTTATTGTTGTTTGACTTCGTAATGGCTGCCAATCTTACTGGAGTGAGATGGTATCTTAGGGTGGTTTTGATTTGCATTTCTCTGACTGCTAGAGATGGTGAGAATTTTTTCATGTACTTGTTGATTGATTGTATGTCCTCCTCTGAGAAGTGTCTGTTCAAGTCCTTGGCCCATTTGTTGATGGGATTATTTGTTATCTTATTGTCTAATTTTCTGAGTTCTTTATATACTCTGGATATTAGGGCTCTATCTGAAGTGTGAGGAGTAAAGATTTGTTCCCATGATGTAGGCTCCCTATTTACCTCTCTTATTGTTTCTTTTGCTGAGAAAAAAACTTTTTAGTTCGAGTAAGTCCCATTTGTTGATTCTAGATGTTAACTCTTGTGCTATGGGTGTCCTATTGAGGAATTTGGAGCCCGACCCCACAGCATGTAGGTCGTAGCCAACTTTCTCTTCTATCAGATGCTGTGTCTCTGATTTGATATCAAGCTCCTTGATCCATTTTGAGTTAACTTTTGTGCATGGCGAGAGAAAGGGATTCAATTTCATTTTGTTGCATATGGATTTCCAGCTTTCCCAGCACCATTTGTTGAAGATGCTATCCTTCCTCCATTGCATGCTTTTAGCCCCTTTATCAAATATAAGAAAGCTGTAGTTTTGTTGGTTGGTTTCTGTGTCCTCTATTCTGTACCATTGGTCCACCCACCTGTTTTGGTACCAGTACCATGCTGTTTTTGTTACTATTGCTCTGTAGTATAGTTTGAAATCTGGAATCGCTATACCACCTGATTCACACTTCCTGCTTAGTATTGTTTTTGCTATTCTGGGTCTTTTATTCTTCCATATGAATTTCATGATTGCTTTCTCTATTTCTACAAAAAATGCCGTTGGGATTTTGATTGGCATTGCATTAAACCTATAGAGAACTTTTGGTAATATCACCATTTTGATGATGTTAGTTCTGCCTATCCATGAACAGAGTATATTTTTCCATCTTCTAAGGTCTTCTTCAATTTCTCTCTTTAGGGTTCTGTAGTTTTCATTGTATAAGTCTTTCACCTCTTTTGTTAGGTTGATTCCCAAGTATTTTATTCTTTTTGAGGATATTGTGAACGGAGTGGTTGTCCTCGTTTCCATTTCAGAGGATCTGTCGCTGATATACAGGAATGCCTTTGATTTATGCGTGTTGATTTTATAATCTGCCACTTTGCTGAATTCATTTATTAGCTCTAACAGTTTCTTTGTAGACTCTTTTGGGTCTGCTAGGTATAGAATCATGTCATCTGCAAATAGTGATAATTTAAGTTCTTCTTTTCCTATTTTTATGCCTTTAATTTCTTTCGTCTGTCTAATTGCTCTGGCCAGTGTTTCGAGAACTATGTTGAACAGAAGTGGTGAGAGAGGGCATCCCTGTCTTGTTCCAGATTTTAGAGGGAATGTCTTCAATTTTTCTCCATTCAGAATGATGCTAGCCTGAGGCTTAGCATTAATTGCTTTTACAATGTTGAGGTATGTTCCTGTTATCCCTAGTTTTTCGAGAGTTTTGAACATAAACGGATGCTGTACTTTGTCGAATGCTTTTTCCGCATCTATCGAGATGATCATATGGTTCTTATTTTTAAGTCTATTGATGTGGTGAATAACATTTATTGATTTCCGTATATTGAACCAGCCTTGCATACCAGGGATGAATCCTACTTGATCATGGTGCACAATTTTTTTGATATGTTTTTGTATCCGATTTGCCAGAATTTTATTGAGGATTTTTGCATCTATGTTCATTAGAGATATTGGTCTGTAGTTTTCTTTCTTTGAAGTGTCTTTGTCTGGTTTCGGAATCAGGGTGATGTTGGCCTCATAGAATGAATTTGGAAGTTCTCCCTCTTTTTCTATTTCCTGAAATAGCTTGGAAAGTATTGGTATTAGTTCCTCTTTAAAGGTTTTGTAAAACTCTGCTGTATACCCATCCTGTCCTGGGCTTTTCTTAGATGGTAGTCTTTTGATGGTTTCTTCTATTTCCTCAATTGATATTGGTCTGTTTAGGTTGTCTATATCCTCCTGACTCAATCTGGGCAGATTATATGACTTAAGAAATTTATCGATGCCTTCACTATCTTCTATTTTATTGGAGTATAAGGATTCAAAATAATTTCTGATTGTCTTCTGTATTTCTGAAGTGTCTGTCGTGATCTTGCCTTTTTCATCCCTTATGCTAGTAATTTGAATTCTCTCTCTTCTTCTCTTCGCTAGCATGGCTAAGGGTCTGTCAATTTTATTTATCTTTTCAAAGAACCAACTTTTCGTTTTGTCAATTTTTCAATTGTTTCTTTTGTTTTGATTTCATTAATTTCAGCTCTAATTTTAATTATTTCTTGCCTTCTACTTCTTTTGCTGTTGTTTTTCTCTTCTTTTTCTAGGATTTTGAGATGAAGTATGAGATCATTTATTTGTTGTTTTTTTCTTTTTTTAAGGAATGAACTCCAAGCAATGAATTTTCCTCTTAGAACTGCTTTCAATGTGTCCCATAGATTCCGATATGTTGTGTCTGTGTTTTCATTAAACTCTAAGAATTTTTTAATTTCCTCCTTGATGTCTTCTAAAACCCATTGATCATTCAGTAACCTATTGTTCATTCTCCAAGTGATGCATGATTTTTCCTTGCTTCTTTTATCGTTGATTTTTAGTTTCATTCCATTATGATCAGATAAGATGCATGGTATTATCTCCGCTCCTTTATATTGTCTAAGAGTTGCCCTGTGACATAATATATGATCTATTTTTGAGAAGGATCCATGTGCTGCTGAGAAAAAAGTGTAGCTGCTTGATGTTGGGTGGTATATTCTATATATGTCAATTAAGTCTAGGTTGTTAATTGTTTTATTGAGTTCTATAGTTTCCTTATTCAACTTTTGTTTAGAAGATCTGTCCAGTGGTGAGAGAGGTGTGTTGAAGTCTCCCATGATTATTGTATGGTGGTCTATTAGACTCTTGAACTTGAGAAGAGTTTGCTTGATGAACACAGCAGCACCGTTGTATGGGGCATATATATTTGATTGTTATGTCTTGTTGGTGTATGGTTCCCTTGAGCAGTATGTAGTGTCCTTCTTTATCCCTTTTGATTAACTTTGGCTTGAAATCTATTTTATTTGATAAGAGAATGGACACTCCTGCTTGTTTCCGCAGTCCATATGAGTGATATGATTTTTCCCAACCTTTCACCTTCAGTCTATGTATATCCTGTCCTATCAAATGCGTCTCCTGTAGGCAGCATATTGTTGGGTCTTGTTTTGTGATCCATTCAACTAGCCTGTGTCTCTTAATTAGTGAGTTTAAGCCATATCTCAATAATAACCCTAAATGTTAACATTTAGGGTTATTATTGAGATATGGTTTGTTCTTCCAGCCATATTTGTTTATTAATGCTGCTAAACCTGATTTGTTTTCCTCTTTGATTATTTTCCCCCCTTTAGTGTCCTACCTCCCACTGTTGGTTTTCATTGTTGTTTTCCATTTCCTCTTCCTGTAGTGTTTTGCCAAGGATTTTTTGAAGAGATGGTTTTCTAGCTGCAAATTCTTTTAACTTTTGTTTATCATGGAATGTTTTAATTTCATCTTCCATCCTGAAGCTTAATTTTGCTGGATACACGATTCTTGGTTGGAACCCATTTTCTTTTAGCGTTTGAAATATGTTATTCCAGGATCTTCTAGCTTTTAGAGTCTGTGTTGAGAGATCAGCTGTTATCCTGATTGGTTTACCCCTAAATGTAATCTGCTTCCTTTCTCTTGTAGCTTTTAAAATTCTCTCCTTATTCTGTATGTTGGACATCTTCATTATAATGTGTCTAGGTGTGGATCTCTTATGATTTTGCACATTCGGCGTCCTGTAGGCTTCTAGGATTTGGGGTTCTGTCTCATTCTTCAAGTCTGGGAAGGTTTCTCGTATTATTTCACTGAATAAATTGTTTATTCCTTTGGTTTGGAGCTCTGTGCCTTCCTGTATCCCAATGACTCTTAAGTTTGGTCTTTTGATATTATCCCATATTTCTTGGATGTTCTGCTCATGGTTTCTTAGCAGACTTGCTGAGCTGTCTATGTTCTTTTCAAGTTGAAATACTCTGTCTTCATTGTCTGATGTTCTATCTTCTAAGTGATCCACTCTGCTGGTAGTATTCTAAATTGAGTTTTTAAGTTGGTTTATTGCTTCCTGCATTTCTAGGATTTCTATTTGTTTGTTTTTTATTTCCTCTATCTCCCTGTGAAATTGATCTTTTACTTCCTGGATTTGTTTATGTAGTTCCTTGTCAATGTGATCTTTCATTGTCTGATTTTGCTGTCTCACGTCTTCCTTGAGACTCCAGATCATCTGAAGCATGTATATCCTGACCTCTCTGTCTGACATTCCATCTGTTGCAGCTATTACCTCTTCTAGAGTTGAGTTGACCTGCATTGCCTGTGGTCCTTTCTTTCCTTGTCTTTTCATACTGCTGGCGTTTCTTTCTGCTTGGTGAAACTGTTGTGTTTTTGAAATTTTCCCTCTATTTATTTATATTGCTCTTGTATAGTTGAAAAGTCTCCCTTGCAGGACAGGTGGTGGCTGTGATCCTCCACCAATTGGTGCGATCCGTCTACCACGCTGGCGGGCCCTAGGTCTGCTCTGCTGGCTGGTCGAAGGTCCACCTACCCAGCAGGCGTGAGGGGCACCTCTGTCTCTCCGCAGGTTGCTGGGCCTAACCTCCCGATGGGTCCCCGGTACACCTACCTTGCAGGCACTGGGGGTGGGGCCGGCTCCGGCCCACAACAAGCCGCTGGGCCTGATCTGCCGGTGGTCACAGTCCCGCCTACCTTGCAGGCACTGGGGGAGGGGACGGTCCTGCCCCTCAGCAGGCCGCTAGGCCTGATCTGCTGGTGGTCACAGTCCCGCCTACCTTGCAGGCACTGGGGGAGGGGACGGGCCTGCCCCTCGCCAGGCCGCTGGACCTGTCTTGCTGGTGGGTCACAGGACCGCGTTCCCTGCAGGCGCGTGTGTCAGCTCTGTCTCTCGGCAGGTTGCTGGGCCTGACCTGCCCGTGGGTCGCCGGTTCTCCTACCTTCCTCAAGCCAATTTTTTAAAAAATTATTATTTATTTATTTATCTACTGGCCAGGCAGTGTCTTTTTTCTACCTGAGCTACCTGCTTACCTTCAGCCTCCATGGCTTCTGCCACTGGTGGTCAAGGTGGAGTGTCTCTAACACATTATTTCTCATGTTGTGTCCAAGTTTCTGACAATTCTGGGTCTCTATGTTTTCTTTTACAGTCCAGTATTAACTTCAGGGGAGTTCCCTTAGTTACCCACCTTATTGAGAAGCAGTCTTCCAGCTTTGTAAATCTGGTGCTAAAGAACTGCTGGGAAGTGCTTTCTTCCTTTAATCTGCTATCTTCAGTCTCCCTGCTATTGCTTCTTAATGAATCATTATAAAATGACTTTTTAATGCTTTTAGTCTAGAGGCCTATTGTGTGTTATATTTATATAACATTACCAAATTTTGCATGCTTAGTGTTTGCTTAGGATATCATTTTCCTTCCAACCAAAAATCATTTATTTTACGACTGTGCTAATTACGAGCTTTCACATGGTTAGTGTTTGCTTAGGATATCATTTTAGTTTCAACCAAAAAATATTTATTTTGCAATTATGCTTCTTTTTAAAAATTAATTAATTTATTTTAATTAGGTATATATGACAGCAGAATGCATTTTGATTCATTGTACACAATTGCAGCACAATTTTTTGTTACTCTGGTTGTACATGATGTAGTGTGGCACCATATGTGCAGTCATACAGGTACCTAGGGTAATGATGTATGACTTATTCTACCACCTTTCCTGTCCCCATTCCCTCTCCTGAAATCTCCTTCCCCTTTGCCCAAAGTTCCCCTCCCCCCATTATGGATCAGCATACACTTATCAGAGAGAACATTTGGCCTTTCATTTTTGGGGATTGGCTTACTTCACTTAGCATAATATTCTCCAACTCCATCCATTTACCTGTAAACGCCATGATTTTATTCTCTTGAAATGCCGAGTAATATTCCATTGTGTATATATACCATAGTTTCTTTATCCATTCATCTTTTGAAGGGTGTCTAGGTTACTTACACAATTTAGCTATTGTGAATTGAGCTGCTATGAACATTGATGTTGCTATGTCACTATCGTATGCTGATTTTAAGTCCTTTGGGTATAGACTGAGGAGTGGGATAGATGGGTGGAATGGTGGTTCCATTCCAAGTTTTCTAAGAAATCTCCATACTGTTTTCGAGGTTGGTTGAACCAATTTGCAGCCCTACCAGCAATAAATAAGTGTGCCTTTTCCCCCACATCCTTGCCAACACTTACTGTTGTTAGTATTCTTGATAATGGCCATTCTGACTGGCGTGAGATGAAATCTGAGCCTCTTAAGAATTAATATAAAGTTTAATCTTGTTTATTCTTATCTAAGTAATAATATAAAACTTTTAATTAAAGCATTGATTCCACTAATATTTGTACTAATATTTGATATTGTTGGGTTAATGGTTACTATTTTTCAATTTGTTTTCAATTTGTCACATTTGTTATTATTTTGTTCCCCCTTTTCTGAAATGTTTTATAATTGAGTGCTTTTAGTATTGCATTTATCTTCTCTGTTGACACCTTAACTATAACTTTTTTATTTTTAGTTACTTGTTTGCATATTATAACATGCATCTATAACTTATCATGACACAAATTTAATTAAATTTAGAACACTTCAATATAATATAAAAAACTTATTATGATTTAATTCCATCTGATTTTCCATTAATTTTGCTATTGTTATGTATTTTACTTCTCTTTTATTTTATTTGTTCTTTTTAGGTATATATGACAGTATAGTGTATCCTGATATACATACATGGAGTATAACATATTCTAATTAACATCCCATTCTGTGTTTGTTCATGATGTGAAGTTTCACTGGTCATGTATTCCTATATGAACATAGAAAAGTATGTATTATTCATTCTACTCTCTTTCCCATTCCCATGCCCCCCTCCTTCCATTCATTCTACTTTATCTAATCCAATGAACTTCTATCCTTGCCCCACATTGTGTTAGTAACCACATATCAGAGAGAACTTTTGCTTTTAGTTTTTTGGGATTGGCTTATTTCACTTAGAATGAGAGTTTCCAGTTCCATCCATTTACTGGAAAATGCCACAATTTCATTTTTCTTCACAGCTGAGTAATATCCAAGATTGTATATATATAAAACATTTTCTTTATCCATTCATCTGTTGAAAGGCACCTAAGTTGGTTCTGTAGCTTAGCTATTGTGGACTGAGCTTCTATGAACATTGGTGTGGCTGCACTGTACTATGTACTGAACTATGTACTATGTGCATATGTGGCTGTACTATGCTGATTTTAACTCTTTTTAATATATACTGAGGAATGAGATAACTGGGTCAAATGGTGGTTCCATTCTAAGTTCTTCAACTCTTGTAAATGACATAATATTATGTTACTATTTTTAAGCAACTAGTAGCTATTTATAAAATTTAAGAAAAAAAGATAAATATATTTTATTTTTATTCATAAAATGATCCTGAAGAATACTTTTCTTAGATGTGAGTTTCCATATGGAACAGTTTCCAATTAGAATGAAGATCTTCCTTTAACATTTCTTAAAGTGAAGATCTGCTGAGTAATAATTGTTTCAGTTCCCATCTCTTGAAAAAGTATTTAGCCTTTTCACTAATACAGAATTATAACTTGCCTGTTCTTTTCCTTGAGCACTTTACAGAGGCCCTTCTACTATCTAGTGGCTTCCTTTATTTCTGATGAGAAGTTATCTCTATCCTCTTTCTCATATGTTTATTGTCTTTTTTCTCCTTCAGCTTATTTGAAGGCTTTTCTCTTTGTCCTTTTGTTCTTAGCACTTTGACTTCATATGTCTAACTATTGTCTTATTTGCATTAATCTTGTTAGTGAGCTTCCTAAATTTGTACATTGTTTTTCTTCAAATTTGGAAAATGTTCAACCATTAGTTTTCAGACATTTTTTCCCTGTCCATTCTTTCTTTGTTATCCTTCTGAAAATCAAGCTACATATTTCAGTACAGTGTATATAATTCCTACTCACCGATGTTTTCTTTTTCCCTTGGTGGTTCCTTTTGCATCTGTTTTACTATGTCTCAAATGTATTTATTTTTCCTTCCTTCTACCACATTCAACAATGATTTCATCATTTTAATGATGTGTATATTGAAATTTTAATATCTTCCTGAATTCACCCATCTCTTTATTCATTCAAATTTTTAAAGAAATTATTTAATAAATTCATTATATTTCTCTAATGTAATTGCGTGCTAATTTCAGGATGTGTGACATCTGTGTGTCTACTTCCAATGACTGTTGTTTTTATATTTCCCGATTATGGATTATATTTTACTGCTTAAATTTTTATTATATGTCAAATTTTATATGTAATAAATAAAGGATGAGTTTTAATGCATTTTTGTTTTCTTATCCTGAAAAGGAGATTATTTTTCTTTAAAAGGCAGTCAAGGAAAAGGGCTTGTAGTACAATTTCACCAAGGATTGGTATAAGAGAGACTTGAGATAATTTAAATTAACTAATTTCAAATGGAAATTAGGAGATTCACATGGGTCTTCAGTCTGATCCTCAACTTTAACCTTATTAGGATTTGAACTAGAATGACATTCACATATAACTTTTTTTTCAAATTGCCCTTTGAATTTAGTGCCAGCAGGGTCCTAAAATCCAAGCACCAGAAGCTATACAACTCTGTGTTATAGCCTTACTTCTGCAAATTTTGCAACTTACTCTTCTGCATAGTCTGCAAAATGGTTAGGGCATGAAATGGAAATTCTCAGATGGAACCAAGTGATTTATTTTGCATTTGGGCTCTTCCAAATTCTAATCAATTCATTCAGCCAACCATGTCATTAAAAACTCAGTTGTATTTTCCTTATCCTTAAAGTCTCTCCATCTCTGTCAAGTCTACTCTGAAAACATAACCTTCAGAGGCACTTGCTTCCAAGTATGGAAGTATCTGTAGCTCTTTGTTCACCAGTGAAGAGCTCATCTATCTCTGGAATTCAGTTCAATAAGACTTCTCAGAATTCACTATTATTCAAAAGCTATATAGATGTATGTTGAGTATATTATTTTATTGTATATAGTTTTTAATTAGCCCTATTACTTGATCTTTCACATTCTTCTACATATTGCATTGGAATGGAATGTCAAAATAGATATTTGAATTTCTTGAAAAGAAAACACATTGAGTAAAAGTTGATAGAGGAGGTCTCAAATTTTAAAGTGCTTTTGAGGAGCAAAGCGAAAATATATCCTGTAAACAGTCAATTTGAGAAGTATGCCTTACAGTTTCCAGCATTAGATTTTATCAACATTCTGAGAGAGGAGAGTCAGAAGGGAAGTGAAAGAGTTGGACTCTCAGAGTTTCCTGAAAAGAGTTTAATTCAGCTTCAAAACAACTGAATCAATGGAATCCTGGGTGGGATGATAAACTCTCTAAAATCTAAATATGAAGGATATGGATACATAATACCTGTGTGAAATTTAACAGAGATTTTCTAAGCTATTATAGTGTAGTTTCCATAAAGAAGTAGCAGTAGGCATTATCTGGGTAGTCAGGATCTGAGACAAAGCATGTGAGTCTCCAACAGTTCCCCTGAGTTGCATTTAAAATACCCAAGAGAACATTTAAAAATTGTGCATACTCTGAGAAAGGTGTGAAATTGGAACAAAAAGTTCTCAGAATATACATAGTCTTGTGTGGAAGAGACTGTTAAGAGCTCAACAATAATCAATCATGTGTTTTCCAGACATCATTGCTATTAATATGACTGTGTATATACTTCGGCCAGAGGACAGATCAGGTGGCCAAGTATTAGGTGTCTGCACCCACATTATCTTTCTGGTATGGCATTAGAAACTATATTCTAAAGACAGTAGCACAAGAGAAAAGGAAAATGGATCTTTCTATCACTTGTTGAAAGACAGCTTCCCAGGAGAGTCCAGACCAAGAATAATATTAGATTTTACATGAGCAAAGAATAAACATTTATTCTTGTAAGCCACTGAGATTTCATATTTTATTTGTTGTTTCAGTACAGCTTAGCCTAGTTTTAATCAAAATGTGATTCACAGAACAGTTCTGGTCTGCAAGCTGTTTGATGCCAATCTACGAAAAATGAAGTACAGAAGTTGAGAGAAAAGTTTTTAGAAACTTTTATGGCAATTTGAAAAAGAAACTTTGTGTCTGTTGAATTTAGCTTTTTAAAAAATCTAGGTTTAGATTTTGTTTTTAATCAGCTTTTTAAAAATATTCACTCTTCTAGTAATTTATCTTTATTGTATTTTACAAAAGTCTTAGTCTGTAACAGACTGAAAATAATAAAAACTGGTTCTTCACCACTGTGAGTCTGATAAATGCTGACTTATTCTAACCTAATATACAAAAATAAAATCAGGGATATCTTAGGAATAGATCAGGAAGGACTAGACACCAGATATTTCTCTCTGAAGGAAGAACACCACATAGACCTTTTGAAACACAGGCGCTTTTTATGTGGAGGAAAAAGGAAACAGTGTGATTTAACTGTTTTAAATCCTAAAATAAATGTGTAAACAGAAGTCTAGGGTAATGTTTTCTACCTTAAAATAAAATAATATATAACATATAAAATAAATTCAATTATAGGGAAAATAAATAAAATTATATATATGTGTATATATATATATATATATATATATATATATATATATTCCACATTTGAGTTCTACAGCATGACCATTTTATGTCTAATATATTTCTGCAATTTTTGAGATGTCTACATCTTATCTCATCACTGGAATATTTAAAACTGGAATATTGGTAGAGACATTCAGTATGAGTCTCCTAGAGAGCATATCTTTTTAATAAGCTATTCAAATTTCTTTTCTGGAAAGGGACTTTTCATTGTCTGAATACAGAGATGGATGACAAAGATCTTTCCCTTTTCATTTTCATTGTTGATGAGTTCTTATTGTAAGGCAATTATAATGCTGTGCAATCTCACAGGTTTTTTAGCTACCCATCCTTATAGTCCTTTATGAGGGGCAGTTATAACACTGGATTCTGAGAATTTAGCAGCCTATCTTTACCTGTCCTTATGAAAATACAATCCCAAAACTATGAAATCTTGTGAAATTTCAAACTGCTGATTTACCTTCAACAAGAAGTGCAAGACTCATGGAGGAGATTTACAATGTTGGATTGGTGGTAGTCAATGTGGTTATCACTCCTAATTCCTCCAAAGGCTAAGGAATATGTTTCTCAGAACCATCTTCACTCTGTAGTCTCTAGAGTGTACTACCACAAGAGAGAAACTTGTGAGAGTTGGAAGGTAGAAATGAAGCAGAAGATATTATTACTCAACATATCATGACAATCATATTGAGCAGGCATCTAGTTCAAGATCACTCTGCAGGCTCTCACTTTGTAGCAGCAGAAGTCTCTTGAGACTTGCCCAGAACTGGCAACTTCTTCACACACTCCAGATCCTTACATTTATTTCATATACTTATTTCTTTAGACCTTCAGCTGCATCCTTCCAGACTTTCACTCCCCTAATTCTCCTAATCCCTACTTGCTATATGTAACCACTTAGATTCTTAAATCTTACAGTGCCTTTGATTTATTCTGAAACCAGACTGTTATATACAGTCTCAAAACTTTCAAACAATATAACTTGGTTAGCTTTAAGGTTCTCAAAAATATTTATTTCAACCTAAGGGATTTTGGCAAAAGTTTATACAAAAAATAATTTCGAACAGTTCTTTACTGATTATTGATTTACCACAAACATATTCAGATTCCAGCCTTAGTTATTTCAATAAGTGGAAATAATAAATGAGGCACACCAAGGAGCTATTCTGAATCCCTCTCCCAAATGAGAATTTCTTTCATATCATGATTATCTGACAAGAGATGATACAGTACAGAGTTGAACCATATGACATTGTTGATATGTGACAATTTTTACCTACAGAAACAGTAATGGCTTATGGTTTAACCTAAGGCAATGATAATCTTTTTGTTCTAATGAAATTGTAGTGGAGAGTATATCATTTTTTTCCAATTTGGAAATGGGGGCTTCTCTTCAGAGAATCCAATATTCTGTAGGTAGAGATTACCTATTGAGGGTTATAACTACCTGATTTTAGATGATAAGTCTATGGATTTGAACTCAAAGCAGGTGTGTCCTCAATAATAGTGGATTTCATTTTTAAAATATATATTGGTGCTCAGCTACTGAATATGCTATTGAAATGTATGCCTCAAAAATCTTAGAATCTCATCAAATGTCTTTGTTCGAGGTCAATGTTTGTCTACTTTAACAACATTGATATTTGACCCAGATTTTTTTTTTTGTTGGGAAGGGAGGTGTGGAGGGGTGGGAAGAGTGCTGTCCTATATATTATAGGATATTTAGCAGCGTCACTGGCCTCTATCCACTAGATGGTAGTAGTCTGTCCCGGTTGTGACAACATTGCTAAATGTTTCCTGGGGAGCAAAATTCCCCCTTGTTGAGAACTACTCTCTTAGAAAAGAGAAACATGATATTGGTAAGACTTGAAAACCTCTTGAGTATCAGCTTGTATTTCAGCTTTCTACCTTATTTGGTTTTCCTTCAAGATAGAATGAAATCCTCTCAACATCTCAGGAAGGAGACTGAATGCTCTCAAACTGTGCAGAATGTGCCAAAGAAACTATTTTAAGTGCATTGGCTATAAAGAATCCATGGGGGAGGCTATATTTAATTGCTTTTGAGTAGCAATTTAGAGTGAATTCACACTATATGGTGCTGATGATGTTTATTTTTCTTTTAAATTAGATATTGCCTTCATCACCAGGAGATATTAGATTGGGTATCAATAAAATTGATGACACAAGGGATGAGCATGTAATCAACAAAATATTTCTTTATTTCCTTTATTTTCAAAATCAGGTACAAACTATTTTCACCTTAACTCACTGAAGCATAATTCATAAGAATTCAAATCAAACAAAATGACTAATATTGAATCACTGTGCTCCTGAGACATAGCATACTTCAACTTCTTTATTTTCTCTCCTCTCCTCCTAAAATTGCTCTTATTTTATGTTATATTTCAGGCTCACCTCACAATACAGGTAGCACACACTAATAGGAAAAAAAGAACCACTGACCTAGCAAATGGAGAGCAATACAATCCTAAATATGTTGCTCGCACATACAGCAGATCCCCTAACCTGGAGAAAGCAAGCCTATGATAGCCCAGCTGATCTTCTAATTCCAATTGTCTCAACAACAATCAATAAAAATACTACAGCAGGACTGGTTGTCAGTGATTCAGCTAGAATGTATTTATCTTTAAATTTCACAAAGACCATATGCATATCACCCTTAAATTTATTAAATCTACATCCTAATATTTTATTTCTTGGATACATATCTTTCTAAAACACCATGAAAATGTAAAGTCAGAAAATCTAGCAGATCTGAGCTCAGACTACTTTACATACAGGGTATAATCCCTCTCATCATTTCATTGCTCTGATTGCCCTGAAATTTGAACACTATTATTTAATGTCATTATCATCATGAATTTGGCTCATAAAATGGGCTGATGAGGTTGAATGCTATTAGACTGATCAACAAAAGCACTCTGTTTTACATTCAGATAAATCTGGGTTTGACATCTTTGCCCACTCAGAAATTCGGCCACAGGCATTTCTTTTGGTCCTCTTCTCCAACTTCAATGACTTGTTTATATCCCGTTTCACTTGCCAAAGAAAACTTTTCCTTTGGAATTTTATGTTAATGACAGATTTAAGGAGATTACCTTAAGAATATTATGGATTCAGTTCCAGACCTCTACAATAAAGCCAATATCAGAATTAAGTGAGTCACACATGTGTTTTTTGGTTTCCCTGTGCATCTGAAATTATACTTGTGCTATATTGAAGTCTATGTGTGTATAAAATAACATTATGTCAAAAATCCAATGTACCTACCTTAATTAAAAGAATTTTATTGCTAACAATGCTAATGATCATCAGAGCTGTTGGAAACATTATGTTGATAGATTTGCTTGGTATAGGGTTGCCACAACTTTCAATTTGTAAAAGATGAAATATCTGTAAGGGGTCACTAAGGTGAGGGGGAAAAATGATGTCTGCTTGTATATAAGATTATATAGTCATGGCCATATATATTATCCTGGTCTATGAAACTTCTAAATCAACAAAGAGAGAACATTTCTATTCCACTAATGAAAAAAAAATTAAGGAACTATTTAATGTGAAAGATTTTGTAATAACAATATCTATGCAAAAAGCCTTGTGATACAGGTTGGAAAATGTTATGTTTCCATTTTAAGAATGAGAAAACTGAAACTGTGACTGTGACACAATCACATAGCCAGTACCTAGGTGGTATTGGGGACAAAATTCTGGCAACTAGTCTAGTACTATTTCCTCTATGTCATATGGTAATAAAAATGAAAATAGTATAAAATAAAAATAGTAACACTGTAGATACAGATTATATAAATTCACAATGTGTTTCTACAGCTCTCCTACCACAAAAGAAACATAAACAAACTTGTTTGATTTCCAAGAAATGTTACATAGGAAATGAAACATCAATTTAATTTTCCATTTGTAGAAAATAAATAATAGCATTCATGTAACTCAATTCCCGAGAATCTACAAGGTATGCAAGTCATGAATATATCAAAAATTATTTTTAAAAACTATAGCATAATCATTGAATGAGTGGTACACATTAGCACAGATGAATATCATTTTCCTACTGTGAGAACAGAAATAGTCATTGAATATTTTACTTTGGAAAGAAAATGCTAAGAACTAAAACAACTTCTAAGCAAAATTTCTGCTGTTCATGTTTGGAACATTCTAACAATCTAAACTTAAATCTTTTAAATGTAAATAAAAACTCCAGGAAATATGGATATGTGCAGGTAAACATACAGCCCTTTGTGAAAACAGGGTAGAACCTGTTATCTGAGGAGAACCTCTTTCTAAAGACCCATATAAAACTCTTTTTTGTTTGTTTTTTATACGTTTATTTTATTTTATTTATTTTTATGTGGTGTTGAGGATCAAACCCAGTGCCTCACACATGCTAGGTGAGTGCTCTACCACTGAGCCACAACCCCAGCCCCTATTGTTTGTTTTGATCAAGGTTATGAATCCACTCATTAATAATCTTCAAATATACTAAAATATATGTTGACATAAAGTTTGATATTATAATTAATGATATATCCAGTTGCCTGTAACCATTTCCCATCCAGGAATCTAGGAAATGGAGCTTCTACGTCTCAAAATTAGAGGAACTATTCAATTAGAACTGAGAAAATCTGTTGATAAAGGGAATCATGACTGAAGACTACATAATAGTTCAGAGTAATGTTTTCAACCTCAAGACTAAAAATGATCCTCTCAGATTGATGATATTACAGGAAATCCACAGAGAAATCATTAGCTGATAATTAGTGTGAATGAAGTTTAGACTTGAGCCTTGCATTTCTACCAAACTCAGCTTCATATTAAAGGTGGGGATTGAAGAGAAATCTAGATAGTTCTGGGGGTTGAAGAATACAGGGAACCTGTGCTCCCTTTTCCAGAAGGCTCTAGAAATGAAGTAAGACTACAGAGATTCAGAAATGGCTGCACTGAGTATCTAGGCAGATGGAACTAGAGAGAATTATAGAGTAAATCTGCACTAGAATGCAGAAAAGAACAAAAAGATAATTCTGTGCATCTATAAGTGGTATAGAAATAGCCAAGCTGTAGGTGGATTGCAGTTGGGCATAGAACTTGACTATGACACATGGGACCAATAAACAGATTGGAACAAGGATATCTTGGAGATGCCAACATGCATAGATTACTTGGACCAAAGTCCTTTTCTTGTGTCTTGGCAGAATATAACCTCCCTGGAATGACATTTAATCCTGAAGGAAAAGCCATTATGAGGGGGAATAGTGAATGGGTTAAGAGATATTTTCATAGTCAATAAGAATAAATAAATAAATAAATGTTAGGAATAAGGTTCTGTTACCTTTTCTGCACAAAGAAATGTGTGGACTGAGACTTTCACTTGCTTCATCACAGAACAAATTAGTTTCATACCTGCAGGCTGAAAAGAATAATCAGCTACACATAAATTCACCTTCTTATTTCTAATTTAGAAAATAGGGTCTTATGACTGGTATTAAACTAGGGAAGCTTTAATAAATGAATTTTAGCCAGGTGTATTGGCGCACACAGTTAATCCCAGCAAATGGGAGGCTGAGGCAGGAAGATGCAAGTTTAAGGTCAGCCTCAACAACTTAATGAAGCCCTAAGCAACTTAGTGACACCCTGTCTCAAAATAAAAAATAAAAAGGACTGGGGATGTGGCTCATGGCTAAGCATTCCTGAGTTCAATCCCTGGTACTAAATAAATAAATACAAAAGCACAAAGAAATCTTTAATTAAACTTTTCAACATTAAGTATTTTCTAGCTATTTATGTATACTGATAGTGCTAAAGTATGCATAATTAATTTGGTTTCCATCTCAAAAATCATCTCATAGCATATCTTAAAGAGATACATTTTGTTTTCCATTCATAGATCTAAATTTTCATATAGAATAAGAATTTTTGCAGTAATTACTTTGAAAAGAACTTTGAAGTTACACCTCAAGAGAATTGAGTTATTACAAAATTTTTTAACATATTTGATTAACTGAAAGACTGATTGAGGTATGCCTTCATTCCAGTTTGAAGTAAGGTTTAGTATAGCTATGTTTCAATCATTAAATTATTTTGGTGATTTCCATTCTAGATCAATGTTCTCCATAACACATGTCCACAGAATTGTGCTACTTTTCATCAGACTAAATATTCAATGATGGTCTGTACCTGTTATGGTTTGGATACAAGTTGACCCCCAAAAGCTCATGTGTGACAATGCAGAAATGTTCAGAGGCGAAATGATTAGATTATGAGAGCTGGAACATAATCAGCAAATTGATCCAATTGATAGATTAATAATTTGAAAGAAATAGTGTATTAAGCATTAATTTCAGGCAGGTGGAGCATGGCTAGAGGAGGTGGACCACTAGGTGTGTGCTCTCAGGGATTATATCTTGTCCCCCTCACCTTCTCTCTACCTCTCTCTGCTTCCTGGGCAGTTTTCCTCTGCTATGCCCTTCTGCATGATGCTCCACTTCACCTTGGGCCCAGAGGTATGGATTCAGCTGGCCATGGACTGAAACCTCTGAAACCATGAGCACAAAATAACCTTTTCATCCTCTAGGTTGTTCTTGTTAGGTATTTTCGTCAGAGTAACAAAAAGGTGATTAACATAGCAATGTGATTCCACTGGAGGAGATGCCTTGTCTACTTTTGCTCACCCCAGTACCTCCAAGTCTAGCATAGTAAATATTTGCTAGATGAATGAATCATTCATTAACTGTACATCTTACCAGTTTACTCTGCAAATATAATACTCAGCAAAAAATTATTCTACAGTATCTCCACATCTTCCTCTATTCTGTTCCTTTTTGTTCTTTTGGAGGATTAGATACAATGATAGTAAATTCATTCCACAGAACTTTTGTTTTCCTGACTCATTTTCTTTCCTCTGGGCTAAAAAGCCAGAATAATCAGAATAAGATGAATGTCTTCTGTCTCTGTCAATGCCAGTTACAAGTCTCTGGAAGCAGATTCATCTCTGATTGCTTTCTCAGGTGCTTTATTAATATGGTCATTTGGTGATAGTGCCCATGATGGAGTTCTGAAATTTAATGGTCATCTCAAGGTTGTGCAACAGAGTACAGACTCTACAGCTTGTCTTAGAAAAGGACAAGAGTTCCCCCAGGGTCCAGATCTGATATTCAGAATTACTCCTGTCTGGCTGGCTAATGAGGTAAGAACAGATCCATCCATACTGATATACTGTAACCTCTTTATGATAGTGTGACTACAGAAATTGCTCCCAGAGTGAACTCCTTATAATAATGCATTGGACGAAGCTTGTGACAGCACCTATACAATGCTAAAACCAACTGTTTGAAAAGTGAGAAACACATGGCAATATCCTGAAGAAGGAAAGATGCATTTATTAAATTTCTTAAATCTAACAAACACATGAAACTACCAGATAACCAAGATTGAGTTGGTTGGTAAGATCAAGCATAAAACAAAACAAAACTAACTTGGCTGTTTTGTTTTCTCTACTAAATTGCTTGAATGTACTAGATGTTTAGGTGTCCTATAAAAGTGTACATTGTAAATGGCTGTCTTAAGCCCCTTGCCTCTGATTTCTTTTTTTAGTGGAGGTGCCACATGCTTACTGAAATAACCAAAGTGACTGATTAGGTGTTGTGTAAATATATAAATATATAAATCTCTCTCTCTCTCTCTCTCTCTCTATATATATATATATATATATATATATATATATATATATATATACACACACATACACACATACACACATATACATATCAATCTCTAGCTCTATCATCTATTAATATAGATCTTTCTATATATGTATCCCCCCCAAAAAAAATTGTGATTTAATTACTAGACCCATGCCTTAATTCCAATTACCTACAGGCTACTAAAGATTCCATCAGGGATTTTTATGACCCCTGTGTGTACCATTTAGAGAACACAACTGTGGCCTTTAAAACATCTTGCTTCACTGCTATCTAGCAATTTCAGCCTGAGCAAGATGTGGTTTTGAAAGCAGCTGGGCAACACCATCCTCATTCCAAGTGTTAATGTGATATCTGCATAATTTAATCTCCTCATTCTAAATACCAAAACCCCATTTCCAGAAGTTAATTGGTTTTTCTTTCCTTTTTGTTTTTATTTTTTAATTCAAATATATTAACAGATATTGTTTGAATTTTAATTTTCTCAGTTTTGGCAAGGTACACATTTCAATTATAATTATTTGGGATCACCATGGGATTTATATATTTTAAAGATTACATTAATTAGCTCTCAAGGAAAAAATACATTTTATTTCTCATCAAGAGTATTATCAGTGAGAACATCCAAATGACTTTTAGACAGTTCCAGGGCATTTGTAATTCAGAGTACAGCCAAGACCATTGTGCTTTTTATTAAAGATCCATTGAATTGACATTAATTCACTCAATTTGTAAACCAAAGATAATTTAGATCTAAATAAACAGTGCCCTTCGTGCGTCTCTCTCTCTCTCTCTCTCTCTCTCTCTCTCTCTGTCTCTCTCTCTCTCTCTCTGTCTCTCTCTCTCTCTCTCTCTCTCTCTCTTACAGTGGCTTAGCTCTCATATGAATGTAAACCAATATTTTGAAGCTAAACTGTCATTAGGAGAAATATGGGACTAACTCTAACCTCTTATTTTATCATACAATGCTGCTAAATTTTAATTCTGTATGGAGTCCTTATTTTGGCCTAATTATTTGGGGGCTTTCTTGGAGGTGTTTAAGGAGTACTCAGGCATCAGTGTAGCAATAATAGCAATACTTCTTCCTTGCAGTGATGCCTCCCAGAAAGCCCTTCCCTCCTTCATCTAATGTTACTCTGTGACTGTCACCACTGCCTTACCACTGCCATCTTTTGTGGTCATGCCCGGTGGCCCTTGCTCTATGTTGTCTGGTTGCCACACATGATAATGCTCCTCATCCCCTGAATAAATACTAGTAAATGTAGATGTCAGGCAGTATGGGCATTGCAAGGATTTGTTCCAACCTCTACCTTTATGTCACATTATATTGTCATACTATATTACCAAGTAGCATTTTCTGTGTTGTTCCTGATGTTTCCTGAGATTTTTGTGAGGCAACTTCCCTTTTAGATTTTATATATGGAAGTTTTTCTGTGTTAGGGTTCTGATATTCATTCATAGGAAACAGTAGACATCATACTCTCACCAATACTACTTCTCCCTCTAACAGTAGGCACACCAATAATGGAGCAAAAGAGTATATCTTTCTTAGGAACTTCTATTTTCCAAGAGGCACCTGTATGCTTCCTAGAGATACACCTCTAAGAACAGTCCTCTAAGGATATACCTGAAAATTTCAGATGTAAATCCAGAATGGCAAAGCCAGCAGAGTTATGTTCAAGGATAATCTGCTTTACACTGGAGGAATTGTGCAATATATAAAGTGTATGTGTACATGTGTGTGCATGCCACAATATATCACCATGAGATGATGAGTAATAGCTTATAGTATAGTAGTTCAAAGCATAGATTCTGGAGCAGAATGTATGGATGCTCGGTTACTGGCTAGCTCAATGAACATGGACAAATCACTGAGTCTATACTTCATGATTTTCATCTCTTAAAATATGAATAATAATAATATCTTCTTCTTAGGATTTAATGTGATTAGACAAACTAATATCTACAAAGTGTTTTGAACAGTACCGGGCACGTAATAAGTGCTATAGAAGTGCCTGCTATAATGATAGTAATGATTTTCCAAGAGTTTTGCAATTATTGTTTCTGGTCATTGACGTGGTAGGGATACAAGCTGTGAGTTAAGTAGACCTTAACTTCATGGAAAGGACATGACAATAAACACATACATATCATTTTAGAAAATAATAAATCCAGAGAAACAAAATATTAAAGAAGAAAAATTATGAAGGTTTAGTGGGATGGTTTTGAGGCCATTGTTAACAAGAGTATATTCATTTCTTTATTTCCAAAGAAATTATATGTTTATTTTTGTGATATGCTACTGCTTTTCTCAATCAAGTGAGTTTGTAACTATAGATAAAGCCCAGCTAAGAAGTAATTTTGTTTTACTAGGTTATCCTGGAAATTACTGATCTGGTCATAAGATATTTCTTGGTAAAGTTCAGAGAGCACAGAAAAACCAATGTCAAATAAATGTTTGGTGTTTTTAGGAAAGTCTGAGACTTTCATGTAACATTCCATAAGTATTTTCTCTTTTACATAAGTTTTTTAAAATGTTTTAATTTATATTGAGGATTCAAATGACAGTGCAGATGATCCAAATAATTTGTATGCTGAGAACCGAAACCACCTATCCCCATACAATTTACGGTTTCTATTAGGAGGTGGGAAATCTATAGCCCAGGGACTAAATATTGTTCATTGCCTATTTGTATTTTTTTTGGTAAATGAAGTTTGGAACACAGTTATACCTATTTGTTTTCATATTATCTGTGGATCTTTTATGCTACAATAGCAGAATTAAATAGTTGAAACAGAGATTGAATAGCTTCAACTTCTAAAGACTTACTAGTTGGACTTTTACAGACCTGTTGCATATACTAGCATTTCTCATCCTCAGCACTATTAACATATTGAACTGGGGAATTATTTGTTATTGAGGTTGTCCTCTACATTATGTGGTATTTTGCCACATCCTTGGCCGTCTTACATAAACTGGACTCCAAGAGCATCCTACTCTCTAGATAAATGAAAATGTCTCTTGAGTTTGCCAAATGTCAAAGCAACAGTTAAGAACTTCCATGATTTTACTATTCAATTGTCTACAGAGTATTACTTTATTATTCTAGGAAACTCTTGTCCAGGCAAACAATTATATGTGGTACATTACAGCAATTCTCCAAATGGTCCATCAACTCATTAATGGAAAGCTATCAGTTTATGTCATAACCTTGCTGTATTCCTAATCTGAAACAAATATATAACAGTCCTTACTTAATCCTAATCAATCTGCCACATTGAAAAACAATCTTAAAACCAATTTAAAATTCTGAATAAACATCCAACTTTCCCACTCTGAGATAAGACCAAAATTGTGTCAAGGAGTGATCTCTTTTACCAGAGTAAGTAATAAGTTTAGATGTGTCCTATTAACAGGGTATATTGGTGATTTTTAGATTATTAACATTTGATAGTGTACAATAAGAACTAAAAGTTTAATACTTTACACATATAAAAGGAACCTGTCTTAAAATAATTGATTTCTATTTAGGCAATTATACTTGAGGCATCCTTTTCTCTTACTAAACTAATTCCTTTTATATTACACCTGAATTGTCCTTTTTATATTTTATATTATTTGTAATTACCTCTTGTCTCATACTTTTAGAAGATGTAGAGTGAATATGGGAAAAATACAGATGCCATATTTCCAAATGAAACATTATAATATTACTGAGATTTGCCCAACTAAGTATAATTAGACATGTTTCAGAGTAAGTTATCTGCATATTGAATTGGCATCCACTTTAACAAAGAAGAAATTACTGAGATCTACTTAGAAAAATTGTCTCCCATTGAGTATATAATGGCAAAACATTCTTTCAGTGCCTAGGAAAACTCACAAATGATTTGCTGGAATATGTAAAAAAATAATTACTCAAATTGGTCAAATTAGGTAAAAATAACTAGATTTCTTAATCTACTCAAAGCCAAATATCAGCATTTGAGTTTCTCAGTTTTCTATTGGTTGTTATAAATATAGCTTATGAAATATATTCTGTGTTTTTTTCATGGATAAATCCATAGAACCAAAAAGAATTGTTGGCACATAATAGATTTCCAATACATATTTGTTAAATAAAATAATAAAGTAAGAGTTGTGTTCTGTATGTAAAAAAGGAGTTATGAAATCATCTCTGAGAGTTATTCTACAGGTTACATCCCTCATCTCAATTTCAAATTCATTAACCATCTAAAAGTCCTCAGGATTCCCATGGAGGATGCCCTGTGATGACAGGAAGTATTTCTGATTACTGCCTGGGGCAGCCATTTACTTTTCAGAATTTGTGTCAGGAAGAAGGTGTCATAAACTTATGCAGATCCATCCTCTACAGTTAACAATTTTGTTACTTTGTCCTTAGTATTTAATCCCAATCTAGAGGTCTTGGTTAGGGATATGGGTTTAGTTTGATAATGAAGAAACACAAAATTTCTGTTTCAGCTTAACATGTATAATGCTATGAAAGAATAATGAACCAATTCCAATAATTATTAAGAAAATGGATACTCACAAATCACAAATTCAGGGGCCCCTTAGAAAGCTGAGGTTTTATGACAAGATAAATTTATTTCCAAAGAATAAAAAGCCCCATTCAGGAAAGCATGGGACACAGCTTTTTTTTTTTTTTTTTTTACCTCTGTCAGAATATGGAAAGAAGAAGTAAGGAAAAATAAAGGAAGTTTTAATGTGTTATTAAATTCTAGGTGTTTGGAAACCCTGAGAATGGCATACACAGATGAGTCTGTACCCATCTGCCAATTCTTTTCTTTGAACTTCCTCCTATAGCTCACAAGAAAGGCATGGGGTCAGGCAGGAAATCTGAGACAATCTCTTAATAGTACAGACATGCAGGACCTAGCAATATTTGAAGTTTAATAAAAGGTATGTGGTAAAGCACATCTGTGCTTTAAGGCTTGCATGTACATAAGATGGTTACCAGCTGCTACTTAGCCACAGACACAAAACCTGAGAAACATGCCCACACATTGATTTTCTCTGATATGAAACTAAAGGCATTTGAAAATGGGCAAGAAATCTGCCCACATCTGGTACTTAACTCTACTTTGATAGAAAATCTACTTGTCACCAAGGAAGACAAAGTTATCTGTCCTATTCAGTCCATTCTTGACAAAGACTGACTGCTGCTAGGTGAGGAACAAGAAAGTTCACTCTCCCAAGCTTATACTTACCCTATTCAAAAGTCATTTACCACTCAAGGAAGAACATAGAATCTGCTGGTATGTAAGATCTTGCACTGATACAAAGTAGAGGTCTCCCATTGCTGAAAGAAAGGCATGAGTTCACTAATGCTCAAGATCCCAACAGATACCCCACTGATGTATAGACATTGCACTAAATGGGAAAATGAGATTGTGTGCTGTTGCCTCTGTGGGGAGGGTTTGTGTGAGGAGAAATATTCACTTTTGGGGCTGAATTGCATAAGGCCTGCCTAAGACTAAATCTATAGAAGAAAGGAAAATTTCTTCTGTACTCAAAAGTCTTGCAGCAGACAAAAGCTTATCACAGGGAGAGGGGCAACAGTATATAGAAAAAAATCCTCCTGTATTACAAGCAAGCAGAGCCAGATGAAAGATAAGGGTGGTGGAGGAACACAGAGAAACCCTCCAGCACTCTAGGCATCACACTAAAAATATAGCAGATGCAATGCTTCACTGGAGGAACTTCAAGTCAGTAATGCAGTGAAGTAAGTGTAGCAATAATAAAATCAGACCTAACTCAGCTACTTCTAGAAAGAATCAGCTCTCTGTACTGACAGCCTGACAAAGAAGAGGTATGGTCATTTCTATGTATAAATATTATTTACCCATAGTCTACTATATTTTTTATATACGATGATGGACATGCAATCAAAATCACACAAACATGCAGACACAAAGAAAGAAAAACTGTTTTTGTATCCAGAGATAAAGTAGTCAACAAGTCAAAGGCAAGAAAAATGAAGACCTTTGTCAAAAGATAAAATAGCCAACAGAATCATATCCAAACATGCTTCAGATATTAGAAGTATAAGAAAGTGACTTTAAAATATGCTACTATTTTAAATTATCATTAATAAGCTGAAAGATATAGTGGAAAAGATCCATGAACAGATGAATTTCAGTAGAGTTAGAAACTATGAAAGATAATCAAATGGAAATGTTAATGAAAAACCCAATATGAGAGATGGAGAACTTATTCCACAGGGTCATCAGCATAGTTCAGAGCAGTTCATTTGAAGATGAATTAAAATGTTTTTCACATTTTCACATCTAGTGCCTATTTAGACCTTGGTTTCTAAATATCTTTCTCCATTGAAAGGAAACAGGATTCCTTGCAAAAAAATGGTTAGTTATAAGATTAGGGAATAGAAAACCCTGGACTTGTACCCTGGACAAGTACCCTGTAGTGATAGATACAGGATAATATCAAATAACATGAAATAATAATGTTTGAAAGAAATAAATATGATGTAAAATTAAAATTAAACAAAAGCAATAAAAGAACACAAGAACCAATTTGAAAGACATCCTAATGATCAAAGCTGAGGTAATTTGAACAACCAAATAAATAATGATCTCATTGGATTAGCTCAAATAATAGAGTATTTATGAATCCATACTTATAGGAATGTATTGAATAATAATTAGAGAAAGAATAAATATTCCTTATAAAATTATTCTACCTAAATGGAATATTCCATTTCCCTCCAGGAAGGATACCAATCCTCTTCCCCTTGAATGTGGACTGGACTTAGTGAGTTGTTTCCAAAGAAGCAAGGGAAAAACACAACTTTGCATTGGAGAAAACTGAAAAACATCACCTTAACCATGTGATTAGGGTTAACAGAACAAGTAGTACTGTATTGATATCATGTACCTCTCGATGATCCTTTCACCTGTATGATATTCTTTTTTAATATATATGTGTACACACACATACACACAAATACATACACACACATATTTAGTTGTAGATGGACACAATACCTTTATTTGTTTTTATGTGGTGCTGAGCATTGAACCCAGTGCTTCACACTTATGAGGCAAGCACTCTACCACTGAGATACAGCTCCAGCCCCCTCTATGATATTCTTTATAAAAACCCATAATCTCACTCTAATGAGTAGAAAACTTCAAATAAATCTAAACTGAGAGACATTTTATACAATGCCAGGCCAGTGATCATTCAAAGTGTCATGGAAATGATAAACAATGAAAGATTAAGAATGTTATAGGGCTAGGGTTGTGGCTCAGAGGTAGAGCGCTCACATAGCATGCATGAGGCACTGGGTTGGATCCTCAGCACCATATAAAAGAAAGACATTGTGTTCACCTATAAGTAAAAACTAAATATTTTTTTAAAAGAATGTATTATAGACATGAGGAGACTAGGGAGACATGATGACAAATTGTAATGTGATGTCCTGGCTTTGAATGTGAATCCATAAAAGATTAGCAAAAAGATTGTTGAAATATAATTAAAGCTTATAGTTTAGTTGAAAGTGTTGCCTCAATATTAATTTTCTAATTTACACAAATATACCATGGTTGTGTCTGATGTTAACATTAGGGGAAGCTGGGTGATGTAAATATGTGAACCCTGTATCATATTTGTAATTTTCTATAAATGTTAAATTAGTCCAAAAAGAGTTTGATTTTCAAAATGGAAAGAAATAATAACAAAAATAAAGAAGCCAATTTGAGATACAAAGAGAGGGAAAAGTGGTGAAAAAAGAGAATAGTGCATCCAATAGCTGGCTTGCTTTAATATCCATATAAAGCACTCATATCCCCCCACCCCACAACAAGAATGATGCAGGTGTCTCTGGAGAGGTATTTTTATGAGGACTTTGGGATTTAGGTAGGAAGTTGGAAATCCATGTTGAAAACCAATACCAAGGCAGGCAATTTTGAGAGAGCAGGCCATTATCTCTATTTTCAAATGGTGAAATTTTTACATAGAGAACCGTAAGGCAACACAAACACACACACACAACAAAACAAAACAAAACAAAACAAAAAACACTATTACAACTAATAAACAAGTCCAGTGAAGATTCAGGTTAAGAAAGTTAACATAAAAATCAGTTGTGTTTTTGTACACTAATAAGAAACTATCCAAAAAAAGAAACCAAGAAAAAACACCATGTACAGCAGCATCAATAATAAAAAATCTAAATGAAATATAGGCAATGCTTCATTTTACAGATAAGTAAACTGAGACCCAGAGAAATTGAATTACTTGTTCAAAAATCTCCAGGTAGGATATATTGCTCCAAAATAATCCTCCTAGTTATACTCCAAACTGTAAACAAGCAATCTAAATAGATCTATGCAATCCTAAGAGCTAATATTATAAATGAAATCTCTTTAAGAAACAAAAATACCATACCAGGTCTTCCAAACAAAGCTCTAAATGTGACTATGATTCTGCAGCTTGGAGAAAGGAACAGTTTCTTTCAAGAAAAAAAATACACTAAATTATATAAAGTCTACTCATTATATAAAGTATACTAAATTATGTTATGTTCATGTAAAAATTGTACCACAAAGAAGGAATTCTGCCTTAAGACTAAAACTTAGAAACTCTGCCTGAGTTTCCAGCCTGCTGACCTGTCCTGCAAATTTCAAATTTGCCACTCTGACAATTACAATAGCCATTTCCTTAAAATCTCTCACTTTTTTTCTCCCTCTTATTCTTGCTCTGTTCTTCTCTCTCTCTCTCTCTCTCTCTCTCTCTCTCTCAAATTGGTGCAGGTTAGAATGGGAAGTTATAGTCCATGTATCCCATTATTTATCACATGTCAAAATACATTCTACTATCGTGTATAACTAAAAACAACAAATAAAAAAAATTAAAAAATAATGTAAGTTGGTTGAGTCTACCTTTAAAAAAAATTCCTAAAAGTCTCATGCTTATATCTTGTCAGCCTTAACTATGTCACCTGGCTGGCCATACATAGCTGAAAGGGAAGCTGGGAAATGTAGTTCTTATAATTCAGCACATTGCCAAAACAGTTGCAGTTCTAAACTAATAGAAAAGTGTAGAGGAGAAACTAATAGAAAAGTGTAGAGGAGAAATAGGTATTTGGTAA
Organism: Ictidomys tridecemlineatus; assembly: GCF_052094955.1. NCBI lineage: Eukaryota > Metazoa > Chordata > Mammalia > Rodentia > Sciuridae > Ictidomys > Ictidomys tridecemlineatus. Next base: position 103,233,367 of record NC_135493.1, read on the forward strand.
GTGCTATAGTCTGAATATTTATGGCCTCCCCAAATTCATATGCTTAAATCCTAACTTCCAATGTATTAGAAGGTGGGGCCTTTGAGAAGTGATTATGTCATAGATGCAAAACCTTCATGAATAGGATTAATGCCCTTGTGAAAACAACTAGAAAGAGACTCCTTGCCCCATCTACTATGTGAGTACTCAGCCAGAGGAATGAGCCTTCACCAGACACCAAATTGGCTGGCACCTTGATCTTTCCTAGCTTCCAGAATAGTAAGGAAAAAAATTCAGTCATTTATAAAATATGGGATCTATGGTATTTTAATATAGCAGCACAACATACTGAGATAATAAATTCTCATCAGTGTTTGCCACATCCCTATAGTCCTTGAATCTGCAGTAGAACTTAGTCCTACTGATCTTAATTTTTATTGCTATAACGTTACTGCCTCCTCTTAGAGATTGTTTTGATCTTCTTCTTTTCAAGGATTTTTCTTTATTTCCAAAGATTAGCATCATTTTTTCTCCATCTCCACTTCCCATAACCTCTCTACTACAAATATATTCATTCCATGGAAGTGACCATTCAAAGCAACTGAAAATATGCACAAAAAAGAGTATTTTATGGTTATTTGGTCTAGTAGAAAACAGGTACTTTTTCAATATTAAGATTCAGAGTTGCTGATAATAATATTAATTAGCTTTGTTGAAAAACATGTTTTTCAAAGAAAGAGGATATTTAAGTTTAAAGGATGTATAAATAGCTAAAAAATTCATTTCCCTAAAGATTAGCATGATAAGTTAGCTCAAGTCTATTAACTGCTTGAGATCACAAGAAATTAATACATAAGGCACAGTTACTTATCTCTGGGATATGGTACTATTGGGACTGATTTATGCCTGTCAGAAATAATTGGTAATTATAAAGACAATGCAAAATCAAATAAAAAACTTTAAAAAATTGCCCTAAAGGGGCATATGTAAGAGATGTAATTAACATTTTTTTACTGTAAATGAAAGCCCATTTGGTAGAAGACTGTCATTAAATAAATTATGTAAATTTTCTGTCTTCAATATTTTGGTATCCATTTTTTATCTCATTGGCAAACTATTTCCATATATGTTTCCTGTGTTCCTTATTTTGATTTTATTCCAATCCACATTCTACTGCTACTGTGATCTTCCTAAGTATGAATCTGATCATGCCACTCTACTTCCTAAATTCTCCTATGGGCCCCTGGAACTTTCAAAATAAAATAAAATAAAATATTTCAGCTTACTACACAAGGATGCTCATGATCTGTCTCTTGCCTGTCTCTCTAGGCTCAACTCCCATTTCCCATCTTTCTCACTCTGTACACATACAAAGTTTCTCCATTCACTTATACATTAATGAAATAGCTATATATTAAATACACACTGTGTGCCATATTCTGTGATAGGCAACAGCGGTCACTGTAGACCTGGGATCTGCCATCTTGGAAATTTTAGACAATTTTAATCAAATAAACAAAATGATAGATAACATTACTAAATCAGACACAAGAAGGGAGGATAGTCAAGGAAGTTGTATTTATTACTTCCTGTAAAACAACAAATCATCCAAGAAGATTAGTTTAAAACAACAATAACCACTTAATACAATGCTCTCTCATGGCTCTGGATAGGGACTACCACACCTAGGCAGTTCTCATGCAGGATTTCTTGTGAAGTTTTAGTCATTTCAGTGCCTAAGTTTGGATGTTATATAAAAGACTTCCTTACATATTTGGGCTGGGAAGTCTTGAACAGCTGGGAGTTGAAATAGTTGAGGGGGGGGCTCTTATATCTCTTTCTCATATCTATTTGTTTCATAGTGAAAGCCTTAGGGTGGCTAGACTTTTTACTTGATGGCTCAGGACTACAAAGGCATGTGTTTTAAGAGAGAAATGGAGGAAGCTGCATATTTATTATATTGCCTCTTGCTATCGTGTGAATATGGGTAGTTTCCCTCAAAAGTTGATATCTTAAAGGTTAAGTCCCCAGGATGGTACTATTGAGAGGAGCTGTGGACTTTTATGAGTGAGACCTTATAGGAGGTCCTTGTGTCCATGTCACAGAAGGGAATTGTGGGATTCTGGCTCATTCTTTCTCTGTTTCCTGGCCCATGATATAAGCAGTTTGCTGTGCTACACGTTCCTGGTATAATGTGTTGTTTTTGCCAGAGGCTCAAATCAATGGGGCTATCCAAGCTTAGACTTAAACCTCCATAATTGTGGACTATAATTACCTTTTAAAAAAGTTAATTGCTTTAGTTATTTCATTACAGTAATTTGAAGCTGACTAATACAACTCAGAAGTCATATAGTGTCAGATCTACCATACTTCATTAATGAGGGAGTACCTAAAGCCTGTCCAGGTTCAGAATGAGGGAACATAGTCTATATCTCTAGACGGGGGAGAAAAGGCATTTTGGCCTAACAACATTGTTGCAGATATTTTGAAAAATGTGATATGAAATGGATCAAATTATATTCCATGCATGTATGATTATATCAAAATTAACTTCTCTACTATGCATAACTATAATGCACTGATAAAACATTTTTAAAAGTAAAGAATCTTTTCTTTAAAAATAAAAAAATGCAATCTGTCACAGAAATCTTTCTTGAAAAAGCATTTGTTTGTTCACACTCCTATGTTTTCACAAATGCTATTCACACTTTCTCAACTGTCTCCTCTTTTTGATTTAACTTACTAATATTCATTTGATGAACTTATCTTGAGTTTTTTCCTGATTTGAGAGCAAGACTTATTTGATTATTATTCTCCACATTATTAGATATCCATTGTCACTCCATACTCCTCCCCAAGCCCTCCTTCATTTACATGTTGTTCATACTCTGAGCCCTCTTTTCACAGTATATTTTGGTAGATGATATCTTCACTCTGTCACTGGACCCTAAACTTCTTGAAAACATAAACCTTAGTTCAAGTTTCAGTTCTTACTAGATAATATTTGTTACATAGTAAGTACTTAAATGAATTAATGTGAAAGAAAAAACAGATTAACTAGAAGAATCTATAGCTATCTATACAAATGTTTGTCATATTTTTTTTGCTGTGATTTAAGGTTTTCTAAATAGATTATATATAAAGGAAAGAAAAAAGGAGGAAGGAAAGAAGAAAGGAAAGAATCTAGCTTTCTTTCTTCAATACTCATTTTATTTTTAAAATTTTTTTCTGTTCACTGTGTTTTTTATTATTATTTCTTACATCACAATAGAGGAGTGCATTACATTCAAATTTTTTTGCATTACAATTCTTAATACACCTTTATACCACCATTTATCATATCTCTGTTTGTATATAAGGTATGTTGACACCAAATTCACATCTTCATAGATGTGTTTTGTATAATGATGACTGTCTCCTTCCACTGTCCTTGCTTCTCCCTCCCTTTCCCTCCCACCCCTATTCCCTATCTAGAGGTAATCTTCCTCCCTTGCTCTCCCTCTGAACCCCATTTTGAGTCACCCTCCTTATATCAGAGAAGACATTCGGCATTAGATTTTTCGAGATGGCTAACTTCACTTAGCATAATCTACTTTAATGCCATCCATTTCCCAGCAAATGCCATGATCTTATTATTTTTTAGTGCTGAATAATATTCCATTGTGTATAAATACCACATTTTTTAATCCATTCATCCACTGAAGGACATCTAGGTTGACTTCATAGTTTAGCTATTGTGAATTGTGCTGCTGTAAACATTGATGTGGCTGTGCCCCTGTACTATGCTGTTTTTAGGTCCTTTGGGTATAGTCTGAGGAGAGGAAGAGCTGGGTCAAATGGTGGTTCCATTCCCAGCTTTCCAAGGAATCTCCATACTGCTTTCCAAATTGGCTGCACCAATTTGCAGTCCCACTAGCAATGCACAAGTGTACCTTTTTCCCTGCATCCTCACCAACACTTGTTGTTGTTTATCTTCACAATGGCTGCCATTCTTACTGTGGTTAGATGGTATCTTAGAGTAGTTTTGATACGCATTTCTCTGATTGCTAGAGATGATGAGTATTTTTTGGTATATTTGTTGATTGATTGTACATCCTCTTCTGAGAAGTGTCTGTTCAGGTCCTAGGCCCATTTATTGATTGGATCATTTTTTTTTTGGTGCTTATCTTTTTGAGTTCTTTGTATACCCTAGAGATTAGAGCTCTATCTGATTTGTGAGGGGTAAACATTTGTTCCCAGGATGTAGGTTCTCTAATCACCGCACAGATTATTTCTTTTGCTGAGAAGAAACTTTTTATTCCCATTTGTTGATTCTTGGTTTTAATTCTTGTGCTATAGGAGTCTTATTAAGGAATCTGGGGCCTAAACCCACATGATGAAGATTAGGGACTACTTTTTCTTCTATTAGACACAGAGTCTCTTGTCTAATTCCTAGATCCTTGATCCATTTTGAGTTAACTTTTGTGCATGGTGATAGATAGGGATTCAATTTCATTTTGTTGCATATGGATTTCCAGTTTTCCCAGCACCATTTGTTGAAGATGCTATCCTTTCTCCAGTGCATGCTTTTGGTACCTTTGTCTAATACAAGGTAGTTGTAATCTTGTGGGTTAGTCTCTGTGTCCTCTATTCTGTACCATTGGTTTACCAGCCTGTTTTGGTGCCAGTACCATGCTGTTTTTGTTACTACTGCTTTGTAGTATAGTTTAAGGTCTGGTATAGCGATACCACCTGTTTCACTCTTCCTGCTTAGAATTGCTTTAACTATTCTGGGTCTCTTATTCTTCCAGATGAATTTCATGATTGCATTTTCTATTTCTATGATGAATGCCATTGGGATTTTGATCAGAATTGTGCTTTTGGTAGTATGATCATTTTAATAATATTAATTCTGCCTATCCAGGAGCAAGGTAGATCTTTCCATCTTCTAAGGTCTTCTTCTATTTCTCTCTTTAAGGTTCTGTAGTTTTCATTGTATAGATCTTTCCTCTCTTTTGTTAAGTTGATTCTCAAATATTTTTTTTTGAGGATATTGTGAATGGGGTAGTTTTCCTCAATTCCTTTTCAGAGGATTTCTCACTGATATACAGAATTGCCTTTGATTTATGGGGGATATAAAATCAACACCCATAAATCAAAGGCATTTCTGTATATCAGTGACAAGGATCTAGCTTTCTATGGCAAAATTAAATATGCTTATTCTGTGTCACAGCAAGAGCATTTTTATAGGGAATCTGTGGTTGGAAAAAATGGACATATATTTGGTAAGCTCATATGTATTTTGTAGCCAAAAGGATAAGAAAATGAATTTTAGTAGGCTGTCTTTTGTCAGACAATGCAGTCACATTTACAGCAAAGATAGATGTTATCTCTATTTTGCAGATGAGGGAACTAAAACTCCAAGCATTCAAATAATTGTTTCATGATATTCCACATAATGTACAACATAAAGAACGGTATCCTAATTAGAATAAGTTATATTCCATGTATGTATAATATGTCAAAATATACTCTACTATCATGTATATCTAAAACAAAAAAAATAAGGGGCTGGGGTTGTGCCTCAGTGGTAGAGTGCTCACCTATCATGTGTGAAGCACTGTGTTTCAGCCTCAGAACCACACAAAAACAAATAAAATAATGGTATTGTGTCCATCTGCAACTAAAATTCATTAAAAAGAATAAAAATATAAAACAAGTGCTCAGTTAATGCTAATTATTACAGTCATGTTATCTCTAAATGATGGAACCAGGATACTGCCTGAGTATAAAACTTACTTTCTTCCACATTATTTTTTGAGTAAATTTCCATTGTTCCTATAGCACTTAGTCTCAAATTATACTAGTTCTGCATTATGCCAAATGTTCACCTATATGAATATATGCTTATAGAACATTTAAGTTTTTCAAGAAAATATTTGCCATAGACATAGGGATTGTAAGAATCTATCTCTTTTGTTTTGGTTTGGTTTTTGCTCATTCTCTTAGATTTTCTAGATGCTAGAGTATAAGGATAAAAGCCTTGGTAGAAATAATGTGAAATATTCTATGACCCTAAATATAGAAGAATTCCTTCAGTACAGTTACATATGCAATTCTATTTTCTTAAGGCATTCTAGTCCAGTCTCATTGTTTCATCTATGTCTATTATCTTCTGCTTTTCAACAGTAATTATAATAAAAGTGCATGGACATCAGGCACTATCATCTAGGTTTTCACAAATTAATACTACTAGCATAGTTCAAGAATACTTTGGCAAAGAAAATGAAGAGGCTACCCCCTTGTATATGAAATTGAATTAATTGCTTTGTCATTTGCAGTTTCAAAATATGAAATGACAAATGCAAATTGATGTTTTAAATTGTTAACATTGCTAAATTTTCTATATTTAAAAGTATACATGGAAAAAAATTTTTAGTCACTTTTCTTTATTAATACATAAGAAGTTTTGATTTTAAAATATTTGCATAATTCAAATCAATTTTGAATTGATTTGAATTGTGCAAATATACAATCCAACATATATAATTGATGCAAAAGATCAGATGGATTATTCCTAAGTTGAAAACAACATTTTTATTATTAACTACTTGGATAATCTTTGTCTCTACCTTTATGCACTAACTAAAGTGATTAAGACTACTTCTTTCATCTTGCTATACTATCATCTTTTCCTGACACAGTTGGCATAGTCTCATAGGAATAAATTACTTCAAAATCATGAGATTTCACAACCCCTAAGATTGTTCATTGTACTCACTTGGGGAAGGAAAACAAATCTTTCAAAATTGTTGAGATTATATGAGGCTTCACTTTTATAAATTAGAATCATATATAATAGTCACATTGAAGAATTTGGTGATCATCTGTTAATAACACAAAGGATCTTTTAAGATGTGAATAACCACTTCATATTTTTATTGTTATTTTTGAGTACAGATTTTGCTCTTCTGAATTTTCTTACACCAGGGATTATTAGCCTCTTTTTAAAAAAGCACCAGTGTCTTTTATAAAAGCAGTATGAAGAATTCAACTTGCCTTATGAATAAAGTAATTGCTTAAATTTCTTTGCTATTGTGAACTTCTTTTTCTTTACTTTTTCTTAAAGATAACCATGAAATCAATGTACTAATTACCTTTCCAATACCCTTGCCTTTGAATTTTATCTCACAAATGTAGCTACACGAAACAACCAGAGCAACCAGTCAATGAACTGATTACTGTCAAATGCCACATCTCCTACCTACTTGATCATAATCCAACGTCTATTAAAATAAAAAAGAAATGTGTTTATGGATGAAAACATGATTCTTGACTTCATAATTTCAATTCTATTGCCATATTTACATATTAAGATACCTTCAGGTAACTTTGCAATTATTTTAAAATGCACAAAATTACTTAGAAACACCAATTAAGTTGAGTGTCTAGTAAAAGACTTATTTGGATGTAGTCCCAGATAATGTCCTTGGTAATGGGAGAAAGGAAAATGAAGCAAACTGATTTCCAGTAAATATGATTTGGTCCTATAAAGTGACCTCAGCCAAAAATACTCACTGAATATATGGTAACGCAAAGCTAATGCCAGTTCCAGTACTAAAACACACACACACACACACACACACACAGACACACACACACACACACATTATATAGGGTGATATGATTTTAATGTATTCCCCAAAGTCCATGTGTTGGAAAATTAATCCCAACACAACAGTTTTAAAACATGTGACCTTTAAGAGATGATTAGTCCAAAATGGCTCTGCCCTCGTGAATATATTAATGCTATTATTACAGAGTAGTTCCTTATAAAATGGAGATTTTGGCTCCCTCTCATTCTTTCTCCCTCTTTTATTTTGCCTTCCACCATGGATTGATGACTCAACAAGGCCCTAACAAGATGCCAGTCCTCAATCTTGGACTTCTGAGTCTCCAAAATCATGCACTAGTTGATATTTTTCATCATAAATTATTCAGTCTGTGGTATTCTATTATAGATGCACAAAATAGATAAGGAATGGTTGTACATGAGTTTGCCTGAAAATACATAGAAAATTAGATTTCAGGTAAAATACACAAACTTTTAACTGAATATATATGTGAGAGAAGGAATATTCTTGAGATTTAAACAATAATTGAACTGTTAGATTTTTACACCATATAACCATATAAGTTTTCAACAAATTTCAACCTATTCTAAAAGTGATATATTTAAAAATCTGACAAACTTTTAGAAAATAATGATAATATAAAGTTTTTTTTGTTATACTAACAATTCTTTTTTGGGGGAGGTACTGGGGATTGAACTCAGGGACACTTGACCACTGAGCCACATTCCAGCCATATTTTGTATTTTATTTAGAGAAAGGGTCTCACTGAGTTGCTTAGCACCTCACTTTTGCTGAATCTGGCTTTGAACTCACAATCCTCCTGCCTCAGCCTCCCAAGCCACTGGGATCACAGGTATGTGCCACTGTGCCCAGCCATAATAACTGTTATTTTAAAAATGAAGTATTTGGAGATGCACACACACTGGCCTGTGCAGAAACCAGGCTCACGGTAGTCCCGGGTCCATCCCCTCCACCAGCATGCACCTGCTGGAGCCCAGTCTCTGGCACAGGACTACCCATTATGACCAGCATACTACTGCAGGAGGAGAGGCCTGGACCAAATCCGCCCACACTGACTTGCGTGGGATCCAGGTCCAGGGTAGGTCTGAGTTCGCCCACCTGGGAGCCTAAGCCAAACCTAGTTCCATCTTGGGACACTGCAGTCATCGCCATAGCCTTCCCCATGCAATACCCCCCTACCTTTTCGACAACAGACAAGGCCTAGAAGCAGCTGCATCTCAGAACAGGCATCCAAAAGAGAGTGTAAGGCCCACCCTTTCAGTTCCTTCTCTGTAAGACATTGAATCCATCTTGGGGCTCCTCAACTATTATCTTGAGTTACCTCGTCTATTGCCGCCATAGCAGTAGCATACATTGAGGGACACCAGCAGGGTCTGAAAGCCCAACATCAAGGTGAGGTATAGATAATCAGCACGGGTACCACAAGAATATAGGATAGAAACTATAATATCTCAGATCCACACTGCAAGAAAGAAAGACACATAGACAACATGAAAAAACAAGGGAGGAAAGTGCCCCAAACAAAGCAGGAAAGTATAATATCAGAACCCATGGACAGCAAAGTTGATGAAATGTCAGAGAAGGAGTTCAGAAGATTCATAATTAAAATGATCTGTGAATTAAAGAATGACCTAAATGAGCAAATACAGGCAAAAATTGATCACTCCAACAAAGAGATAAGAGAGCAAATACAGGTAGCAAAAGATTACTTCAAGAGAGAGATAGAGACTCTGAAAAAAAAAGAGTCAGAAATCCTTGAAATGAAGGATACAATGAACCAAATAAAAATCTCAATAGAAAGCATAACAAATAGACTAGATCACTTAGAAGAAAGAACATCAGATAATGAAGACAAACTATACAATCTGGAAAATAAAGTTAATCATACAGTGAAGATAGTAAGAATCCATGAACAGAACATCTAAAAATTATGGGACAGCATCAAAAGACCAAATCTGAGTTATTGGAATAGAAGAAGGCAGAGAGTTTTAAATGGAAGGAATGCACAATCTCTTCAATAAGATAATATCAGAAAATTTCCCCAGCATGAAAAATGAATTGGAAAACCAAATACAAGAGGCTTACAGGACACCAAATGTATAAAATTACAACAGATCTACACCAAGGCACATTATAATGAAAATGCCTAGCATACAGAATAAGGATAGAATCTTAAAAGCCACAAGAGCGATGAATCAGATCACATATGGGGGAGACCAATTTATATTTCAGCAGATTTTTCAACCCAGACCCTCATGCCAGGAGATCATGGAACAATATAAACCAAGCTCTGAAAGAAAATGGATGCCAACTAAGAATCTTATATCCAGCAAAATTAAGCTTTAGATTTGATGATAAAATAAAAACCTTCCATGATAAACAAAAGTTAAAAAAATTATAACTAGAAAGCCTGCACTAGAGAACATCCTCAGCAAATTATTCCATAGAGAGAAAATGAAAAATAATGATGAAAATCAGCAGAAGGAGGGATTACACTAAATAAAACTCTAATGAGAGGAGAAACCGAGTAATGTTAAATACTAAAAATAAACAAAAATGTCTGGGAATACAAATCATGTCTCAATAATAACCTGGAATGTTAATGGCCTAAACTCACCAATCAAAAGACATAGAGTAGCAGACTGGATTTGAAAGAGTATCAACAATATGGCTGCCTCCAATAGACTCATTTCATAGGGGAAGGTGAAGACTCATCTCAATCTGAAAGTTAAGGGGTGGGAAAAAAATCAAAACACTCCCATGGACTGTGGAAGCAAGCAGGCATTTCCATCATCATACCAAATAAAGTAGACTTCAAGCTAAAGTCAATCAAAAAGGATAAAGAAGGACACTACATACTGTGCAAGGGAACCATACGCCAACAAGAGTTAACAATTATAAATATATATGCCCCAAATAATGGAGCATCTATGACCATTAAACAAACTCTTCTCAAGTTCAAGAGTCAAATAAACCACAACAAAATAATTTTGGGTGAACTTAACACACCTCTTTCTTTACTTCACAGATTGTCCAAACAAAAGCTAAACAAAGAAACTATATAATCAATAATATAATCAACAACTTCGACTTAACTGACATATATAGAATATTTCATCCTTCAACGAGAGAATACACTTTCCTCTCAGCAGTAAATTGATCCTTCTCTAATATAGACCATGTAGTATGTCACAAAGAAACTCTTAGCAAATATAAAAAAGTAGAGATACTACTCTGCATTCTATCAGATTGTAATGGAATGAAATTAGAAATGAATAATAAAATAAGAAACAAATTTACTCCAATACCTGGAGATTAAATAATGTGTTACTGAATGAACAATGGGTTGCAGAAGACATCAAGGAGGAGATTTAAAAAATTTTAGAGGTGACTGAGAACACAGATACAATATATTGAAATCTCTGGGACACTATGAAAGTAGTTCTAAGAGGAAAGTTCATTTCATGGAGTTCATTGCTTAAAAGAAGAAAAAGTGAACAAATAAATTACATACATCTCAAAGCCCTAGAAAAAGAACAAATCGACACCCAAAGCAGTGGAACATGCTTAAATAATTAAAATCAGGGCTGAAATCAATGAAACTGAAACAATTGAAAAAATTGACAGAACAAAAGTTGGTTCTTTGAAAAAATAAATAAAATTGACAGACCCTTAGCCATGCTAACTAAGAAGAGAGAAAACTCAAATTACTAACATATGTGATGAAAAAGGAAATATCATGACAGACTACAGAAATACAGAAGATAATTAGAAATTATTTTGAAAACTTGTACTCCAATAACATACAAAATATCAAAGGCATAAACAAATTTCTAGAGTCAAATAATTTTCCCAAATTGAATCAGGATGATATACACAGTTTAAACAAATCAATTTCAAGCAAAGAAATAGAAGATGCCATCAGAAGTCTACCAACCAAGGAAAGCCCAGGACCAGATATATACACAGCCAAGTTTTATGAGACCTTTTTAAGAAGAACTAATACCAATATTCTTTAATTTATTTCATGGAATAGAAAAAGAGGAAGCACTTCCAAACTCATTCTATGAGGCCAGTATCACCCTGATTCCAAAACCAGGCAAAGACACATCAAAAAAAGAAAAATTCACACCAATATCTCTAATGAACAAAGATGTAGAAATTCTCAATAAAATTCTGGCAAATAGAATACGAAAACATTTCAAAAATATCATGCACCATGATCAAGTGAGGTTCATCCCAGGGAAAGAAAATTGGTTTAACATACAGAAATCAATAAATGTAATTTATCATATCAATAGACTTAAAGATAAGAATCATATGATCATCTCAATATATGCAGAAAAACATTTGACAAAATATAGCACCCCTTTATGTTCAAAACACTAGAAAAACTAGGGATAACAGGAACATATATCAACATCATAAAAGCTAAGCCCCAGACCAACATCATTATAAATGGAGAAAAATTGAAGGCATTCCCTCTAAAAACTGAAAAAAGACAGGGATGCCCTCTGTCACTTCTATTTAACATAGTTCTTGAAACACTGGCCAAAGCAATTAGACATACAAAAGAAAATAAAGGGATACACTTAGGAAAAGAAGAACTCAAATTTGCGCTATTTGCTAATGACATTATTCTATACCTAGAAGACCCAAAAAGCTCCACCAGAAAACTTCTAGAACTAGTAAATGAATTCAGCAATGTATCAGGATGTAAAATCAACACCCACGGATCAAAGGCATTTCTATATATCAGTGGCAATTCCTCTGAAAGGGAAACGAGGAAAACTACCCCATTTACAATAGCCTCAAAAAATAAAATACTTTGGAATTAACCTAACAAAAGAGGTGAAAAATCTATATAATGAAAATTACAGAACCCTAAAGAAAGAAATCAAAGAAGACCTTAGAAGATGGAAAGATCTACCTTGCTCTTGGATAGGCAGAATTAATATTATCAAAATGACCGTACTACCAAAAGCACTGTACAGATTTAATGCAATTCCAATCAAAATCCCAATGACATTCTTCATAGAAATAGAAAAAGAAGTCATGAAATTTATTTGGAAAAATAAGAGTCCCAAAATAGTTAAAGCAATCCTTAGTAGGAAAAGTGAAGCAGGTGGCATCACTATGCCAGACCTTAAACTATACTACAGAGCAATAGTAGCAAAAACAGCATAGTATTGGCACCAAAACAGACTAGTAGACCAATGGTACAGAATAGAGAACACAGAGACTAACCCACAAAATTACAATTATCTTATATTAGACAAAGGTGCCAAAAACATACATTGGAGAAAAGATAGTCTCTTTAACAAATGGTGCTAGGAAAACTAGAAATCCATATGCAACAAAATGAAACTAAACCCCTATCTCTCACCATGCACAAAACTCAACTTAAAATGCATCAAGAACCTAGGAATAAAACCAGAGGCCCTGAATGTAATAGAAGAAAAATTAGGCCCTAATCTCCATCATGTGGGATTATGCCCCAACTTCTTTAATAAGACTTTTTTGGCACAAGAATTAAAATCAAGAATCAATAAATAGGATGGATTCAAACTAAATAGTTTCTTCTCAGCAAAAGAAACAATCTGTGAGGTGAATAGAGAGCCTACATCTTGGGATCAAATCTTTACCCCTCACACATCAGATAGAGCACTAATCTCTATGGTATATAAAGAACTCAAAAAGCTAAGCACCAAAATACTTAAATAGCCCAATCAATAAATGGGCCAAGGACCTGAACTGACATTTCTCAGAATCAACAAATTTATGAAAAAATGTTCATTATCACTAGCAATTAGAGAAAACAAATCAAAACTCCTCTAAGATTTTATTTCATTTCAGACAGAATGGTAGCTAATATGAATATAAACAACAATAACTGTTGGTGAGGATGTGGCCGGAAATGGTACACTCATACACTGCTGGTGGGACTGCAAATTGGTGTGGTCAATATGGAAAGCAGTATGGAGATTTTTTGGAAAATTGGGAATGGAACCACCATTTGACCCAGCTACCCCTCTCTTTGGTCTATACACAAAGGATTTAAAAACATTATCCTACAGGGACACAGCCACATTAATATTTATAGCAGCACAATTCACAATAGCTAAATTGTGGAACCAAGCTAGATGCCCTTCAATAGACGAATGGATTAAAAAATGTGGCATATATACACAATGAAATATTACTCAGCAATAAAAGGAAATAAAATCATGGCATTTTCAGGTAAATGGATGGAGTTAGAGAAGATAATGCTAAGTGCGGTTAGCCAATCCCCCCAAAAAGCAAATGCCGAATGTTTTCTTTGATATAAGGAGGCTGATTCATAGTGGGGTGGGGTGGGGATGGGGAGCTTGGGAGGATTAGAAAAACTCTAGATAGGACAGAGATGTAAGAGGGGAAGGGAGGGGCCATGGGGTTAGAAATGATGGTGGAATGTGATGGACATTATTATACATAGTACATGTATGAAGACATAAATTGTATGAATATGCTTTGTATACAACCAGAGATATGAAAAAATGTTCTCTATGTGTGTAAGATGAATTGTAATGCATTCTGCTGTCACATATAAATTAAAAAATTAATCAAAAATGAAACATTCATGTTTACCAAGAAAAATTGATTGAATTCAAGACAATTGCTATAGGATGTTCATTTGATACAGCCCCAATGGCCCCTTTTTTCATTGGGAGGAAATTATGTACAAAAATTACTTTTTAGGATTTGCTATTGCCCACAGAGTCAAATTGAGATCATCTTGAATTTATGGAGAATCAGCAAGAAGTTTTTCTCAAAATATCTCTTCCAGTTCTTGTTATGGTTAATTAAAAAGAAAATGCTTTCCAGGCTTTGAGTCTCCTTATATGATGCAAACATAAAGTTTGCAGATGGAGCAGGGCCTAGGGTGGATATTTTAATGAGCATCAACATGAATAAAGAGAAGCTGAAGGGGAGAATTCCAGATGACCAAGACATCAGACTTTCCTGAATAAAGAAGTCTTATAGTAACATTTTTTTCTTTGAACCTATTTTTCATCTCTCTGTTTAATCACAGAGGAAGATGTATGTCCCTTTCTGGTTTCTAAGAATCCTTGGTCGTATTCACTCTTCTTTTTATTTCTGGAGTCTTTATGGATTTCTTCACCAGTAATTTATGCTCTTTGTTAAATAAGCTCAGCTATAAATCTATCTCATGTATGTTATAAACTTGCACATAAATGGCCACAATTATTACCCTCTTGTTATCCACGCCTTGGTCAGATGATTTCATTGACTTTGGATCTGTCCACAGTTCTTATTTTGCTCAATAGGATAATAGCAAATATGATGTAAGCTGAGCCTTGAAAAGGGCTTCCATATTGACTTTTTCCTTCTCTTCTCTTGTTTTTATTGGGAAACTCTGTGACTACTACCATGTGAACAAGCTCAGGATAACCTGCTGCACAGTAAAGGACACATGGACCAGATATGACATTTGCCCTCCTAACAAATAGCTAACAATCAAAAATGTAAATGAGGCCATGGATCATCAGTTGAATACAGATTCATCAGTGAACTCAGACAACATTATGTGATGCAGACATGTGCTATCAAGAAAAACCCATAGAATAATGAGCAAATTTGTGATGATTTGTTAGAAAACAGAAACCTTTACTTAATTATATCACTTTCCTAGCTCTTGCTTCCATTTATTGTTAACTATTCTATTTCCTACTTAAGATTCTCTTATACAATATTCACCAAATGAATAAACAGGCTATTTGACAGAGACTATGTTAGATAATAATGTATAAAATAACAAGCAATGAAATACATGGGGGCTACTGTTGAAGAAAAATATGGATAAATAAAATTTATTGAGTGCTTTCTATGTTCCATCTAACACATTAGTCTTTTAACATATATTAGTTAAGCAATATAAACTTATTATTGGCCCTATTATACAGAAAGTGAAAAAGAGACCCAGAGAATTTTAAGAGATTTGTTTAAAATCACAATAAGTGCTTTACAGATAAAAGTAAAGGTGAAATTCACTGTGATATATTAATTTAGGTACATAGGATAATTTGGTGAGATTCATTCCATCATTCTTCCCATTTTCCATCCCTTCTCCATCCCCCTCAGTCCCCATCCTCAACTCCACTGATCTCTCTTCTATTTTCAATAGAAGGAAGACCACTAGAGTAGAGGAAAAGGAACAGGAGTAGGGTGGAGTGAAGGGGAAGGGGAAGTAGTGAGTACTGAATTGGAGCAAATTCTATTCCATGCTTGCATAATTATGTCAAAATGAACCATATTACTATGTATAGCTATAATTCACTAATAAAAAAGTAAAAAAAAATCACAATAAGTGGTAGAATTTACCCCTATCTCTGGAGACTGCTCTGAACCGTTGCACTTTATTTTAAGGATGGATAACAAGAAACCTGGGGATTTGGTCTTAATTCTGCCAGTAATTTCTTTTTTTTTTAAAGAGAGAGTGAGAGAGGAGAGAGAGAGAGAGAATTTTTAATATTTATTTTTTTGTTCTCGGCGGACACAACATCTTTGTTGGTATGTGGTGCTAAGGATGGAACCCGGGCCGCACGCATGCCAGGCGAGCGTGCTACCGCTTGAGCCACATCCCCAGCCCCAGTAATTTCTATATTAATAAGGAGATGACAAGTCATCTTTCTGTGTCTTTAAGGGTCTATAAAGATACCCTTTACTATGATCCTCAAATAGTCTTTAATCTGACTCTAGCTATTATCCATCTACACTTTACTTAATACCTTGTCCATCAGAATCTGTTCTCATCTATGTGGAAACTGAAATCTTGAAGGCCACTACTATTTTCTTTGTAAAATCTCATAGCATACCAAGCTCATTCATTCCCATTTCTCTGCCTGATATTTACACCATTGGTAATTACTTTATGTTTAATTATCCTCACTTTAAAAAAAAAGGCATCTCACTTTAGAACCTTCTTCTTTAGTTTTTAAATGGAGCTCTGTGTAAGCCTTATAGATTGGTTCCTTCACTCATAAGAAGTAAAAGTGTACATGTGTGCATTTAGGGAAGTCCATATATTTAATCATATTTTCAAAGGATCTGTATAGTCTAGAGTAGTATCATTCATTCATTCATTTATGTTTACCTAGTTCTATGTGACAGGGTCTGTTTTAGTCACTGGGGAAATTAAAACAGATAACATTTTTTGACCACATGGAGTTTAATTCTAAATGGGGAGATACAAGATAAAAAAAAACATAGTCAAGTGTTTGTCATATTTTTTGGTAGGTGGAAGTGTTATGGAGACAAATGAATAAAAATAGAAAATAGAAGTGATTCGTATTTTTTAGGTAGGATATCCATGCAGCCCTTCAAAGGGAATTGATTCAGAAGCCCTTCAAAGGGAATTGATTCAGAAGCCTGAATGAAATGAGAAAGAAAACCAGGAGAATGTCTGGGAATGTGCATTTCTGGAAAGAGTGTTGAGGGTGATTGCCTGAGGTAGGAACATACTGTGTGCCTCCATGCGACAAACAGGAGCCATGATGGTTAACCAGAGTGCAGGAGAGACAAGTACTAAGAGATAAATTTAAATACCAGAGACTAGACTAGGTTGACCTTATAGGCCAGGGCTAGGTTCTCAAGAGCCAGTTTCTTTTCCTTCTCTGAAATTCAGTACAGGAAAATTGTTAGCTCATCTTGGTGGATGATTGGATTTTGGAGTACCACATATTTGCATAACTATTGTGGATCTTGAGTGAACAATTGGTTCCAGTTACAGAACCTTCAGCAAATTACCTGAGTTCCAGTGTTCTGATCTTTACAATTTGGATTCAATTATCTAGTTGAGAGGACTGTTGGAATGTTTTAAGTTAAGATAGCAAATGGATGTACCAATCTTAGTGCTAGCATGAAGCATGCTCAATAATCGTTAATTTTCATTCTCCTTTATACACCTTCACTAAGAGAGGGTTGTGGATATTGACTTCAACTACATATTGAATCTCAGATCTGTGTCTCAAGTTCTCTCAAGTTTTCATCACATATGTATGTATATGTCCAAATTCATCAAATTGTACACCTTAAATAAGTACATTTTATGGTTTATTATAACAGGATGTTTAAAATGTGTCTTTCATCTTTTTCCAATGTCTAGTAGATGTTCCAATAACATTTTAAACTAAAAATCATCACTTTTCCCCTAAATTAGGGATCAAAACCTCAAATTGCTCAAGGTCAACATTAATAGGTAAAATACTTCATCTACTGGACATTGCTCAGTGTCAATTCCTTGATCAGCCTGTGCAGAACTTCACCTTACACATATCCATGGTACTCAGTCATAAGCTAAAGGATCCATAAGGTCATTTTCCAGAGCACTTTCTCTGTGTAGCTCCCTCTTTCAGCTACTCTGTTCCAAAATTCTAGCCTCCCCAAATTTCTCCTCAACTCAAACCATCACTCTCTGATTGAGTTCTTTCTCTCAGAAAGCATCAAAATCTAGAAAGTGCCTTTGGCAGAAAGGTGAGGCTATGCCAGGGCTCACTGTATTGGTTTTCTGTAATATACTGTCTGATATCATAGATTTCAAAGCTGCTATTTCATATACTTTATACAGTTTTCTAGTTGTTTACAGTAGGAAGGAAGTTTGTTCTCATGAACTTTTCAAGGACAGAAGCTCATTGCTATTAATTTAATGAAAACTCCTTAGACAATATACAAGGCACAAAAATTTCACATGTATATTTTTGCAGAGTTTTTAAAAGAACAATTTTGTGTTTGGGGAAAGGGCCTCAGAAAGAGCATTTGTTCTAGCCTTAGGCCACCCTTGCAGATATTGTATATTCTTTTTAAAAAAATTATTTATTTATTTATTTTTAGTTGTCAATGTATTTTTTATTTTACTTATATGTGGTACTGAGAATCAAACCCAGTGCCTCACACATGCTAGGCAAGTGCTCTACCACTGAGCCACAGCCCCAGCCTGATATTGTATATTCTACTCTGAGAAATCTGTTTGTTTGCCTCTTATACTCATGTTTTGTCCATCACAGCACTGGGTGCAGGGAAGTTATTTAAAAAGTAAGTCCTCTTAAAGTAAGTAAAAACTTGTTTGTTTCTCCTTCTTCTCTTTGTTTTCTTCCTTCAGGCCTATAAATAAGTATCTGCCATTGCACAATGTCTCTCACTTTGGGGATTCAATCATATTTATGTTTTTATTTCATTCATTTAATTGCACCTCTCATAGTATAATTAAAGGAAGGCTCTCATATTCTATAAAGGGGATGAAGCTTATTTAACCCTTTATGTATTTTGAAACATAAGTTTGATTTCTAAAAATCTATACAATTCCAGTCACTCAACTCTATATGCTTATATGAGCTAGTGTGCAATTCCAGTGTAGGGATATTTTTCATGCTGTATTAGAAAAGATGAGTGTTAGAGTCCATGTTTTATATTTACAATGTCAACTTGCCCACATCTTTAGAATTGGTTTATCCCTTTCATATTGCTGCATATAGTCCAGTGCTTGACAAATATGTTTCAAAAGCTTATTTCTCTTATTATTTTGCAGGTCTTAAATCAGTTTCACAGGTCTTATGAAAGGGAAAAGAATTGTGCCTGAAATAGACTTAGGTGGTGATTTTCACGTTGTTCCCACACTGCTGATATTAGAGTCCTTTCAAATTCCAGATTGAGTCATAGTCATCATGAACAATAACTCAGAAGAAGCCTCTTTACTGCTAATGCAATTGTTAAGTGTATTGTTTTGAAAAGGAAAACTTACGATTTGCACAAAGTTCTCCAATCTGCACTCAGGCCACTTTTGAATTGCATAAAATAACAGAAAAATGATAGCATGAGTCTTTCTCATGTGAAGTTGTTATTTTCCTTTCTAGAATGCAATGTGTGTATCTTTTTATTCACATTG
Organism: Ictidomys tridecemlineatus; assembly: GCF_052094955.1. Classification (NCBI taxonomy): domain Eukaryota; kingdom Metazoa; phylum Chordata; class Mammalia; order Rodentia; family Sciuridae; genus Ictidomys; species Ictidomys tridecemlineatus. Next base: position 103,252,921 of record NC_135493.1, read on the forward strand.
AAGTGCCTCATTCAAAACACAGAGGAAATCGTACAATAATTCTCACCCAGGATGAGGTTTCCTACAATTGAGTAATATTTCTACTTCTCAGCATGAAGTTAATTTATGTAATTTGTTACACTTTAAGTTAAAATAATGTATGCACATATCTTCCATGTGCACACTCTTATTCAAAACAAAATTTTAATCCTTGTTAGAACAATGTCCAATCACTTTAATTTCACAGGGATGCCTATGCTTTCATTGCAGTCCCATTAGCACAAATAGTGGCTTCCTGCAGTGCAGTACAGAAAAGAGAGAACAGTCATGTCCTTTTTATCCTTCCAAACTTCCAGAGATGTTTCAAGTGTGGCTTACGGACACATAAAGGAGAGGAAAGAAATAAACTCAATTAAATTCAAATAATACACTTAATACTTTCACTTTTTACATTTCTATAATCTATAGATGCTTTAGATCAAGAGAAATGATCTATTTTCTTTTTTGCTCAAATGGTTCTACACTGTCTTAGAAACTGAGCTATCCCATATTGTATTTTCTTCCGAAAGGTGATATTTCACTAGATTAAGAAAAAATATTTTATACTTTAAGTTAGTCATAAACTCTATGCAAAAATCACCAGAGCATATCTCATTCAGACAAATGTGGTTTTCCATTTCTTGAAAAAACTTGAAAAGTATAGATCTATTCAAAATTCTCGTATGAATATTTGAACAAATACTCTGTTATAAGCTTATTTAGCATCATTTAAAATGTAACAATTTGGCAGTCTGCAGCGGTCGCACTGGGCGAGTGCTGCTGCCTCGCCTCGGGAGCGGTGAGCAGGGGCCCCGCGACAGTGGGATTAGGGAGAAGGGAGGCCCGATGGGGTTGTGCGTCCTGGCCGCTGGCAGTGGCTGAATTCTCAGCACCACTCTATCCCGGAGTTCCCGGCTTGGCTTGCTAGTTTGTGAAACTCTGGCAGAGGAAGGCACGCGGCTTCAGGGGGTCCTTTTGATTCTGGCAGCGATTTAGGACCTTCGGGGCTAATATTCCCTGGTTCCCTGAGGATCCCACGTCGTGCTCCTGACATAGAGGGCATGAGGCAGGGGTGCCAGGGGTCTTCTGGACTCTTCTGCACTCGTTAGTTTTCAAACTGGAGTGACCTTGGGGATCATCAGTCTGAGTCCTGTGCTTTGCAGATGAGGAAACCGCTCCAGAGAAAGAGAGGAATGGGCCCAAGGCCCACTTCCACCCACACTCCTCATGGGGCTCCTGCAAGTTAGGTGAGAAAAAAGAGAAAGGCTACTTTTGCCTACATGCTGGTCTTGTCTCCAGCCCAAGGCCAGGTTGGACCCTATGTTTGGGGTTCAGATGCTGTTGTAGCCTCTGCCCCTGGTTTGTGCAAGAGTGCCAGAAAATAGGGACTGCCTAGGGTACCAGCCATCACACCAGATACTCCCTCATCTCCTGTCAAGCCTTCGGGAGCTGTGGGTGGCAATTCCTTTCATTGCCACCCCTAAAACAAATGAGGAAACAGTGAATCTCTCAATTTGGAGATCTGCTGTTGGCCACTCAGATTCACTTTATTTCACAGGTGTTAAGGATGGTGTTCCAAAGAGAGGGGTATTCCTCACAAAGCTCTGAGGGATAAGGACACTACTAAATGGAGTATGTTGAAGGCCTCTAAAATAAACCTAGAAAGCAAGTATCCTGAAGAACAACTGAGGGGTCAGAGTACTGGATGTGGTTTGGAAGGGGAGTCACATCATCTGCGCCTTGAGACTCTCTTAGTAGTGACTGAAGATGGACCCACACATGGAGATTCACCTATCCTCTGACTTCCAGCCACGACCATCACCACGAACCACCATTTCTTGAGCACCTGCTATGCACTGAGCACTATTCTGGATATTGTAGGGGGATTCTAAAGAGATAAAAGGCACATTCCTTCCTCTCAAGCAGCTTGTAATTTGGGAGCTGAAATCCACACAAATAAAGCGGCGTAAGAACAGTAACAAGCAGTATTTTACTAGGATGGGTACCAGAAAAAAGGTTCATGCATTTGTCCGTGTCAAACCCACTGATGACTTTGCTCATGAAATGATCAGATATGGAGATGACAATAAAAGCATTGATATTCACTTAAAAAAAGATATCCGGAAAGGAGTTGTCAATAACCAGCAAACAGACTGGTCATTCAAGCTGGATGGGGTTCTCCATGATGCCTCTCAGGACTTGGTGTATGAGACAGTCGCAAAGGATGTGGTTTCTCAAGCCCTTGATGGCTATAATGGTACCATTATGTGTTATGGGCAGACAGGAGCTGGCAAGACATACACCATGACAGGGGCCACTGAGAATTACAAGCACTCGTGCTCTGCAGCAGGTTTTTAAGATGATCGAAGAGCGCCCCACACATGCCATCACTGTGCGTGTTTCCTACTTGGAAATCTATAATGAGAGCCTGTTTGATCTCCTGTCTACTCTGCCCTATGTTGGACCTTCAGTCACACCAATGACCATTGTGGAAAATCCTCAGGGGGTCTTCATTAAGGGCTTGTCAGTCCACCTCACAAGTCAGGAGGAGGATGCATTTAGTCTCCTTTTTGAGGGAGAGACCAAAAGGATTATAGCTTCCCACATGATGAACAAAAACTCATCCAGGTCACACTGCATTTTCACCATCTACATGGAGGCGCATTCCCGGACCTTATCAGATGAAAAGTATGTTACTTCCAAAATTAACTTGGTGGATCTGGCAGGCTCAGAGAGGCTGGGGAAGTCTGGGTCTGAGGGTCGAGTTCTGAAGGAAGCCACCTACATCAACAAGTCGCTGTCTTTCCTGGAGCAAGCCATCATTGTCCTTGGGGACCATAAGCGGGACCACATCCCTTTCCGACAGTGGAAGCTCACTCATGCCCTGAAGGACTCCTTAGGGGGAAACTGCAACATGGTCCTTGTGACAAACATCTATGGAGAAGCCGCCCAGTTGGAAGAAACGTTATCCTTACTGCGATTTGCCAGCAGAATGAAGCTGGTCACCACTGAGCCTGCCATCAACGAAAAGTACAATGCTGAGCGAATGGTCAAGAACCTGGAGAAGGAGCTAGTATTGCTCAAGCAGGAGCTAGCCATCCATGACAGCCTGGCCAACCGCAACATTGTGACCTATGACCCCATGGATGAAATCCAGATTGCTGAGATCAACTCCCAGGTGCGGAGGTACCTGGAAGGGACACTGGACAAGATTGACATAATCAACCTCAGACAGATTCAGGAGGTATTCAACCAATTCTGGGTGGTTCTGAGCCAACAAGAACAGGAAGTGGAGGCGGCCTTACATAGGAAGTACACTCTTATAGACAAGAATGACTTTGCAACAATTTCTGCTGTCCAGAAGGCAGGGATTATTGATGTTAATGGCCACCTAGTAGGTGAGCCTGATGGACAAGGCTTTGGACTTGGGGTTGCCCCTTTCTCTACCAAACCTGCGAAGAAATCCAAGTCCAAGAAGACAGTCAAAGATCCGCCCAGCTCATCAGCAAGAAAGGAAGGTGCTAGCAGCCCTGTGAGTGGCAAGGACCTAGATATGATTTCTACCTCCAAGACCCAGCTAGTCCCATCCTCTAAGGATGGGGATGTCAAAGACGTGCTTTCTCGGGATCGGGAAACTTCCAGCATTGAGCCCCTTCCCTCAGACTCCCCGAAGGAAGAATCACTCCCACTCAGGCCTACCACCCCACCCTCCAAACTGATGGCCTTTGAGGACTTTAAGAATGAGCGAGGAAGTGAGATCAACCGCATCTTCAAAGAAAATAAGTCCATCTTGAATGAGCGGAGGAAAAGGGCCAGCGAGACCACACAGCACATCAATGTCATCAAGCGGGAGATTGACGTGACCAAAGAAGCGCTAAACTCCCATAAGTCACTACGGGAGAAGCAAGGTGAGTATGAGAACAAGGGGCTGATGATCATTGATGAAGAGGAATTCTTGCTGATCCTGAAGCTCAAAGACCTCAAGAAGCAGTATCGAAGCGAGTACCAGGATCTGCGTGACCTCAGGGCTGAGATTCAGTACTGCCAACACCTGGTGGACCAGTGTCGCCACCGCCTGCTCATGGAATTTGATATCTGGTACAATGAGTCCTTTGTCATCCCTGAGGATATGCAGGTAGCACTGAAGCTGGGCAGCAGTATCGGGCCAGGCATGGTGCCTGTCAGCAGGATCGTTTCTCTGGGAGAAGATGACCAGGACAACTTTGCTCAGCTTCAGCAGACAGTGCTACCCGAAGGACCTGATGCCATCTCCTTCTACAATGCCAAAATCAAGACAGAACAGAAGCATAATTACTTGAAAACCATAATGGGCCTCCAGCAGACACATTAAAAAGTAGTCTTGTTGCTAGTAGCTTGAAGTTCCTTCAATTCCAACCTGCTTTAGTGGAGCTGCAAAACCATCTTCTGAGAGCTTCAACCACTTTGCTCCAAGTCTGTGACCCACCACAGAGAACACATAATGGCCTGCCTACTAGGAAGGGTATCGTCCAAAGGACAACCTGCTCAACTCCACAGAACCCTTTGGGTTTTAATTTACTGTCTTATATGCAGGAACAGGATAAAATTACTTTCTAGTTTGGACTTCTAATGCTCATTGAAAAAAAATAAAAATAAAATGTAACAATTTAATAGTTTTGAAAAAGAATCTATCAGGTCTCTCGCTTAAATACATAGGTTTGCTGTTTTGATTTTTTTTTGTTTTCTGTAATATCTGTAAAGATAAAAAGCTATTACATAATACTATCCCAATTTTGAAACTCAAGGAAGTCAAACAGGGCTGGGGATTTAGCTCAGTGGTAGAACTATTGCCTAGCATGTTTAAGGCCGTGGGTTCTAACTCTAGCACTGCAAAAAGAAAAGAAAGAAAAAAGAAAAAAGAAAGTCAAACAAAGTAAACTTATATAAAAATCTTTCCAAAACGACTACTTCAAAAAATAATGTGTTTTTGAAAGAGTAATTCAAGAAAACACTGCATTTATCTGTAGAGTTTTGTCTCATGCCATTCACTCATATTTTTACTCAGCTTGAAAGAACCCTTGAATGTGATTTCTTTACAGATTTCTTCCTGTACCTCTGAGATAATATATTGCTTATCATTTTGTAGTATAGATAGTTGTCTCTTTGGCTATTTTTCTTCCAAATGATGAAATTCCTGAAGTTAGGGGTAATGTCTTGTTAGTGATCTTAGGCAGATCCTGAATCACAAGACCTTCCACACAGTAAAGCATTCCCAAACATTTGTTATGTGAATATTGCCTAATAAAATCCATACATAATTATTGCCTATTTTTCATGCATTCTATCATCTATCTTAACACATGAAAGCAGCCCCATTCCTTCCCACCACTTTTAGAAATTCTGTAAGTGATTCTTTTGAAGTTTCCTTTGAACAGTCCTTGCTGATATTTTTCCTGTAAAGAGAGAAGTCAATAAGAAAAGATGTCACTTTTCTGGAGCACTGAAAATAGTGAAGGACAGATTTAACTATAGTTTCCTTCTTCTTTAGTGTCATACTGTGCTTATTATAAGCTGAGGAGCCAAGAAGGAATGCAGGAGAGAAACTGTACATCAGAACTGATTTTTGAAAAAACCCTTTTCTGAGGAAGATGCATCATCGTTACACACACCACAGGAGTATTAATCATATTACTCTGAGGAGCCATGAAGGCTATGTAATTATCTTGAAAGCCACTGCTTGCTATGGGGGAATATATTATCCAGGGAGCTACATTCAATTGGAAGTTTGGAGGCTGAAACGGAAATATGCACTCACCCATATCATCTCACATCCTTCGCACTCTCTTCATTCTCTACCTTTTGACTCCACAGTGGGAATCAGAAATAGTCCAAGTAGAAAGTAGGTTTTAAAAACAACTAACAAAATTTTACATGCCCTCAATCCTGACTACCCAAAATATGACTCATTATTTCTCATTGACCATCATGTGTGTATAGGTTGAACATCCCTAATCCAAAAGTCTGAAATCTGATGTGATTCAAAATCTGAAACTTATGTTTTTATTAGTGTATTGTAGTTAAACATAATAATGGAATTTCAATCCCTAATGCTTCCTCTTTCCCTACCCTCCTCCCTTCCCCTATTTTACTTGTCTTTTGTCTATTTATTTATTGTTTTTTAAATTGGTGGTTTATAGAACAATTGATACTTTATACATAAAATGGAATTCACTATGATATATTTATATATGTACATAGTATAACTGGGGCAAATTTACTCCACAGTTCCTCCATTTTCTTGTCCCCACTTCTTCTCTATCTCCTTCCTCTTCTTCACTGATCTCCCCTCTGTTTTTGTGTGATCCATCCCCCTTTTTTCCCTTACTTTGTTCTAGCTTCCCCATATGATAAACGACATTCAACACTTGACTTTCTCAATCTGGCTTATTTCACTTAGCATGTTATTCTACAATTCCATCCATCTACCAGCAAATGGCATAATTTCATTCCTCTTCATGGCTGAGTAGTATTACTTTGTGTATATACACCACATTTTCTTTGCCCATGTATCTGTTGATGGACATCTGGGCTGGCTCCATAACTTGGCTGTTGTGAATTGTGCTGCTATAAACACTGATATGCTGATTTTAGTTCTTTTGGATCAATACCAAGGAGTGGGCTAACTGGTCATATGGTGGTTCTATTCCCAGTCTTTTGAGGAATCTCCATGCTACTTTCCAGAGTGGTTGCCCTAATTTGCAGTCCCAACAAAAATGTATGAATGTACCTCCCCCTCCCCCACATTCTTGGCAACATTTATTGTTATTTGTATTCTTGATAATTGACATTCTGACTAAAGTGGGATAAAATCTCAATGCAGTTTTAATTTGCATTATCTAACTGCTAGAGATGCTGAATTTTTTTCATGTATTTGTTTACCATTCATATTTCTTTTGCTGTGAAGTGTCTGTTTTTTGTCTCTTTAGTTTGTTTGCCCATATATTGATTGGGTTATTTGTTTTTTGGTGTTAAGTTTTTTTCAGTTCTTTGTATATCTTGGATATTAATCTCCTGTCAGAGAAGTTGCTAGCAAATATTTTCTCCTATTGTGTAGGCTCTCTCAAAGGTACCAAAATATATGTTGGAGAAAAAATAACCTTTTAAACAAATGGTGCTCGGAACCTGGATATCCATATGTAGAAAAATAAAACTAGACCCTTATCTATCTTTCACCCTGAACAAGAGTGAAATCAAAGTGGATCGAAAACCTAGGAATTAGGGCTGGGGTTGTGGCTCAGTGGTAGAGTGCTCATCTAGCACTGGGGCACTGGGCTCGATCCTCAATACCGCATAAAAATGAAATAAAAATATGGTGTGTCACCTACAACTAAAAAATAAATATTTTTAAACAAACAAACAAAATCTAAGAATTAGACCATAAACTTTGCAACTGCTAGAAGAAAACATAGACTCAACCCTCTAACATATTGGTACAGGCACCAACTTCCTTACAAGACCTCTAAAAATCCAAAGCTTATTAAACACTGATATGATATCATAAGTGGAAAATCTCATGCTTCATGTCACATGCTGAGAGCAGTTAAAATGCAGATATTTTGTGAAATTACCTTCAGGATAAGGTGAATATAAAAGATAAATGAACTCTATGTTTAGACCCAGGTCTTATCCATGAGATATATATTTATGCATATGCAAAATTTCAATTATACAGAATCTAAAATCAGAAACTCTTTTGTTTATAAACATCTTGGATAAGGAATAATCAACCTGTATTTGGGTTCTAAAGAGAGACAGAACAGGATGTGCATATATGTAGAGAGATAGATTTATTTTAAGGAATTGGCTCATCCAATTATGGGACTGACAAGTTGACAATTTGCATAACAGACAGCAAAATGGAGACCTTGGAAAAGCTGATATTGCAGTTCACATCTGAAGGCTATCTGTGGGCAAAATTCCCTCTTTTTTGTTACATTTAGGCCTTTGACTGATTGGATTAGGCCCACAGACGTTGAACAAGACAGTGTGCTTTATTAAAAAATCCACCAATTTAAATATTAATATCATCCAAAAATATTCACAAACATATTCTGGATAACACTTGACCAAATGTCTGGGTACTGTAGCCCAGTCAAGTTGGCACAAAAAATTTTAAAAACACCATGTAATATTTACTGTCTTTGCCCTCCAACTCTTTCCTACTTCAAATATGCATTGTATTGAGGATGCTGAAATCACAAGTTGATGTCCAGCTGGCCCAAGAAATTTGTTAGAACCCACAAAAGTGTGTAACATAAACAGCAAATCCTAATGAAATCTATTAACCAACTACTAATGTATCAATATTGGCTTATCAATTGTAAGAAATAGCCACACTGATACAAGATATTAATAATAAGAGAAACTATGGAAGGAAGGAAGAGGTAATTATGGGAACTATTAATTTGCTATTTTTTGTCAACATAAAATTTTTCTAAAACATAAAATCTTAATTAATTTATTTATTTTTGCAACACTTGGTATTGAATTCCAGGGCCTCATGCATGTTAGGTAAGCACTGTCTCCAAAATTTGCTGCCAAAATATCTTAATTTTTGAAACATAGGAATGACTTGAAATATCTGTAGTAAGAACATTGTCAAATTATATTTAAGTTGGAATATTATGCAATAATAAGAATAATGTTTATGAGAAAAAATTCATCCCAAATCTAATTGTAGAGGAATACACTTGAGAAGAAAAGGGGGACAACATTCAAAACTAACTTTCTTGTAAGGAAGTCTTCTTACTTAGAAGAGAAAATAAGTAGAGGTAAATTTACCAAGAGGTAAATTGGTGCTTGTTGCATTTTTCAATTAGAAAATAATTTGTGCTGATTAGCGTCAGTGGGTTAGAAAGAGGTAAACAGAATAAAAATATTGTAGAGGTTGAATGGACCAAACTTGTAACAGACATAATATAAGTATGGAGGGAGAAAAGGGATTCTAACTAAGGGTTATGGACCATCTCTTATATGCTTGGAGTGAACTTTAGTTAAGTGGATAGCCTTGTTATTTCATTACTCTGGACATATTGGAATATTAATTAACTGATATACACCAGAAGAATTAATTGGAGCAAAAGAAAATATTTCTTTGTGTAGATTTCATAAATCCTACAGAAATAAGTACAGCCCAAGCCAAGCCATTCCATTTGATAGCACTGTTTTTATGTACTTTCAACACAGTGTAACTCCAGTTTTTTAAATTATGAAACCTCTGAGAGATTTGCCTCCAAGATAAAAAAAATATATTTATGATTGGAAAAAATATAACACCTAAATTGAATAGATCACTACCTGGTAAATACTAAGCACTCAACCCTTACTTTTGATATCAGTAAAATGTATTTTTATGTGGTAATATGTAGGCTGGTAGTGATTTAAAGGTAGGGTTAGCAGAACAGTGGAGGCAGAAGATTGGTTGGAGTGGGTTAAAAGTTGAACCATCTGTTGAACATAACATTCTGTGATGAGAAGATATTCACTGCACCAAAAGGTACAATTCACTTGGATATGTCTATACAATTGTCCTTCAGTATCTGTGGGGGTCTGGTTCTAGAATCCCTGGAGGTCCCCAAATCTGAGAATGCACAAGTCTCATATAAAATGACAAAATACTATATTATTCTAAAATATAATGGACATTTTTGTTCTTTGAACATCCCTCTTTCAGTCATTTATTTGTATAAATCTCCTTCAATTCATCTACATTCTTATTTGGAATTTTAAAAGATAGATTCTGGATCTCAGATCTATCAATCTAGAATCTCTAAAAGGGAAATCTCAAGAATCTGTAACTTAAATGTTTCTTTGGAAAAATGGACATACAGGTAAGTAAAGGAAACACTGATCTAGTGCTATTATGACAAAAACACCTCCAATGATCCATTTCCCCCTGAGATTCCAAATGACCAAATGTCATTTTCACTTACAACCATTACTTTAATATTTCGCATTTCAAAATTTCGAACATAAATGATAATTGCTCTCAATCTATGATCATTTAACAGTTAATTGCACCACATATTTTGGCACCCAGATGTCATACAGCCAGGGATGCCTGACTGGCTTCAAAACCTTTCCGTTGCTGCATTTCTCTGTTAGATAGAAGCTGCAAATGGCTGACAAGAGTAGTGCGTATATACTTGCCCTGTACTTTGGCAATGTATTTGGTGTCTATCATGAAACTAATTTCCTTCCTCTACCATCACCAATTCAGAGTTCTTGCACTGCTCTTCAAATCAGTGCCCCCGCCAACTCCTTATTAATGGCTTGGGATAATAGAAGCTAGGTAGTTAGATGAAAACCAAATTTCAAGTTAAATTCACCCTTTGAAATTGGATTCATGTTTTTTTTTTTTTTATAGATGAACAGACAATTCAGTAGTGTTCTTCATCTTATTGTCACTACTTGTTGAGGGCCACAACCAAGTTAAGATGGCGCCTGACAGTTTGCTAGGAGGAGTGGTTTCTGAGCCAACGCCAGCTAGCCATTAAGATGATAAGGATTCCTTAATAACAGACATACAGGTAAGTAAAGGAAACACTGACTGCTGTATCTAGTTTATGTTAATTAAGTTAAGCTGTGTGTAACTAGTTGGGTATATGTACCTCTGCAGTCCGGCAGAGAGGCTGTGCCTGCTACCTAGGGTACCTGCTACTTTGAGTTCCCGCTCAGTTCCCGCTGAGTTCACTCGCAATAAAGTAGTTCCCGCTTCAATCTTCAAGTTGCTTGTCATCTCCCAGTATTTTCACTCAGCCAGACAACTGCAACTGCTCTGTTTATTTTATCTGTGGGTGTTCTCAACATTTGGGCTTGATCATTGACATCACAAAATAGGATCAGAACCAGAAAAAAATTCAACTCATTTCTCCTCATATTCTTATTTTTCACTTTTATTTATGATTGAACTATTTATCACCATCACTTGCAACCTCATTTTAGCTTGCCAAGACTAGCTTTAAGGGCTAAATTTTTTCTGTTAGTATATCTCATATTTCCCAGCAATGACCTTCATCTTAGCTGCTATTGGTTTGACTCCAGTATTTGTTTGCATTTTGCACCTTTGTATGTTCTTCTCAACAGGATCTAGAAATCATTCTTTTCAGTGTCCACTCATCACATCTTCAAACTCATATGTGGCTATTGAAAACATTCCAGTACAATCCAGTATCCCTCAGGTTTCAGCTACATGAGATAGTTTAGGTACTGGAACAAATTAAACTATAGCTTCTTAATATTGCCCAAATTAGCTGTTTCCATATAGCTTTCAGTCTCTGGGAAAGGTGAGTCCTTAAACCACTATTTTTTGAAATAATTTCTTTTCCATCTTTATTTTAAGATATTTTTGATTTTCTAAGTGCTTGTTTTGGCTTAAACATTAACTCCAGCTGCCTTTGTTTTAATTTGAGATTTATTTAAGATTTATAGAAATTTCTGATGCCTCCTTTAAATTGCTCCAGATTGAGTTTGATTTTAAGATGTCATATTCTTTGCCCTAAAATCTTCATTCTAAGTCTCAAGTTTCTATACTTTCCCCATGCAGTCCTTTTCTCACAGCTGAAAATATTTAGGGAAAAACTGTTTTTCCACAGAACAATTGCCATCATTCTTTACACATGGAAGGTACTCAAGATATGTTGAATTACTTGTTGGATTCCAGCTATGTCTAGGTACTGTTTTGGTTTAAGAATTTCAACAGTGAATAGAACAAATTTCCTGCTCTCACAGCACTTACACTGTGGTGGGAGAGATAGCCAATAAATGAAGCAATAAATACATGTACAAAGTACTTATAAGAGCTATTAAGAAAAAATAGAGCAGGATAAGGGATAGTGAATGCTGGGGTTCAAGACTGGCTGTTTGAGACAGGCTGGTCTAGGAGCTCCCTCACTTATGTGATAACATTTGGAGAAACCTGAAGGAAAGCAGAAAGGGAGCTATGTAATTATATGGGCAAAACAATCCCAGGTAGGGGAAAAAATAAATGCCAAGTTTCTGAGAAGGGAAGAATCTTAAGAATGAATAGATGGATGCTTTGAATAGATTAATCGTTACCAAACGATTAATGACCCCCAATGTTCACACCATTCATAATCTCCTTCCATTGAATGTAGGCCAAATTTGTAACTTGCTTCTGACAAACAATATATGGCAATGGTGATGGGATGTCACTTCCATGATCACATTATACATATAGCTCTGTCTGACTGCCTGCACTAGAGAGACTCTCTTTCTGGCCCTGAAGAAGCAAACTGCTGTGAAATGAACTGCCTGTGGAGAGAGCAGTGTGGTGGGGAACCATAGGTAGCCTCCAGAAGCTGAGGGTCACAATCCTACAACAAGGAATTAAATTCTGCCATCAAATGTGTCAGGTGGAAAGAAGATCCTGATCTCTTTGATATGTTAATTCCAACCTTGTGAATCTCAGAGAAGAGTGAATCCAGTTAAGTTGTGTCCAGATTCTTGATTCATACCAACTGTGAAATAAGTTTGTGTTATTTCATGTCACTAAGTCCATAGCACTTTTTTTATGCATAATAAAAATTTCACACAACGAATACCAATGAGCTAAGTGACGGATATGAAACCTCATGTTACACAACCATCTTAACTATCTTCTATTCCAAAGTTAAGAGTAACTAATGTGCTGTGTAATTATTTTTCTGTATCCTCTCCTCTCTCCCAACTCCTAGACCTACTAAAATCTTATGTCCAAGCTAAACTTCAGTTCAATAGCTAAGAACACATTTCTCCTTGAGTGGTTAAATTTGCTATATAATAATCCATTCCAAACCATACTGCGTTGAAAAAAAGTACAATAATCCCTTGAAGGATTGGTTCCAGCACACTTCTCAGATACCAACTCCCCTGATGTGCAAGTCTGTTATACAAAATGTTGTCATCCTCCAGTATACTTTAAATTATCTATGGATTACTTATAAAATCCAATACAACATAAATGCTATGTCTTATTAGTCAGCTTTCCATTGTTGTGACCAAATATATGAGAAAAACAACTTGAAAGGAGGAAATACTTATTTTGATCCATGGTTTGAGAGGTTTCAGTCCATAGTTGCCTAGCCCAATCATTTTGGGACTCGCAAAGGCAGAACATCATGGTGGGGTGCCGCAGTCTGGCTAGGTACAATTCAGGAGCCACTTGTCAAAAGAAACGAACTTTATTTTTAGAACCACACATGCCAAACAAAACAGCTCCTCAGGAAAAACCTTCAGAGCCCAACTGCCACCACCTGCTTCCCACAAGCCTCTCCACCTCCCCCACTCCTCCTGCTCTTGAGGCTGATTGGCTGGGTCGCGTGGGCGTAGCCAAAAAAAGTCCCCCAGTGAGCAGCTCCGTGGTCTGAAAGGGCAGGGAAACAGCCCAATGAGCATCACCGCAGAGGAGCCAATCAGTTGGCAGCTAGAAGTTTGCTGGCAGCTGGAAGTTTGCTGGGGCCCCTTCGGCTGTGGCTCTCAACAATGGGGAGCATGTGCTAGAGCAAAGCTGCTCACCTTATGATGGCTAGGAGGCCAAGAGATATTTTTTTTATAATAAGCCCCTCCCTCAAAACTCATTAAGCTATAAATCCATAAATGGATGGATCCATTTTGAGGCCAGAGCCCTTAGGCTCCTGTTACTTCCCAAATGCCCCACCTCTGCATACTGCTACATTGGGTATCAAGCCCTCAAAACATGAACATTTGTCAGGCTTTTCAGATTCAAACATTATAACTCTATGCAATTAGTGTTTTAGTATATTGTTTAGGGAATAATGACTACATATTCAATATAGACATAGCATTTTTCCCCCAGATATTTTCAGTTCGCAGTTGGTTGAATCCATGGATGTAAAACCTACAAACACAGAGGACCAATGTTATGGTATTAGATTTCATGATTCTGGTCTCAGGTGTGCAGCTCTCATGTGGTTTCAGTCATATGTTGGCTGGGCCTGGAATCATCTAAATACTCAACTGAGCTAGACATCCAAGATAACTCACTCACTTACAGTTGATACTGGCCATTGGCATGGAACTCATTTGAACAGTCAATTGGAGCAGTTACACGTGACTTTTCTTATGTGTACCTGACTTGGGTTTCCTCATATCCTGGTGGATGTGTTCTGTGTTATAGAGAATCCCAAGAGCATGCGGTCCAAGAGTCTATAAGTGAAAACTTATATGCCAGTTACAGGCTGAATCCATAACTGCAACAACATCACTTCTGCCATATTCTATGCCAGTTTGGGGAGAGTTGGAAAATCAGACTCTGTCACTTTGTGGAGGAATGGCAAAATTACATTGAAGGATACTATATGAAATAAAAAATAATGTTGAAGCCATTTTTGGAAACTACCCTTGGCCACTGTAAAGAATGAAGAAAATCAAGCTCAATTCTATGTTTACCAATGAATTCTAATTGGAATAAAAGATCTTTGAGTTCAACTCATGATACTATTCTTTTACTTGCTATGTGTTTTTTTTTTTCAATTTAACTACCTGGTGCTTAGTCTCTTTATTTTTTAAATTAGACAATAATATCAACCTCATTAGTATTTATAATAACTAATGGAAAAATATATTAACAAGACATAGCAGAGTGCCAGAAATCTGGTAATCTGTCTATAAGTGACAACTAATGCTACTATTACTATTGGTTTTCTTAGTTAAATCTTGTCTTTTTTTCTGACTCTTATGACTGGAACTCTTTTTTATTGTCAGGATCTTTTGCATTCTTCTAACAGTAAAAGAATTAGGTCATAAGTTTCAGAACCAACAATCTTCCCTACACTCTAACTCTCTGGGATGATGTCCTGCTTTGTTTATGCTGCCTCTTTGTACAAGGTATTATAATCTCAGTCTCAATCCCAAACAAAGGATTGGAGTTTTATTTTCATTAGTGAATTTTCTGGAGAGAGATCACTACCTACCTACCTCTTTTTTTTATCAGATTTATTTCTTTTTTAAAAATTTTTATTCGTTGCTCAAAACATTACAACCTACCTCTTTAGATTTCTGCATGTGGCATGTTCTTTGATTCTCCCCAATAGTTTATACTACATAAACCAGAACACCTCGCAACAGGTTTGAGTTAAACTCCCTGAGGTCCACTACCAAACTTTAAGTCTGGACTTGCTCCCAGATTTTGCACCTGGCCAGTCCTTATAAACCAATTTAGTTTTAGATCCAGAGTTTTGTTTTCATTTTTTTCTCATCCTGTTGGAAGTAGTAGGACAGTTTGGGTCGGTTACTAATATGTGATTTTCAGGATTCTGATTCTTCATTCATCAATGTTTTGGGGCATTTTACTCAACTCCCCTAAGTATATTGTTTTACATACCTCTCAACTTCTTCTTGCTGCTTTGCTTCCTTGCTTTCCTCTATCCTCTCTTTCTTTCCAGCCATTGTCATGTCCTACAACCACAACTCTTCTGCTGATGTTCTAAGAGTCTATCACTTAAACTTAGAATGATCCATCTGTTAGGTGGTCTAGAAAATCAACTGGCACCATTTCAGGCAAACTAAAATGCATGGTCTTCAGAGATATGAAAAATTGTGCTCTATATGTGCAATATGAATTGTAATGCATTCTGCTATCATATATAACAAATTAGAATAATAAATAAATAAATACATACATACATACATACATGGTCTTCCTAAACATCCCACTCATCCACCTACCTCCCCAAACATCACTATCTCCTCTCATGGGTCATACATGGGGATTGCTGGGCTTTCATTCCTACTTGATGAGGTGATCATAGAGCAAGAATCTATCCTCATTTAATGGAAATTTAGTTCCCATAAGGATAGACACAGCCCTCTATCCACAATTAATTTCTTAGACAAATGTTTTTCACTTTCACATCTACAGAAAAGACAATCCTTTAGCAAGTGTGGCATGTTAGTTTATTGCAAATTTGATGTGAAGGGGTGACGTACAGAGAAATATCATTGTGTTCCTGCTGCTGGAGATTCATTGTGAAGGACTGAAAACTGCTTTTTACCCCACTAGGAGGCTAGCTAGGCTTTTATCTCCCTAAGGTCTGGGGTATTCTTTCTCCTACCAGAGACTAATCAGCTTTTAAATTTCAAGGCTCTGAAAGATGTTTTCATGTGGATGGTATCAGAAGTCTGCCTTAATACAGATTTTTTTTGTGTTGAGAAACTTAGAGGCCCACAGATACAATTAAGCTTTATTGTCTAAAAAGAAGTCAGAACAAATCTTTGTGCTTAAAAAATTTGAAAATTTATCAGAAAAAACTCCAAGAATGATACATGAGGAAAATAATAGAGTGTTTCCAATGCTAGAGGGTAGGAATGGAGTGCAACTTGAGCACTTTCTGGTGCAGCAGGCAAGAAGGGAGTTAGTTATATTAATGAGGAGGAGTCTAACTCCACAGTCAGGTATTCTGCAAGATGGACCAGTTTCTAAGCTTACCAAGGAGAGAATTTGGGAAAGGAGTGTCTTCAGTGGAATGATCTTGCTCACCTGGGGAAGGCACTAGGCCAGAGTTTCCCAGCCTAGAGAAAAATTGGCCCTGTAAATAAAAGTGGCCTTTTGTGGCTTACAAGTGGTAGTAATAATGCATAATAGCCATGAAAATGGTCATAGAATAAGTAACCGTAGCCTACTATAAGAATTAGAAATATGAGAGATAATCTTCTTGGGGCTACTTCTGTTTCTCTAAGTTGTGATCCTGTGCTAAATCTTGTCTTTCCTACTTTTGATTCATTTCTACCTTCCTATGCTTGCCTAGGAGCAGAAAAGCTAGAAATATATTTTCAGGATCCCCTTGAAAGGTCTCTTGCCTAGATAATGTCACAGAAAGGGACTTAATGAGATTTTAAAATGTAACGGGCAGAAAAGCCATTGTTGTTCTCCTAAAGTTGTGGGTAAGAGCTGGGTTGAAGCAGGTAGAGTTTTTAACAATTTTTAAGCATCCTCCAAAAGGATCCTCATGCATCCTGCAGACAGTTGGGGTCATCAGTGGAATTCCCTTCTGATCCCTGCGAATTTTGTTTTCCTGATGCTAAGCTCCTTGCAAATGTGTGGTAACCTCTGTTTCCCGGTAGTAAATCTCTTTCAACAAGAAATATCTAGAGTGATTCCCATTTTCCCAATTGAACCACTATTTTAACCGTGATGTAAAGGCATATCCTTCCAAATGGATCATATTGGCCTTACAAATGGGGATCAAAGCTTATTTTGTCAACTTGAGGAAAGTAATTAAATTAAAAGACATTATCCATACCTCTTATTGTGTGGAGAAATTAATACTTGTTGCATACCGAAAGTAATATTATAAGAAACTTATTAAGACAAATTTTTGAAAGGTATATGATAACTAACCATGGCATATTCTAATATTGAAAAGCTCTCAAAATGTCATTTTTATTATTATGCAATAACTGGATTTTGTGCTATAAGGGAAATTCAGAGTAATCTAGGCCAATAAGTAGCAACAGCAACAACAATAACAAAATAAAATCATGCTTGCCATTATCTTAGTTGCACACTTCATGATTTTAGGAGAGCATTTAAATGTAGGGAATAGTCAGAGAAGTAATCTTTTTATTGACCAAACTTCAATTTGTTCATCTTTTGACATGTATAATTTTTACTTCCCTTTTAATTAAAATAGAATTCAGCCTAGCTCTCAGAATACAAAATGGGTACTGACTTCAGAAACAATTGTTCCATTGTGTTTTGAATGAGTGTCCCCTGTCATAATCCATTTTAACCTGGCTTATTAGACATTCCATGGCAAGGGCAAGTTGGGAAGTGTGGAGAAATGGATGCAAGCAGCATTTTTTTCAATCATGAGAAACATGTAAAATCAAGGAGTGTCTCAACTTATTAAAAGAAGAAAATATTCTATGAAAAGAATTTGTATTAAAAATTAAGAATAAAGTGAAAAGTCTATAATGATTTAATGAATAGCAGGAAATATCCTGGTAAATTAACTTTGTAGTACAGAAATGTTTCTTTAAAACATGTATAAGTGAAAAAATAACTGGCACACTCAACTGAAATCCTTCCAATTCTCCTACTAAGAAAGACAAATGTTTTCTGGTATACTCCAGGCACCTGTGAGCTTTCAATCTGTCGAATATAATCTAGCTGAAGTCAGCAACCTGCACTGTGGCTGCAGCTGCCCAGAGAGATTTTCTCAAGGGAGGCATGTCATCCCCACTGGAGGAAGTATCTGTCATGGTGTACTAGTTATTATGAATGCTCTTTGTGAACTAGAAAATCAAGTAGAAATTGATCTTTCAAATTAGCCTTTTAGCCACTAAAATGCAAATTGACCTAAAATGTTACCCTACATTGTTTTTTTTAATCCAAGTCCTGAACATATAATATCGTGCTGAATTTAACTCAACAAATATTACCAGAACTAAATGAATGCATACATGAATGAGAACATCATTATATTGATGAATATTTTAAGCTGTGATGGAAATATATTAGAGCATTTTACATTTTAGAAATTGAAGGGATTGGAGACATTAGTCTGTATCATGTGGGAGATCATGTAATCTATGGTTTCCAAAACAATTTTCATAAAAGCAATTGTTAGGTCAGAAGGGACATGTGGAAAGCAGGTGTCAACTGGCACTGTTCCAGGCAAACCATGGTCTGCCTGGAATGCATGGTCTTCCTAAACATCCCAACCATCTCTAATCTATTACTAAAGTATTAAACATTAAGGACTGGAAAAGCAAAATCACTTCTAATATGATCTCATTTATTAAAAGATCATTGACCTGCAAAATAGACCTTATTGCATGTGCTGATGTTGTTTGGGTCCAACAAGAAGCAGACTTTAAAAGGGTTTTAGGGATGCAAGGGCTCCATTAGGGAGAGAAAAGGGATAATATAAGTGAAAGATGGTGAATTGTTGGGAGGAAGGAAGAATGGGTAGGAAAAGCTTTCATTCTGCATTTCACACCTGACACTTAAGAAAGGAAGGGAGTGAAAACAAGCAATGGGCAGGGAGAGATCATAGTGTGTCTCTGACAGAGTCTTAACCCATCTACAGGAAACTCTGGGTAAAAACTACCCATTAAAAGAGAAAACTGCATTGGGAAAAAATGGCAGGCTCTGTTATTCCCTACATGAAGTCACTGGTTGGGTTTGCTGGAAGATTTTCAGCCTCAGGTCAAAAGCTGAGGCAGATAGGAAGACCTTCACTTTTGCACTAAGTAGTTTGTACCCTAAGATGGGGGAATGTCAGCCTCTGAGTATTATAAGCTAGTGAAGGTCTCTCTAGGGTCTGCTTTCCAGTGACTCCTCAACCATGAACATATATTTCTTCAGAGTGGGTAGAGGATGTTTTCTCAAGATTAATTGTGCTGGGGTAAGGGGAGAAGTTGAGATTCCAAGAGCTGATTTTGTAATTCCCTAGTTCACTTCCTACAGAGCTCATGGCTTGTGCACCTCAGTGGCTAACCAGGAAGCATTAACAATTGATATAGAATAAGTAATGCCTCTGTGAGAAAGATGCACACTCACGTGAGTGTGTGCCTATGTGTGTGAGCAGAAAGGCTCTCAAAGAGATTTTAAATAGACTTCATCTTGAATGAAAACTCCAATTTATTCTGATAAATATTGAATTTCCTAATTCTATATTGAGAAGAACTCTGATACCAAATTCAGGTCTGTTGGGAAACAGCAATGTGCTTGATTAGTCCTGTTAACATTTCTCTGAGTGTTAAGGGAGTTGGGGTCCGGGAGAACAGGATCTTCAAAACTGACAAAATTTATTTAAGGCAAATTTAAATTCTTTCAGAATGCTCCAATAGTTTTAGCTTGGTCCAAGCTAAAAGGATTGGCCTCTGACCATGGTAGTTCTGTTTTAAACAGAAAAAGCCTATTTTTATCTAACTTGTGAACCCTACAAAGATTTCATTTGGAAATTTTCAGAGGGAGTTCCACTGCTTTACAATGAAAGTCATAATAAAAATTTTGAAAATGGGTGAACGAGAAGATACTTCATCTCTTCCAGCTCCAAAGGCCAATAATATAACATTCTGAGAACCCTTGCTTTTTCTACCTGACTCATTCAATAAGGGAAACAAATTTTAGAATTTGATGCAGTTGTAGACACATTTCAGCCAGAAAAGGACTGCAGGCTCTTTTTTTTTTAAAAGTAGGGTCAGGTCTGGGAGAAGGGAGAAAAGAATTAAAGATGCATTTGGTGTGAGAGACCGTGAAGAATGTGGCAGCTGCTGCAAGAGCTGTGTGGGATAATTGAGCAGAACCATTCAAGTGAACTACAACCTGTTTTTTCCTTTTAGTTCTCAGGTGCTGCTATTGGAATATTGAATTTTAGGAGTCTAAATAGATGAACTTTTATACTAACATGATTAAACACAAAGGCTTGATATACGATTATTTTTAAAAGGCTTAAGTGACTACTCTATTCATTTCTAAACAGTAAGCCTCTCAGCATAGCACCTGGCATAGTGTAGACAATATTTTTTAGTGAATGAGAATAAAGGACGACTACATTAATTGTCATGCAGCACATCTCAGTAGAAATCACACTAATTCTTTAAGGTTCAGCTATTTCCCTGGAAATTATGATTCAGTTGGGCTGTATACTATATGTACATTAGAAAGATAAAAGAGATTGGATTAGAATCAGCAATTACACGTTCATGTTCGAAGTAGTAGATACTAGTGGGCCTAAATCTTTATCTATAAATTCTGCTTGGCTCTGAGTTTTGAGTTTGAAATGTGAATTGTTATCAGAATCTCAAAAAAAAATGTGTTTTTCTTCATTGTCTTGTTCTTTTGCCATTCCCTAAAAAATATACCCAGGATCATGAGCTAGAAGATAAAAGAAACTCTTACAGATCCACATCTCTCCAAGGTCAACCTAGATAGCCTGTCAATCAGTTAGACCTAGACATATGAGTCCAACTGAGACTGATAAATAGAGCTTCTAAGATAACCAAATTAGATGTATGGTGAAAAGATATTTGTGTGTGTGTGTGTGTGTGTGTGTGTGTAGGTTTTGTGGTTGGTTGTTATATGGTATTGGTATGGCAATAGATTATTAATACAATCCAGCTTCAACATTACTACTTGTGATATCCTGAGTGAACATTTTACCTTGGTGAGCCTCAGTTTATCTAATTGTAAAATAGAAATAATTTTCCCTCTTGTCTCATCAATTTAGCACTGTGTAGATCAAGTTAGAGAATGTGAAAATATATGTGTGAGCACTGAATTTAATTTATTATCATGCATTCTGTTATATAAAAGTAACCATGTGGTCCTATCTTCCTATTTATCCAGTCACAATCAGAAGCTTCTCTTAATACCTTGTACACATCCAGAACAGTTCTCTTTCTCTTCTCTGACAGGTGGCAAATTATATGCCTAAGTATATTCTTTCAGCAGAAGCAAGTCACAGCTGTGGAGTATTCCCATCTTCTCACAATCAATGATGTTTTACCATATGTTGGAATCATTGCCAATGTCAGGCTTTGAATAATGATCTACTCATTAAGCATTGGTATTCTTGCAGTAATTCCATCTGGACCCACTTTGACCAATATTTTCCAAAGTTTGTTTCATAAAGGTCCCATTTTATTATTTTTGGATGTCATAGAATGAACACTGCCAATCATAGCTTCTGGTCTGTATGAGAATAACCAATTCCTAAATTAATAGGATTTCAGCACCAAACAAAGACTATTAGTGTTTTCATTAGTCTTTTGTGCACTATCTTGAATAGAGGTACCATTACAATTAGATTTTTAAATAACAAAATATATTGAAAAGTTTTTGAAAATACCTCAAAAATCTAATTCCATCTTCAAATAACTCCTTGGGGATTTAGAGTTTTGGATCCAAAGCTATAGATGCAATTTTCACTGCACTCTTTTGGGATTGCTCAGGAATGTTTTTACATGTAAAAGAAAAGAAAAAAATAAAATCATTGAATTAATTTTAGAGAACCCACACCATACACAAAAAGAGACTATGGTCTTAAGTTGTTGCATGCCATTGGAAAGTTTATACCATTAGCAAGAGAACCAGGTAAAATTATAACACAGGTCCTCTACTTCTTTCCACTATACAGTGCCACTTTTTGAAGCACTAGAGGTGGGTCTTGAGGCTCTTTCTAAAGCCTTTTAGTTGATATCCTTTCACTTTAGAATTCTATTTACTCAAAAGCAAAAGTAAAATTAGTAAGTGCCCATGAACCACAAATCACCTACCACCAACCATCATTTCCTTTCAGAATAAAGATCTGACCTCTATAATTCTAAACAAGTCTAATTTTCCAGATTTTCTGATGATTTAATTTAAATAGGTTGTTTTTCTTCTTGCATTACACTAACCACCCCCTGCTTTCATCCCTTCAATCACCAAATATACCAGCTTCTGTCCTTATTTTGAGTAGCCATTATATGCATTTTTATTTTCTTTGAACACTCCATCTATCCTCTCTTCTCTAAAGAAATTTCTCGAAAACTTTCTCAGTGGGGAAATAATCTCACAAAATTCATACAGGCATTCCCAACATTCTGCTAAATGCCTATTACTTGAATATCTGTAAATTTTGAATAATTGCTCTCTCCTGCCCTCTAAATATGAGCTCTTAAAAATGGTGAATGGAAAATTTCACCATAACCTGGACCATATGTTCATCTTCTCACACCTAATTAATGAAAAATTCTAACCTAGTTTTGCCAACTCTGATCTCATCTTCCTTCACCTCTTATAAAATATCTCTTCGATATTAATCTCATGAAAACATTACTATTTCATTGGGGGGAAAAAAACAACACCACCAGCTAGGCGCGGTGGTGCAGGCCTGTAATCACAGAAGCTCAGGAGGCTAAAATAGGAGAATCGCGAGTTCAGAGCCAGCCTCAGCAATGGAGAGGCACTAAGCAACTCAGTGTGACCCTGTCTCTAAATGAATTACAAAATAGGGCTGGGGATGTGGCTCAATAGTCTAGTGCCTCTGAGTTCAGTCTCCAGTACCCCCTCCCCCCCAAAAAAAAACCCACCACCAATGCCTACATTGATACCTTACCTTTTTCCATGTCTGAATGCTACCTTATTTACTACTGATCCAACAACAACTTGTTGTTCCAGTTATTCTCTGGTAGGATTACTCTATTATCAAATCTAACTTGCCAAACCATTTTTGTATGGCATACCGAGTTGTTTTTACATTACTAAATGACTGAAATTTTATCAGAAGAATAGCATTTCACCACATATTAAAATTATGGGAAATTCAAATTGCAGTGCTCATTAAAAAGTTTTAGGTGATCACAGTCATATTCATTTGCTTACATAATGTCTGCTGCTGCTTTGGCACTTTAATGGAGGGACAACTAGTTCTAACAGAGATATCATGGCCCCCAAAGTAGAAAATACTTACCATCTGGCCCTTTAAAGAGAGATTGCCAGCTCCTTGTCTGTGTGCCACTTTCTTAAAATATACCTCTGTGTCCATGTTCATGTCATCTGTCCTTGTTAAGAAAATGTATTCAAAACTTAGAGGTTATAATGACTTAGAGAAAGACTGTGTGTTATTTTAACATCATAGTGAAGCACTGCCTGACAGGTCCACTCAAGAATTATTTAATTCTCAGGAGGATTATACCTTTGCTTCAGTTACTGTTTACCCATCATTGGTTAGGGTCCAATCTCTGAAGTTATTTGTTAACTTATGAGAGAGAGAGAGAGAGAGAGAGAGAGAGAGAGAGAGAGAGAGAGAGAGAGAGAGAGAGAGAGAGAAACTACAAATGATAGCTTTATTGTCCTGTGGGATGATAATTTTTTCATCTATTAGCAAATTCATTTTATCATCCTTTTGACATACTGACTGATTATATAAATCTCTGATTTTTTTTTTTAAAAAATCTCTCCTTTGAACCATTTTTATCACCCTGCTGATTCTCTCATTATTGTCAAATCTTTGATACATGCACATTCCATATTTGTATGAGCATCATGTTTTTAACATTTTGAGAATTATGCTTTGGCACACTGTTTGCAATTCCCTATGCATATTTCAAAGCTAGCCTCTATGTCCTGTGTCAAATGGCACCTAATGTTGCCCTTTTTGATCAGACTAGTATAAATTGATCACTTTTACATTATTTATCTTGTTTGTAGTCATATAATTTCTCTCATAGATCCTAAGACCCTTAAAGTCAGCGAGCATATATTTTTATGAGACTAAGTTCTCAAAATGTCTTTGTTATTTTAAAAACTGAACAATGTTTTATTGTATGAGCACACAATGCATTTAAAGGAGAGATTTCTATAAAAACAATGATGGTAAAATAAACAAACCGACATTTTAAAAGACATCAAAATGTCATTATATCAGAAGGGACAGAACAGAGAAAACAGTGCAGGGTAACAATAAAGAACATTTTCAATGTGTGTTTGGCATAAAGTTAAGTAGAAAATGAGATAAAGAAGTGTCACTAAGTTGCTGTGAACTAAGACAATGATAAATTGCCTGCTTTTAGGGTATGTGGATTTCTCCTCTTAAATGTTAGCAAGAATCTTGTACATGATAAGGCAGGTCTCGTCCATGTAAATATAATTACCAGCTTCTTGTATACTGAACATTGATGGAGCACATTCCAATTTGAATTAAGCATTGAGGAGTGAATTTGCTCTGTCCTCATTTCTCCTTTATTTAGAGGTTAATTGCTGTAAAATGATTATTTTGCAGCAATTAATCTCTAAATAAAGGAACATTAAGGCCCTAATCAAATCCATGGCTAAAATATACTCTCTATTTAGTAGTTCAGGTTTAAAGTCAAAATATTCTAGTATTTACTTGAATGCCTAATATATTCTAAATGATATACTGAGTGTTTTGCATGTCTTTAAAATTTTCAAATCACATATATGATTGTGGAAAAATGTTCAGGCATTCAAAAACACGCAGAGAAGCAAAATTACCCACAATCTTATCTCTCAAACTGTTCTCTGTTAATCTGCGTTGACAAGCCTTTAAAGTAAGCATTATCATTCTTATTTTGTCATTAAAATTGAGATTCATAGAAGTTCTGGGTTTCAATCAGGTTGCTTTCTATTGAATTCAGCATTATGGTGCTAGAATCATGACATTTGAGAAATTACTTGAGCTAAATCCCAGCAAAGACAAGATATGAAATTTTAGGAAAGTTAGCTATTAGAACTTCTTTTCTCCTTACTTGGCATTCAAATATTTTGTGCTATGCTGTTTTCTCTCTGTCTTCAGCCTTCAGAGTTACCTTACTTTGATGAAACAAGCTGTTGCATTGAAAAGGCCAATGTGGCAAGGAACAGAGGGAAACCTCTGTTTCAATAGTCAATGAGAAACTGAGGCATTCAATTTAATCCCACAAGGAACTGAAACTGTCCAGCAACTACATAAGTAATCTTAGAAAAAGATCTTTCCCTCAGTTTAGCCTTCAAATGAGACCATAGATGAGTCAACACATTGATGTACATTGATGTAATTCTGTGATAGACCCTGAAACAGAGGTCTGTTAAGCTCTACCCAGATTCCACAGAAACTGTGTCATACTTAGATGAGTATTGTTTTAAGCCACTGGTAATCTGGGGTAATTTGTTTCAAAGTAATTAAAAGCTAATACACGCTCTAGTGCATAAACTTGTTATAGTTGGTCTTCAGATTTTTCTATTTTTATTAATGTGTTTCATAAAACAATGTGACAAATTATTCACATAAAGGTTATTATCTGATAAAAGTCACACTTCACCCAAGATATTTGTATTTTAATTGGACATGGCTTTTAGATTAAGAGATTGATGATTCTTCACCATTAAAATTTTAGACATTACTTAGTCAAGGGAGCAGTAGATTTTCTCTTTTCCTGCATGAGAGTCAAAATGTAGCAGGATGGCTAAGGCCTCAAAAGGGAGTGGTCTTCTAAGGGATAAAGGGCTACTTGTTCTAATGTCATAAACAATGTCATTGAAGTCCATGCCATTCTCTGTCATTGGGATTACATGGACTGGTTCCACTGGAAATACTGAAGACTATGAGTCAAATATAGGCTAAAGGAGTATTTACAAAACATGCATTCCTTGGAAGACTTCAATGATATATTTGGAAGCCCCCAAAATATCAGAGCACAAATCACAATGTAAGATCATTTTGGCTTGACCAACCGAAGTTCTCTTTTTAAAATTTTTATTTATTTTATTCATTTTAGTTGTTATGGACCTTTATTTTTTATTTATATATGGCACTGAGAATCAAACTCAGTGCCTCACACATTTGAGGCAAGCACTCTGTCACTGAGCCACAACCCCAGCCCCCAAACCCAAGTGTTTGAGCCTTCTAGGCACCTCTGAAATCATGCTATGCATGGAACCATGCACTTGAATTCAATAAATGTACTTTTATTAGAAACTATTATAATTTTATATGATTGGTTTAAAAAATTTAGCCACTTAAAGGAAGATTCCAAATCTTATAGTTTTCCCATTTTAGAGCATAAAATTATTTGAAATCTATTTTATATTTTCTTATAAGAAGTCTGTGACTTTATATCATGTTTTACATATATCAAAAAGTATAGTTGAGAATTTAAGAGTTCAATATACATTACTTATATAAAAGGGACACTACAATGACTCAAAACTATATTTCTCCATATCCATGCACATTTGGGAATATTTTGAAAATATAAATATACTTAATGAACTTTGTAAAACTTATTAATTGAAAAACACATGCAGTTGCACAAGTAATGCAAATGCATGAATGTAATGAGTAAATTTGATTCTCAGAGTGATATTAATATTTGCATAAGGCAATTATACAGCTTATTATAAAAATGAAATAATTTCTTAGAAACCATATTGGGCATCAGATAAATGCTTGTTTTGATCTCTATCGCAGATTGCCACTAAATATTAGTGCTCTATTTTCTATGATGTGAAGTTGTCCCTAGTCAGGTGATATTTCCCATGCCCTTCTGAAATTCAGTGTTGCATTGGGATCAGTTGTGGTGAAAGCTGTGATATACTGCTTAGAATCCCCTGCAAGGTTTCTAGTATTTTCTTCTGCAGTTTCCTAAACAACTGCCAGATGTTAGCTCTTGGATGTATCACTCAGAAAATTTCCCTGAACTGCAACAACATACTTCACTCAATTTCACACAGGTGGCCTGCATCCAATGATTAATCTATGCAAAAGAACAAATGACTGGTACCTTTGCTGCAACATGGCACGATTCTATAAGGCCATTTTCCCTTTACAGTTCCCCCAAGGTATTTTTTGGAACTATATCACAAACAAGCTTTTTCCTCTGCCCAATCCTGGTTTGTTCCCTTCCTTTCTACCTGTGTTGATTCTAAGAATATTCCCCAATAAAATTTCCACAATATACTATTCATTTCAGAATCTATGCCCTGCAGAATCAAATCTATCATGTATATTATCTAATAGCATCTGAGTAGAAGGAGTGAATGTTGTTTCTAGGTTAGTATCTTTGTTCCTTTAAGAAGTGGGAGGGTCTTCTACCTGCTTTTTCTCTCCATTTGCCAGTTGAATGCAGAGAGACACTGAAGCCTTAGAAGATGATGGAACTAGAAGTTGGAAGAAAACTTTGTCCTGCGGAAGTGTATGGGATGTCAGAGACATTAGCATTATAGTGTTAAGAGAGAGAAACAAATTATTGGATTAAGCCACTGAAATTTGAGGATTTTTATATTTCATCATTGAGCATGATCTGTATTACTCTAAAAATACAGAAAGTAATTCCTTGAAGTCAGGTACTACTGCCAACACAAATATGTGTCATTGGATAACATATAGTTGAGGGTAGTGTGGAAACTTATATCAGAAGGCTAGAAAGATGAAGCCCCATATAGTGCAGTGGCAAAACATTTGGTGAAAGTATTGCCAGTGATACCTCAGAAGAAAGATTAAATTCCTACTGAGTCAGTGGCCCTAAGTGAAGGTGTGGGAAAACATAATGTTAGTAATGTTAGTATGTGTTGGCTATAACTTTCTGTGTTTAACCAGTCTCTCTCTCTCTATCTCTCTCTCTCTCTCTGTCTCTCTCTCTCTCTCTCTCTCTCTCTCTCTCTCTCTCTCTCTCTCTCACACACACACACACACACACACACACATTGAGTGCATGCACAAAATAACTTGAGTATAGAAATAAAAATGAATAGACTCAAGAAATTCAATTCCCTACAGGGCTGGAAAAGCAAATTACTTTTGAAGCTATATAGTAAATGATAAAATTCAAGAAAATTTGAGCAACAAATGCCCATTTGAACTTCTTATTAGAGTGGAGGAACTAAACCCTGCAGCAAAGATCAGATTGTGAGTGTTTTCTTTCCATTTTTTCAGATTATCTGAACATAATTATGATTACATTGAGAGAATGACAAAAGGTAGGAAAATAAAGGGATAGGTCAGAAGGGAGAATTGTGTCTGGGAAAGAAATTTGAATTTGATTAGGAGCTAACTGAATTGGATTGACTAAATGCTAACAATCCATGGTCAATAACATTGCTGAAGGAATTGTATTGCCACCGAGATGATGAGCTCATGTAGGGGTTAAAACTTTTTGACTAACCAAAAGTTAAAACTACTCACAGACATCTAATTTTTTTTTGTGTGTGTGTGGTGCTAGGGATTAAACCCAGGGCCTTGTACATGCTAGGCAAGCATTCTACCAACTGAGCTATAATCCCAACCCAACATCTAAATTTATACAAGCATGAGAATAATATAAAAGGTATACAGCTATTGAGGAGGGCACTGTTAGCTTCTTATGATACAGAATCCATTGAAGGAAGCAGATAGGAAACCCCTCCTCAAATGTGGAGGCTTTAGACATAAAAAACAATGGAGAATAGAGTTCTATATGGAAGAGTGAAGGTCTAGTCACTAATGAGATTTTGTTTACTTCTAGGGTAGAGGGCTGGAATCTCTACAGGTTTGCCTTCCAGCATTTCAAAATTTCTGTAGATCAGCAACCTCTGTGTTTCCCATTCTTGTCTTTACTAAGTGCAATTTTTGAAAACTGAGATTTTCCTGTCTTTGCCCAATCGTTGTATCCTGGAGGTAATAATAGGACATATAAATTTTTCTTTATTCCATAAGTATTTGGAGGATACTAATGAGGAGGAGGATTCATTAGTTTTCAATTTAAGACTGAACTGAATGCAGATATTAAATGGAAATTTAGTTTGCCACCTGTGGGCACACAGGCACTGTCTACATAGGGGTAGGAGAGAAAGGTATGCAGGGATATGTACAGATCAGAGGTTGACTATGGTGGATCAATGGTGTCAATCATATACTGGGACTTCTATAATGTTGAGTTGTTACTGAGAGGAATTGTCCAGCTGTAGTCTATACCTTTCTGTATAACTCACTTTAGGTGTCATCAAATAACTAGTGTTGACTCTAAATAGAGAGTTAAGTGTCATATCATTTTTGTTAAGGCACTTTTACAGTCAAATGAGGTGGCCTCCTCTATCCTCATAACCTGTCTGAGGCCTAAGGGTTAGTGAAAATATAAATGGAAAAATCCTAACACTCAGGATGACTGGCTGAAACACCTGTAGAAACAAAATCTAGTAAGTTAGGTGAGTGGATATTTTTAAAATTGTTGTAGCAACTAGAATTATATTAAAAACCTAGATGCCTTGTGCCACATCAGTATATAAATTTAATATTCACAAAATACTGTGAGGGTAGGTATTGTTTTCTCTGTTCTATGGATAAAAAAAACTGAGGCTCAAGTAGATCAA
Source organism: Ictidomys tridecemlineatus (assembly GCF_052094955.1). Taxonomy (NCBI): domain Eukaryota; kingdom Metazoa; phylum Chordata; class Mammalia; order Rodentia; family Sciuridae; genus Ictidomys; species Ictidomys tridecemlineatus. The sequence continues at coordinate 103,282,775 of NC_135493.1, forward strand.
AACTAACTGGGCAAAAGTCCATAACAAGTTGAAAGCCAAGATTGAAAACTATGTTTTCCTAACTTCATGGTTTAGATTTTCTTGATATCCTGAAAGGAGAAGAAAGGGAAAGGGGAAGTGGGAGAAGTACAATTAGAAGGAGCCAGAATGGAATTAGGAGAAAAAAAATATGGTCTTCTCTAACAGGGACTTAGAGGCTGTTTTGCATTAAAAAAAAGTTGACCCTTCACTTGGGCCTGCAAATGTAAAAAAAAAAATTGACATCTCTGCCTTCATTTTGCATTTATCTTCTTTGCTCTGAGTCACCTTGGATTCCAGGAACAACAGGTCTGATCCATAAACATTATGTGATGAGTCAAAACTATCCCCAAGGCAATAGCAACTTTCTAATCATCACTGACAAGGCCTCACCTTACCAATCATAATGACCAACCAGACCACAGTTTGACCATGACTGCTGACTATGCATATTTCTGGTCCACCTTGTCTGGAAGCTCAGGTCAGTACCCCTAACGTCAGGACTGGAAACACTGGTCCCCTTTTGCTTTCCAGTACTACTATACCAATTTAAGTTCCCTTCCCATTCATTTTCTATGATTGCTTTCTCCATTTGTTTTTTTGGGGCAAGTGGCCAGATTAGATTTAGGCTTCAGAGTCAGGTTTCTGGCCTTCGAGTCTGGTAACAAAGATGCCAACTTAAAAAGTCTATTTCCAGTAATGGTGTTCAAGACTGGATAAGATTCTCAGTGGAATGTTCAGAAGAATATAGATAATTAAAGAGGCTAAAATGAAGAGAAAGGTTCCAAGTAGGTGAGAATTAATAGTCTCTTTTCACTTTAAGAGACCATTGTACCAATTTATCCCTTTACCTGTCATTAGTAAGCATAACTATTTCACCTCTTTATGACCTCAGCAACTCTTGGTATAGTGCTTAATTGGTATCTGTAGACTTACTTGCATTTCTTAATATTTTTGAAAAAAAACTCATCATTTTAGTATGTCTTTCTTTCTTGAATTGTGCAGTTTCTTCTAAATAAAGCAACATGGGTGATTTACTCCTACAAGCCTCTACTTCCATCATTTTATATTCATAATTCATATTTACTTTAAAAATCATCCATGGAATGAAATGACTGAGCTGAATTTCAAACAAAACTTTGTATTTGATCTTTATGAACACAGATTTGGGCCACTTTCCTTAATCGCGTCTCAATTTAACTGCAATTGTATTCCATTTGGAATCTCTGGGGCACACATGGCATTTTGCTAAGACTTCTCACTGCAGAGACACTTATAGTTCAGTTGATAATACATACTTCTTGATGGAGGAGTTCAGAGAGACTCTATTTAATTGTACTTTCCACTGCTTGCTGCTGTGTACAAAAGAGCCAAGTAGAGAAGGTTCATCTTTTCCTCTCTGAGGTGCTGATTTGCATTTTTAAACATTCTGTGGATGCTCTCCCAGTTGCAGCTCAGTGGCTAATGTTTAAGCACATATTTGCATTTGAAAAAAAAAGTTGTGAAAAGAAGGAAAATATACATTTGATCAAAGAAATGCTAATGAGAATTTAACATAGCTTCAACTTTTCTATTCTCATTCAAAGGGTTAGTATGACCTTTCAGTTAAGGAAATGTGTCTGTGATTTTTATCCAGTTCCAAGGACTTCAGGTAGGAACTATTTTAACACTACATGTCTCTGAATCTTCACTTAACAAGTAGTGATCCTCAGGGTATTTGATAATGAAGTTTTAGCATTAGTTCATTACAAGCAAAACTGAACCTCAATATGAAGTCTCCCTCAAAGAGCTGCTTCCCCATTCTGTTAAAATAAGAAAGAAAATTTTCAAAAGGAGGGGGGAAGGAAGAGATGATTTTCTGCTTCTGTGTCTTTTTTTTTTTAATGGTGGTGATAATGAACATGTTAGGTTAAACTGTGTTGCTGAGATGCTAAAGGTAGCTGTGGACTTTTGGCCTTTAAGAGACCAACCATGCAGTGGTTCTACAAGATGTGGCCCTTCAATAGATTCTAAGCAGAGGATTCCTCCCTCTCATTAATTCTGTGGTAGCCACTCTTTAAAGATGGCCACCATGAACTATGCTTTTCAGAGTTCATATACTTGTGTGGTCCCTTCCCATCCTGAATCTAGACTGGCCTTCTGACTTGATTCACTTTAATCAACGGGTTGTGGGGCATGGCATGTTGAACCATAAGGCCTGGCTATCTCCACTGTTGCACTTTTGGAAAACTCAAGCTTATATGTAAGGAGTCCAGTAATCAGTTGGAGAGATGACATGGAGAAAATTTGTGCAGAAGCCAGGTGGAGAGCAGAGACCTCAACATGGAGAGGGAGAGAGGTGCAGCCATCCTGGCACCCCAGTTTAGCCTCCATATAACTGCATTGCCATCTCCAATATGACTACAACTGCACGAGATACTAAGCAAGGTCAGCAGAAGAACTGCAGCTGAATTCAGTGAATTCACATGAAATTTAATAAAATGATGTTTGTTGTAAGCCACACATTTTGCTAGTAGTTTGTTACAAAAACTCTTTGCAAAAGTCTCTCCTTTCCTATTCTTTCCTTGCATATCTTAGAGAAGAGGTCTGTTGGCTACAAAGAGGCATTACACACTCATCTTTGGCCTCTACTGCTCATATACTTCCACCAAATGATATAGACCCCAATTAGTCCATGGATTGGATGTAGCACATCAAATCTCTTATCTGAGTGTATGTTTTGGTTTGATTTGGTTTGTTTTTTCTTACAGTTGATTTGGTGAAATACACAGTGATATGAGGATGAATACTCTTAATGGCAACCTATTAAATATCTGCCTGGACATCAGTGATAAATTACAACTGAAACATGTTTTGGTAAAAAATATGGAAAGGAAAGGTACTGTAGATAACTTCATTTAACATTAAGTAAATGAAAAATTTTAATTTAATCCCAAAGTTATTTTATGTATTTAGCATCTACTATATGATATTCTGTAAAGAAATATCTATATATATATCCATGTATATCCATGGACACATATATATGTATGTGTGTACGAGTCTATATGTACACATATATACACATATATATTCTTAATCTGTATTTACAATGACTCAACAACAATCTTTATTTTCTTCCTCAAATACACCAACCTTACTCTTCCCTCAGAGTTTTTTAATTTATTGGTTCCTTGACTGAACAGCTGTTAATGCCATATCCTCTCTGGCTATCCCCTTCTTTTGATTCAGTTAAAATTTTAGCTATTCCAAGTAACCTTCCATCATCATTCTAAGGAAATTAATCTCCCTAGGTAGTTATTTCTTTCTATTTATATTGTCACTACATGCACTACTGCCTGAAATTTTCTCATTGATTCTGAGTCCTGCTTTTTCTGTCACCATCTCCCAGAGAATAAGAACCATGGATGTGGAATATTGTCTGATTCTCCTGTATGCCCTCAACACTACAACAATGTCTGTATTAATGAATGAATGAATGAAGCAAGCGAGAAAGGAATTTTTACAACTTACCTTAGTGGAAAATATTACCATAAACCCTTTTTTTCTTCAGATTTCAAATTCAAGAACAAAAGAGGTCATATACCATGTAAGTTCTCTGAACTTTAAATAAGCTATTTGTCTGCTTTATATCCCAGCTTACTGTCCCTACTAGAGCTTCTATATAGTTAAGTTAGCAGATGGACTAATCTAGTAAACATAACCAGAATCTCAAAATAAGCCCTAAGAAGATCATTTATCTGGTGTTTTTCTTTTCTTTCTTTCTTTCTTTTTTTTTTTTTGTGTGTGTGATGGTGCTGGGGATTGAACCCATGGCCTTGTGCATGTGTGTGAGGCAAGCACTCTACCTACCAACTGAGCTATATTTCCAGCCCTGGTACTCTTTATTCCTACATTGTAATAGATAAATAAGGTCTACTAACATTTAATCTGATTATTGACCTATTAATTCCCAAGTTTTCAATTCTGTGAATATTTCAATAAGATTGACAGAGCACATTAAAACGGGCTGGGAATCACAATTTAGAACTTATATATCCTTTACATATATTTTTATGTACATATTTATATATTCTATCTTCAAAATGCTCTGATTATTCATGTATTACTTTTGTCAAAATAATATAACTCTAAAAACATAGTACTTATTGCAAAAGTTAGCATAAGTGATATATGTATTGCTCAATTTAAGTTTTTATAGGTATCCAACATCGGATGATGGGACTTAACTGGGTTAAACATCATCAGCTGATATCAATAGATCTTAATGATATATTGAACTTACATAACAAAACATGTGACTCAAAATTTAAAGATGACAGTTGTCTTCCAAGACTAAAAGAATGCAAAGCATTTAAGAAGAGCACCTGTGATAGGCAGAAGTTTACAAATAGATAGTTAATAAATTTTGTTAACACTTATATTCTAGGCAGGAAAAAAAACAGACATGGCCATATTGTCACATGTAAAGATACACTATTTAATAGGACAGCAAGGGGCATCCGTGCATCCAGAATAAAGTAATACCAGCAGTCAGCATTTGTCTGTCTCTCTATTTCTGAGTAAGAAAGAAAATTTGCAGAATGGAGGCTTACAATAGTAATAATATCTCCATATTGAACATATTATGCACCATGACATTTGACATTAAGTACTTTCTATTAATTCTATTCTTTATTATTTTATATTTTAAACATACTTTTATTAAGATGGCTTTCCTATCAGGTAAGAACATTCTGGTTTTTAAAAATCACTATTAACATTTGTCATTTGTTTTAAAGACAGTCCTAAATTCCTGATTAGCATAAATCTGTGCTAGAATGATCATTCTAGTCTGTTAACAAATTTGGGCTCAGAAAACTCAGTATTAGACTTTTAGACCTTTAACCTAGAGATCACCATCACAAAAAGATTTCTTCAATCACAAAGGAGACCTAAGACTATATATGTAACAATCTACTAGCACTGGAGCAGGAAAGTTTAGAACATTACAGGACAGGGAAAAAATTCTCTTTCTCTCTCTCTCTCTCTCTCTCTCTCTCTCTCTCTCTCTCTCTCTCTCTCTCTGTGTGTGTGTGTGTGTGTGTGTGTGTGTGTGTGTGTGTGTGTGTGTGTTTGGGTACTGAGATTAATTTTTCTATTTCTTTTGTTTCTTTTGAAGACAGAGGTGACTCAAAGAAGAATACCCTATGTTATTAGTTTAGCCAAATTCCTAGCTGAATTGTAAGAAAGGTAATAAAATTATAACAGTATATTTGATCTAGTGATATTATATAGGAGAGTTAGTGATAGGTAAGAGCAACACAAAAGGGTCAATTTAATGGGTTAATTTTTCATTATTTTTATTTTTATCAATCTAAATATTCTTGATTTTTTTCAAATAAATGCCTATAATACTTTTGTAGCAACTGTTTTCACCCACTCTTGATTCTGGCATTTCCTCTGGGCACAACCTGATACAGTAATAACTACAAACTTATACACAGATGTTCAAAATGTAGAATAACTGTGCATCATTAAGAAGTGGTAATACTTACCCTGGGTATAGAAACATCTGTGATATACCAGAAACTAGCTTTTCATTTTAATACCCATGGCCTCTTGGAAGAAATGTTTTACAAACTTTAAACAAAACAAAACAAAAAACCCACCTCTCTGTTATTCCATTAGTTTTTCACACTCCACAGGGCTGCAGTACAACATGTCATATCTTAAATTCATGATTCTTTTTCTGGTTTTCTTGTCACAATAAACAATGTTATTTTTCAGTTTCTATATTTTTTTCTAATTTAGAAGGAATTTAAAGAACCTACTCAAAATTACTTACATAATAGTTCCATATTTTTATTTGGGACTATTCTTAAATGATCCAGCCTCTCATATTAATCTTCAAGACACATTTGCAGTCTTGTAGATATTATTTAGTACCCAATTCAACTCACATTTAATTTTATAGGTTTCAAAACTGATATATAAACTAAGAATACTTACATTGTATAGGACATGTGTGTATGTATATGATATATGTATATATATGGTATATATAAGCACATATCCATATGCAATACATATATACATGTTTTTATATGGGAGTTAAATATGTACATAATAAATATTAATAAGCACACCATTTTCATAGATGTTCTTTTCACAAGTTTTCTATTATTTTTACCCAACACATCAAACTGCTTATAAACTCAAGAACTATCTTCATATATTAGTTTTGATGTTATAAATATTTAAGATGTATGAGATTCTATTAATTTGTGTTATTATTCTTCATATTAGAAAACAAATATAATTTTAGACTGAGCATGAAGAATAAAATTTCTCCCAAAGACAAAACGTTTTAATATTTTTCTTGTAATGAATATGGATATATATTCATGCATTGGATGGTAAAACACATAGATAATTATTTCTAACATTATACTCACAAAAATGGATTTTCTTTTGTTTTCATAATATACTGGCATTAATTAAAAGAAGTTTGCATACAAAACTTAGTCACATTGTTTTATTTTGTTTTGTGTTATTGATGGTGGTATTGTTCAATTCACACACACACACACACACACACACACACACACACAAAAGAAAAGAAAAAAGAATTTCAAGTCCATATTCTTGCATTTAACCAGTGGAAGAATAATCTTGAAGGAAAACATTTTACAAACTGGCCTTATACCCTGTTTATTTTCTCTGAAAGTTGTACTCCATAAAGCAAGTCCATTTTTAAATCTTTCTCAATATCATACAAAAATATTCTTATGCAAGTAATAAATGTATCTTTTAATATCCAACATTTTGAAATTTAAAGCCATCACACCAAAAGTTATAATTATTATTTTTAATCTAAACATAAAATGCCTTGTGCTTATACAAACTGTTGTTACCATGTGCTCATATACTCTTTGCACGAATCTGGCAAACATATTCTGCCATTATGCATTAAATTTTATAAAAAAGTAGAGTCAGTGCAGAACTTGCCTATTCTAAATGATATTCTTCAATGATGTTCTTCAACCATCTTCATCTATATTTGTTTATATATATAATTATATATATTTATTATAATTATATATATATAATTATTTGGAAAAAATTAAGGCAAGTGCAATCAAAATTACAAAATCACTATCTCCATTGCTAACATATACAGCATTCATATTTAGTGACGATTTCCCTCCCTCTTAAAAAGAAAAGTACAAATTCTAAGCATGTTATGCTTGCTATCGTCAGCTACGTAATCTTACCTATAAGTCCTAGTAATCTTTAGAGATATGAATAGAAAATTATGCTTCTCTAATGCTAAACCAGCAGAAATCTCTGCTCTTCTCTTCCTGTGATTTCTCATCCCATGTCCAGTATTCTTGTGAAGATGCACAGCAATATTCAGATGGCTGGTTTGAAGATGACTATGAATACAAGGTCACCTCCTGGTGGAGAATACTTAAGATGCAGTACTCATAAGATCACCAGTTGTAAATTTACTTAATTCTATTGTATTTCTATTTCACTTCAGTGATGGCACAGAGTGTGTAAAAAGAAAACTAAAAAAAATTCTTATCAGTAACTATTTCTAGAGTTAGACTTTGCTGAGGACATGTTATTTGCTAAGGACGTAATTTAAATGGAATCTGAAAACTAAGTTATTTCACAGCCCTGGAAAAATAAAATCGACCAAAAGATAGGAAACCCATGGTAATAACTTTGGTGCTTTCACAGGCTTTTCTTGTGATAGTTGCTGAGTGCAGTATGCCCCTCATTCTTTATAAATAAATAATTCAGGGCTACCATGTAATGGAGAAAGTAGGAAATAGAGACAATCACAGAATTTTTATGGGAAAAGTTAAGAATGAGCTGACTCTCTCTTTTTAGATAAAATGCATGTCCTTAAAGAAAAGTTATTTGAACAGAAACCTAGGTATTTATTTTTAGCCTGTACAAAAACGATTCACTGGTTAATCTTCTGATGGAATGCACTACCTTGGAAACTCATAGCTTTTTAAGTTAGCACATATATTGATTGAGCTCATTTAAATATATTGGTAATGTGTAGTTTTAATTTTGGAGTGTGTACACATTATACATGTGTACACATATGTTCACATGCATGCATGTGAACATATTTAGCACAGTAAAGGCTTCTCATTGTCACAGTTTTTGAATGTCATGTGACTTTGAATTGCTGTTGTCAAAAATATGTTCTGAAGTGAAATTGGTATATTGTCTTATTCAGTTAAGTGCAGAAATATCAAAGGCTATATTTATTGCATTCAATAAAATTTACTGTTGCATATTATTTTTTAGATGTTCTAGTCATATAAAGCCTTAGATGGTATGAAGACTTCCAGTGAATGTGGAAATCACTGCAATATGAGCAACACCTTTATAACCTTGAAACCAAATCTCCAGAAACTCTTTGATGTGGCTACTCCATAAGGAATGTATAAGAATATTTCCTCTTAACTAACAAGGGCCATGTCCTTGAAATATGCATTAGGATCAGTGACATGATTGGTTCATGAGGATCTTACATTAAAAAATACCTTCTTCTTAAGAAACTATCAACCTCAACATTGGTAATCATTTTGGCAAAACGGGGAATAGAATCAAAATCAGACAAGTGAGATAAATCTAGGTGACTGGAACTTTATTTTCAAAATACATAGTTGAAGGGTAAAATAAAGAAAGTAACTAGTTTGACATTGTCTTGTAGGTTGTTAGTTTGCTGAAATGATGCATAATGATTCATTTAACTGATCATCTCTTGCAGAATCAACTAAATTTATTGGCACTGTATGAATTCAGTTTTATACCTCATGCCATTCACTAGAATAATGGTTCCCTAAATTATATGATTATAAAAATTTCCTGAGATTCAATTATTTGGACAGTGAGCCAGGAATCAGTACCTCTTTTAAACAAATGCTACAAATTATTCATATACTAAATAAAACACTGAAGAATTTTTATTAATCTTTTGATGAAATTAATTGTTAACTTGTGGGAAACAATTGTTAATTAATTGTAATGAATAAAATTATTTTCACAACTAGGTTCTTTGGTATCTCTAATTTTATTATTTGTCCTGCACAAATAAAAAACAAATGGTCGGTAGATATGCATTCTTTTGTAAGGAAAGTATGTTTTAAATTTACTGTTAATAGGTGATTTTTTTATATTAAAGAATGCACATTTTTTATTCTACAAAATGGAACAAAACATCAAAAAACCAAAAGCATCTGTACTGAACAAGTACAGACATTTTTTGGTCATTATTCCCTAAACAACACATTCTAATAATGATTTGTAATTGTATTTACATTGTATTAGGTATTATAAGTAATCTAGAGATGATTTAAAACATATGAAAGGCCAGATGTAATGGGACACACCTGTAATCCCAGTGGCTGGGGAGGCTGAGGCAGGAGAATTTCAAGTTCAAACCCAACCTCAGCAACCTAGCAGGCCCTACCCAACTTAGTGAGGCCCTGTATCTAGGCATATATATATGTCTGGGGATGTGGCTCAGTGCTTAAGAGTTCAACCCCTGGTGCCAAAAAAAGAAAAAGAGGAAGAGAGAAAATATGAATGTTTGCAGGTTTTGTGCAAATACTACATTATTTTATAGTATAAGAAACAATGAGTATCCTCAGATTTTAGCATTTGAGGGGATTCCTGGAACCAATTTGTCCTGATGATACTGAAGAACAACTAATTAAAATTTTTTGCCAGTCTATTAGGTAGAAAATTTCTGTTAGTTTATTTTGTATTTTACCTTGTACTGGATTTCTTGAGCATCTTATGTCAGTTGGTCTTTAGAATTTTCTGCACGTTGCCTATTTTTCCTTTGGAATATTTTTCTTTTTCTTGCTAATATATAACAGTTCTTTTATAGATAGTGACTCTTTGTCAGTAATCTGCATTGCAACTGTTATCCTAAGTGTTATTTGTCTATTGACTACTTGCTCACCCTTTTCCATATAAAAGTTTTTATAAAAAAAGAAAAAGAGTGCACATTTTGAAGCCATCTATTCTAAGACTCAGCCTCCGGAGTCCCTGAATCCCTGGGATTGTAAATATGTGCCACTGCACCCATCTTAAATCATGACTTTTTTATTGTAGTATCTTATGATAATTTGCAAGTACTTAAAAAGGAAGTCCCAGTTTATGGTGAGATTCATCAGCTGTAATCATTAAATTTTCATTCCAAAGAGCAATAGCAGTTGTAATGACAAAAACAACAAATCCTTCACCTGTGATTCTCAAAAACTGGGCCTCCACATTAGGCTCACCTGGGAAGCTTATCATATAAATAAATTTGGGGTACTGCCCCCATGCTATTGGGGTCCAATATGACTATCCCTTTTTTTAAAAATGGTGATGGGGATTGAACCCAGGGCCTTGTGCATGCTAAGCATGCACTCTACAATTCCCAACCCTAAATTTTCATTTTTAACAAGGTTTCCAGGCAATTCTTCTGAAGCCTAAAACTTCAGACCCATTTGTTTGGTTCCTATAGTTTTCATCGTAGTCATCCTCTAGAATCATCTGGAGTTTACTAAGAAAATACTAACATTAGGTACAAACATTAGGCCAGATATTTATATATGAACCTGCAGAATTTGGGAACTTGTAAAATCTTCTCAGGTGAATCTAAGTGCACCCAACTTCAAACTATTACTAATAGGCCTCCTTAGAAGGATGCTATGAAAGAGTCATTTTACCCCTCACAAATCTTTGTCATAATATCAAGCATGCCAAAATCATAATTTCTATTCATATAATATTTAATAATTGATTTTCTATTTTATTTAGGGAAAATTATGCTGAGAACTAGTTCTCTGTTTAGCCTAAAGCCACCTAAGAAGGAACTCATATTCACAGCCCAGGTTACTTTTCAAATTCATATTTCTCAACAGCTCTTTATTGACAAAAACAATAGAACTTGAATATTTTGTTGTTCAAACCAATTCTTGATTTTCATAATCTTGTAGTTCTCTTTATTGTTTATGTAGGCGGTTGGCATGTTCTTCTGCTTTGTTTTTGGAGTGTTTTACCTTTTATCAGTGTTTTTCTTTTCCTTCCCCCCCTAAAGTTTAGAAAATTCATTGTGTTAGCAGCTTTTATTCCAGAAACCAGTCATTCACAGTCTTGAGGACTTTTGCCATATGTTATCATTCCTAGATTACTATTTACCTATGTTTCAATTTAAGTATTGTAATTATATATCATTCTACCATATAAGAAAAACTATAGAGTATCCATGAAATAGTACTTATATTTTTAAAGGCCTGATAAATTTTAAATCAACTGCATAACTGTTTAATAAGTGTTTCACTCTGCATGCAATCAAAAAGCAATTGACATATGAAAATTGCTAATTTGGGTAAGCAATTGGCTAAATAATTGGTCAAAATGAGATATTCTCTATCGTCTAAAACCTTACCTGCCTTCTTACAAAAAAACTGGGATTCTGAGTTAACTAAATTACCTTAAACCAATATCAGTAGACATAAAGCATTGATTTAAAAATGCAAAATTAATCAAAGAGTTTGTTTGAATTACTCTTATAGGCCATATACAAATGCCCCAAATCCCACAGCAATAAGTGATTGGGCCACCATTATTACAATCCTCTGAATATTTGCCTCATTCTCTATTTTGGAAGTTAATGTACATATGATATTAATTAGAAATTTTCTAGAAATTTATAAGGTGTTCTATTAGTGCTAGTTTTTTTTAAAAACCTGTCATTAATATGAAGATAATTGAAAATTCCTGAGAATTTATGTGTGCGTTTGAAGTACACAAGTAATACCAAACATTTTTTTAACTTGAGAATTTTCTCTTGATATTTTGAATCATGTGTCATATTCTATGATTCACAATTTAAAATACACCATGGAAATTATACACTGAGTCATAATCCTTATATCATTTTGCTTGTTCAACAGAGGTTATTTTCTTTCATTAAAAAACCTTACTGAGGTAGAAATGACTTTATGAAATTTTAAATATGTTAATTACTTCAAAACTCATCCTAAAATAACCTTACAGGGTTTTTAAAACTATTACTTTAAATTTTCATGATTTATCTCTGCTTCATCTTTGATAAGTGTTTTTTAAATAGCTGTCCTCATAAGATATGATTCTACTTAAACACCAATTCATTCTAAGAGGCTTATGGTTTTCCCCTTGTTATGCTTGTGATGGAAAGATTTACCACCATTCCCTCCCCCCAAATAAATAAATCATAATGTTATTAATCTTAAACTTAAAATGAAAAGTAAGGCCAAAAACATTTCCCTCTAGGAATGAATGTGCACTACAAGTAGATGCAAACAGAGTAGAATAACAAGATGATTAAAGATTTGGTCACTTTAAAATATTACCTGAGGGGACTATATTTTAAGGTTGTTATGTGAACAGTACCTTAAGAAGAAAGGAATAAAATACCTGGGGAGAAAAAGTAAGAAAGGGAAATAGCAAAGAAAGACTCTTAAATTATCATTCCTTTCATTTCTGTTTCTTAAAGTTTATGAAGGAAAAATGTGGAATTTAACCTTGAAGAGACCATTAATGTGATAATGACTTTGAAGTGACTGAATCAGTGATTTGAACCTCTCCATAATCCAGAAAAAAAGAAGAATTGTAGGTTTCTCTTTCCTTTTTTTTTTTCCCTCTGCCAACTGGGCATTTCTTAAGTCTCTTTCTCAAAACCACAACAAGAATTAGGCCTAAGTGTTATAAGCTTAAATAGAGAGGGAGGGAAAAGTATAACAAGAGTTATCAAATTAACAAACATACTTACATATGTTCCAACAACACATTATTTAATTTATTTTCATCTATGATCACGTAGAAATCAGAAGAAACATTTGTAGCTTAATAAATAATTTAATTTCTTGAATTTCTATGTAACATATAAATTTATTTTTACAGGATATATAGAGAGCATACTCATAGAGAGCAACAGACTTATGAAACGACTATAAAACACAAATTATAATTCGAGTTTAAAATTTTTCATTTTTACACTTGTATTTGTCTATTTTCCTATTGCTATTCAAAGCAAAACCAAATATATAATTGTTAAATATTCTAAGAAAAAAAGGAGTGCCTTCATCACCTACGCATGAGTTACATACATTCTAGATTGTACAAAATCAAAAGGGGATAAGCAAAACTAAAGGGAAACACTATGTAAAATGCACTTTTTACTGACTGTTGAACAGATCTGAGAGTGTCTGAGTTCAAAATATGACTTGAACACCAGCAGAGGAAAATGACTAAACCACTTTCCTATTGGGTTCCTTCAAACTCTGAAAATGTAAAAGTTTTTGTAATTCAATAGCAGATTATATGAACATACCTCCACTACTTTGGTGGAAAGAATACACTACGGATTCTAGTTAACAGGAACATATACTGCAAGGAATATGGACAACTGCCCATGTATCCTAATATTAAGATGTCTTCCTCCCAGTTGAGAATAAACCTAAAACACTCACATCTGATCTCCCAAAATTTAATTTGTCATTGACTAGTAAATATAGATCCAAATTACTTTGCCACATATTCATGCACTATGTAATAATGTCATTGCACATTAAATCTTTTTTTTAAATGACACAGCATGCCCTTTGAAACTTAACATTATCTGGGTTATGAAGATTGAAATTTACAGGACATCAATATTACATGTGGTACTCTGAAGTTCATGTGCAGTTTTTCAGATTCTACTCATTTAGTAGTGGAGGGAACACAGTGTGATGATTATTTTTAGAGTGATTACTTTTGTTAGAAAGAGAATAGTTTTCAGGCTTATGGACTCTGGGAGATATATCAATGAAGGTAGTAAATGGTAGAAAAAAATAGTACCATACTTTACTTACTTTAATGAAGAATTGAGAAACATGAGTTTGTCAGTGGACCCAGAGGCTATTTAGAGGTAAATTTACTAGTGAGCAGAAGGAATTTATACACACACACCCACACATATACATATTTATAAGATATATATAATATATATATACACCTATATATATATTATATATATATATATATATATATATATATATATATATATATATATATAAAATCTTACACATCTGTAATGGAGAAATTCTTTGTGTTCTGAGCCTGGAGTGAAGAAATGATACTGAATAGAAGATTGGAGTGACTACCTTTTTAGTCTTCATTTTCTACAGATGTGACTGAAATTTGATGATGACAAGGCACATAAGATTAATATTAGAATTAACTCATCACATCTTTGTCCTTATTTTATTCAAATTTAGTCAGTTCTTATAGCTTCTTATGGCACCACCTCAATTTATAACAGCATAAGCTTTCACTTTGCTATGGATTACAAGTAAAAATTAAAACTTTAAATAACCACCACATTCAGTTTATTCTCAAAATTTTCTATATTGCCCCAAAGTCATATCATAATTAATGAAACTGGTCAAGATTTAATTGTTGAAAGTCAAATTACCTGTTCTAAATCTTTGCATAAAAGAGCTGGGTCTTTTTGGAAAAACATATCAAAAGGTTATTTATTCTCTTTGTATATTATGTGAATTTCAGTTTTGTTGAAGGAAAGATGAGTAAACACAATCCATAAACAAGATTAATAAATATGGTATCATTGCCAATTGTACAATTTTACCCCAAACTACACTTTAAATAGGTGAAGAAATTAATAAGTATCCCAATAATAGTAGTCAATTCTCATTTATCTGGGCATAAATATTCATCATGAAATTTTAGTTTACTATGTAGTAATTCTCCCACAAAGAAAGGCTACATTGGAAGAGGAATTGCCTCTATTAGAAGAATACTAGGCATCCCCTGAATTTTCATGAAAGTAATAAATGATAGATATAACATGTCTACACGATATGTGGGTTTATATGAATTTTCCTGTGTGAGACTATCTCTAAATTCAAATAGTAGTAGCTTTTTAGGTGATAAGTGTCTTCAGATTCACACCCAGAAAATCAGGTTTATTGATTTTATCTGGAATTCCAAGGGTTTATTTCTTATAATCCTTTTGTAGATCCAAGTTATCCTCAAGGTTAAGGTCTATTATTAAGGACATCCAAAATTTGTAGGTTACTTTCTTTGTTCAGAATAATCAAGGGGCAGGATTCAAGAGAAGGCAAGGAATAGCCTCTGCTTCCATTGACAAGTTTCTCCTTTTAAGGAGCCCAATTGCATCAGCATCTTTTTGTAATGACTGCATATGCTGTTAGAATTTTTTTTCCACAAAAGAGAATGTAGGTCTGTAGGTGGGATTTCTAACCTATTTAATAATATTTTACCTATATTAATTAACTACATCAATAGTGGTATTAAGGGCCAAGCTAGTTCAGACAATAAAGGATTTTCTTCTTTCATGTCTGTGTATTCTTTTAGTTCTATTAAGTCACTTTGCTGGTACATGTCAATACTATCCTTTGAATTTTAATAAGCTTTTTTTCTGGGACTAACTAAAACTAATTTTTTTTAAAAAAAGATATTAAGAACAAGATAAAAAATACCCCTAAAATAGGGAGAACTTGTGTATCATTCCAGAATCAGAAAATACTTCACAAATTTATGAATGAATGTTTTCCTAGAAATGGTGATATCAATTTACATAAATTGTATCTGTAAAGGACTATTCTAGGATAATCAAAACTTAGAGTTTAGGAGCTGGCTGTCAGTTAATATTTGCTCTTGTTAAAAAATGATTAATAATATTGAAATATGGAAGAAACCAGCATCTACATATTTAAGATTAAGTCAGTAGGGTCCAATACATATAGTATGAACAAAATAGTAAACACAAAATCATTAACTATTTGAACAATCAGGTGTTTAGCTATAGAAATGTAGTAGGTTCGTGACTCTTAACTATGTCTTGGATTTGTTTCATAGAATTGATCTAAACTTAAATCAGCTGGCTATACAAGATACAAATATCTTCTCTGCCCACAGAAGACCTAAGAAATGGGGTACAAATTAAATAATCAAAGATTTGAGCACCAGAATAAAGGGTTGGACGCTCATAAGCAGCAAGTTGAGGTTACACTAAAGAACCAGATGGACTTTTGAATCCGTATGTATCATTCAGAGCCCAAGCGGCGATTGATGAAAAACAGGCAATACCAAACATCACACATGACCAAGTCTGGAAGTCCATTCTCTCCCCCAGCTTGGCTAACATATTCACATTTGCAATTGTGTTTTTACAACTAGAATATTCTTATCCCCCAGAACCCCACCAAAAAAAAAAAAAAAAGAGAGAGAGAAGGATGAAACCTAAGCACTAGGGGAAATACATTTTTTCTCATTTTATTGTGAGTTCTAACAGAACTTTTGTTAAACATAGAGCACGTGAACACATGACAGTTTCCTTCATTTGTTCTCATATGGAGCTGATAGAAGAATACTTGGGAGGAATGTTTCTAAATCCATAGATAGCTTCTTTTGCATTTATTTCATTTTTTAAATATGACAAAGCATTAGAGGAAAAAAAGTTCCTTAAGTTGTGAGAATATCAAATATTACCCATCAATCCCTGAATCATGCTATTCAAAGTGCTTAAATCTACGCTAAAAATAGAACAAAAAATGTACTCCCAATGCAGCTAAATTAACACCTATGGATGCCTAAAATATGACTGTGGTCTGATTACTTCCTCTACATTTATTCCACACTTCCATCGTGCACATAAAAAAATAAAAAAATAAAAAGTTTCAAAAATGCCCCAAAGAATTAAACCAGGCCATTGCCACATTTACAGTTTTCTGAGCAGTGGGGGAGTTTGGAATCCAGTCCAATGAGGTTCACTGCCACCAGTCCCTGACAGGTGTCCATAATACAAAGTAAACAATGGCCTTCTCCGATTCTGAACATAACCCAATGTGCAAAGCTGACCTTAAAGTTTTATGTGTCCTTGTAGCTTCAGTTCTGGTTTGTGAAAATGTGACACGGATCCAAGGGAGCACAGGAATAAAGACAGATTTGTAGAGAAGGACCCAGGCAAGTTGTCAGGGAAGTAAACATTTTTTAAGCAAATAAAAATCAATGCACATCCTAAGACTCCTTTACCTTGTCAAACAGATACTGGGACCTTTGCACTGTTATAAAATGCTTATACTCATCTCTCACACGTTTGCAGTTCTATCTTACCCTCCCCAATGAACTCTATTGCAGTTTACACTTATCCTTTTTTTGTGGCCAACTCACAACTCACACCAAACTGTAGAATTGTTTTCTCATTATATGGTGGTAGGAATAAAGCAAATGTACAATAGTCACTACACGAGTCCACAGATGATGACTGGGATGGAAGTTCCTTTGATGAATCACTAAAGTAATGTTTAAGTTCTATTATCTGTTTCTGTCACATTGATTTTTGTAAAACTAAAAGCTACATAGGTAATATTTCCTTTTAACAATTCTGTTCTCTGTAGGTTCCTTTGTGATTGATTTTACATCATTCTTAACATGAATATGAATTAGCTGCTTATATCATCAATTTCAAACATAAAGCTAAGTGGTAAGTGATGAATTTCCTGGGAGCATCAGCTTTCTATTTCTGAATGATATAATCATATAGCTAAAATAAAATCAATTCTTTATACAGTAAAATTAATTATTTTAAATACTTTCTGATCTAATTTAAAAACTATCTTTTGTAAATAATGTTTACTTTGAAAATACTGATCTCTGTTGTTATTCATATGTTTGACCTCCTGAGTTCTTATTTAAACACCTTATATTAATATGTGTTGCTTATTCACAAACTGAAACCAAACACTTAGTCCTGAATGTAGCCTTAAATATTAAACACAAGTGAGTTAACATTTAAATACAAGGGGACCCACAATAAGATTCACAGATTTTCTCTGACTCTTTAGAAAATAACATTTTGTATAATACAAGGTGACAAAACATATTTGATGACACATCCTGTTCTTCCCTTTGGTTTGAAAGCCTTCAATGTAAATTTCATTTTGACTTGCCTTGATTCACCCTTTTGAGTTAACTTGCCTGGCATTTGCACATAATCTCATTTGCAGAAAAATTATAGCGGGAAAAGAGGAAGTAGAATATTAAACAAAAACAGCCACAAACACATTCATGCCTTTCCAGGAAGTGATCAAATATAGGGCTTGATTTTTTTGTTTTTTTGTTTTTTGTTTGTTTTTTTGTGTTTTTTTGTTTGTTTTGTTTTGTTTTGCTGTTTCATATATATTTATATTTATATTTATATATATATATATATAAGGGTACATCAACTCATTTAAAAAAACGGAAACAACACTCTCCCTCATTTTCATGCCCTCGATCTTCTCTTCTTAGCACTCTGTAGTGGTCACTGTCAAGTGACTAGCACGCCTTTGGGTCTAGAGTGTATTCTGAAGAGCAGTGAATTAAATGTTAAGACAGTTAGACCCACCCCCACCCCTCTGCAGAGTTTACACATCATGCTGCCATTAGAAGGGTAGAAGTGGGGAATGAGGTGGGACAAGGAAGAGATTCAGGGCCCTGACAGGCAGGCCCTCCTATGAACAAGTGTTCTTCTCTCTCTCTCTCTTGTTTTTCACAAATGGCAATGCTGGCGTTCGTTGCACTGCTCTCTGAAGGCCGACGTGGCCCAGCTGATTCTAGGCAGAACTCGAGAGAGGATCCGGTGCTCCTTGTCCCATCAGATAGATTTGTCCAAGCACCCCAAGGAAATGTTAAAAGCAAAATAAAAATTTAAAAAAGGAAATAAAAACCCATTCTAAAACTAAACTAATGAAGCAAAAAAGGGTTTTCTACCTATACATCAGTCTCTTCTTTAAAAAAAAATGTAAATTTACAAATTCCAATGACATATAAAACAAAGTCAAAAAATGTAATGGTAAGAGACATGGTAAAACAGGAAGACACTGATGCTACAAAGAAATTCCAAAAAACATATGTACAAGACCCTGTTTTTCCTCGTGTTCTAGAGATTGTAATGCATGTTTTTAACAGCAGCAGTCGAGGATTTAGTTCCAGGCACTGGACTGCAGATTCCGCTCAAACTCCCAGGAATGGGATGTCCCTTGCTTTTCTGTCACCAAATTACACTGGATATACTGGTCTCCCTTGGCAACAGCGGCAGGATGGCACTGTTTGTGTGGGCCTCATCTGGATTCTGCTCCCTGCTTGATTTTGTCTGTGGCCGCTGCCCGTTGATGAGTGTCATAGGGATGTTACAGTAGGTATGCTGATTTCCTATGGAGGTAAGAGGCAGGGTGCCAGTAGGAGGTACGTCGTACTCATAGCTTCGGTAGTAGTGTTTCTGACGCATTTGCGAATGGTACGTGTTGTGAAAGGTAGAACGGAGATCTGGATGGGCGGTGGCTAGAGCTGTGGAAGTGGCTGCGGCCATGGAAATGGCCGAGACAGTCTGCAGCTCCCCAAAAGGCCCCTGCTCACTGACATCTAAAGCCTGCTCGTGTGTAATGGGTTCTATCCTCTTAAAAGGCATCTCATACTGCAAACGTTTCCAGAACTTAGAGTTCAATTTGTTGCATTTTGGTCCATGCCATTTAATAACTGTCAGGAGCTTGATGGTGTGCTTGAGGGCCTCCACCTCCTGGTAGTTCATAATTCCTCGTAGCTCACTGCATTCAATTAGTATCACTTTAATTTCTCCAGTCGCAAGCATATTTCGAAGTCTGGTCTCCAGTTCAAAGATGCTCCAGCCCCTTCTAACTACGTAATTTGGGGTCATGACAATGATCAGCCGCTTGCTTTGATCTACACATCTTGCCACATCTTCAATGTATGCTAGAAAGAGAAAAGAATGTATAAGAATGAACAAGTTAATCATTTGGTCCAGAAAACCCTGGTAATTTCTCTATACATGAGGATTGCCATTTGTTGGGAAACACTTTGAGAGGATGAAAATAGCCAATCATCACTTTGAAGAGAGCTTGGGCCTTACATCTTGTAATGTTTGAAGTATTTCTCCCAGATACAAATATTTCATTTGATTTCATCCAGGCTCATAGAAGGAGATGCTTTAGAGAATAATTAAGCATTTTCTCTGGGGTATCAAAACTTAAATTTCATACGAATGCACAAAGACATTCCCTTTTTCAGAAACTAGTAGATACAATTTTTGAAGTCAAGAACCTCAAATTAAAACTCTATGTAAAAAGTAATGATGCAAACAAATTATGCAAATGAAAACACTAACTTACTTCCAGTTGGGATTAAATCTCTATCTGGTATAAACAACTTATATCCATAATGTTTTTCAAGCATATCAGGTAGAATTTCAAGGGCAAAACGTTCTTCTTCCCCAGTCTCTTGATTCCACTGGTCAGGATCCACTTTGGTATATGATAGGTAAGCATCATAATCTTTATTATCTGTTAAAAATACAGATACAGAGTAAAGTTGAATTCAGTACAAAGAAAACATTAGAACATAAAAAAACAATCATTTATTTTCATAAACACCTTCAAATGTCTCATTCCTGGAAAACAAAATGGGAAACCTTCATTAATTTTATTAAGTGTTCAATAAAACCAAATATTCTGAGACTAGCTTGGAAGTAGAAGGGGTCATATTTTGATTTTTGTTGTTGTTGTGAAAATAGTAGGAGGAAAATCAGTGAAGAGAGTAATGAGGACTGAAGGTGTAAATCAGTGGTATAGCAAGTATGTAACAGGCACAAACCCTGGGTTTCATTCCCAGCAAATGCAAAAAAGAAAAAAACATATATAATGAGATGCTGACTTCTATCATTTTTGATGCATAGAGTATAAGAAAATCTTTACTGTTTATAAAACTGCATGTTTGAATAGTAGTATGCTCTTATTGTAGATATTACATTCTTACATTCAACCAATCCTGCCTTTTTTTTTTTTTTTTTGAGAGGGGTACTTGCTGTGTTGTCCAGGCTGGCCTCAAATTCTGGTCTCAAAAGGTCCTCCTGTCTTAGTAGCTGGGATTATAGGTGTGTGCCACTCTATGAATTTCTCTTCTCTTATAATATCATCACTTTGATTAATAGGTAGCTAAGTCATAACCTTTCATGTTCTCAGATAGCTATGATCCTATCTTTTTTCTTTTCTTTTGAGATGAAAAGGTTTCACTATGTCATCCAGGCTGACCTAGAACTCCTGGGCTCAATTGAACCTCTTGCCTCAGTCTTTTGGGTAGCTGGGATTGTAGGTATACCATGCCTGGTTTGAGCAATGATTTTTAGATTCTATGTGCTGTGCACATAGCACCAATTTTGGAATTATTGATTAATTTCTCACTGAGACTCAGTTCTTGGGTTGCAGACTGAGAATATAATTAAATTGAATGATTATATAAAACATTTTTTTGCTGGTATCCATTTATTTTACACATAAAGTAATGCCAAATTGTTTGTCATCATTCTATTCAGTTTGGCCACAAGAATAAAAAAGTACAACATAAACTAAATGAAAGTTAGTGCTAAAATCTGATTTATCTCCTCAATCTTCCCCCTTCTTACATGACAACTTTAAACATTTGAGTACTATTATCATGTGTTCTCTTTATCTTATTTTTTTTCTAAATTTGCATCTCAGTTTCTCATTGGTTATTTCTAGAAAAAGAAATCACTTAACTTCTAGATAATCTCTTGTTTATCAATTTTGGTTTTAGAATATGATGTCAGGATTTATAATTCACCTCAATTCTAAATACCGTTAACCTGATTAGTTAGTCTATCAATATAAGTATCTTTAGCTCCAGTGTATTAATCAATTATTAGATCAAATTGGATTGAAATTCTCATAAATTTTAGAATGAAATGAACTTTGAGTTAGGCATAGAATTTAAAATCTGGGAGTGTAAGATATCCAAGATTGTATGACTTTTTTTTACCATTGCTCTCAGTGACTTGGGGATATTCCTTCAGACTTCAGGGGCACTAACACTCACTTTTTGAGATTTATATAAGTTTAATTCTTATAGTCAGATAATCGTGAGCCATGTGAGAAGTTGAAAGTTCAGTGGTCCATTTTCAGAATATAGTATTTAGCCTTAAGTGGGATATTAAGATCCAATCATAGGTGTTTTGAGCTTCCCAATCTTTATCCTATCATAGCCATTTTAACTGTAGCCCTTCTTTTTGCCTGCCCCAATTTTAAATTTAGTCAGTTGTGTAGATTGTAATCCCAAATTCCTCCTATCAGAGAAGAGGACAGTGATGGCTTAGGGATAAAAACAAGTGGACTGCCCACCCGAGTGTTCTTGCTTGCCGGACTTTGTTCAGTAGCACACCCTTCTAACAGAAGTCAAGTTTTCCTTACTGAGCTAGTTTGAAGCAGTGTTTGATTCTTTGGCACCCTGGTATTTCTAACAGCTGTCGAGAAATCATTCTATGATTACAATTTTCAGGGAAAACTGAGAAAACTGATTAATACACTGAAAGTTAAAACAGGTATCTAAGAAGCTAACAATGCCACTATAGGAACCTTGGTAGAAAACTTTAAACTATTGAAGATTTCTTTTTTTAAAGAAGCTTTTAGGGGAAAAAAAATTTTAGAAAATAGTAACCATCCAAAATGTGTTATATTTTGGTATTTCCTCTATTCTTTGTTCAAGATATAATTGCACATATGATAGATTACATTCAATTTTCACCAGAAAATATTATGTTTGGCATAGGAAGGCTTTGTCTATAGGTCAGAGTCAGTCTAAAATGGCACCATGTGCTGATGCAAACTCTTTAGTTGAGTAAGCAATCATAGCACATAATAAAGTAAGTATATCATTTGGGATTAATATTTAGTTAAAATACTCATTCTATAGATATTCCCGTGCATTTCATATAAAATATTAATTTTTCTTTGCAATATAGGTCAGGTAATTGCAGTCTAGTAGAAAATAGATAAATCAATAGTCTATTTCTATGGGATAAATGTGTTACTAGAAGTAGTACAGGTATCACAGGCCAAAGGGAGTACTTTGTAAGCCAGAATAATATTATTTTGTGCATATGACACTTTTTTGTGGGAAGTTTCTTTTTTTAAGCTTGCCCCCTAAACACTACAAAGTGTTGAAGCTCTTCTAAATCTGGGGTGTGTTCTAGCTAGATTCTTATTCTTTGCCCTTTGTCTTCTCTAGGATTAAAAATAACATGTTTACAACATAACAAGCTTCCTATCCCAAGTTCTATTCTTCACCTTTTATTTAGTTTTCATTTTAATAATAAAACATCTCACTGCTTTAGTGTTTAAACCTAAGGTGCAAGTTCTATTTACTTTCTTTTTTTGCTAGTCATTTCAAAGCTATTCATTAGTACAAAGAGTCTATGTTCGATTTTCTTCCTAGGTTAAGCTCAGTTCATTTATCAGCTGTTATATTTCACCCAATTTTCACTTTCTTTCTCTATGGATAATAAGAATAGAAAATGGTCAGCCAATCAGGGCAATGGTCCCCAATTAAGGGGACCTTCCTGGACTACCTGCAAAGACCTTTCTGGACTACCTGATAAAAACATTAATGGACCCATCAAGACCTTTTTCATATGCAAAGACTCCTTTGTCTCAGAGTCTACAAAAATGCTAGATAGGATGAATCTAGTTACAGGAAAGATTAAAACTCAAGGCTAAAGAACACAGTCCATGATTTTGGTACTTTTTCAATGCCTGTTTAACATAGATTTTGATCAATGCTCATACCCCCAAAAAACTATATAAGCCCTTGAGCTAGCATGCTAAAATGGATTTTCCTGCTCTCAGGTGCCCTCTTACATTCATTTTTCTTCTCACTGAAATAAATACTATTCTATTTACTCTTCTCTTCTGTTATTGTCCATGGATTTTATTCTTCAAATTTTTGAGACAAGAACCCAGAAATAAATTGGTGAATCAGAGAATCTAGTTTCATCTCAAAACTTCAGTTTCAAATTCAGCCACCAAATTTATCTTTCCAAACTAATCAAAACTTACGGAAGCTCAAAATCTCTATGTCTACCCATTGATTATATAAATATTCAACAACTAAATCTGTAGTTTGGTTTCCTTTAAATTGAGCTTGATTTCCCTCAGTCAGAGATGATCTCTTTTCAAATTTAGTATATCATTGTATTCTTTATCTTATTTTCTCCTTTAGACTTTATGACTCTTGTCTCAGACATGTAAGTAGGGATAGATAAGATGCTCAAATATACTTGTTGAAAAAATGAATGAATTTCTTTCATTTGGGCCACATGTGACACACACTGTGACTAGTTTCAAGAATTTTTAAATACCTGGCCATTTCTCAGGCCATATGGCTTTGGATATGTAGATTCCATGGTGCCTAGACTTTTCAAGAAATTGCTAAGAGCTGTGAGGGTTAGAGGTTAGCAAGGTTCCTTTGGACCTTTTGGAGTAGTCTTGAAGTGTGGCTCAATATGGTTCCAAAAAATCCAAAAGTCCTATGGCCCATGTCAATGCCACTAGGAATGTGTTTTGTAGACTGGAGTACAAATGACAAACATTTGGAAGATTTGATAAAACATAGATTTCTGTTTACCCCTTTCAGTGTTTCTCATTCAGTATTTGTAAGTCCTGAGAAACTGCATTTATAACAAGCTCCCAAGAGATGCTCCTGCTGGTCTAACGATTATACTTTGAGGATCTTTGTTGTAGAACAGAGTATAGACATGCAGAGGTTTTGATGACATCAAGCAACTGCAGTCAGCTTTAAGGTAATTGAGCAGAGCACCATAAACAATGAACCTTGCCCTCTTAGCTCCATTAGAAATGCTTTTTTTTTTTCATTTAATTACCATCTACCAGTATTTTAATTTCACTGACTAAATGAATAAAAGGCTCAAACATAGATTGTTACCATACTTTTAATCTCTTACTAGGAAAAGCACAATTCAGCCAAGAAATAAATTTGGAGACATCTTTTAATCTATCTTCAGAGACCATTTTAACTGGCATAAGATAGGTTTGGTTTCTCTTGCCATCTAGGTATTAGATGGAAGCTCTTACCTATGAGTACACAAAGATGTAAGTTCTCTCTCTCTCTCTCTCGGTCTCTCTGTCTCTCTGTCTCTGTCTCTGTCTCTGTCTCTGTCTCTCTCTCTCTCTCTCTCTCTCTTTATTAGCTACACATGACTGTACAATGATCTTGACAATTCATACATTTGAATCAGATGGGGTATAATTTCTCATTTTTCTGATTGCAACCTTGCAGAATCACATTAGTCATGCAGTCATGTATATAACCACAGCAATAATAATGTCTATTTTATTCTGCTGCCCTTCCTCTCCCCCCCTTCTCCTCCCCTCCCCTCCCATCACTTCTCTCTACCCAATCTAATATGACACACTTTGTTTTTTTTCTCCTCACAACATCATCCATGTATTCTGTATAACAATGAGGGTCTCCTACCATCTTCCGTGCAATTCCCCTTTTCCCTCCTTTTCCCTCCCACCTCTCTTCCCTATTTAGTGGTAATCTTTGAAATGTTTTTAATACAGATGACATACAATAAAAACAAAATAGATAAAAATCCACATTTTGTTCAAAAAGGGAGCCAGATGGGGTGGGGCATACCTGCAATCACAGTGTCTTGGGAAACTGAGGCAGAAGAATACTTCCCAGGAGTGTGAGGCCAGACCAGGCAATATAGTGAAACCCTATCTCAAAAAGGGGGAGGGGAATAGATTCTTGTCTAGACTAATATATAAAGTGACGACATTAACGTTAAATGAACTTTGGGAATTGATGCTATGGCCTCAGTCAGTTTGCTATCACTTCATGTCATCTAGATGGATTTACAGTATTTAAACTTATAACTCCTAGTTATAAAGGAGTTATTTGCAAGCATTATCATGCTGGCAGAAATCCCCTTTGCAAGCATCCATGGCACCATCTTCAAATAAATGGGATGCTTGATTGATATCTAATTTCTATCTTTCTCTAGAGTCTATGTCAGTGTAGTAATGGGTTAGGCATTTATTTACCACCAGAAGCAAAACCCTGATTTGTAAGTTGTCAGATGGGAAATACAGTGCCAGATACCATACTAAATTCAGCAATGTTTTCTGACTCAAAACCATATGGATTCCAAGGTCTCATCTATTTTCACAATTGGCATCTGAATATGCATCATGGATAATATTTCTGAGGTTGTTTTTGACATCTGTATGAGCATATTTTGACAAATCTTAATGTGTATGAGCTTTAAGTGTCTAGTGAAACTTTGAAAAAGTTGGCAGTTTCATTACTATAAAAAAACAAAATTAACCAGGTATAGTGGCACATGTTTGTAATCCCAGCAGCTCTGGAGGCTGAGGCAGGAGGATCACGCGTTCATGCCAGCCTCAGCAATGACGAGGTGCCAAACAACTCATGAGACCCTGTCTCTAAATAAAATATAAAATAGGGCTGGGGATGTGGCTCAGTGGCTGAGTGCCCCTGAGTTCAATCTCTAGTTCCCCCCCAAAAAAACCCACCAAAATTATACTAATATTTTTAAGGGACAGTGCTATGATCATTTAAATTAAGCTTTGGTTTATAAACAGCTTAAAAGTTATATAGTGGACAAGTTTTTTCTTATTTTCTAATTTCAGCTAACAACTATAATTTGGTTCACTGAAGAGGTAGAAAAACAGCAGCTGGTAGATAATTCTTTGAAATAATTCTTCATAATCTCAAATATAGTTATTAAGTTAACTCTTCATGATTTTCAAGTGATTCTGATTGAGTTGTCTTACCCCGCAAAAAGTCAAAACAAACAAATAAAAAACAGAAAATACACAAAATACCTGAGATCAAAATCAATCAATTTGTATCTATCTATCTATTTATCTATCTATCTATCTATCTAAAGTCAAACAGGTCCTTCAGATTTTATTCATTACATTGACTGAAATGACTACTGGCGTTTGTCACTGTTTTATAAGAAAATGTTTTTGAGGGGAGAAAAGGAAGTTTAGACTGTATGGAGTTAATAAATAAAACAATGAATTAAAAATATTATTAAGAAGGCTAGGGGTGATGGCATGCATTTTAGTCCCAGCTACTCAGAAGGCTGAGGCAGAAGGATCACTTGGGCCCAGGAGTTCAAGACCAGACTTAGAGACACAGCAAGAATCCATCTAAAAAAAAATTTATTAAGAAATCTTAATGGGGGTAGGCAAATTGAAACTGTTTTAGGAATTAAAAAAAGAATTGAGAAAGGTTATAAATAAAAACATACTTGTTTTTAACATATGAAAAGATATTAGCCTCAATGCTCTTTAGGAGGATTGAGAAGTCAAGGGATTCATGCATGTTTTAGAATAACATAGCATTTAAAAATATCAGAAAATGTAATTTGACAGCTCCCTTTTCAAGATGAGAGTGGTGGTTATATTGGATCTAGGGTACAGAAGAGATTTACTGACAACAGAAATAGTTTGAGATTGACATCCAGGTCTTCAGTAGCTTTTAACCTTTAAACACCTATTGAATAGTTGTCAGATGTTATTGGCAGCTGGCCATATCTTTTTTATTCTCAAATATTTATAAGTCACATAATTGACTAGTGACAAAAGCCAACATTCAGCAAATGGGTTACCAAATGAGAATGGAGGACTCAAAGATATATTGTGTATTTTATCTTGAAAGCTTATTGTGTATGTTTAGGCATAGCATGTTAGCTTAAAAAACTGTGATAATTATAAATTATCATTTATATAATTTGAATAAATAAGAGTTTTAGGAAAGTAAGCCTCATTCTTTCTCATGTCTCAGATTTGCTTTCATATACTTTCTCACATTTCTAAGGCATAGTTTTTCAAATAAAAAAAACTTTGCATAGCTAAATCATATTTATTTGAATGAACATGCATTAAATATATATTCTTTATATTTTGATTTTATGATTATTGGATGTGATTATTGAAAGAGTGAAAAAGTTTCATTCATTTTTTCAGTGCTGGTATTTGAATATAGAACCTTACACATGTTAGGCAAGCACTCGTACTTTCACTTGCTTTTAATTTCACTTGTGTCATGACAATCACTGACAATTGTATTCTAAAATAAAGGTGCTTGAATTAAACATTTTAAAGCTATACAATAATGTTCAGTTTACATGTTGTCCATTTGGTACTTTTCTGGACTATTTTAATTCATAAGGAATCAAACACTTGAATATGACA
The DNA here is from genome assembly GCF_052094955.1 of Ictidomys tridecemlineatus. Classification (NCBI taxonomy): domain Eukaryota; kingdom Metazoa; phylum Chordata; class Mammalia; order Rodentia; family Sciuridae; genus Ictidomys; species Ictidomys tridecemlineatus. The sequence continues at coordinate 103,310,968 of NC_135493.1, forward strand.
CTAATTAAAATATTTATGGCTGGGTATGGTGGCACACACCTGTTATCCCAGAGATTCACAGAAGGATCACAGGTTCTAGACCAGCCTCAGCAACTAGTGAGGCCCTAAGCAACTTGGGGAGACTCTGTCTCAAAATAGAAAATAAGGGGGGTTGGGGATATAGCTCAGTGGCTGAGCACCCCTGGGTTCAATCCCTGGTAATAAAAAATATATGGTGTGACATAATGGAAAAAAAGTAGCAAAGCTCAAATCCTGACTTGATGTCATATTTCTTTATATTTAAAATAGTACCTTGGGGGGCTAAGAGTATAGCTTAGTGGTAGTGTACTTGTCCACTATGCAAGAGGTCCTTGGTTCAATCCCCAATTATTCCAAAAATAAAATAAAACAGAATATCTTCCTGAAGCTATCCAGGGGAAAATGAATCCTTATAACAACAAAATGCCCAGCCCCAAAGAGTCATTTGTTAGATATTAATTTCCTTCCCTTGCTTCTTTAAGAGGGCAGTAGGTAACAGATTAGAATCCTTAAGAGGGTAAGAGGTAGCAGAATAGTACAGGAAGCAGAGGATTTGCAAGTTAAAAAAAAGGCTAGATTCTTACCATTTAATAATAATCATATACCAAAAAGAATTATATGTCACTCCTTCTGGAATTCAAAAACTCATCTAGGTTGTTCCTGTGTATGCAATATTTAATCACCACCAACAATATATATTTTTTAAATCCAGAGAAATAAAACCCCAAGCCCTATAGTTTCTACATGATTTACAGAAATGCTGTGTTTCGCTGATGGACATGAGGACAATAATTTCTGAATCGATGAATAAAGAGTAACCTTGTAATGGAAAAAGAAAGAAAAATAAACTGTACAGCCTAAGATTGTATCAATGCCAATTTGTTTCATATACCTGAAATGAAACAGATGTTCACATTTTCTGAGGGGGGGTGTGTAGATTATAAAAGATTGCTCTAACTCATTTTGTTCAATACTTGTAATAACTCCCAATGTCAGGCTAGGAGATCTTTTCCTTCATCTTTAAAATAGAAATCGTGTTAGTTATTATAATGTTCTTATAAGTTTGCCCTGCTGTCATTATGAGTAAGCATGCCCTGGAAACCCCACAGGCAGAGGGAGAAAAACAACAACAACCAAAAAAATATCCCCATACTATACTCTGGGAAAAACAAACATAAAGCAGGGTTACAAGCTTTTAAATAAAGCTGGAAGGGATACTCCAGGCAGAGGCATGAAGGAGCAAAGAAGCTCATGTTTTTTTGATGTTTGTATTTTCTTTTTAATTATTCCAGCACAGACTGTGGTACTGTGTTTTTATAAGTTCTACTCTAGAGACAATAGGTTGCCCTTATCAGGATGGTCAGCTAGTATTTAATTAGAAAAAGGCAGCATCTACATACATTTAAACTATCTTTATTTCTGATTTAAAAAATAGATATTTTGGTAATTAGCATAATATACATTAGAAATTGGGTTTCATTGTTAAAATTAGTGGCTTTTTAATTAAGCATAGGATCTTTGAAATAGTCTTTCCAGGGTGAAATCAGTGCTAATCAAGATATGAATTACTTAATTTAGACACACACACCTCATCTATAATAATCTACCAGGGTCAGTAGCCTGCCCTCTTGGGGAAACTCTTTTAGTTTTAAGTCCACAATGGTCCTGTTACCTGATGAGGAATATTTTTGGATGACATTAGATGGAATGCCTGATCCTACCCCTGGAGTACTGCCACATTTGCCACAGAAAATTTCTTGCAAGGTTTGTATGACCCCCCCCCACCACCACACACACACACTACAGGGTAGGAACTTCTTCAACTTTAAGGATCGGTTATATGCCTATTTGTTAGCAGAACTTGTCCAATCAATTTTTCATTTTATTATGGAATCAAGATGATGACAGAGTAGCTAACCTTTTCCTAATCCTTAATGATTATGGTTACCTCATTCAGCTAAAAGAATTCGAGAATTATGCATAATTACATTGTCTTAAGTTAGTTCTCAACAGCTGTGTTTGTCCAAAAACCAACATCTCACTGTAATTGGAATGGTGTGTGTTCAGATCCCATGGGAGTGGCAATGATGCACAGGGAAGTTTGGCCACCCTTAGCAACTGCTTTTGAGCTAAGAAGACTGGATTTACTCTGGAAGGCAAAACGGGCCTTTTTTTAAATTTTGGGGGAGATTTAAAAAATGCCTGTCAGAATGTGAAGGGTAAGTAGGGGTTCAAGAATGATAGCAAGAAGAGGTTTGTAGGAGGCTTAGGCAGAGTTATAATTAAGGGTAAGGAAAAAAGGGGGTGCAGCTTCAAGAGGTGCAATTTACTGACCTTGAAACTAATTGGAAATGGCAGGTGAGGAGAAAGTATGGCCAGTGAGGTAACAGATGGTGAAAAAACTAAGCGATGAAATTCAGGACGATGAGAAATGAGTTATGGGAGGGGAGCAGGTAATATAAAAGCAGGGTTTGGGATCTTTCTTGGTAGAAATAACCAGTAACTAGAAAAAAATTAAACTGAAATAGCAGAACTGGAAGCAGGACATTTAGATTTAGGAATTATGGGTTTACAAATGTAATTAAAGATAGAATGTTGGGCTGGGGTTGTGGCTCAGAGGCAAAGTGCTTGCCTGGCGTGCATGAGGCACTGGGTTCTATCCTTAGCACCACATAAAATAAAGTTATTGTGTCCACATATAACTAAAAATAAATATTTAAAAAAGATAGAATGTTAATGTGATCCAAAAAGTTGAGTGTTGTCACATTAGAAGAGAACTGGTAAGGCCTGAATCCAGGGGAAACAATAAAATGTAAAGTTATATAGAGGAGGAGCAAGCAGATATGTGAATAAACCAAGAAATCAAAGCATATTCTATCTCAGAAACATGTCAGAATTCTTCTTTATCAAAATATTTCTGATACAGAACTGATATAATCAATTAACACTCATTAGAACAACTTGATAGCAACTGACTAAATGTGCCTCAAATACCAAATACTCCATTTTCCATCTGATACAATGGCAGCAATTCTTGGGATTAAGAGTCATTTCTAGTTGTATGAATATTAGTGATAAACATAACATTTGTTATTCAATAAATATTCAATGGATCTGTTATTATAATCAATCACCTCATTAGGCCATCACTTCAATTATTAGCTAAAGTTTGTATGCATGTGTGCACGTGTGTGTGTGTGTGTGTGTGTGTGTGTGTGTGTGTGTGTATCTTGTTCTGGCGATTGTCCCAAGAACCTTGTGTTACCTACAAAAGTGCTCTGCCGACACAGAGCTACACCCCAGCTTCCTATTAGCTAAACTTTATTTCCTTGTTCTTCTTCATACCCTTTGCTTTTTGTTACTTCCAAGAAAATTTTATGAAATTCCCCTTTCAGGAGAGGTAAAACTGATAGAATGGCCAAGAATAAAGAGCTTTGACCTCTGAATTACATATTTAAAAGGTGAGACAATAATCTGAACAGTCTGTTCTTCTTAATAGTTCTCCCCTCTTTGGAAGAGAAAAAGACTTGTAGGAGAGCTAGGAACTATGTGGATTTAATGATGTCAGAGAAGCTCTCCACCACTGGAAGCATATGCCATTATTAAATCATAATAGTATGTGTAGAAGGATATAAGGGGATGTGATTAAGGTATAGAGGTTGCCTGGGTTTCTGAGAAGGACTCAAGGCCCAGGGAGGGCAAGGGTCTAATAGAATCTCCTATAGTCTGAGGCAGAATCTGTAAATAGAAAGGATTTGTGATCTTTCCCCCAGGGATTGTCTTGGGAAACTACTTTTTAGAGAAATTCTGCACACAACATGGGATCTGCATGTTAATGAGGCTATGCTTAAGGGGATGATTTTTTTTTTAAACAGGGATATGGGTTTGCAATGTAGCAGAGTTTATGGTGCTAGAAATACATGTAAGCATGTCTGAAATTTCCAATAGAATAAAGTCTGAACAAGTGTGTGAAGCTTGTGTCTGGAAACTACAGCAAAGATTTTGGCCTTGAGTAACCAGGGCTCAGTCCAAAGAACTGGTGGGAGTATCTCAAATAAGACAGATGGTGTAGGCACCAGAGGTCTTTCCCCTTTACCAGAAAGCTGTATGTGAGTTCCCTAGAAATGGGTTTCTTGAGGGAAAAGGGAAGGAGAAGGGAAATGGAAAATCTCAATTTAAAACTCAATGTTAACACATAAGAAGGTGAATTCCAAATCAGAACTGAAAGTTATCTTGGGGTTGCAAGGTGATAAGATTTTATTTGTTTGTTTGTTTATTTATTTTGCTATTGCTGGAAATGAGAATTTGAGAGCCAAGTTGGATACATTTAGATGACTAAAGAATTAGAGAAATGAGATTTTGTGTGCGTGTGTGTGTGTGTATGTGTGTATGTGTGTGTGTACATGGTGCTGGAGATTGAACCCAGGACCTTGTGCAAGTGAGGCAAGCACTTTACCGACTGAACTATATCCTGAACTCTATAAATATGAAATTATGTATGCCTAACTTTTGTTAAGATGTAGATTTTGAACTTACACATTATGGTTATTATCGTATTATGGTTCTGAAGGAACAATGTTTCTGAAAGTTCTACAGGTCAGATGAGATGCAGCAGGATGGAGTTAAGAATGAGGTTCTGTTCATTTCAGCTGGAGAATGTCTACTTTTAATACAAGGAGGGTGCTCATATCATTGCACTTGTTGTAAGACTTCCTCCTCTAAAAGACATTTGAAGGTGAGTGTGGTGGTGTACACCTGTAATCCCAACAACTCAGGAGACTAAGGGAGGAGGAGCACAACTTATCCAGGGGCTAAACAACTTAATGTGACCCTGTCTCAAAAAAAAAATAAATAAAAATATATATAAAGGGGTTAGGCATGTAGCTCAATGGTCAAGTAACCTTGGGTTCAATCTCTGGTCCAACCAAAAAAGAAAAAAAAATGAACAAGCACTGCCTTGACAATCCTTGCTTCCCCCTTCCTTTTAAGGGGATTATTTGTGCATTAACCTTATCTAGATGATAATTAATTTAATTATCTTAGTTTTCTTTGAGTCTAGTGCATTCACAGTAGCATGTCAAGGAAAACCCTTCTAGTTAGATCCCTGATAGTGCATTCAACATGACCCTAGGGAGAAGGTTCTAACAAATTCTAAGGCATTTATTAGCAAAATTAGCTTTCTGGGAGATCCTTCTCATCTACTAGAATATTATTTTTTAATGTATCCTGGCTATATTTTTTTTTGTTTAAAACACAAGAAAGTCTGAGAACTCAACAGCTTCAGAATAGCAGTGAAATCTAACAAGCAGGATCCCCAGAGAAATATTCAAATTACTGAAAGTTCAACTGTATATAATTCATAATTTTTATTTTATTCCATTATTTTCTACATTCAGAAAATGATATATAAAAGCTATATCGAAAATTAATGAATTGGGTAATCATTGGGAACACAAACATATTCAAAATAGGGTTAATAGATAAAGTAAAACTTGTCTACAAAATCTGCTTTTTTCCCAATATCTTCTATTGTTCAAATGACAAGAGATCTTTAGATGATGCCGAACACACCAAATTTGAAAAGAAAAAAAAATAAGATGATGATTCAGTATTCAATAAAATAAAGGATTTGAAAACAGACTTATTTTCAAATCCCACCCTGGCCACTTATAGTAATACTTGTATTATCATCTTGAGTAAGTTATTTAACCTCTGGAAGACTCAGTTGCCTTATCAGTAAAATGGAGATTATAATATTGACCTTAGAATTTATGTGAGGCTTAGCAAGGATGATTTGAAGAATGTCTAACACCCTGCTTGGTATGCTCATCCAACAATAGCTCTGACATTGACAATTTTCTCACATCTCTTTGAAGCAGTAGCAAAGAAAACTAATAATCTATGTGAATAGCCAAGACAGTTAGAAACAGAGAACAACTAGGCAAGCCATCACTTAAAACAAACAAACAAAACCACAGGTTTGCTTCAGCCCAGACTTCATCCTAATGGGAAAGGGAGAACTATAGTTTGCTCCCTTTATAAAACTGACAACCTCCTGTTCTGCCTATGGATTTCTTCCAGAGGGCCCTGCACAGGTGGCAACAAGGGAAATTGCTTAATTTTTCTTTGTACTTTTTAATGCAAAATTGACAGTGAAAAAGTTTATAAATATGATAGAAAAAGCTTTATAATTTGCACTATTCGTTTCCAACTGGTATATGCTTCCTATAGTGCCTGTTTATCTTATGTTTTTCAAATGATACAAAAGAAGAGGGGAAAAGACTGCTTAATTTCTCTAATGAGTGGTTTAGGGAGTTCAACTGTAAGAGCCCTAAATTCTTTTGAATTTTGAGAAATAGAAAGTCCAGTGGTCAATTTTCAGAATATAGCTTTAATTGGATCCAATTGTAACCATTTTGATTATAGGCCTTCCTTTTGCCTGCCCTAATTTTAAAATTAGCCAGTCTCAAAGATTATACCCATGAGCTCCTCCAGTCAGGGTGAGAGACAGCACTATCAGGGTGAGGGACAGCACTGCATTAGGGATATATGCAGGTGGACTGCCCACCCAGGTACTCTGTTTTTTTTAAGAGAGAGAGAGAGAGAGAGAGAGAGAGAGAGAGAGAGAGAGAGAGAGAGAGAGAGAGAGAGAGAGAGAGAGAATGAGAATTTTAATATTTATTTTTTAGTTTTCGGCAGACACAACATCTTTGTTTGTATGTGGTGCTGAGGATCGAACCCGGGCTGCACGCATGCCAGGCGAGCACGCTACCGCTTGAGCCACATCCCCAGCCCAACACCCAGGTACTCTTGCTTGCTTGCTTGCTAGCCTGGTTCTGGTTGTATGCCCTCTGGCAGAAATGTAGATCACCTTGCCTACCCACTTTTGAGCATGTGTTTGATTTCTTGTGGTACTTTGATATTTCTAACAGAATGTACACATATACCTGGCTGACCAAAAGCAAAGAATAATTATGATTTCCACAAAACAATATTTACTTCTTCAACTGAGTAAAAATGTTAGATGTGTTATTATGAAAACAATGTGCTTGTACACTTTTTTATCTGTTGGTCCACACTTAGAATAAAAATTAGCCTATCTAAATATAGCAAAATAAACAAGATTGAAAATACTGCTGGGTGAATGCTAAAAGATTCAGTACAGTTTATTATACTGATCATTTTAAACAGGAACAAATTAAGATTCACTTCAAACTCCTGGGCTAGGGAACACAATTAAAAGAGACACTCCTTACCTATAGAAAAGTAAAGCTGGCCTTTCAGTACTGATTACAAGGTGAGAGAAAATGAACACTCTGATGGCATTGCAATCAGTGTTTGTAATTTGTAAGTGCTGTTTAGAATACAATTCTAAAAAGGGTAGGTGTTGCTTTACAACTTTCAGAGGAAAATACCTATTGGCTCCAATGTATCATACACATATTTCAGTACAAATTATGAACTTACAACTGAACATGGAAAGATTATAAGACCTGCTGCCAGTGATTTTGCAAGTAACTTTTCTTCAATAAAATAAAGGCAGGGAAAAATAATAAAAATATTCAGAAACAATAATAAAAGGGGAAACTCTTCTTACCTCCATCCAGCTCCTCAGCTCCAAAATGATTCCTGTAGAAGAGCATGATTTCTATCTTGTAACACTTATAGATGGTCACCAAACAAACAAGCAGCAGGAGAATAGCACCAAGCCCTCCAGCAAGTTCAACTGTGTACATTAGCTCTGGAAAAAATAGCAATAGAGAATGATACAATTTTCACATCTGAAAATCATGAATTCAATTTAATTTCACATTTTTCTGGATGAGACTTGATGTGGGTTATGGGTTACCATTATCTTTTCCTTTTTTTGCATGAGAATTTGACCTCTCCATAACTTTAAGCTACGTTTCCTTGGTAACTTGATAAGGTGGTATGTGGTAACTGTGTTGCTAAGTAACATTGCTTATGGTAAAAATGAACCTTGTTTGGTTGATTGCATTTGGACTGAGAACAATATAACTATCTGATTGAAAACTATAATATTGGGATTGCCTGAGTGCAGTGAATTTTATATATAAACATATCTCTTTGGAGATCCTATAAACTATGCTTTTGGAGACGATAAGAGAAATATTGGTTCCTGTGGATGTGAAGCTTTTAAGCCTGGGTGGTTTCTGCACTCACCAAATATGAATCTTGATCTCTCTCACTTGGGAGTTGGAACCAAAGGAAAGTGAGGTGTCAGTGCCTGGAGGGCACTGTGGACTATTGCATAGAGTGTCCAGAGGACTGCCCAATCAATGCTACTTGCTGACTTCTGCCAGGAGCAATGACTTCCCAACTACATCTTTCTAGATGGGTGTCCCGGAGGTGGACCATAATCTTGGAGGCTGAATGCTTACTTGTATTTAAGAAGTAGGCTCCCTAGTGGATACCAAAGCAAAATACATTGTTAATATTTTCCTTTCGGTAAGCTTAATTTTTCTCTTTCTTTGCTTCCCATTATACCAGGGATGTTAACTACAATCTATCCAAAAAGGGGGGTTTTCTTGACATCTTCTATATCAATTGTGCGTATTACATAAATATTTATCAGAAAAATTAGGGGGTAAAATTTTCTTTTTTTTCTCCTTTAGCATTTATGAACATTATAACAAAATTAAGATTACTTGTAAGTCACCATGCACATATGTTGAAACTCACATTACCTAAGTGTGTGTATGCATGTTGTCCTTGATCATTCTATTCCAAATATTATTACTGAGGGGTAGCTATTCTTTCCTGAGGCTAACTATTACCTCAAAAACTACTAGTTTCCTTAAATGCTATTAAGTACTAATATTTCGGAAATGAAAGCATTAAAATAATGATATTTTAGATTCTGAGAGAAACCACCATTGGATGAGTTTTGTAATTTCATCACAATAGTCAACATAAGCTTAGAATGAAAACTGAATCTATGCTAACATGTATTCTTAGGTTACAAGATCACTCCTGAGCTCTTACAAATGGGATGAAATCATGATTGGAACATTAGAGTAACATCAGTGAAAACTAGTTTAAAAGTGTGCACATCATATTCTCATAAGAACATTGTATGTGTGTGTTTACATGTGATAGCACTTTTCCTATTACAATTACAGAAAAAAATTAGCCATATTTCTTATCATTTTGGCCTTTATTCCTAATTCAACAGTTTAATAAGGTAAATGCATATAATTACTGTTTAATTGAGTGTATTTTTCTCTATTTAGAAAAATTAAATGGGAATTAGAAGAAAGTATTTTATTAAAAGGCTGGACTTTATGAATTAAACAGTAAAGTGAGGAATTAAATATTTTAAGAGTCTAAGTAAATCAATATAAAATGTGGAAGAATGAGGTAACTCTAGCAGCTTTATCTGTTGACCCTTGTGAAGAACACACAAGATCCTACTGCAAAGGTGCCAGGAACCAAATACAAAACACTCTTTCAAATGATGTTTCCCTCCTGTGATGTGAACAGAAAGGGTAAGTGGGTAGATAATACTGTGGAGTGAACTGGCTCTCTTAGGATATGAGTTAAACTCTACCATACACAGAAGCCTATATAAAACTGGAACTTACACCCAGAGGGTGGCTTATATGCCAGAAAAATCTGATTTAAATACATTGGATATTATGGAAGAGATAAGCATTTAGACTGTGGCTTTTTCTTTCTTTGCAATGCTAGGGATCAACCCCAGGGCCTCCTGCATGCTAGACAACTGCTTTACCACTGAGTTATACCCCCAGCCCACACTATAGCTTTTTTTAAAAGATTCATTCTGTTTTCTAATTTACTATATTAAACACAATTAAAAACTCTAAAATTACTTGCATAAAAGTAGAAAAATAATCAAGAACTCTTAATTTCACCCCAAATACTGCTAGTGAGAATACACAATAGTATTATTACATTGGAATATTTGGGGTAAGTTTCTAGCAAAATATGAATCTACTCTATGCATATCAATTTCACTCAATGGAATTAGCCCAAGAGAAATATAAGTAAATTTCTGCAAGACTTGTACAAGAATGATCAGAATAGTTTTAGTCATTGTAGCCACAACCAAAAACATTCCAAAAGTCCACTAGCAGGAGAAGATACATAAACTATTGTATGTCCATGGGAGAAAATATATTCAGAGTAAAGTAAAGATATGCACAACATGCATGAATCTCTCAAAATTGTTTGGTGAAGGAATCCAGATACAAAGTGATGCCCATTGTATGATTTTACTTCAAGTTCAAGAACATAACAATATAATCCATGGTGATATAAATCAGAATCTAATGGTTTGAGGATGAGTGAAGGGAAAATTTATTGGAAAGGGGTAAGAGGGAACTTTTTGGGTAAAGGAAATATTCTGTATCCTTTTTGTATGTGGATACACAATTTTATGCATTTATTACAACTCATTGAGCTGATCTATGAATTTTATCTCTTTTTAAAAAATTATACTTCAATTCTTAGTATTTTCATTTTTAAAATAAAAACTCATTGTAAGTTCTGACCCAAAGTCTATGTGGGGAGAAACTCACAAGAAAGAATGAAATCAGAACAGCTGCTGTGCTGTAGATAATTGCCTAGGCAGAGAATGACTCCTCTGTAGTGCCCCTAAGCATACCCTTTGCATCTGGAGGTGTGGAACGAGGCCTGAGTATGAAGTATGCCTTAAGTGCCCATATCTAGTTAAATAGCGTTGGAGACAATCAAAATATAATCCTAACAACCCAATAAACAGAACTCTCATTTTCTTCAGATGGAGTTCATAATAATGGTCTCCACACACTTTTTTTAATTTTTAGAAATTGAATATGTATAAATTAGAGAAAAAGTATGAATGTAAGTCCTTATTTTTATAGAATTTCTCATACATGAGCTATTCCAATTTTGCTAGCTGTCATCAGCCATTCAAAAAAATTATACCTACTACCTTAAATATTCTATTTATTTAGCCCATCAATAATATTGCCAGAAATGTAATAAGAGAACAAGGTTGCTGTAGCTTAGCAATTACAAAAACAGTCCTGTGTTACTTAGAGAATGAGCAATAAGCAAGAATAACCCTTCTGAGCCACAGATAGTAATTTACTAATAATAGGAATTCTAAAAACTGGTGCAAAGAAAAAGCATTTAAAAGGACTTAACTTATCTGAGATCATGAGAGAATCTCAGATTCCCTACTCCCACCCCATTCAGAAACAAGGTATTCATCTACTATCCTTATAAAAAGGTCAGGAAGGAAACTGTCATTTCCCACAGTGCACACAACAGTGCCTGCTCCTCAGTTATTTCATATTTTTATGTGAGTATAGTATGCATGTACACATATTATAAATGTGTGCAGGTTAACACATTTTCCATTTGATTTAAGTTAGTAACATTGACTTATACAGTTTGTGTTAAGTGTTGACTCTCACAAGGAAAGTGGTGCATTAGATTTGGTCTCCACATTCTTCTGCTCCAAGCTGGATACATTCATTAATAAGAGTACAAAATATTATTATTTATCCTTAGGTCAGAACAAAATTATTTGGGGTTAAATTCTGTCACAGTTAAGAGAAATTATTTGTGCCCAATGCTACATTTTATCTTTACATTACAATGTGCATGTGAATAGTGTTGCCCCAGCAAATGTCATTTTCCCTTTGAAATGGGATTTGTTTTTCAGCTCTAGTTCAAGTTGCCTGGAGTGGCAGCACTTAAAAAATAAAAAGATTCCATTTCAGCACAATTCAACATCTGAGGATGGAAAGAGAAAGTGCAGACCTTTTAAAATCTGTTTAGCCTTTGTGTTATTTTGTTAAAATGATAGACTCTACCCCCTTTAAGGGACTGAGACTGAATATTGAAAATTGTAAAGTAAAATCACTAGGCAAAACCTAAGGGAAACTGGCATTTGGTTAAACACAACAAATGAACAAGTGCCAAAGAGTTACATTTTAGGGCACCAGCAGTCATTTAGTTACAGGCAATTAACAATAGTCCTTGGAAAGCTCCAGTATAGGCTAAGGGAAAACACATTGATTATTGCTGCAGTGGTAGACTACTTTCGGAATAAATTGCTTCAATTTAAAACTAGATTTGCTACAAGCGTTTTGAGCAATGACTACAATTTTTTTCTTATCAAGACAGTTGGAGCAAGCAACCCTTTAAAAGAAACAGCTAATTAAAATAAAGTACATGCCATCTCTTAGTATATTGGATTACATTGCAATAATAAATGCATTTATTTGGTTTACACTAATCTGGCTGCAATTACCTAGTATAGTTTTAGATCCTATTTTTTATTGGCCTGGATCTGGTGTTATTGTTTGTAAACTTTTCTGCTAGAAATGTTTGAAGAAGCAAAGATTTTGACAAAGTAAATAAAACTTCATGTGTGTTTTTGAACTCAAAGTTTTTATTTTATTTTATTGTATCAAGGTTTGAACCCAGGAGCACTTTATCTCTGAGCCACATCTGCAATTCTTTTTCTTTTTTCTTTTTTTATTTTGAGACAGGGTCTCCCTAAGTTGCTAAGGGGCTTGCTAACTTGCTGAGGCTGGTATTGTACTTGTGATCTGCCTGCCTCAGCCTCTTGAGTTGCTCGGATTACAGGCCTGTGCCACAGTTCCTGGTTGGAGTTTTCATTTTGTATCTCTAGTCTTTGAATGTTCCCCCTTTCTCTCTCTCTCTCTCTCTCTCTCTCTCTCTCTCTCTCTCTATATATATATATATATATATATATATATATATATATATTCCAAAGTATAATTGAAGATTTTAGGTGGCTTATTCTTAAATAGTTCACCCCAAAATTGGTTCATTCCTTATATAAAGTCCTTTGAAATGTTCTTCCCTGATTTATATGCAGTAAAACTCAACTTAGTGGAGGAAATGCATGATAGACACTATAATGATCCCAGTTTATTCATTAGCCTCACCAAGTACATTTTTTCTTCTCTCATTGTGTTATAAAGAGCTAAAGTTTATAAGGATTTATCCATCCACATAAATTCATATGCATATTTATTTCACTGGAGCAGTATAACTTATTTGTTCCTGGCAGGAGGATAATTATGCTCAGCCTACAAAGATATTCAACTCAATTCTACAATACATCAGTGCAATTTAGAAGCAGTTATAATTTTTTTGGGGGGGTAACACATTAAGAAACTGAATTGCTGTTCACATAATATCAGGAAAATGTTTGGAGAAGATATAAACCAGTATATAAGGATAGCAGTTTTGCTTTTGCAAAAGTCTTTTTTAGAACAAGGCAAGGAAAAAGTAGAACAATGAAACTGAAAATAACCCTGAATGAAACAGCTTGATCTATAACCAAACATTTGGAAAAAGATTACCTTCAAAGTAGTATATTTTGCCATTTTGTAAACTTGTTTTCAGCCAAATCATCAAATTAACTTTTTACTTTCTGCCAATCAAGAATGCAAATATGGTCACTAGATAGGACCCATCATTAGGGCCTAGTTAGACTAAGGTCCCAGAAACCTTACCAACTTAATTGTTACATGTTATTGAACCATTACAAAAATTAAAAACAAAAGACTAGAGAAAAATTGTACTATTATCTAGATCGGGAATATGCTATTTCTCTTTCCAACCAGATAAGGAGTGTATTAAGCTGGGAATTTATTCCCTTGAAGGAAGAAACTTTCATATGTGATATGTTTAAAAAAATGAATTAAAATGAATAATGACAGTATTTGAAAAAACATTAATCCATGAGTTCATATTAGTTATAAACAAACAAAAGCTCTCTCTAGAATGCTGAGTAGTAAATACATAAGAAATGATAGTTAGAAATCATCATTTTTAAGCCATAATAACAATGGATTCACACTAGACTGATAGATAAACCAATGTTAAAATTATTGGATGAAAGTTTGGTGAGGCAGAATATTAGCACTGTCTCAACAAACCTCTCTTCTGATTATTTATTAATGAATAGGTGAAAGTGGGCACCATCTTACAGAAGTGACCAAAGTTAACATCAACAATAATCGGACAAAATGATATTATTTGTTGCCTGCTATAATGCAAGAAGAAGCCACATTACTTGTGTAGTATTCTAGCTGGATATACCTAAACATTTGAAAAATCAGGCAATGTCAGACCAACCTAAACTGAGGGACAACTATAAAATTCAAATTACTTGGCTTCTACTCTTTAAAAACGTGTTTTGAGGGCTGGGGATGTGGCTCAAGCGGTAGCGCGCTCGCCTGGCATGCATGCGGCCCAGGTTCAATCCTCAGCACCACATACCAACAAAGATGTTGTGTCCGCCGAAAACTAAATAATAAATATTGGGATTCTCTCTCTCTCTTAAAAAAAAAGTGTTTTGAAAGAAAGAGACAATTTGAGGAGCCATTCCATGTTAAAAGGAGACTAAAGAGACTTGACAACTAAATGTAATGAATAATTCTGGATGGGAACTATTATATGAAGAACATCTATTGAAACAATTTCTGAAATCTGAATATAGACTGCATATTAGAAAATGACATTTCATCATTCCTGATTTTGATAGGTGTATTCCAATTACGAAAGAAAATATCCTTGTTTTTAGATTTGCACTGAAGAATTTAGTCAGTCATAATGTCTACAATTTATTGTCATGTGGTTCAACAATAATATGTACTATAAATTTGCATACATAGTAGGTCTATATTTTTATCTACCTATATATAGGAATGTCTATAACCTATGTTTATAGGTTAAAGGGAAAACAGTTGAAATGTATGGAAATTTATTGTAGTAGTCTTATAATTTTACAAGAGCATTTGCAGTTTTCATTCCAAAGCAAAAACATAAGATATAAAAGAGAGGTCAAACGATAAGATCACAGCATAATAATTGTTATTACAAATAAAATGCATTTTGGGTTGATTACCTTTAGATTAAAATTGTATCATTTAATAGCTATTTTAATCTGTTCTATACAAAGCCTCCAATTTAATCTTCACCAAATATATATTCACCTTGGGATTTTCTTCAATAACTATTATCTGATTTACATTGCCCATGAAAGAAAGTTAGAGCACTTTATATTAACATTTATGGGTTTTTTTAACTCTTTTAATTGAAGCAACTAACTAACCTCCAACCCAAATCATTGCTCTACCATGAATTGATTTTTTTTCTTTTTTTGATTCCAGTGATTGAACCCCAGGGGTGTTTAACCATTGAGCCACATTCCCTACCCTTTTTATTTTTATTTATTTATTTTTGAATATGAGACAAGGTCTCACTAAGTTGCTGAGGCTGGCTTCAAACTTTCAATCCTCCTGCCTCATCCTCCCAAGTCACTGGGGTTCAGGCATGCCACCAGGCATGAATTGATTTCAATGTGTTTTCCTGATTCTGTACCAATCTAGAACATTTCCTTTCCATTTCTTAAAACCCTACCCATCTTGCAAGGGAAGGCTAAAATCTATACTTTCAATGGCTCTTTCCTTGCTAAAGTAATTTCCCTTCCTTAAAATATGTATTTCTGGTTGCTTTTTTCATGACTTTCCCAATTTCATATTAGCAGAGCTAGTTTTACCTATGGTTTTATATTATAAACAATTGCTTTATCTTAGCATCTTTGCTCTGGCCCTTCCTTCTCACTAGGAGTGTCCCCCATCCTCAGATTTCTGTATGCCCTTCTCTTTGCTTCTTAAGTCATTGTTCATACAGCACCTTCTCAATGTGGCTCACTGTCGATTCATTCCAAAGCCCAAACCCATGGTTGCACTTTGCACCCACTTCTCTTTATTTCTTCCAATAGTATTTATCACCATTGAACATGATATTTAATTTGCATATTATGAAGCTAATTAATGATTATCATCTGTCTTCTATTGGTATTTAAATTCTATAAGAGTGAGGGTGTTTTGTTGTTGTTATCATTGTTTTCTATTTGTTTTTTGTCTATATTTAAAAATTTTTCACTGATTATCCCAAGTGCCTTGAAAACTATCTGACACACTGTAGTTACCGAATGATTTTTTGTTGAGTAAATAAAAGACTAGATGATTAAGAACAATTTTCCAATTTCAGAATTTCATTCTGAAATTCCAATATTTCTGTGAGCCATTTTTCTAGTAGATGTGACACAAGGTTCAAGCAATTGATGAGGCATGATTATTTATATTCACACTATTAAGTTGGTAATAAAACTTCATTATATAGAAAAATGGTCAACTTATAAATTTAAAAATTCTCTTTCATTCATAAACACAATGATGGTATATTCTTGTATAGATATACAGAACTAAGAAAGTTTGTATTCAGTTGACATTTGGATATAAATCAGGTACTGCTTCACATCTTTGATATTACTATACAACTTGTATGTGTGTGTGTGTATGCACGCACACACATGCATGTGCTTGTGCACACTGAGGATGGAACCCAGGACCTAGCAGATTCTAAGCAAGCGCTCTCCCACTGAGTTATATCCTAGACACCCAACTTTTATTTTCAAAGATTGATTGATTGATTCATTCATTCATTCATTTTATCTTTATATAATCAGTTTTAATAATAAAGTTCTAGAGATAAAGTTTTGGATGTAATGTGATCAGTGCTTTAAAAGAGCTCATGTCTAGGTACAGTCAGGCATGTAAGCAGATATTTAATAACAAAATAATAAAAGTATTTATTGAGCTTTAAATTGGCACTGTGCTAGATCTCTTTTGTATGTGTCTAAGAAATGCCACATGCATCATTATCATGAGCCCGGTGGAGGAACTCATTTGGAGTATGTTTTGTTTATGCTTGTGTGGTTTCATTGGGGTATTTCAAGAATAGGAATCAGGCACTAAGTGGCACAGTACAGGAATGCCTACAAATGTTTTATGGCAAGTACTTTGGTCTGTAGTACTAGGAAAGCAAATATGTGGTGTGATGGATGATGGTAGGCAAATTCATGTTTTGATTTCTTTATTAATAGAGGTTATTTGTCTTCTTTTCCTTTTTAAATCAAATAGCATGCACCTTTTCAGTAAATATTTGTTTGGGCAATTCAAGTACCAGTTAAGCCAGTTTCCAAAATTGGGTCAGAACAGTGGGATCATGATTGTCCCTTGGAGAAATTTGGCATATATTTTCCAAATGTACACTTTAAAGTTATTAATACAGACAGAGCTTTATTGCTGAAAACTTTCCCCTTTAGAATGTAAAAACAGTGTTGAAATTTCTTTAAAGAGTATAACATGGGCCATATGCATATCATTATGTATTTGTGTATACATGTAGCCATACAACAAATTAAGATGCTGTTCCTTAATCTTAGATCTTATATGATTAAGTATGATGGAGAGAATTCAGACAAAGAAAGAAGATACTGCTATAGTAAAGAATAAAAAAGGCCTTGGGTGACCAGCTTGGAAGACAGGGCTATTGTATATGAAGGTGTCAAACTTCACTGATATCTAAAAGAAAATATCTTAAAAGAAAAAGTATTTGCTTTCCCTCTACTAGGAATTTCCTTCTTAACATGTCATACAAATAGACAGGCACAGATGGAATGTTACAAAACATCTCTTGAGAGAAAACTGTCAGAGTGAAGGTGGCATTGCCATTTCACTCCTTTTTGTTAAGGGAATGCAGTGTTTTTTCTGAAAGCCATCCTCCACCAGAGGATATACTGTCACAGTTAGAATAATTCTTTCTTCCATTGGGAATGTTTTAGGCTTCCCATAGAACCCAGAACATCTGCAATGCTTAGATAACCAATAGGAGACATGTTGTCTACAGAAATATTAAGCACTTTTAAAAAACATGGTATGATGATTTGTAGTATATTCAACTGATGTAAATAAATTTGTAAATATTGTAGACAAGTAAAACCTTAATGCACTGAAGTATACAAAATGGAAAGCATTAATAACTTCAGAATTTCATGTTATTATTTTAATTTTCTTCCTCTAAAGGATTTAATGTATTTCCTAATTATTGAAAGCATTAGAATAAAATGTGTTCAGCAAAAACATTAGTAATAGTTTCTCTCTTGAGATAAGTTTCATTCAAAATCTTGGTGATTCCAGAGTCAGAAACTATTTAGGCAAACACAATAATCAAACCATATGCTGGATCATTTCTCCCAATGAGACCAACAGAAAAAAAAAATCTATTTTTTCTCTCTCTTGAATGCTTTTGATCACTCCGTTTTCTGAATACATAAATATGTTTGGGAAAATAGTAGAAAATTGGTCTTGTTTTCTCATTTTGTAAAGAGATGCAAGGGTTTATTAATTTTTTCTCCTATAAAAAATCTATACTGTGTGTATATATGTGAATGCATGACCAATGTGATTCTGCAACCTGTATACTCAGAAAAATGAGCTATTGTATCTCATGTGATTCAAATGTATGATATGTCAAGGTCATTGTATTGTCATGTGTAACTAATTAAAACAAATAAAAAAATCTATGATGAGCAGTGGGGGTTGTGGCTCTGTTGTAGAACACTTGCCTAGCACATGTTAGGCACTAGGTTAGATCCTCAGCACCAAATAAAATAAAATAAAATAAAATAAAAAACTAAGATGAAAGGAGCATGTTTGGAGATAACCAGTAGCAGAACCTAACAGTACTTAATTCCCCCTAAAGAAAGAGTTCCTTATGCCAAAGCTAAGAACAAATTTGTTTGCTCATATAGTTTAGTGGTATCCGTAGTTGGGATACATGAAAGGCCTATTCTTGATAATTAATTCTCTTAATTAATGGCCATTGTTCACAAATAATAGGCCATTATCTTATCATTTCACTCTGTGCATTGATTTTTGGTCCATAAATATCAGCAGTGGTTTGTGAAAACTTTGTAGAAGCAAGGTGTCCCTTAAAATGTAATGTTTTCTAACACAGCTAGAAAGTGGGATTAAGAGTGGACATGCAGGCCAGGTGTGGTGGTACATGCCTATAATGCCAGCGACTGTGGAGGTTGAGACAGGAGGATCCTAAGTTCAAAGTCAGCCTAAGGTGCCAAGCAGTTCAGTGAGACCCTGTCTTTAAATAAAATACAAAATATGGCTGGGGATATGGCTCAGTGGTCAAGTGCTCCTGGGTTTAATCGCTGATATCAAAAACAACAACAATAATAACAAAAATGAGTAGACATTCAAGTGAATAGGTTTCAATATAATTTTATAACACATAAATTCCTGGATCTTTTAGCAAAAATTGTAGAATTTTCCTATAAGCATTTAAAAATATTCATTAGCTATATCAAAACAGACTTATTTTTCTCATCATTTTTTCTGACTATAAAATATGCTTATTGTATAATTTGAAAAAGGTATAGGGATGATAAGAAAAATTGAAAGTCATAGGAATCATACCACCTTAGATAACATTGCCATTAAGTCAGCAAATTTCTTCTATCACTTTCCATCACTTTCTATCACCTTCTATCACTTTACAATGTATTATGTTTTTTATGACTTTAAATATTAATACTACAAAAAAAGCTTATTTTGGCCTTTTACTCTGAACAGTTTGGAATGGAGATATCCAACATGGTTTGCAAGATGTGTTCTGCTAAGAAGTTTCTTGATAACCACTTTATCCTAATTATTTATTTACTTGTATGTTTATCTAAGCATCACTTAAATATGTCCAGTTCAGCAAGGAAAATATATAAGAAACACTTTAGCACCACTAATGAGCTTTTCTTAATCATTTTTGGCAACATTTTATAAATACCCACACAATAAGTACGTTAAAACAATCTGATTTTAGAGAAAATGTGCATTTCAATTTTTATTGAGATTAATTACATTGTTTTAATGATGGGGAAACAAACTGGTATGTGACTGACTAAACAGTTGAAAATATATTTCAATATTATCAAGTTTTATGTAACTACTAAGTTGCCACTGACAGCAATCTATCAAGAAGACAATTGAATAGAATTTTATTGTGATATCTTTAATGTATTCTTTTAAGCTACTTTTAATGCTCAGGTATTTAAATAATATAGACAAATTTGTTCATTTGGGGAGAATTAGAAATGCACCCAAGGAGTTGTGAGTCATTACCTTGATCTGTGGGATAGTATAAATGAATTTTCAAGTTGTACTCATTTTATATTACATACTAGAATTAGAATTTCAAACTGATTTAAGCAGGCAATTTATGTTTTATTCTTTCAGGCTTTGATAATGACCTCTTCCATTTTAGTTTGCATGAATTTGGAAACCATTACAAGTCAGTACTTTGTACTGCAGTCACATATCATAAGAAATTATAATTTCTATTTTGCAGTTATAGGAACTGAAGATCTGACGCAACTTTAAAAACACTTTAAACATAAGAAATCCCTGAGAAGAGAGCCACTTTCATTTAATTTCAAGATTGGCAAAATGGGGTACAATGTCTCAAAGCTCCAAGAATCTGTAAAATCTGACAAATGGCCTAATATATATGATTAGTCACTCAGTGTTTAATAAGTTCTTTCAAGTTTCCTACACTGGAGATTAGAAGCGATTAGTTGAAAAATGATAAAATAAAAGAACAATGAAGCAAAAAGACTTGCTTTAGGTCACACACAACTGAATAGGCAAAAACAAAACATTCTCAAGAAATTGTCCTATTTTTTTATCACAGTTCATAATTCCTCTCCTATTTAGTCAGTCTTCATTCATGTCACAGTTCAATTAATGGTTTATAAAATGACCTTCCTATGCTTTTCTAAATGTACCAATGGATTTTCTTTTTGAATTAAAAATAAAACCACTTCAATATCTTTTAAATGTCCACTTGTAATTTAGAGAACTTGACCTCTAGAAAAATTACTCATCATAAAGCATGTGCTAAAAATAGAACATGTGCCCTAAAAGTAGAGACAAATAGCTAACATATTTTTTACAGATGGCAAATGTAATTCTCAACACTGAAATCTAATACAAGTTACTATGGTAATCTATTGAAAATCAACACAATTTTTTTCCTGCTATATGACCTGAGAGAGTAGTTAGCATTTTTTATGTGTCACGTCTAATTTCTCACTTTACTGATCTAGTTGTCAAAGTTCGACATACAGAAACTGCTTATTAAATGTTATATTTTGCATTTTATGACCCAGTTGTGCCACTTCTCAACCAAATGCTGGAATTCATAGTCCTATAAATGCATAACCATCTCCCTTTCCCAAAGAATGTTGCTTTAAAGCACCAGAGTGGTGAGAGACATCCCTTGGGAAGTAGTGACTTAACTCCAAAGGATACTTAACCAGATGTTATACCCATAGCTGGCACTCAGTGCATATTTTATTGAATGGGAATGACTTGTTGCTTTTCATGAAACAGCATTTTATGAATTATCTCCTTTGAATAGTCTGCAGTGAAGTGAGATTTCAAGTGAGATATGACACATCACCAATAAATGGTTTATTTGACCTAGAAATAATGAGAATATAAAGGTGGATCTGAGAAGGAAGAATGAGTGATTGTTGACAGGTGGTAGCCCAAAATATGCTCTCTTGCTTATGCTCTCTGATCACACATGTCAAATTCTGCTGTGCATGTACTAGTTGATTTGGGTGGGCTTCCTGCAAATGTTTTAAACTGAATTATTTTTTTCTAAATAGTCTGTTTGTCATTTTCTGATACAAGGATGTAAGTTCCAATGGAGTCCCTTGGCCCTCACTTCATGCTTATTTTTGTTTTATAGCCTCATTTAGATGCTAGACAGATACCTGTTAAAATGAATAAAACTTTAGGATATGTTGGCAGAGTTTATCTTGTTTGTGCTATTTTTTTTTGCCTGGTTTGCAGCTATTTGGGCAACCAGTAATATGTGATCATTCAGTCCCCATACTGTGAGCATCCTTTCTCATTAAATGTAAATGAAATTTAGTAGAATGTAAAACAGGAAATTAGTAGTATAGACTGTTTACCAAGTATCTTTTTGCTCCTTGGTAATTCCTATTTGTATAGGTTGTATATAATATACAGCCTATTAGCATAGGCTGAAATATATATATATATATATATATATATATATATATATATATATATATATATATATATATCCATATATATGTTGCAAAATTCTTAAGTGTATTTTTAAAACAGGGAATGTAGGAACTTGGTCCAACAATGAGGGCCCTCTTTATTTAAGAGGTTAATTATTTTAATACTTGAAGAGAGTGGCCTCTCAAACATCTCTCTGAGTAGTGAATGCATTCTATAAGGCACAATTTCATTGAATATGTGAGGCAAGTAACCTCATTAAGAGTAGAGAGTGAGAGCAATGTACCAATGTTTAAAAAAGTTCAAAGGTGTTGACCATGTAAAAAGAATGAGGCAATTAGATGGAAATAGTCCCACTGACTGACTATACTTGTATTTATTCCTTTCTCATAGAAACAGCGAACTTAGAAAGCTAATTTCTCATTATGTATTAGATGCTACTATGTTTTTTAGAAGAATCTGTTGTCTTGGCAAGGGCCTTAGTATGCCAGTTGTGGTCCACAGACCAGTAGAAGCAGCATCAATAAGGAACTTTATTGAAATTCAACTCTTGAGTTTCATCCCAGATTAATGAATGTGAATTATGATTTAACAAGCTCCTAGGTGATTTGGGTGTACTATAAAGTTTGCAAACCACTAGGATAGGGATTTCTAGCTGATGCTCCAAGAGTGGAAACCCAAACAATCTAACTTGTCTATTCCTGTAGTATAAACTCTTATTATATTGAACATTTAATCAAATTTGGTGTGATTTTGTAGGGTTTTCAAGGTGAAAATATTTGTGCATCTATTTTGAATTTCCCTGATTTCAGTAGCTTAGGTGCTAAAAACATTTCAAGGAAGGAATTGAGTTTCTGATATCCATAATGTATAGCAATAGTTCTCAACTGGGAACAATTGTATGGCCCCTGTCCCTGAATATTTGACTATGTCTAGAGACAATTTTGGTTGTCACAACTATGAAGGTACTTTATAAGCACCTGATGGGTAGGAGCCAGGGATGCTACTAAACAATGTACAATGTACAGGACAGCACCCATCACAACAAAGAATCATGTAGACAATAGAGAAAAGACTGAGAAACCTTACTGTATGTAGATTACTCAGAAAACATTTAATCAATTCATTCATCACATTTAGTAACTGAAAATAATAGAGAAGTAAAAGATCTTTATCAATAATTTAACATTTAGTTAGAAAAACAAGAGTAAAACAATAAAGCAAATGAAGAACTTACAGTAACTATGACTATGTATAAGTAAATACTTAAAGGCTTTGGTCAATATGAATGATAAAACTTTGAGTTTATTAATACTGTTTTTCTATTTTCATGTTTTATTTTACTTGCAGATAGACAAATACCTTTATTTTGATTATTTGTTTTTATGTGGTGCTGAGGATCGAACCCAGTGCCTCACAGGTGTGAAGCAAGCACTCTACCACTAAGCCCCAGCCCTAGCCCTGAGTTTATTAATTCTTATGGCCTGGCCTGATATTGTTTTTGCCCAGAATCATACCCTTGTTATTTTTATTAAATGAGAAATAAGCTAATCATTACAGACAGTAGTCCTTTTTTTTCCCAACAAATATGCCTCTTGGAAATTGTTCACAGGGAAGAAAATTGAGTGACCAAATTGACTGAAAGGCAAAACTAAGTTTGGTGGTAATCAAATAGCTTCACTGGAATGTCCCTTATCAAGAAGCTCAAAGGTACAAGATTTTTTTTATTGAACAATGTAGACAATTTGTGCAACTGACATTTATCATAGCCTCTGTGTATGTTTATTTATTTGTTTCAGCATTAGTTACCAAAAAATAATATGAAGCTGATGCTTGCTGTTTAGTTGTTTCACATAATTGAGGAACAGAGAATCAAGAAAAACGATATAGGATGGAAGAAAAAATTGACTGCAAAATGTCAAAGTTCTGATTCGGAGATGCTAAAGCAACATAACATTTTGACATTGCATAAGCTAACACTCATTACAAGTTAACTTTTTCATGGACACCAATTCGGCTCTTAATGGATCATTGCCTTTTTAGGGAGATGTTCCCATATAGAAGGTAGGATATTTTGATAACTGAGCCAGGTTTGGCTTTTTAAAAAATATATTGATTTTATTTATTCTAATTTGTTATATATGACAGCAGAATGCAATTCAATTCATATAATACAAATAAAACACAATTTTTCATGTCTCTGGTTGAATACAAAGTAGAGTCAAACCATTCGTGTTTTCAAGGTTTGGCTTTTAAATATTCTGAAATTAGTGGTGAAAGATGTCAAATGGTCAGCATCAAAGAGAGGTTTACAAAATTTTATGATTTTACTGAATTACTCAATAAATAAACGTACTAGACAAATTAAAAACAAGGATGAGGCACATATTAAAAAGGTGATTCATTACAAGAAGAGATAAGGAGTCCACTGGGTTTAAATTCATCCAGTTTTAAAACAATGCATCTTAAGTGATATATATGTTAATTATATTACTAAAGATATTTTGAGGACAATGGAGTTTATTGAGCACGTCTAATTCCTATTGATTGCATTCTTTGTAGAGTAAAAGAGAGTGCATACAAGAAGTAAAATGGTTTTGATGGGAATAGAGAAAATCTAGATGTTTACTATTATTAACTAGTGATAAGTCTCTCAGATAGTTACATTGCCATTTCCTAAACTACTTTGTGATGAATTGCCATATTATTGTAATCAATAAAAATAACAAAATCATTCACAGCAGAATTGTTAATGAAATCCTTGGTGTGACAATTTCAAAGTCAAACATTCACTAGGAAGCACGATTCTATATTAAAAATGCTTGATATCAGTGTAATTTAAAATGTAGTTGATGGCATTCCAAATGATACTGGTCTTCATTTTCTATTCATTTAATTTTATGAGTGGTTAGCACAATGCCAGTCATATAGTGTGTTCTTAATAGCCATTAAATGTATGAATACATGAATGAAGCTTTCCTATATGACAGCATATTCAAACCAAAGTAAATCTATGATAAGTTCAAATTTAAAATTGATGAAACAAAATTGCTAGAGCCAAAACTGACCATTTTAATCAAAGACAAATTAGAATTCAGGGAATTTTTAATGGAAAACACAATTGATGCATCTTCATTACCCAGAATATCATGTAGCATGGAAATCTTGTAATAGCTTGTTAACATTTGTTGGATGCTAAGTATGTCAGTCACTGTGATAAGTATTGACATATATGAGTTCATTTAAACTCACAGCTACTCTTTGTGATAAGACTTCTTATTACTCCCATTTTATGGAAGAGAAATCTGAGGCTCACAGAGATGGAATGGTTTTCCCAAGATAGCACAGCTAGTAAGAAGAGTTTGGTCTTGAGCACAGTCAGCCTTGCTCCCAATGTAACCATGGCTGCTCCTTTGCAAGTTGTCTTTTGCCAGGTTACTTCCCTTCCATTTGCCCTTTACAAGTTAACATCCCATCCCTTTGCCTGGCATTCCAAATTCTAAAGAGAGGCTACATCTTAATGTTTAAGATCTTAATTGCTAAATAATCTTTCTTTACATTTTCAGAAACCACAACATCTGGTGACCTTCAGATAACATCAGAATGTGTAATGTCACTTCTTATTCTTTAATTTTCTATATAAAAAAACATGTAAATTGCTGTGATGTTTAGCTTGTAGAAAAGTAGTATGTCTGTCTAAACAACTACATGAACTAGCTTCAGGAGGTCAAGGTGGATTGAGATATTGTGACCAGAGGAGAGAAAAAAGAGACACACTTCCTGGAAGACAAAGACCTTACTCAGCACCTAATCTTTCTGCCCATTGCCACCCTAATCCTTCTTTCTCTTCCTGTAAAGGCCCTTTGTACCTTTGAGTTCCCTAAATGGAGCTTTGAGGATGATAGCCCCCTTCATCTTCCAGGGTCCTGGCCCTTGAATAAAATTGACTTCCTTCCTCTGACTCTCATCTCTTGAGTATTGGCTTTCAAGTGGTGAGAAGCCAGACCTGGGCCTAGTAACACTGGGTACATGTCTTTCATCACTATAGTATTTGGCTACAGATAGTAAACATGTCCACACTGTGAGGTCATCCAAAGTGAGAGTACAGATGAAAGATAAGTAGAACAAAGAAATTCAGTACTAACTGATGGATGCAGAATCAGGTATGCCTGAGGCCAGAGCACAGTGCTGCTGGATATCCATCTGGATTATTATTTGAATCAGAGAAATGGAAAACATACAAAATGGAGGCACCAGGAAAGGTCAGAATTGGAGGAAAACTGAAAATCAGCGTCAAGACACAAAGTAGCCATGAGAAACCAAGCAATGTCATCTGGGTAAAAGATTAAGAGATGGCATCAAGATGCCAAATTCAATCAAGTATGGGCAATGAGAAGCATAATAAATAACCTGACAACTAATGATTCAACACTTTAATTTGATTCTTTTTGAATCCAGGATCTAACTCCCAAGCTTGCTAGGCTGGGGACTGTCAAAAAGGACTGAATAGAAGCTCTGAGCTACAGCAGAGAGTAAGAAGTAGGGCAGTTATAAACCAATAGTTCCCCATGGACCTTGTGCTTTCATTCCTCAACTCTCTTTCATTGCATACGTTAGTACTCTGTATAGTAAGTAAAATATATCTACATTGTATATCTGGCATGATTCTAACTTTCCAAATATCTTCTCTGGTGCAAAAAAAAATTGACAGTTTTTTATACTCTCAAGCAAGATTTTTTTACTGGTCAAATTTCTTAGTGGATTTTCAGCTGGCTTTTTACAAAATTAAGACTCTTTTATAAAGATAAAAGGCTAATGTTGGATCCAGCCTAGCTCAAATGTAGACTCATTTGGTAGATGGAAGTGATGTTTCAAATGAATCTATGCCACCCGCTACAGGGCTCTTAAATCATGTTATTATGTCAATAATAGAGAACGAAAGGTTAAGAATAGAAGAAAACACTTAGATAACTTTAGCAAAGGTATGCCCTGCTAAAGTTCACCTGCCAGAACAGATGGCCGTTTATTGTGTACAAGATCTGTGTCAAACAAATGTTGTAATATATTTTTCAGGGAGTTTTTCAAAAGGAAGACTATAAATTAAGAAATTGGGGAGTCAATGACAAAAACACAAGATTAATAGTGACAGCTTGCAGTAGTTTTTGTGACCCTTTGTTCTCTAAGTTATATTGTGACTCATCTGATAATTAGATGATTGCTAGCATGAAGAAATTTTACTTTCTTAGGGACCCTCTGATCAAAGATCCAGACCTATGGGCTCACATATGCTGAGTCTGGCCCTTTTGAACCAGGCAGGGGTGATGAAGTTGCAATGATGTCATATGTTGACTGGTGGGATTATTCTACATGATAATGAGCCCTTCAAGAGCCTGAGTTTATTTACATCTATTATTGCCTTTGCAAATTGATAAGTCATTAACTCCAGCTCCCTTAAAAGGAAAGCACCCACTGACTTTAAGAGGGACTTTTACAGTATATAACTGAAGTATTTTCTGTCATTAAAAAAAAATGGTCCTGGGGATTGAATACAGGGTGACTTTACCACAGAGTCACATCCTCAGCCCATTTTATTTTTTATTTTGAGACAGGGTTTCATTAAATTGCTGAGGCTTGGTTTTTTCTCAGCAAGAGAAACAATAAGAGAGGTAAACAGGAAGCCTACATCATGGGAACAAATTTTTACCCCTCACACTTCAGATAGAGCCCTAATATCCAGAGTATACAAAGAACTCAAAAAATTAGACAATAAGATAACAAATAACCCAATCAACAAATGGGCCAAGGACCTGAACAGACACTTCTCAGAGGAGGACATACAATCAATCAACAAGTACATGAAAAAATGCTCACCATCTTTAGCAGTCAGAGAAATGCAAATCAAAAGCACCCTAAGATACCATCTCACTCCAGTAAGATTGGCAGCCACTATGAAGTCAAAAAACAACAAGTGCTGACGAGGATGTGGGGAAAAGGGTACTCTTGTACATTGCTGGTGGGACTGCAAATTGGTGCGGCCAATTTAGAAAGCAGTATGGAGATTCCTGGGAAAGCTGGGAATGGATCCACCATTTGACCCAGCTATTGTCCTTCTCGGACTATTCCCTGAAGACCTTAAAAGAGCGCACTATAGGGATACTGCTACATCGATGTTCATAGCAGCACAATTCACAATAGCTAGACTGTGGAACCAACCCAGATGCCCTTCAATAGATGAATGGATTAAAAATGTGGCATTTATACACAATAGAGTATTACTCTGCACTAAAAAATGACAAAATAATGGCATTTGCAGGGAAATGGATGACATTAGAGCAGATTATGCTAAGTGAAGCTAGCCAATCCCTAAAAAACAAATGCCAAATGTCTTCTTTGATTTAAGAAGAGCAACTAAGAACACAGCAGGGAGGAAGAGCATGAGAAAAAGATTAACATTAAACAGGGACAAGAGGCGGGAGGGAAAGGGAGAGAGAAGGGAAATTGCATGGAAATGGAAGGAGACCCTCATTGTTATACAAAATTATATATAAGAGGTTGTGAGGGGAATGGGAAAATAAACAAGGAGAGAAATGAATTACAGTAGATGGGGTAGAGAGAGAAGATGGGGGGGAGGGGGGATTGTAGAGGATAGGAAAGGTAGCAGAATACAACAGTTACTATTATGGCATTAAGTAAAAATGTGGATGTGTAACCGATGTGATTCTGCAATCTGTATACGGGGTAAAAATGGGAGTTAATAACCCATTTGAATCAAATGTATGAAATATGATATGTCAAGAGCTTTGTAATATTTTGAACAACCAATAAAAAAATAAACAAAAAAATTGCTGAGGCTAAACTTGAACTTGGGATCCTCATCTCTCAGCTTCTTGGGTCACTGGGATTATAGACCTTTCCCATTGTGCCAGCTCTTTTTGACTTCTTAATGCTTTAATTTAATTTAATTTTTCAGTACCAGGGATTGAACCCAGAGGTGTTTAACCACTGAGCCACATCCCCAGCCCTTTTTATGTTTTATTTTGAGACAGGGTCTCACTAAATTTCTTAGAGCCTCACTAAGTTTTTGAGGCTAGCTTTGAATTTGTAATCCTCCTGCCTCAGCCTCCTGAGCCACTGGGATTACAGGTATGCACCATCATGCCTGGCTTAATGTGTTCATTTTAATCAGAACAAAATGCTCTTGATACACACACAAATTTAAAAAAATAAAAAAAAAACATGTAAGACTTAAATATTTAAAACTGAAAATTTGGCCACAATTTTCTTTTCCATGATTAAGGAATCAGACTTTGCTGGAAAGTTTTTTCCAGATAATTTCCTTGATTCCTCAATTGTTTGTTCTTCTATAATTAGAAGCTTTTGTAGCTTTGGGCAAATTAATCTCAGGCTAAATCTGGTAAAATATCCTGGGAGGTTTTGACCCTTCCTGGCTCTGTGCTTGTCTGCAAAATCAGAGCTTAAATAGCTTTATCCTTAGATACTATTTGTTTTCCTTCCCCTCTCCTTGTGATTGATTGCTATTTAAGTGCTACCCCTATCTTGCCCTCTAGAGAAATACATGTTGTCCAAAAAAGCAGATTTTTATATGTTTAATATAACATCTCTCTACTACTTCCGTTCATAAGGAATAATTCAAATTCTTCAATTAGAATATATGCAAGAGAATGATAAGAATGTTGGAGCTGGGCATGGTGGTGCAAGCCTGTAATCCCAGTGGCTTAGGAGACTGAGACAGGAGGATTAAGAATTCAAAGCCAGCTGTCAGGATCTGTTCATGGGTTCCATGTGGGTGACTGTGCATGGAAGCTTCATAGATAGAGACATCTGGTGTCTGGGAATGGCCAGTGGACATTTCATCTGGTCAATTGCCCAGGGACAATGTGAATCTCTTTCCTGTTCTGCCATGGCCCACACAGTACCTAAGATATCAATCAACCTTCTGACTGCAAGACATCATGAATCAAGACTCTGCCCTAGAAACCTTATCCCTGCCTTTGATGTACCTCTTTAAATAAACTACTGGAGCCATTTTCCCTTTGTCTAGTTTCAGAACCCATGTGGACTAGATCTATCAGGGGCTTCGCATTCTGTAAATATATTCTGACTATTTGTGCTTTGTTACTAATTATCTGAGATTGTAAGTTTTAGGGTAGCTTGGACTCCCGTGGGTAAGAAGAAGCCCCCAAAAGATGCTGGCCATTATCCCCCCACCCCTGAAAGCCAGCCTCAGCAAAAGTAAGTCACTAAGTAACTCAGTGAGACCCTGTCTCTAAATACAAAATAAGGCTGGGGATGTGGCTTACTGGTTGAATGCCCCTGAGATCAATCCCCAGTACAACCACCCCCCCCCAAAAAAAAGAATACTGGAAGGGTTTCATGCATATGAATAAAGAAATGAAGGTCCAGCAGGTTTATGGTGACTGTAATCCAACATTTGAAGGGCTATATTGGGAAAGAATATTTAAAAGCATAGAACTAGAGCCATTGAATAAATGGTGAAATAGGGATGCCTTTGAACAGCATCCCCCACCCCCAATGATAAAATGGGTTTCCTTGCAAGGGGATATAATCCAATATAAGCTGATGGGCCACTTGGGAAGATGTTATGGAAGGATGATTAGGTAAGTTCCATGACATTTAAGTTGCTTCTAATCCTGAAAAACTATTTCTTTCCTTGTATATCTATGATATTTCTACTCAGATTCCTTTACTGATTAGCTGAATATTAAGCTACAGAAAGAATCATATTGCTAGATGCTACTTACATTTCTCCTTGACTCACATCCCAAAAGAATAGACTATTTTAATATTGTAGTCACCTTGACAACAGAGGTGTCTATTTTAATAGTTTTCAGTAATATTATTCAAAGGAATCTATCACTCAATAAAGTAGGGGAAAGTCTTCATGTTCTCTTTCTTTCCAAACCTCAAAGAGTCTAGGATTAAACATGTGCTTTGAAATTAAAATCATTGTAAATTTGCTGAGTAAGAGAACATCAAGTGTACTTATCCTAAAGACTAGAAAGTTTTACTTAGCATAATGTGGAAAAATATATTTTTCTTATGTAATGTGCATGCAAAATGTTACTGAGTCAAGGCATGCCTCACATATTACAATCATCTCTAATTTAAAACAATTCAATGTACACACACACATACACACACACACATATTTAACCCTTTGTATAAGGTGATAGGGCTGCTGTGAAGTAAGTTACTATGGCAGATGCTACACTCAACCATGTCCTATATTACTTATAATAAATTATTGTTAATTATGGGAGGACATTACATATATAAAAGTTACACAAAGTAGAAAACTATCAAGAAGAACTGCACTGGGAAATTAATCACACATGGTTCTTTCACTAGAGAGATAACTTTCCAGAAATGTACACAATCTTTGATCTAAAAACATTTAGTTTATTTTTAATAACCTAATGCCTATTTTTGATATTAATAAGTACCATTTAAATAAATATTTTCTGCATATAGATGCTATGTCAAGTCCTTCAAGTTGATATCTTTTTTTCTTTTATCTTTATATCGTATCATTCTATATATCAAGAAATGGATGGCAGGGGAAGTTAAATATCTTGCTGAATATATTTTTTAATACCTTTATTTTATTTATTTATTTTTATGTGGTGCTGAGGATAGAACCCAGCACCTTGCACGTGCTAGGAGAGTGTTCTTTCACTGAGCCACAACCCCAGCCCTCTTGCTCAATATTATACAGTATTAAATCAGAGCAAGGATTCCAAATTTGACTCTAGAACTGGAGCTAATTCACTCATCCTTGGTACTGTCTTTCTTGATGATCATAACACTAATTTATTATTTTTATTTTGTATAAGTTTCTGTATAAAAATAAAATTTATTTTTTGTGGTTTCAATGATTTGCCTCCACTGTATGCTCAGTTTATCACTCTAGAAAATTGCACTTACCCCGTTTATGAAGGAGGACGCTGGCATGGCGACGTCCATTTCCATTTTCAACATAACAAGAGTAATTTCCCAAGTCACCCTCTTCCACAGAGTCCACAATTAATGAGATAGAAACTTCTTGTTCTCCAAGATGTTCCTTAAGAATTCTAAAACATAAAGCAAAACGAAACAAAAAATCCCACACAAACATACACATACACATACATAAAAAAGAAAGAAAGGTAGATGAATCTGAATCTAATAAGAAATTATCTACAGAATCTGTGCTTCAAATGTGGCTCTGGATTGATGCTAGGCTAATTAAATTATATCATGCCCTTTTTTTCTTTACTTCTAATGAGGAAGCTTGTCTTTGTAGATGCTAATGAAGTTTCAGTTAATTATCTCTCTTAGCAGGACAATCATAGTGTCATAATAGGTGAAAGAGACCTTGAAGAAAAGTTTATAAATTGCTTTTCCTTTAAGAGGAAATATGATATGAAGGGAGATAAGAAATTTTAAAGTCTTAGGTTGGAGCCCTAATTATATATCAGGCCAATTTTTAAAAAGAAAGAAAAGAAAATTTCTAAGCTATTTCGATGTTTCATTTGAAACCTTCAGCCTGACTTCCATGAATAATACAACCAGTTGCCTATTTTTTAAAAAATATGAATTTACAAACCTGTAGATTAAAAGTTCTGATAAGCATGTAACTCTGACATTTTAAATGACTGATAAATGCTAACTAACCTCACTGTTAGACAATTAGCAATCTCTAAGAGTAAATGGAAAACTTCTTCAAACTAGAGTTCCATTTGCCTGCTCTCAGTGTTTCCCCTCACCCTCCTATCTGTTTGATAATTCATCTCTGTGCAGCACTTCTTAATGCAGAAGTAAAGAAAAATACCTTTCTAGAACCTTCCCCAGACACACACAAAACTAAAGAGAATAAAAGCTAGAAGGATATGTTCCCTCTTTAATTGTAGCATTTCCAAGAGTGTGGGTCAGAAAAAAGAGTGTAGTAGGGTAGTTTTATGTATGAAGAATGGCAGAGGGACATTTTTAGTACACATTGGACAATTGTCCATCCAGGCTTTCCAGAATCCACTTAGAGCATTCCAGACTGAGATATTCTTGTATAATGGTTGCCAAAAATAAGATTCTGATAGAAGTAATCTTATATGACAGCTTGTATGTTTTTATTTTTTACTGAAAAACATTTTCTCTTCTACATTGGATAAGGTTTTAAAAGTCTTAACATTTAAAAAGGGAACCATGGTTTAAATACATTTTATATATATATATATATATATATATATATATATATATATATATATATATATATATATATATTAGAATATGCAAACTTTAGATGGGAGGAGGATCATTATTATTTTGATTTAGTTATGATTATAAGTATCTTCTTATTTATGTCATGATTAAAAATAAGTATTTATGCCTAAGCATAAGTTTAGTCAACATTGAATGACTTGATACTCAAAAGTAAGTTAATAAATACATAGGTACATTGAAAAAATAAAGAGGCTAAAGCATTAACACCTTCAAAATAGATGGTATTTTAATTGGTTGGTTCTCTTCATATCATTTCTATTAAATAAATATTTAGACCTGAAAGTCAGACTGAGAAAGATTATTAAAATGTTTTATAAATCCTTTGTCACTCCATCAAATGTTTTATATTCTACTTTGTATCTTAAATATATAAAAACATAAAAGGAAATGATGGATATTTTGTTTGAGTCCTTGTGTCTTGTTCATGTTTCCTCTCAATAATTAAAAAAAAGCTTTTACAAACAAAAGGTTCACTGATTTTTTCCAAAGATAGAATATATATATATATATATATATATATATATATATATATATATATATATATATTTTCTATATTTAATAGTATTTTAGTCTCATACTAAGTATATTCTTTAGTGAAGCACATCTTTTAAAAGTTCTTTTAAATTCTTTGCAAATGAAATTCATATTTTACAATTCCATAATCAGTTTCTTAATAGAACTTTGTTTCTTTGTCCTCAAATATTATAGTATTTTAATTATGATAATAGGAAACCAAAAAAATCACTTTTGGGGAGTGAGTAGTTAACTTTTTATTCATTCACAGAGCAAATGATAACTTGAATGAACGTACAAGTTAAAAGAAAAAAAATTATTTTACCTAATGTCACTTTCCCAAACTCGATTTTCATCAAGATCTTCAATAAACTTCTCTCCTTTCATCCAATAAATTAAAGGACTGACATCTCCACTGTACCCAAAGAAAGCTCTGCAGGTTAGATTAGCCAAGTCACCTGTGGAGAGAAGTGATGGAAATGTGTCATAAAACTATTTGTACACACTTATTTTAGGCAAACTGGAAGGTAACATTTTGAACACTTTGTTGATTTAATGAAACATCTTTCTAAAAGAATATTTTTTCAGGTATTTTCCCATCTTTGTTAAATTTATAGAATGTGTGCTTTTTTACAGAATTGCTTATTTAATGGAATGAGAGTTATAAGATTTAGAAGAAGACCAGTCAGTTATTCTATGGAATGTTCTTCCAATTAAGTTTACCTGATGTTTTCTCATGATTAGATTGAGGTTATGACTTATTGGGAAGGATACCACAGAGGTAATGTGCCCTTCTCGAGGCATGATATCAGAGGGTACATAACATTCATAACTACAACATTCTATAAGGCAGGTAGGAAATGTTTCTCAGTCTTGAATGCAGGAAATGGAAAGGGAGCACACTGTTTAGCTGAAAAAGAAAATAAACTATAAATCTGGGAAACCAAGCAAATGCTATTAAGAATTTTTTCTTATAAAGAATATCATTTTAATACATCTCTAGATAGAAACATGTATTTAAAAACAAATAAACAATTCATGTTAGTAAATGTTTGGGATTTTCATTACAGATAAAATCAACAATACTACTGTGAATTTCACTATGGTGCTCAGGAAGGACTATTATAATGGTGAACACAGCTTAGTTGACTACTTAATAAGGTAAGTGGAAGTCCCACACTAAAAGGTGGAAGTGAAGTTAATGACTGCAGAATGGTTTGTGCCATTTTGTAAATATCTGGTTTACCCAAACCTCAGCCAGCACTACAAAACTAAAATATTCTCACACACAATAGTTTTATGAAATGGAGTCAGAAATTGGGAGGTGATATGGGGTGAAGTAAGAGCCTCCTCCAGTTGCAATGGGGAAAGGGAAATCTTGAGAAAACCTTTTCAATTAGTTTAGCCATATATTATGAGAATATTACTAGAGGGTCCTGATAACTCTATGATTTTAAAGTGCAAAGAAGGAAATTCCTCAGTACTGGAAATCTCAGAAGTATGCTCTGAGTTATATTATTAGTGAACATCTTTAACATCTTTCAAAATTGTGCTTATGACCATTTCTACAACATGAACAGAGAGAAAGGCAAAATTCATTGAGATATACTTGCTTAGAAAGCAGGCATGGATATTTTGTAATTTACTTCTACAAAAAAACCATTATTTTTGGTTAAAATTAGTCTTGTTCTCTTAATTATGTGTGTTGGATAAGAGGAGTTATTTAAAAACTTGCTCTTATAATATTTTAAGATGGCAAATTATAATCCTTCTGCTTTTATCTTTGTTCATGTCCACATGTTCTCCAAGAGTTTCCTCGCTGACTTTGATTCTATATATAATAGTTATCACTGATGACCACATAAGGCAAGTCCAGAAATTATCTAGCAGCTTTTAAGAGGCAAAATGGAGCTTCTAGAAGGATTTTCATTGTTAGTTATTGTATGTAAATATTCTTGAAATATTTTAATATGGAATTCCTCTCTCTTTTGGAGGATATTTACACAACAAAATGGATAAATGAATAACTGGGAGTCAACTACAAATTTCTATGGAAAGTATTGACCAAAATTATAAAATACTCTTAAATCAAATATCTTATGTTTTCATGAGAACATTAGTTCTTTTTATGTAACTGAATTACCTGTTATACTGTCAAGTAGTCATAAATTCAACAGCAAGTTTCAAATCAGAATCATGATATATTGCAGGGGTTTAAAAAGGTACATACTGGGCATGGTGCTTCACACCTTAATCCCAGGGGCTCAGGAGGCCGAGGCAAGAGGATTGTGAATTCAAAACCAGCCTCAGCAAAAGCGAGGCACTAAGCAACTCAGTGAGACCCTGTCTCTCTATAAAATACAAAAAGAAAAAAGAAAAAAAAGCTTGGTTGAGTGCCTCTGAGTTCAATCCCCTGTACCAAAAAAATAAAAAATAAAAATGTATATATAAATTATTCATTTATCTGTGATTTAAGAGATCAAGTTCAAGTTTCGAGGTGGGACTTTATGCTTGGAAATCATAAATAGAAATCTCTAGAGATTGACTAATTTTACAATACAATTTTGCTAAATATGGGGACTTATAAATATTGATCACACTATTAGTAATTCACCCTGACATTTCTGAACAGAGAGGCAACTTGAAGCACTCATTGGGACTTGAATTATTCTCTCACATTACCCTTCTTTCTCAGCTAAACTACTTTCCATTTCTTTAACTTGCAGGCCTTGTTATGGCAGACCTAGGAAATGGCTCCTGCACTCATGAGGATAATGTTGTGCTTTGTTAGTCATCGAAGCTCATGTGGGGTCTTTGAATACCCACTTTGCTTTGAGCTCCAGTATTGAGTATATCTGTAGTGCCATAAAAGCACCTAGAAGAACTCCACTCAGACTTGGGTTGGGCTTCTTCTTGTGGATCAGAGGGTACAATTCATGGAAATAATAGACAAGAATGGAAGGAAAAAACAGATAAGCACTGCAGGCAAAGAAGAAATAGCATTGGTAAGAATAACTCAGGGAAATATAGGGGAAATAAAATGAGCTCAGAGTGGCTGCAGCAGAAATATACATGGGAGGCTGGAGTAGAGCAAATACTGAGGGTGAGGAGAGAGCAGAGCATTGATGAGGCTAGAGCAGAAGCAGCCCTGTTCTTCTATGTAGGACATGGTGAAGAGTTGAGGCTTTCATTTAAGAGCAGTGGAAAGCTGGGGAAGAGTTTCAAATAGAGCAGAGACATTATCACATTTATCTTCTAAGGGAATCATCTATCTTCTAAGGGAATTACTCTTACTGTATTTTCAAATTTAGGATTAGATCAGAGAGAATTGAGAAGGATTAAGAATGTTACAATGCTCCAGGATCACACAAGAAATAGTCACTGCAAAGATCAGATTATTTCTATATAATTTAGAAAAGGATAAAGCATAGGTGATGACAATAACTGCAGAGCATTATGATGTTATCAGTGTGATAATAGGGAGCATATCAAAGTAGATACTAATAGATTATATATATATATATATATATATATATATATATATATATATATATATTTGTGTATGTTTGCTATGAGAGAGGGGGGAGGAATTGATTGATTTGGGGGAGCTGCCAGCTGCTTCTCAATATAGGCAAGGTAGAAAGTCAATTTGAGCAATGCTGTTCTGTGAAGAGATTTTTCAGTGGTTTCTCTTAATTGTACCAATTTGTGTTACTGAGCAAAAGGCACCACTCTCCTTCTTGTGCATAGCTTTGTTAGCAAGCAACACACTAGAATCCCAGTGGAATCAGTCCTTAGAGAAGGTTGGTGAAGTCAAGTTCATATCTGAGATTATATGCCAGAGTCTAAATGTTGCTGAGAAAATCTAGGTCCATTCAGTACTGTTTATTATGGAAATGGTGACCAATTAAATATGCTTGAGAGCTGTGACCTTGGAGCCCAAGTGCATATCACCACATGTTTGTAACAAGGAATGAAGGACAGTCATCCCTTTCTCTTAGGCTGAACCAGGATTTGGTAGAAATTCATGGGGCAAGGTGGGGCCTCAGGAAAGATGGTGTATGTCCACACAATAGGAGCAAATACATAAGGAATGATAACAAATAGTCATTAAGAAAATAAAAATGATGTCACTGTGTTTATACCTTGGGCTAATTAAGTGGGATTACACTTTTCTTGGAATTCTCTTCATTTTCAACTAACATACTCCTCATCCATTAAGTCCCAACTCAAATAACACCTTTCCAAAAAAAAAAAAAAAAACCAAAAAAAAAAACTGGTTTTCCTTGTGAAAAAAATGTTCAGTCTGTCCTTTCTTTTTCTATTCCTATTGGAATGTATCTGTATTTCATCATAATATAGTCCTTGCAGTATTTGCTGTGCTTGCATGTCTAACCTAGCAACTAGAGTATACATTCTCCAAAGGCAAAAATTATATCTGTATTTGCCTTTGTATTACCAGGGCTGATTATAGTGTATTGAATATATTAGAAATTCAATAAATAATTTCAAGTTAATAATTTGCTTAGTATCTTTTGAACTTTCATTTTACCTTATTTTCCCCTTTCAAAATTTCATTCATTAAAGACTACAGGTCTACATATCTCAATAGAACAAATCTATCTTTTAAACTACCCTATTCATTGCAAAAAATGATCTCCTCATTCAGGTATTATTTCAGTGGTGTGTTGGAGATAGTCCTTACCAACTTGTACTAAATTTTCAGAAATTCTATAAGCAGGTTATTAAATGCAGTCATTAAAAATTAAATTATGGGCCAGGTACATTGGCACACTGCTATAATCAAATGACTTGGGAGGCTGAGGCAGGAGGACCATTAATTCAAAGCCAGCCTTAGCAATTTAGCAAGGCTGTGAGCAACTTAGCAAGACCCCATTTCAAAATAAAAAAATAAAAAAGGGCTGGGATGTGGTTCAGGGTTAAGCATCCCTGGGATCAATCCCCAAAAAAGTAAATAAATAAAATAAAGTAAAATAAATTATGGGCCAGGTGTGGTGACATACAACTGTAATCCCAACTATTACCAAGGTTGAGGCAGGAGGATTACAAGTTTGAGGTCAGCCTCAGCAAGTTTGCAAGGTCCTAAGCAACTTAGGAAGGGCTGGTATCAAAATAAACTAAAAATAAAAAGGGTTGGGAATGTAGCAGAGTGACAAAATTCCCATGGGTTCAATCCCTAGTACCAAAAAAAAAAAATTAAATTATAGGATGGAGTGTAGCTTAAGGGTAGAAAACTGCCCTGACATGCATGAGGCTCTGGGTTTGATCTGCAGCACTACAAAAACATTAAATTACAGGAACACAATGAAATAAATTATATTAAAATAGATACTCAAAAGTTATTTACAGGGACTGAGGTTGTGGCTTGGTGGCAGAGCACTTGCCTCACACATGTGAGGTGTTGGGTTCGATCCTCAGCACCATGTAAAAATAAACAAAATAAAGATATTGTCTCCATCTATAACTAAATTACTTTAAAAAATAAATTAGTTATATTTACAATGATAGTATCTACATGTTGGAAATACTATATAATGGTGCACACTTGAAATCCCAGCAGCTTGAAAGGCTGAAGCAGGAGGATTGCAAGTTTGAGGACAGCCTCAGCAACTTAGAGAGGCCTGTGGTAACTTAGCCAGAACCTGTCTTAAAATTTAAAAAAATAAAAAAGGGCTGGAGATGTGGCTTAGTGGTCAAGTGCCTCTGGGTTAAATCCCTGGTACAAAAAGAAAGAAAATACTATATAATATTATATTACTGCACAATCAGTGACAGTAACATTATGTTCATAAATTGAAATCAGCCATGGTGGGAGTATTTACCCTATAAATTGTCAAATGCAATGAATGAGGCTAATGATTTATTATTTATTATTTTATTTATTGTCTATACTTAAAATAGTGATGGGAATAGCTTAAATATCATGACAGAACTTCATTTGGGGAGCCAATTATAAAACAGTTACCAGTATACTACTATATTTTATATATGTGTATATATATATATATATATATATCCATACACACACATATAATTATATATAAATATATATATATATATATATATAATTTTTGTGTTTGCAGTACTGAGGACTGAACCCAAGGCCTTGCACATTATAGGCAAGTGCTCTACCACTAAGGCACATCCCCAACCCTTTGGCTATTATGAATACTTCTGCTCTGAATAGTTTCATACAAGCTTTGTATGTTTTAAAATTTCTTGCATACATACTTGGGATTGGAATTGTTGAGTCATGAGACAATTTAATATTTAAATCTTTTAGGATGTGCAGAACTGTTTTTCAGTGGTTGTGCCATTTTACATTCTTACCAGTAATGTTTGAAGTTTCTAATTTATCCACATGCTTGCCGACATTTATTATTATCTGCCTCTCTAGAATACCCCACCACTCTGCAGTCATTTCAGATGTCTTCACTTTACTTTTTGAGCAGTCCCTCCCCTCCCCAAGATCAAAAAGTAAGTCTATGGTTAGCCAGCAGGACACTAAGCATATGAGTGAGTCTATCCTTTTTGTCTTTATAACTGGCTCTTCTCTTATCCTTATCAAATAAGTCCATGTTCTGTTTCCCCTCATGTTGTGGCATAACTCCAAGTAAAACCTCTTTTGGATGATTTTATTTTGCCTATTTGTGATTTCTATCTCAAGAAGATTTCTATTGGACCTGGTTGGACTCACAGCTGGTAATACTGAGGGGAGCTGGTACTGACAGTTGCCAGCAGCCAGAGCTGATAACACCAAGGCTTATCACCAATACATGTTGCAGCCAGAATGTTGCAGAGAGCTGCCAGAACCTTCAGAAAAAGCTGCTGGGAAAAACTCCAGCTATAAGAGAAGTTTTTAGCTCAAGCTGCAAGAACAACAGGGAGAAACCTCTAACACTAAGCACTGGAAACCACTGGCACTCAAAGCTCAGAGCTGCTAAAATTAAAGAGGGTATACCTTTTCTATGCAAGATTTCTATTTGAATTGAGCAAAGGAACCCTTAGATAATTGGTAACAGTATCATCTCCTTTCAATTGCGTAAAAGTATACCTGTTGGTCTTATTTGGATATGAAAATGTTTTAAAGGATCTGCTGATGCAATAAGACATGAAAAAAGCAATGTCATATTTTGAAAGAACCATAAAATTATTATTTGTAGATTATATAATTGCCTCCTTATGAATTCAGAAAAACATTTGACTTCTTTTGAAAAGGACATTTTTCATTTTCTAACAAAGTTTAAAATTTTCCACCTGTTATAGTATTATTTTGTATTTGTATTCCAAAATATAAAAATCTGTATGGTTTGAGTTATACTAAACAGAAAACTCATGCTTAAAATATGACAACATCCTGTTGGACACAGTTTAGATGGTAATGCCTAAAGAAGAGGCTGCCCAACCTCTAAATATATTTAAGTAGAACTTTAGGTCCAGAAAAAAAATACCCTTAAGAAAGAGTCAGAATATGCAAAAATAATAAGAATTAACTCTATAATCATTAATTCTAACAAGTATTAATTCTAAAATTATTAAACTATTCCTTATGACATTTAAAAATTAGATAAAGTCTGCCTCAAATTATAGAGGGGTCTGCCTCAGCATAATGGGGAATCTACAGCCATAATCATTGACAAAGGCAATTTAGAGGAAAAAATTGGAACAAATTATCGGAGTAAGTTTGATAACCTTGGTTATTTTTTTGACTAGATGATTTGTAGATACTCAATGATTTTTTACTAAATTAATATAATTTAAAATTATTTTTATTTATTTTTTAAATACATGACAATAGTGAAATAAGTATTACACTCACCATTACTCATTAAAATTATTTTTAATCTTATTTTTAAAAAGACATTGAATTATTTTCATAATTTTTTCATCCTCAGTAAGCTATGGTGTATGACATTTAAAAATCAAAAAATACATGATTTACAGTTACTAATCAGAAAATTGAAGAGATCTTATTTATACCAGCAATAAATAATCAAACAAGTCAACTCCCAAGGTATATTTTAGATTTAATGTTGTTGCTGACAAATTCCAATAAAATGTAGAACTCAACAAAATTATGAAGTTGCTGAACAATTATCCTAAAGAATTATAATGATGATAGGACTAGACAGTATGTTGTTTGTCCAAACAAAGAAAAATTTTATTTAAAAATAATCTTAACAACAAAATTGTGTTTGTTCCATAGGTAGAGATACTGCATATCTCTTTGAAATCAATATATAGTGCTTAGAAACAGTACCAAATTTTATTCCAAGCAATGAGTTATCGGATTTGAATATAATCTGGAAACAAGTAAGTAGTTTCAAAAGATACAAAAAATGAGTGTGAGGTTTATTATAGAGTTATATATTATTACATAACAAATATACTATTTAGGGGAAATATATTATTTTGTAATGTGTATAGCAAAAGTAAATTCTTAGAATTTTAATCTAGAAATGATAGAGGATTTCTACTTTGACAAATCTATTTATATAAATATTAAAATTTCAGTACAATGAAAAAACAAAGAAAATTAAAACAGTGATTATGAACTTTATTATGTTTGTAATCTAATGTGTGTCTGTGTTAATAGTAACCTTCCCCAGAGTTTCTATCAAAATCTGGCAATGATTATTAACATGTTGAATACCTTGAATATCAATCTATTAATAGTTGTTCTAGGTACCATGCTAAGCATTTATAGAATTGGTATTCCAGGTATTTGACTTGTTAATAAACATGGTCAGATTTTTATAGAAACTCTGGGGAAGGTTACTCATTGCAATTCCTAATACTGCCATTAACTTTGTTCCTTTTTGCAAACTTTTACCTTCATATCAGTTTTTATTTTATCCTCTTATGTATTCTATATTGTTATTTATCTTGGAGAAATATACTTTAGATGTTGCTATTTTTTTTACATAAACCAGTGAGTCCCAAACTTATTGTCAAAAAATTTAGCTTCACTCCTTACCAGATTTTGGTAAGACAAGTTTGGAGTGTTCTAGGGTTTTGAATTTTTAACAAGCATCTCCAAGTCATTTTCATGCAAGTGGTTACAGTTAATTGTCTAGAACAATTTATTTTTACCTTGGACTTTTTGTATAAGGTAAAAATGGAGCTCAGAAAAACAACTAAATTGAAAATCTTTAGGACAGGGCCCATAAGCAGGAAGCAATGTCAGGGATGCCAGGGAAGAATAAAGCAAAAGAAGTTTCACAATAATAACATTGACAGGTAGAATAGTAACTGGTGTTCACAAGGCTGTACAAATGGCTCACTGAGGAATCAATCCAAGCTGCAAAAATATAGTCTCTCTCCAAACAAATGTAGAAAAAAATGTTTTTCAATGGAAAATTACTCTTTGGTCTATAATGCACCTCTCTGGGTTATCAAATTATTGCTCTTTTTTGTTTTCAAGCTATATTTGATGCTTTGTAAAGTGTAGGTAACTGATAAATATGCATATTCTCTCCTTTCTGACAGTGATTTTACTGATTCTCTTCTCTCTCCCTTTATCTGCAGTCTATGGAAGAAGCAATGTTATCCCCAGTTGCAATTCATCTCAATACTCCCTTACTCCTCCATGTAAATTTATTGTTTTGACTTCTTCTTTGAACCTGGTAAGACATCTGCTTAGTCCCCTCATATCCTATGAGAAATATTTATATGAAAACTTATCCATTCTTATATTTGTGTTAAGAATTGTGATTATAGGGCTGGGGTTGTGGTTCAGTGGTAGAGTGCTCACTTAACATGTGTGAGGCACTGGATTCAATCCTCAGCACCACATAAAAATAAAGGTAAAAAACAAAATCATAATTGTATGTTTTTCTGAAAATTATTTGTTAAAAGGAATACTATGCTTGGCTCTAGCTTATCACTGCCATTAAAATAAGCAACATTTGGGCTGGGGTGGTGGTTACCTAGCATGCATGAGGCACTGGGTTGATTCCTCAGCACCACATAAATGTAAAATAATGATATTGTGTCTACCTAAGACTAAAAAATAAATATAAAAAATAAGCAATATTTATATACATACAATATGGCTCTGACATTTGTTGGGTTATCAATTGATTTCATGAATATTCTCTTATTTCTCTTTCATTTTTCAAATAGAAGAATCAGCAATAAAATTTTATCTATGCTTCTGTTTAAGTCAAAACTATTTAACTTGTTATCAGGAACAACTACTCATCTCTTCTTTCATTCTCTAACTTTCTGGAACGTGCAATTTCTTATAAGGCAATCCTAGCACATGATGTAGGAGCCAAGTACCATAGCTTTCCCTTATCCTCTTCCATTTAGATATTGAAAAACACCTCTAGGTCTTATCTCTAATACTCACCTGACAGCACTAAGGCTATTTGCTACACTTAACCACAAATAAAAGGAATTAACATCAGAATTCCACAAGTTTCAGAGAAGAGAGAGATACACTTATTTAATTTTCTTCTCAATGTTGTCTTTTTGTTTTCCTTCAAATAACAGATAAATTTAAGCTAAGGCCTAGGGACCCACACATCAGATGTATCAGTCAGCCAGGGCTGGAGTCCTGAAGATAATGGTATTCTTGCTGCTTTAAGTTGATATCTGTAAAAGCTACAGTAAATTGCACTAAATGCTTCTGCTGCCTTTTTGGCAGAAAGGTGCACTGTCAGCTCAATCATACCAGGTTCAGAAGGAAGCACTAAAATTGATCATAAAAAATCATTTGCGATCTAAAATGAGAACAATGCTTGTCACGCCACAAGCTTTCAACTAGGCCACATTGTGAGGAGGTCTTAGAGGAAAAATAATACATTTTTCCTTCAACCAGTAAATTCCAATCAGCTAAGTAGGGAGAGACATTTGTTATACAGTGCAAGCTTTTTCTAATTAGATATCATTTAGCCATTTCGAAAACTGCTGAGATCAGTCTCTCTCTCCACTAGAGGACACTCTTAAACTTATTGAAAATTTTTTA
The DNA here is from genome assembly GCF_052094955.1 of Ictidomys tridecemlineatus. Classification (NCBI taxonomy): domain Eukaryota; kingdom Metazoa; phylum Chordata; class Mammalia; order Rodentia; family Sciuridae; genus Ictidomys; species Ictidomys tridecemlineatus. The sequence goes on from NC_135493.1 coordinate 103,355,779, forward strand.
AAAATGCTTTTTTTAATTAAAAGAAAAAAATCCCCCTAATTAAAAAGCATCTGCATCCAGAGATCTTACTTGTTGCAATTAGGAAATAGTGAGCACTCTTTTCTTAAATAAGATGTTGAGTAGTAGGGGGACTTTAATTTCATTTGCACCATTAATCATGTATATTAAAATTACTCTATGGTCATAGTAAAGATAAGTGTTTTGACAAAGACTCCCCATTTAAGATAAAAGCAAAATGATTTACAAAACATATTTATCTTTTGTCATTAGTTAAACTGAATGGTTCGTTTTCCAAAAGCTATATTTGGAAAAGAAAAAAAAAGCAATTTCTCTCTCTCTCTCTCTCTCTCTCTCTCTCTCTCTCACACACACACACACACACACACACACACACACACACACACACATACACACAAACACACACACACACACACACACACACACACACACACACCAGACCAATAATGAAAGTTCCCTTGGGACTGCCTCAAGATATTTTACCAAAACAAATAAATACTGGGATATATGTTAAGCAATCTTTGCTAATATCAAATCACAGGTAGTTTTGAAATCAGAGATTTATATAAGAATACTAAAGAAAAAAAAAGTAATGCAAGGGATAGGTTATATTAAGCTCACAGTTAAGGACACTACTCCTACAAGATATGACAACATCTACTCAAATTTCAAGAGAACAAGAATCACAAGAGAAAAACAGGCATGCACATTTAAATTTGGTATCCCTAATTCAACTCTAGTGTCAAATTTCTTTATGAAAATGGAATTTTTACAACCTCACCACATATTTCTGTAGCGTTTAAGAACAAATCAACACACTTGGCTGACAAATATATTGTAAGATGGTTTAAGTAACTAAAAATAACATGGAGGTAACCAAATGTTTCATTCAACTGTTTTGCCACTGTAACCAAAAAATCCGAAAAGAACTATTAGAGGAGGAAAAGTTTATTTGGGGCTCATGGTTTCAGAGGTCTTAGTCCATAGATGGCTAACTCCATTGTTCTAGGCTCAAGGTGTGGCAAGTCATCATGGTGGAAAAGTGTGGTGGAGGAAAGTGGTTCAAGACATGGCCACCATGAAGCAGAGGGAGAGCTGTCTTCATCACAGCAAATACAACCCCCAAAGGCAGGCACCCAGTGATCTACCTCCTCCAGCCACACCTTACCTGCCTTCAGTTAACACTCAGTTAATCTCTATGAGGAATTAATTCACTGATTGGGTTAAGGCCATGGCCCAATCATTTTACCTCTAAGCTTTCTTGTACTGTCTCACATATGAGCTTTGGGGGAGACACCTCATTTCAAAACTTGAACACCAAATTAACATATATTCATAGTACCCATGATCAGTGAGTGATAACTGTCAGTAATTATTAGTCTGATTAGTACTACTATTATTATGAGACTTTAACTTTTCCATAAGTGATGACTTGCATGGAATTAGATGAAATTATCCCCTTCAGGAGGAAGAGGGCTACACATTAAAATTTGAATAAGCTGTTGGGGATACTTTCCACATTAGTAAAGTTAAGAGAGGCAGTGCCAGAGCTCTTCCAGAATGGAGAGGAAATTTTGTGCACTTGAAGAAAAAGGGTATGGAATATAGAAACATTATTATCACATTGTGTTTAAATGGTTCAAAAATTCTTGTAGGGACTCAAGTTTTTGCACTTGATGACTGCCTTCTGTCTGCATGAAATAAAAAAATCATGGTATCTAGAGCAGTCAGTGGACACCAGCCTGAAGAGGGAAACACATTAAACATCTGTTAACACCCAGTGCCACCAGATAACCTCATTGTTCAGAAGGTGAAATATTGCAAAAGATGTTGAAAAGATGGGCATTAGATAAAGATGTGGGAAAATGAATGTGCAGTGGAATTTATTCAACTGTCAGGAAATGAATTTGCTCCAAAAGAATACTAAGAAACTCTTAGTGATACTAAAGGGGAGGAAGTGGGAAATTTTTTGCCCCTGAGATGAAGAATGAATGGAAGAAGTAAGCATTGATGTACTTTCTGACAAAGATGTTAGAACTGCTTATGATTTTACTTAGGTATAAAATTGTTTGAAGTCATCCACAAAGTAGACATTTTTTGCAATGGAGATGTGTAGATTTCATTGTAGAAACCTTGACGTCAAGTTTTTGTGATTACATTTTGAGAAGACATTTCCTGTATATTTGTCATTTTAATTACATAATCACTGTACCTAATCTGTCCTTGAATTCTTCAGTTCCTTCAGTACATTTTTATAATTCCAGAGTATTACACTTTTAAATCAAATTATTACATTTCCCATCTCCAAGTATATCTAAATCAGTCACCAAAAATGCATAGAGAGCCGAAAAGACGGTGGTATGACATGGACATCATTACCCTAGGTATATGAATGACTGCACATATGTTGGGATGCTATATCATATACAACCAGAGAAATGAAAAGTTGTGCTGCAATTGTGTACAATGAATCAAAATGCATTCTGCTGTCATATATACCTAATTCAAAATAAATTAAAACAATCAACAAAAAATGCATAGAGAGGGTCTGGGGTATCTAGAGTGGACACCAGCCTGAAGAGGGAAACACATGACTTAGGGGTAGTGTGCTTAGTTAGCACATGTGAGGCACTGGGTTCAATTCTCAGCACAGGATATAAATAAATAAAATAAAGGTCCATTGGCAACTAAGAATATTTTTTTTAAAATGCATAGAGAAGCTACACACCTGTAATCCCAGTGGCTCTGCAGCCTGAGGCAGTAGAATTATGAGTTCAAAGCTAGGCCTCAGCAATTTAGTGAGGCTCCAAACAACTTGGCAAGACCCTGTCTCAATATAAAAAATAAAAAGGGCTTGTGATGTGGTTCAATGGTTAAGTGCCCCTGGGTTCAATCCCTGATACAATAAAAAAAAAATGCATCAAGAACATTTATCTGTGGTCAGCAATCAGCCAACTATTTAGAGTTCAGGATCATAAGCAGTTGAAACAGGAAAAAACAGAGGGGATACATACAGATATGAAAAGGAGGAGCAAGAGGGAAAGAAAAGTGAAAGGAGGAGAAAGAAAGGGGATATTATGAAGACAAAATTGTGAAGCAACAAGATATAAGGAACCTGAGTCTCTGAATGACTTAATGGAAGAGAATAATCTTAGACTGGGACTACTCTCTAGTGGTCTATTTAGTGAGAGAAATATATTTCTAATTTACTGAAGATGTATTTTGGGATATCCTTGTTACCTATCATAGCCTGTATCCATAAGCACCTCTAAAATCTACATTTTTCACCTTGCCTCATAGATTGTATTGTGGCGGCATACAATCATGACTCTATGCTAATTTGACCTACTTAGTGATGCAGACAAGAACCACATTTATCCTTTGCTAATCCTAAAAATTTCCCATAGCATTTATGTAAAAAATGAATAAACAGAAAAAATATACTCCGTGTTTCAGAAAAAAAGTATGAAATTAGGAATGAGTCTTTTTAAAAAAATGTCTTTAAAATTTTTTTTTTAGTTACTGGGGATAGAAACCAGGGGTGTTTTACCTGAGCTATATTACCAGTCCTTTTTTTAAAAAAAAATATGATACAGGGTCTCACCAATTTGCAAAGACTGGCCTTAAACTTCTGATCCTCCTACCTCAGTTTCCAGAGTCTCTAGGAATAAAGGTGTGTGCCATCACACACTGTTATGTCTCCTTGCTGAGCCTCCTTTTTTTTGACAAAGGCCATTTTCTATTATAGGAAACCTATAATGCATTTACATGGACCTTAGTTTCTTTAGGGGTAGTACAATGAATGGTATCTGCTGTAAAATACATATAGACCCCTGTGAGGTGAAAAGGTTATTTTGTTTTGTTTTTTATGGGACTCATTGTGGGTTAAAATGAAAGGTCCTATTCAAATTGCATTTTTCTATACTCTGTACATTTTAATAAGACACACTTTCCTAAGTTTCCTAACACTCAATGTCTTACAAGCTAACATAGATATGCACAAAGCCTGCTTTTCATGTGTTTTTAAAAATTTAATTCAGAATCCCCAGGTTTATTAGGGCTTTCAAGGTTAATGAAATATTCTTTAGGAAGTTTTATAAGCTTATAAAACATGTCTACTGCAGGACATAATGATAGTTCGTGCATATTGCTTATTATTTAAAATGTAAATGAATACTCAGTGAACTCCCTGTTTTGTGTTTTCTCCTTTCCTGTCTAGAAGGACTTTTGTTTGTCACCACTGTATTAAAAGTAGTCTGTATAACTGCTGGTGTTTCAGACAGTAGTTTGCTCTGCTTGTCTTCCTTCCATGTGGCTTAGCAAAATGATTCTGACAGCTTCTGAGTCTAAAATACACCATGGAGCTTAGTTTTTTGGTCTACATTTGATAGAAGGAGATGAGCTAGTAGTTTGGACTCCCATGAAAGTAGTTTTAACAATTGAAGTTCAAAATGGGAGGGAGTTTTCTGTGCTGAGTTAATCAAGAAAAGTTTCAGAAGTTGGTAGCAGTCATAGATACTCCCAGTACTTAAAAAAATTCACTGTTATTTTCACTTTCAGTCTATGACCAGAGCTATTTCTCTCAGTTCTTTTCTTTCTTGAGAAAGGCACATTATTTCTTTTTGCAACCTGTATCTCCCATCTCAGTCCATTGTACTATTAGTGTCTCTCAAATCACTTGAAACTAACCCTTTGACTCTTGTTTTTTATCCCTCTTTTCTGGTCATGTGTTTGGTAGATTTTTATCCCCTATGCTTAAAAAGTATTTTTATTATCTCTAAGCATGTGATTTCTTGAGAAGCTATGACACTCCTGAAATTTCTTTCCTTTCTTTTGGGGTTTCCTACCTTATTTTACCTTTCCTTATTGTGTTAGCGTTGCTCCTGAACTTTATACTAAAGCAGTATTTCATTAAAGCACATGTGCATATACATCCCCCATAGTGGATAGAATAGCTACTTTTCTGTGAGTTACTGGAAGGTGTTTTACTTGTTTTTTAATCACAACTTCCTTATGTAAGGCTTATAAGACACTGATCTAGAAAGTTTATAACCCTCAAGATGTGTTCAATAAATGAGATTGTAAAGTAACCTCTGAGATGCATCTAATAAGGATTACCACTTGGGAATATTCTTACTGCTTTCTTACCTAATGAAAGTATATGATTTTCTGAAGTCTATTTTTGTGCCCATCACTATAATTGTCTGTGATACTTTAATTTGTCTTTTAATATTAGCAACCTGTAAATGGAAAATTGTAGAAGTTAATTAAAATAACATTGTTTTTTTTCTTTAGGAAAATAATCACTTGCATCATTGCATAAAGAAGAAAACTTTCATAAACGTATGTATGGCCTTATTTACATTATTGTCATTCTATCTTTGGTTTTATTAATAAGCTTAATTCCCCTCTCAGTATTTGACTTTTATGGGGAATGCCCTTTAATATAATTAATCTGTATATGAATTATAATTAGTTCTAAATATTTCCCAAGAAACCCTATCAAGTTACACATAGATCAAAATAAAGAAGAAAGCCAATTGTTTATATTGAGATATTTTATAATATAGTAACCCTTGGTGGTAGTTGTTGGAATACCCTGTGTTGAAAGGTGCTGGTGGGACTCCAAATTGGTGCAATCACTATGGAAAGCAGTATGGAGATTCCTCAGAAAACTTGTAATGGAACCACCAGTTGACCCAGCTATCCCACTCCTTGGTTTATACCCAAAGGACTTAAAATCAGCATACTACAGTAACACAGCCACATCAATGTTTATAGAAGATCAATTCACTATAGCTAAACTATGGAACTAGTTTAGTTAGGTGCCATTCAACAGATTAATGGATAAAGAAAATGTGTTATGTATATATAATGGCATACTACTCAGCCATAAGGAACAAAATTATGGCATTTGCCAGTAAATAATGGAAGTGGAGACTATCATGCTAAGTGAAATAAACCAATCCCCAAAAAACAAAGGTCAAATGTTCTCTCTGATATGTGGATGCTACTTTGGGATGGAGAGGGTAGGAAAGAGCAGAATTACTTCAGAATAGATAAAGGGGAATGAAGGGAAGGGGGAAAATGGAAATAGGAAAGACAGTAGAATGAATTGGACATTCTTTCCTATGTACATAGATGAATACACAACCAATATAATTCCACATCATGTACATTCAGAAGAATGGGGAGTTATAATCCATATATGTATAATATATCAAAATGTATTCTACTGTCATGGATAACTAATTAGAAAAAAATTCTTAAAAAGAAAGGCTAATGGAAAGTATTGCTGATGGGATGTGTATTCTGAATCAAATGCCAACTTGGATTAGTGAAAGTATTCATTGTTTTGACCAATTGGATTAATCTGAGAATTAATTTACCAGGGTGAACTCCACCATATAGTAGAAATATAGTAAAAATTAACATAAAATGAATAATGTTTGTAAGCATTACCAGATTCTGTGAGAAGAGCCAGTTATTTAAAAATTATTGCTCTAAACATTATTTAATTAGTCCTTTTTTCTACCAACCTCCATTTTATCAAAGGATGCTTCATGACTTCCTCATTTGAAGTAAGAAAGAGGATATTTAAACTTTAAAGCATGTTTGATATATTTTAGCTACTTCTCATTGTACTCTATGTATGTCTTTATTTTCTAAAATCCATAGAATATAAAAATACTGCTACTATTATCTAGGAATAAATAAGCCTATATCTTTAAAATATCACATGTATTCTATTTCATGGTAGGACAGTAGATCATATACCATCTTCCTCTGCTACCTATTTTCTCCAGCAATCTGTAATCATAGGAAAACCCTTAGAGAAACACCTCTTTCTCAGTCAAAATCATTTCCATGAGTTTAAATATACTGGAAAAGTGCATTTGTGTAGACTATGGGTCAGTGATACTCTTTGGGGGAGTAGCATTAACAGAAAGCAAGCAAATATTAAAAGAGATATTTTGCTCATCCATGATTAGGGACTGTTTTCCCCAACACATATAAAAATCTTGAATTAGTTTTATTGAATTGGTGATTGTTTTTAGACTAGTTCTGAATTTTCATTAAATTCTTATTCTGAAAACAGATTTTGGTAATTTGAACTTCTTTTTTAATATTTTTTGTAGTTGTACACAATCAATTTTATCTATCTATCTATCTATTTATTTATTTTTTATGTGGTGCTGAGGATCGAACCCAGAGCCTTGCACGTGCAAGGCGAGCACTCTACCATTGAGCCATAACCCCAGCTTCAGTAACTTGAAGTTCTTCTACTGTTTTGGATAACAATAAATAAGGTTATAACCTGGAGCAAAACTTGTCCTTTAAGACAGTCAAAGAAGAGATGTAAATAGTATTTATCTTCTCTCCTTTATTTGCGACAACACTGTCATTTCTATTTGTTCAACTGTTCTCAGAAAATCATCAGATATCCTTTTATTCTCAGTGGAATGATTAAAACCAGTGATCTTATAAAAACATTGCCTGAAAAAAGTAGTAGAAAGTGGACATTTCCATTTAATATTAGAATTCACTGTTTGGAATGGGAAGTAGTACAGAGGAAAACTGAGGTGATTTTTTACTGCCTGATCCCTTTGTTTATTAAATTTGAAGACATACATGTAAGAAATGCCCTCAGAACAATGGAGAGGAAGAACAAATTGATTTTTGTGGTCCCATCCTCTAATTTCTACATTACTTTCTTAATTTATCTTTCAAGTGCCCTTACTCTAGTAACCACCATGGCTTGGTATCTATGAAAAGGCATATTGTGATGGCTTAACAAATCCATTTGGCTATGTTGTCCTTCAATTACCTTGATTCCCTTTCCTTGTATATGTTAAGTTACAATATTTCATGAGAGAAATTATCTCACACTAGTTGAGGGGTCAAAATAGGAAAGCACCCATTTGAGATTGTGTATGTGTGTGTGTGTGTGTGTGTGTGTGTGTGTGTGTGTGCACGTGTGCATACATACGCATGCATAGGCATGCACATGCATGTGTATGAATGATTATATGTTGACTTGCCTTGTTAACATGAAGCAGCAGTTGGAGCTATAATTACTCTTTTTTCTCTGGAGCATCCTCATTGTCTCTGACTCCTAGTTCAGAAAACTGTGTATCCTTCTTATTGCCAAGGTCAGAGGAAAGAGTTCAATACAGCTTTCATTCTATTCTATTAGAGTTCGAGCCTGCTCATGATCTTTCTATCTAACTGCCTACTTATAAACTTCAGCCTTCAGCATTAGTTGCAGAGACAGCCTTGTGGAGACTGCATAGCTAATTCCTAATTCCTGTAAAATATGTATATGTATGCATGTGTGTATAGTCATATATGCATATATAATATATGTATGCACATATGTTGTGAATATCTATCTATAAGTATGTGCATACACATAGAATTCATATACAATACCCTATTATTTTATTTATTATTTTATTCTTGAACTCTGACTGATACACATGATATGCCCAAGTTATCACTGTCTTCTCCTTAGTTAAATGTGCCATTCTCTCAATGGATTGTCTTCTAGGAGTAGGAAGAAAACATTTTTATAATTTCCAGTTAAAGATATTAAATTGGTATGCATAAAACAACACATCAGATGCTAAATAGTGAGCTCCTTTTCCACTTTATCTCTCAGTCCTTTTCCCTGAACACATATCATACTGAACGGTCATTTCTCACCTATTTGCTGTGATATGACTCACCTATAGCCTTTGACCGATACTGATTTACAGCTGGGGTGTTTGTTTTCTTTTCACTAGCTCTTTCAGTATCATTGGGATCTCTCCTTTGGCGGCTCTTACTGCTTACTTTCTTACAACCATTACCCAGTCTCTTTGACTCCTTTGTGTATCTTGGAAATGTTGACTGTTTTTTCTCTTTAACCTCTCCTCACACTATGCATGCAACTATGAATTCATATATATTAATGACCTTTTTTCTGGATATATTTTTATATTTGTTCTAAGCAGTTATACATGACAGTAGAATGCATTTTGACATATTGTTCACAAATGGAGCACATTTCTCCCCTATTAAATTCCAACCTGAAATATCGATGATTTAATTTGATTCTCAGGTATTTTTTTTTCTGAGGCTATTGTAAATGGGGTAGTTTTCCTAGTTTCTTTTTCAGAGGATTTGTCACTGATGTACTAAAATGGCTTTGATTTATGGTTGTTGACTTTATATCCTGCTACTTTGTTAAATTCATACATTAGTTCTAGAAGTTTTCTAGTGGAATTTTTTGGATCTTCTAGGTATAAAATAATGTTGATGGCAAATAGTGCTAATTTGAGTTCTTCTTTTCCTATCTGTATCCCTTTAGTTTCTTGTCTGTCTAATTGCTCTGGGCAGTGTTTCAAGAATAATGTTAAATAGAAGTGGTGAAGGAGGGCATGTCTGTCTTGTTCCAGTTTTTAGAGGGAATGCCTTCAATTTTTCTCCATTTAGAATGATGTTGGCCTAGGGATTAGCATAGATAGCTTTTATGATGTTGAGATATGTTCCTGTTATCCTTAGTTTTTCTAGTGTTTTGAACATGCAGTGCTGCTGTGTTTCGTTGGATGCTTTTTCTGCATCTATTGAGATGATCATATGGCTCATATCTTTAAGTCTACTGATGTAATGAATTACATTTATTGATTTCTGTATGTTGAACCAACCTTGCATCCCTGGGATGAACCCCATATGATTGTGGTGCACGATAATTTTGATATGTTTTTGTATTCTATTTGCCAGAATTTTGTGAGAATTTTTGCATCTATGTTCATTAGGGATATTGGTCTGAAGACCTCTACAACAACAATTACAGAACACTAAATTAAGAAATTAAAGAGGGAAGAGATCCTTAGAAGATGGAAAGATCTCCTTTTTCTTAGATAGGCAGAATTAATATTGTAAAAATGATCATACTACCAAAAGCAGAACACAGATTTAATGTAATTACAATAAAAATCCCAATGACATTCCTCATAGAAATAGAAAAAGCAGTCATGAAATTCGTCTGAAAAAATGAGAGACCCAGAATAGCCAAAGCAATCCTTAGCAAGAAAAGTGAAGCAGGTGGCATCACTATACCAGAACTTAAACTATATTACACAATAATAATAACAAAATGGTATGGTATTGATCAAAATAGACTTGTAGACCAATGGTACAGAATAGAAGACACAAAGAAAAACCTACATAAATACAGTTATCCTATATTAGACAAAGGCACCCAAAACATATATTGGAGAAAAGATAGCCTCTTCAACAAATGGTGCTGGGAAAACTGGGAATCCATATGCAGCAAAATGAAATTAAACCACTATCTTTCACTATGCACAAAACTCAACTCAAGGTGGATCAAAGACCTAGAATTAAACCAAGAATCTGCACCTAATATAAGAAAAAGTTGGCCCAAATCTTCATCATGTCGGATTAGGCCCCAACTTCCTTAATAAGACTCATAGAGCACAAGAAATAAAAATCAAGAATCAATAAATAGAATGGATTCATTTTTTAATGCAGAGTAGTACTCCATTGTGTATAAATGCAACATTTTTTTTTTATCCATTCGTCTATTGAAGGGCATCTAGGTTGGTTCCACAGTCTTGCTATTGTGAATTGTTCTGCTATGAACATCAATGTAGCAGTGTCCCTGTAGCATGCTCTTTTTAGGTCTTTAGGGAATAGACTGAGGAGGGGAGTAGCTGGGTCAAATGGTGGTTCCATTCCCAGCTTTCCAAGAAATCTCCATAGTGCTTTCCAAATTGGCTGCACCAATTTGCAGTCCCACCAGTAATGTACAAGTGTACCCTTTTCCCCACATCCTCGCCAGCACTTGCTGTTGTTTGACTTCATAATGGCTGCCAATCTTACTGGAGTGAGATGGTATCTTAGGGTGGTTTTGATTTGCATTTCTCTGACTGCTAGAGATGGTGAGCATTTTTTCACGTACTTATTGATTGATTGTATGTCCTCCTCTGAGAAGTGTCTGTTCAGGTCCTTGGCCCATTTGTTGATTGGGTTATTTGATTTCTTATTGTTTAATTTTTTGAGTTCTTTGTATACTCTGGATATTAGGGCTCTATCTGAAGTGTGAGGAGTAAAGATTTGTTCCCATGATGTAGGCTCCCTATTTACCTCTCTTATTGTTTCTTTTGCTGAGAAAAAACTTTTTAGTTTGAATAAGTCCCATTTGTTGATTCTAGTTATTAACTCTTGTGCTAGGGGTGTCCTATTGAGGAATTTGGAGCCCACAGTATGTAGATTGGAGCCAACTTTTTCTTCTATCAGATGCCGTGTCTCTGATTTGATATCAAGCTCCTTGATCCATTTTGAGTTAACTTTTGTGCATGGTGAGAGAAAGGGATTCAGTTTCATTTTGTTGCATATGGATTTCCAGTTTTCCCAGCACCATTTGTTGAAGATGCTATGCTTCCTCCATTTCATGCTTTTAGCCCCTTTATCAAATATAAGACAGTTGTAGTTTTGTGGATTGGTTTCTGTGTCCTCTGTCTGTACCATTGGTCCACCCGCCTGTTTTGGTACCAGTACCATGCTGTTTTTGTTACTGTTGCTCTGTAGTATAGTTTGAGGTCTGGTATTGCTATACCGCCTGATTAACACTTCCTGCTTAGAGTTGTTTTTGCTATTCTGGGTCTTTTATTTTTCCATATGAATTTCATCATTGCTTTATATATTTCTACAAGAAATGCCATTTGGATTTTGATTGGCATTGCATTAAACCTATAGAGAACTTTTGGTAATATCGCCATTTTGATGATGTTAGTTCTGCCTATCCATGAACAGGGTATATTTTTCCATCTTTTAAGATCTTCTTCTATTTCTCTCTTTAGGGTTCTGTAGTTTTCATTGTATAAGTCTTTCACCTCTTTTGTTAGGTGGATTCCCAAGTATTTTTTTTTTTTAGGATATTGTGAATGGAGTGGTTGTCCTCCTTTCCATTTCAGAGGATTTTTTGCTGATATACAGGAATGCCTTTGATTTATGCATGTTGATTTTATATTCTGCCACTTTGCTGAATTCATTTATTAGCTCTAACAGTTTCTTTGTAGACCCTTTTGGGTCTGCTAGGTATAGAATCATGTCACTTGCAAATAGTGATAATTTAAGTTCTTCTTTTCCTATTTTTATTCCTTTAATTTCTTTCGTCTGTCTAATTGCTCTGGCTAGTGTTTCAAGAACTATGTTGAACAGAAGTGGTGAGAGAGGGCATCCCTGTCTTGTTCCAGATTTTAGAGGAAATGCCTTCAATTTTTCTCCATTCAGAATGATGCTAGCCTGAGGCTTAGCATAGATTGCTTTTACAATATTGAGGTATGTTCCTGTTATCCCTAGTTTTTCGAGAGTTTTGAACATAAAGGGATGCTGTACTTTGTTGAATGCTTTTTCTGCGTCTATTGAGATGATCATATGGTTCTTATTTTTAAGTCTATTGATGAGGTGAATAACATTTATTGATTTCCGTATATTGAACCAGCCTTGTATCCCAGGGATGAATCCTACTTGATCATGGTGCACAATTTTTTTGATATGTTTTTGTATCCGATTCGCCAGAATTTTATTGAGGATTTTTGCATCTAGGTTCATTAGAGATATTGGTCTGTAGTTTTCTTTCTTTGAAGTGTCTTTGTCTGGTTTAGGAATCAGGGTGATGTTGGCCTCATAGAATGAATTTGGAAGTTCTCCCTCTTTTTCTATTTCCTGGAATAGCTTGAAAAGTATTGGTATTAGTTCCTCTTTAAGGTTTTGTAAAACTCTGCTGTATACCCATCCGGTCCTGGGTTTTTCTTAGTTGGTAGTCTTTTGATGGTTTCTTCTATTTCCTCAATTGATATTGGTCTGTTTAGGTTGTCTATATCCTCCTGACTCAATCTGGGCAGATCATATGACTTAAGAAATTTATCAGTGCCTTCACTATCTTCTATTTTATTGGAGTATAAGGATTCAAAATAATTTCTGATTGTCTTCTGTATTTCTGAAGTGTCTGTTGTGATACTGCCTTTTTCATCCCGTATGCTAGTAATTTGAGTTCTCTCTCTTCTTCTCTTCATTAGCATGGCTAAGGGTCTGTCGATTTTATTTATTTTTTAGTAACTAAGAACAGAGTTGGGAGGAAGGGCATGAGAAGAAGATTAACATTAAACAGGGGTGAGAGGTGGGAGGGAAAAGGAAAGAGAAGGGAAATTGCATGGAAATGGAAGGAGACCCTCATGGTTATATAAAATTACATACAAGAGGAAGTGAGGGGAAAGGGGAAAAACAAGGGGGAGAAATGAATTACAGTAGATGGGGTAGAGAGAGAAGATGGGAGGGGAGGGGATGGGGGATAGTAGAGGATAGGAAAGGCAGCAGAATACAACAGATACTAGTATAGCAATATGTAAAACAGTGGATGTGTAACTGATGTGATGCTGCAATCTGTATACGGGGTAAAATTGTGAGTTCATAACCCACTTGAATCAAAGTGTGAAATATGATATGTCAAGAACTATGTAATGTTTTGAACAACCAACAATAAAAATTAAAGGAAAAAACATAAATGGAATGGATTCAAACTAATCAGCTTCTTCTCAGCAAAATTAATAATCAGTGAGGTGAACTGAGAGCCTACAGAATGGGAGCAAATTTTTACCACACACACATTAGGTAGAGCACTAATCTTTAGGATATATAAATAACTCAAAAATCTTAACATCAAAAAACCCCTCAAATAATCCAATCAATAAAAGGGCCAAGGAACTGAACAGACACTTCTCAGAAGATTATATACAATACATCAACAAATATATGAAAAATATTCAACATCTAGCATTCAGAGAAATGCAAATCAAAGATTTCATCTCACTCCAGTCAGAAGGGCAGCTATTAAGAAGACAAACAACAACAAGTATTGGCGAGGATATGGGGGAAAATGTATACGCATACACTGCTAGTGGGACTGCAAATTGGTGTAGCCAATATGGAAATCAGTATGGGGATTCCTTGGAAAACTTGGAATGGAACCACCATTTGACTGAGCTTTCCCACTCCTCAGTCTATACCCAAAGGACTTAAAAACAGCATACTACAGGGACACAGCCACATCAATTTTTATAGCAGCACAATTCACAATACCTAAATTGTGGAACCAACCTGGATGCCCTTCAGTAGATGAATGGATAAAGAAATTATGATATACATACACAATGGACTATTACTCAGCACTAAAAGAGAATAAAATCATGGCATTTGCAGGTAAATGGATGGAGTTGGAGAATATTATGCTAAGTGAAGTAAGCAAATCCCAAAAAACCAAAGGCCGAATATTTTTTCTGAAATGAGGATGCTGATCTATAATGGGAATGTGGTGGGGGAGGGAGGAAAACTTAGATAGGGCAAAGGGAAGGAGGGGAAGAAAAGGGCTGGGGTGTAGGCAAGACAGTACAATGAGATGGACATCATTACCTTAAGTACATGTATGAAGACACAAATGGTCTGACTCTACTTCATGTACAACCAAACATGAAAAGTTGTGCTCTATATGTGCACTATGAATTAAAATGCATTCTGCTTCCTATGTAACAAATTAGAATAAATAAATAAATTAAAAAACCAAACATATTAATGATTTACCTTGTGACAATAAATTAGTAAAGAGTCTAGTTGAAACATGCTAGTTCATTTAATATTTTAAGGGTTTTTTTAGTAGTTGATAGACTTTTATTTAATTTATTTATATGTGGTGGTGAGAATCGAATCCAGTGCATCACACATGCCAGGGAAGTGTGTTACCACTAAGCCACAGCCCCAGGTCTGAGATTTTAAGATATTTGTGAGGTTTTATTATAATAATGTTTAGCTGAAATTTAGTAAATATATCTTAAAGATGATTCTATGTGCTAAAAATATGATAACCGGGGCTGAAGCTGTAGCTCAGTGGCAGAGTGCTTGCCTAGCATGCATAAAAATTGATAAAATAAAGGTGTTTTGTCCATCTACAACTAAAAAATATTTTTAAAAAAGATATGAAACTAACTCTTATGCATTAAAATCTTTGGTTATCTCATCTGAAATTTTAGCCATTCTTTCTTCAGGTAATAACTTTATTATAAGTTTTTAGAAAAATATAATAACTTAATGAACATTTGTTGAGGATGATTTTTTAAAGTCTCTATTCTTTCAAAATGTTCTTTTTGTGAAGTATTTTTATTAACTGTTCTGTGTCAGAAATGCAGTTCCATAATGAATAGTATCATAAAATAAGAGTAAAAATTTGTCAACAAAATATGAATGAAACATCATCAACATAACAAGAAATACATATCTGAGACAATAAATCTGACACTGATTTCACTATTATTAGGTTTTCCTCATATTACAGTATAGGTAGGGCCACTGGGACATATTTATAACCTCTTTCTTAAATATGGCTGTCTGTCAGCCAATTAACACCTAGGTTGATGCATTAACGGACAATTAATTGCTTGGCAGAGGCATATGGATAAGTATTCCAGAAGGGAATCCCTCTGGCTGTGTCTACTCATGGAAAGCAATATCCGAAATCAATAATGAAAGATGGAATTTTTGGAAAAATGTCATTTTAATATTGCAAAACCAATGTCACCAGATACTTTAAGACTATTGTAATATTTCCCTTAAGTGTTTATTATTTGTATCCCTCAGCATAAACAATAAAACTTTCTTTAACTGTTTTGCTAATTTATTTTATATATACACATATTTTAAAATAAAGTATGGGGAATATTATTCAACCTATAACCTTAAATAAGAGACTGAGATTTTTAATGTCAGGATGGTTTAAGACAAAGATGCATGGTGACTCCAGTTAACAATCTCCTCTTTAAAAATGCACATTCTGATTTTCTGAAAACACACTATGTAGGCTGAACAAAGCAGGTCCCCAGGCTACTCCAGTCACAAATTTGCAATCTCTATTCTAAAACATAAATGTATTCCTTGGAATTCAGACCTCTAAGTCAGTTAAATCTATATCCCGATAGAACTCTGTCTTTTATTATCTCCTTGACCTTAAGCAAGTTATATCACTTGACTACTTTGATATTTTAATCTTCTTATTTGCAATACTGGGCACAAAAATATTTAAATTCTAGGTTTGTTACAAGGATTAAATATATTAACAAAGTATGTAAAATATGAAGCATGCTGAAAATTGGCATAGATTAATGGTTGGGTGTTGATTTTAGTACAAATGACACTTAAGTCAAAGTGCACAGCCCTGACTAATACAATGACTACTAGATGCAAATCTGAAAAATAATTCTTAGTATGTCAGAGATAGTTTTCTGTTAATAAGAGTCCCCATAATTACAGCTAATACCATCATGTTAGATTTCCACATACCCAAGAAGCCTCAACTTAACAGACTGTGTCCTGTTGCCTTTCATTCTATATTACTCTTCACAAACCCAAATTTTCTCAAGACTAAGCTACTAAAAGGGTGAAAGTGCAAGTGCTGTCCACTCAAGCAAAAAGCTCTTCACTGCTTTTCTCTGCCCTTGTGAATTTGATCTTGATACACCCTCTCTTCACATCCTTTATACTCAAGTCTAAATTTTAAGTCTTTTCTTCAAATTATCATCTCACCTACCATTCCATTACAGGTCAATTTTTTAAAAAAACTTTAGACTTGATCCAACTCATTTAGAAAAAAACTTTCTCAAGCATTTGTCATCCCTTCCCCCCCCCCACCATCTTCCCAGTTGCTATGGTTGGTTTGGGTATGGTTTGAATATTTCCCCCAAGGGTCCATTGGGATTGAAAGACTTGGGAGGTGGTAGAATCTTTGGATGTGGGGCATATTGGGAGGTCCTTAGATTACTGGAAGTGTGCCCTCAAAGCAGATTGTGGGACCCCAGTTTTGCTCTCTGCTCCTGATTTGAGATGCAATCACTGGCTTCCACCATTAACATATTCCATGACATACAGGTGAGCACTGAGCTGATACTATTGTCTTTCTCCTGAATCTCCAAAATTCTGAGCTAAATAACTCTCTTTACTACATAAGTAGCCAGTTTTGGGTAGTCTATTGTGTAAATCAAAGCTGACTAATACATAATGCCTTGCTATATTCTCTAGATACTGTCTAAATTCAATCCACTTATTCAAGTTCATTATATCTTTATTTTATCTCTTTGGCTTTTCACTAAACAGTAAAGTTATTTGCAAACAATGGTTGCATCTAAATAAAAATGTATGAACACTACATCCTCTTATTTTTGATTCAAGGACTCATGGGACATCATTAGGTTACTGTAAAAATTTCAGAGATTAAATCCACAAGGAAACACCAGATAGTTTTCTGTATCCGGTGAGGGTTTATTTTATGCTCACGCACACACAAATAAACAGACAAGGTAACAAATAAACAAACAAAATTCTCCAAAGACAGAGAATCATGAAACACTGTCCCATTTGTATGAACTACTTACAGTAACATATCTTCTCAACTGTAAAAAAGTAACATTATACCTTAGTGAGAGTATTTAAGGCAAGTTAAATTGAAATGAAATCTAGGCAATTGTGCCAATCTTTATTTGAGTGGGAAAAGAAAATACACTAAATAATTAAAGCTACAATATTATATTTAACACTCTTGTAACCTATGAGCACTATGCCCATATCAGTATAAAAATTCATATTAATGCCTGATTGATTATCTACCAACGTTAGATTTAAAATATATAGGAGTATGGGATATGTGTGAAAATGTTTAATAAAGGATTTTTATGACCAGTAAACTCTTTAACATGGTATTAATATTCACCCATAATTAATTAAGGACATCCCACATCTTCCTAGACTACAGGTTAAAGTCTTTAAGACAAATTATAATTAATATTATACTCACTGAATATATATTGTTTTTAAAAATCATGGCTGTAGGGTAACAGGAAGATTTTCCCAGGTGTATCTACTCAAACCGTATATCAAACCATCAAACTCAAATCTCTTAAGTAGCATTTTCTATTTCAATCTGGGTCTCTTATTCCTTCTTAAGACTATGTATAGTAGTCAGGTAGATCTTAGGGGATAACTGTCCCTTTCTAAAACCTACACATACATAATCATGTTCATCAATATCATCACCAATACATTCCTCTGAATGTTACTTTTAGAGGAGACTCATCCTGAGTCTTGGAGCCTGTGAGGAGAACTTGGGGTTCAATAACCATGACTTTCACTTTGGACTAAGAAACTCCTCAGTGGAGACTAATGTTGATCACCATTAGTCTCTGCTGATGGCCATATGGAAAAGCAAAAGGTTCATTTTGAATTAATTAAAAATCTGAGTGTGGGCCTCCTCTGGTAACAGAGAGACATTTGGCTTAAAGCAAAGGTCTGCCTTTCATTCTTCTGAGGCTGGTATTTTTCATGATGTTCTTAATGATTTGATTGAATACTTCATAAAAGGGAAACTGGGAGTTAAAGAGAAGGAAAACAACTTGTGTCTAAGAAGACCAGTCACACACAACAGAGTATAGGGACTCCTTTACCAGGAGAAGGGAAGAGGTGAGGCAGCACTGGTAGTTCCACTGCTGCAGGACCCAGAAGCAGTGAACTGGGAGAAGGAATTTCAAATCTGTGTTATCAGTGTACCCTAGAACCCAAAAGTCTATTTATTTAACAAGATTTTGTGATGATTCACCTGCACAGCAAATTTGGGAACCTCTGAATTTTATCATTTCTCTCTCTCTCTCTCTCTCTCTCTCTCTCTCTCTTTCTCTCTCTCTCACACACACACACACACACACACACACACACACACACACACACACACACACAGATTGAGAACATTAGAGATAAAGAGTTTAGGGGAGAGGGTACTCTCAGAGTGAGCACAATGCTCAACCCCAGCTGGAACCTGGCTTATCTTGAGTGAATCAGAGGAATTGTGTTTAAAATCTCAGGCGAGGCTGGGGATGTGGCTCAAGCGGTAGCGCGCTCCTCTGGCATGTGTGCGCCCTGTTCGATCCTCAGCACCACATACAAACAAAGATGTTGTGTCTGCCGAGAACTAAAAAATAAATATTAAAAAAAATTTCTCTCTCACTCTCATTCTCTCTTTAAAAAAAAAAAATCTCAGGTGTCTAGAGATTGTGTCCTAGACACTAATGAGTGGGTAGAACCTATGGGAAAGCTATGCATACAATCCTTGATGGCTAAAACAAAGTAAATTAGAATAAGCCTTGAATTCTCAGTGGTAAGAGTTGCTAAGTGGTACAGATGAATTAGTCATCCGCATTTTGGAAAACAGGCATTTTCTCTGGAGGCTATTGAAATGTTGTTAGCATAATTAGAATCAAATCATAATCTTTTTCCTTGAGCAGAATGAATTTGATGAAAGTAGGAGGAACTCTTACTTAATTTAGTTCTATTCGGATTTTTGGTTAGTCCTTCAAGAGAAAGGATTGCCTTATTCAAAAACTTCTTCATTTCCATACCTTAATCATTGCAGCCTATCTACTACTGGTTAAGAAACAGTTAACGAGAAATTAGAAAGGATGAATGGCCTGGATTATATTTTGCAGCTATTGCTAATTTCTGGTATTTATTTTCCATGCTTGTGGACTTGTTTAAAGGTATGCCTTGCTCCCAGTTGCAAATTGCAATCCCAGATTGGATTAAAAAGAGTATTGCCCTTAACACCGACGTGGTATGGCACCTGGTTCCAAACTAGGCCCTTAAGTAATTTATAGTTTGAATGAACTGAACTGATAAAGGGAATAAACAATGATAGAATATAAATTAAAAATATGACTTAAATATTATAGGCAAAGAAATTAGGACCTTGAAGTTTTCTCTCATACCTCATATTCTTTAGTTATTGTTATAGTTTGAACCTGAAATTTCCTCAAATGATTCATGTGTCAAAGGTTTGGTTCACAGCTGATGACACTAGAGGGAAGTGGAAACTTTAGGAGGTAAGTCCTAACTGGAAGAAGGACATGTACATTGTGTATGTGTCCTTGAAGTGGATATTTTTCTTCTGCCCTTCCTCTCTCTCTTCTCCTTGGCCATCCAAGGTAGGTAGACAGCTTTCCCCCATCTTTCTATTCTGCCATGATGTACTGCATCACCATAAGTCCAGAAACAGTGGAGCCACATCACAATGGAGTGAAACCCCTGAAATCTTGAGCCAAAATAAATTTTTCTCCTTTAAGTTGATTTTCTCGGGTGTTTTGTCACAGTGAGAGAAAGCTAACTAACACAGTGATATAACAACTTCTTTGAAGACAGTAAATACATGGTATTTACATACATCTTTTATTATATTTAATATATGTACATGTCTACTATATGTATATATGTGTACCATATGAGTGTGTAATAAATGTCATACTCAATCAGATGGTTATGGTAAAAAAATTCAAATACTTTAAAAGGGTATAAGATGAAGAGTAAAGATTTCCTACATGTATTCTATGCTTGAGTTTCATTCCTGAAAGGTAACCATGGAAACATTTTCTTTGTTTGTATGTATAATGTATAAAACACAAGCATATGTCCATGTACTTATATATATGTATATAAAAATACAGTACACACATGTATATGCAAGCACACATACACATATCCTTTAAAAATAACAAATGAGAATATGTCAGTACAAGTAGTTCTATCTTGGCATTTTAATAGCTACAGAGTATTGTAACACACGGATTATAGTTTAACCAATTCATATTCAGGAACATTTTTATGTTCCATTTTTTACTTAGTGTTACTTCAAAACAATTTTAAAACCCAAACTTTGCTATTTGTAGCCCCAGTTACATAAATCTGTTAAAGCAAAATATTTTGACAACTCATTGGAGAAGTCCAGAAATGTGTGTTGCTCCTGTTTTTTAAAATGGAGAAATTCATTTTAAGTGGATCTCACTCATTAACCAATGTAATGATAAGCTTCCCATAGAATATTATATTTAAAATAATGTTAACATTGAAATAAGCATAAAGAGACCATCTTTGTTTCACTGTTAGTATAATGAAGTAGAAAGTTCAGGAAATGCAGCCATCAAATGTCCTTAGCCTTATTAATTATTATGCATATTATCAAAGCCATAAATTTCATCTTAACATTACTTTATTCAAAACTGATGAATGGTGTTAAAAATAAATTTTACTGAAAATTTCCAGTCTTCCTGTTCTTATCATTTGAGGAGGTAACCTTTTGTGATTTTACTCTAATGATCTTTCTGTTTTAATGAGTGGGAGTTGAGAAACTTGATTGGACTATTTTCTTAATAGCTAAGAATTATTAATTTTTCCTTATTTATGCTAAAGTATTTTATATACAAGTAAAATATTGATTATGAGAAAGCAGCAATATTCATTGCAGAATGCAAATTCTAATTGATAAGTTGAGGTCAGTTTACATACAGGGAATTCCAGATTTGAATCAGAAATATGTTGCCATAATTTTGCTTAAGCCTCAACTAAAAATGTGACAGTAACAGTGTAGATCATCAAAAGAAGGATCTAAAATGTTTTTAGCCAGGTGCATTGGCACAGCCTGTAATCCTAGTAGCTAATGAAGTGGAGGCTAGAGGATTGAAAGTTCAAGGCTAGCCTCAGCAATCTAGTAAGGTCCTAAGCAACTTAGTGAGACCCTGTCTCAAAATTAAAAAAAAAAATGAAAAGGGCTGGGGATGCGGCTCAGTGGTTAAATGCACCTGGGTTCAATCCCTGGTACAAAAAATATGTTTAAGAAAAAATTTCATACAAATTTTATTTCATGGTTTATATTTTTCATGATACATTTATGTAACCCAGTTACTTTAAGAAATATAATTTTTAACTTAAGTCTGATTTCTACTCCATATTACATTTAATTCCTACTTTTATTTCTATCTAAATTTTATTCTGTGAATAGTGGCTATGGAAAAATTATTATTTTATTTGATTCAGGGTTTTCATCTAGATCTTCTTTATCTTCTGTAAGTACAAACATATTTTACTGTTGTTAAATTATTACTGGTGACTCCATCATCATTATTCTTATAGATTTTCAATGATTTAACATGAAATTCTGAATGTGTATCAATAATAAGCTGTTCTTAACTTGGTTAGAATTCGATGCCTAAGGGGACCTTCTCCTTTTTCCCCAAAGTTATTAGTTGTTTTCACTCACAAATCATCTTCATTAAGAGAAATATGATCAAAATCTCTAGAGTGAAGAAAGAAGAACGGGGGGTAAAACACACAGAGCAGGAGGTTCTATAAACCAGAGATTAAAGGGAATAAATGATTGCTTATTGCTTATCTAGTAAGCAAGCATAGCTAAATAAATTATGGTGCTTTAGGGAAAAACAATAACATTCAAAGATATGGAGAAAAAATCTTCTAAAGTTTGTGCTTCTGCTGCCAGTGTACCAAATTTCTTTAATTGTGAGCCAATTGGTTAAATATACGAGTTAGCTTATATCTTTTGGATATTTTGTTAACTAAAAAATGAGGATGCAATAGCTTTACATGCTGAATTTTCCATGTGCAAATTTAATTTAGAACTCTGTGGCAATGAAATTATTATTTCTTTGAAATGTGCCTAATATAGAATACCACTATCCATTCTTTTATCATGTAAAGTCAATCTTTATATATGTTAATTGGAATATGAATAATTTTAAACAAACTTGTTTTAGATTTATATGCTTTGCATGTCTTTTTATTAGAGATGTATAGTTATACATAGTAGATGTGTTCATTCCAATAAACTCATATATGTGTGTAAATCAATTTCAGTTCATGTTCCCCACCTTTTTTTCTCCCCCTTTTCCTCCTGTCCTCCCTCTCCTCTCCCATTCTCTTTTCTCCACTAGACTTTCTTTTGCTTATTTATTAATTTATATTTGATTGGTTCTTTTTATCTATGCATAAAGGTGAAGTTCCCTGTTGTATATTTATATATGCACTTGATTTTCTAAGAATTCATTCTGCGTTGCCTTCCCTTTACTATCCTTCACTCTACCTTTTGATTTCCTTCTTCTACATTACTTATCTTCCCTTAAGTTATCCTATCCTTCCCTACCCCTTTCCTTTATTTTACTCTAGCTTCCACATTTAGGAAAATCAACCTTTGAGTAAAATAAACATTACTTGTAAATGATAGAAAAGGCTATGGTTAATATAAATTTGCAGGGAAATATCAGGAGCTCAGCTTTAAATATGAAGATTTGGGGGTGTCCATTCCAGTGGACATGAATAGGCAGTTAGATATATGAGATCATGTTGGGGCTACATGAAATTTTAGGAATCATTGGCTTATAGGTAGAATCAGATCATCATTAGAATGAGAAGAGAGAAGATGACCAAGGAGTAAGCCTGGGGCATTGCAATATTCACAGATCAGGGGGTAGAAGAATAATCAGCAGTGGAGAGTGAAGGCAATACCAGAAAGGGAAGAGGGAAACTAGAATGTGGTGTCCTGGAAGCCATAGGAAAAGAAACATTATGAAGGAAGAGGTGAATACTGTGTCTAGTGTAGCTCTCACGACCAGATGAGGATGGTACATTAGCTACTAATTAAACAACAAGGTAGTCACTGTATTATGTATTACATGATACATGTTATACATTTTACATTTCATGTAGAAAATAACCTGTAAAAGAATAAAATAGACTTTGTTTCTAATGAAGACGATAAGCTTGAAATGTGTTTTCTACCAAATTCCTGAAATTAGCTGAGTAGCTAGAAATGTTTCTGAAGAACAAAACTGACAACTGAGGAAGGGAAGAGGCGGTTATTATCCAAACTCTCAATGCTGAAAGCCCTCTTGTTTATTTAAATAAAGACAGAGCAATCTCATCAAAGTTGCAGAGTACAAAATGATTGAGTTCACAGTGCAGTATTTAATTAGAAAATGTTAATTAAGCTTCCTTAATTCAACCTCACATCAAAGAAATGTCTTTGCACACACAAGCCAGTCCTTAATGCTCAATCATAAAACATGAAGCCTCATGCAGGTCATACCCTGTGTTGTTGCATTATAACAGAAGAATGATTCCAATTTTGAATTCATAGAAAGCTATACTAAGTGGCTGAAATTTCCTTTTCCCATTTAGAAATGGAGATTCAAAAAGCTTCTTTGGTAATCTAAAATAAAAAGGTAGCCTTAAGGGAACTTGCTGCAAAGTTGTGTAACTCTGAAGTCTATAGAATTCCTCTATGGGTACATGGGAAATGGAAGAGGCAGAGTATCAATGCAATCTTAAATTATTCTAGGAAAGAAAAGGATCCATAGAAAGTTCACTACAATGATTTTTATGCTTTTTATAATGGCCAAATGTAGTTCTCTCTCCCTGTTAAAATGTAGTAAAATTTTTCTCTTGGTTCTGGACTTTATATGTCAAATTTCTGCCTGCAGCTAATCTTTAAGACTGAATTGGAAACCTCTGAAAGCAGCATTTAGGCTGAAAATAGTGACAGCTCCATAGTAAGCATGGTGCTAATGATTAGAATGTGAGCATAGGGTTGTTTTTGGTAGCCTATGAATTTCTCAATCCTAACAGAATGAACATTATCAAACAAGGAATATAATCAGCTTCATTATATTAACAAGACAAGGAAGAAGAATGTAATGATACAAATTTAGCACATAAGGATTCTACAAAATGCAAATGTTTAGCAACACTTAGGAAGAAAATGCTATCAATGGACAAATACTTTGAAAAAAGAATAAGTATGTGGCCCAACTTCACTTAAAATTTCATCTGATGTTTGAATCATTTTTCTAGCATCACTGATGTATCTAGTCAATTTGAAGACACTGCAAAGTGTTTACTATTCCCTTCTCATTGTATCACCAGATTCTTTTAAAAAAGATTTTTATTAGTTATTGATGGACCTTTATTTATTTATTTGCTTCTATCTGGTGCTGAGAATTGAACCCAGTGCCTCACACATGGTAGGCAAGTGCTCTACCACTGAGCCACCAACTCAGCCCTGTCTCACCAGATTCTATTATAGGATTTCTGACAAAAGAAATCTTCAAACTATGGTAGTTTTCTTCAGTATCTGGTAATTTTAGTTCCTGAAGTAATATAGTACATCCTCATATGGCTATGACATATTCTTAAATAGTGATATTGTATACATTTAATATATGTAAGATGCTAGTAAAATAGCGACAATGGGCTAAATCAGGCTTGCTCCCTGTTTTTGTAAATAAAGTTTTATTGGAACACAGACATATCCATTCTTTTATCTATTTCTAGGTTTTCTTTTACACTATAAAGACACTGTTAAGTAGTTGTCAAAGACATTATATGATATGGTTGATAAATTATAAAATATTTACTGTGTCAAACAGAATATCTGTTGACCTTGATATTGATATTCCCTACACAATCCCTGATGTGAATACTAGTAATATCTCAGTTTATGGTGATGAAGACATGAAGCTCAGAGGAATTACAAAATATGTCCAACGAAAAAGTAGCAAAAATAAAATTTGAATCCGAATCCAGACCTAGTTTACAAACTTATACCCTTAAATATCATATGCAATGCCTCACAATAATGTCTGAAGGTGATTATGTTAATAGAAATAATGCAAGAGTCATAACAGAGAAAACTTTGATTCAGTATAACAAGATGACCCTGGACATTCTTATTAACATTTTATTCATCAGCTTCAAAGAAATGTGATGAATATAGGAAGGTTATTTCTTGGTAACAATTTTCAACTGCTTAGGGAAAAATTTAATTCCATCTGTCATCAACACTCTATAAATTAAATAATCTACCACTACTACATGTGTGTGTACTATTATTTTCTTCTAAATCCATATATCTTTGCAGGACAGCATTCCTCATTTTGTTTTTCCTTAGCCCTCAGCTGGTGGCCTCTCTTTAGTTCTATTCATCTTCTACTTTGTAGACTTTGATCAGCTCAGTGGATTGCTCCCTGAAAGTTTCTCTGGTTTCTGTCAGCCATGTTTATGATAATTTAACCTCCCTTTTTGCCTTAGAATGTAAACTGTCAGGAGGATTCAGCAATTGGTGTTACATTTTGGAAGTGTTGTAAGACACACCCCAGTTTCACAGGCTGCTGATCTTGGAGAGTAACACCATGAAAAGAGAGGAAACTGAGGTATGAAAATAATTACAGGGAACAGTATGAGGGAATAAATTGAAGGAAAAGAAAGGCAATCTTCCTTTGAAAGAAGAATAGCAGAAATTAAACTCAGACTCATAAAAAACATCTATTTCTGAATTTCTCTCAGTTCTGCCATACACAATGACCCTGTTTATGGTAATGATTCATAGTGAAACATTGATTACACAATAATTTCAATAGTAGATTCTAGTCTTTTTATAAAAGTAGACTCCAAGAAAATAAAGGGTTATTGTTGTGTCTCTCTAAAAACCATTTCAACAAAAAAGACATTTGGTACTCTTTCATTTTTCTCTTCAGTGATGTTTAAAGAAAAGAGAATCAAGCACAGAATTTGCCATTAAAAGGAAATTTGACAGAAAACAATATTGATTGAAAGCTTCAATTCATGCATAAAACTGCTACATCAACTGATTTTACTGAGAAGTAAAAATTTTATTCCAGCTAATGCTTAACTTTTGCCATAAAACGAAAACATGAAATATTTGGATGTTGTTGAAATGAACATAACAATTCATTCACCTCTCAGTATCTACTTGAATACTCCCCTTTATATTCTGGCTCACTGTGACTTACATATTGCACATATTTCTTCTAGAATTCCTGCTTCATAATCATTGTAAAGATTTCTTAATGAAAAAAAACAACAGCAACAAACTTGTATTATATTCAAAATACAGGAATAAATCTACCCTGGAATAAAAGGAAAGCATTAATTATATAAACTATTTAACTTCCTTTGGCTGAAATTCTAATATAAGATAAAGGTAGCTATATTCTGAAATTAAATCATAAAGCCAAAAATATGGCTACAATAGCATGCTCTCATTGCATTTTCTCTATTACCTGCACACATGCATGCACTTAAGATATCATATTATGCTCTCATTTTTAAGGCATAAGAGGATGAATTCAGGCAAGAAAGAGAAATATTGATAGTATCTGTCTTTCCATCCTCTCTCTAATGAAAATTATGACGAAAATACTTGTGAGTGGATAGGGTTTTGAAAACTGCATTGCAGTAATAACTTAATTTTCTAAATTCATTATAGGCATATCAACCATCCTGGTTTTGCAATTGAAAGGAATAAAGTGAGCTTTCTGAAGAGGCAAATTATGCTACAAAATGGAAATGAGAATAGTGCACTAATCTCATGTGCAAAAGAGGCTCTTAGACACGAAACTATTAATTTTATATATTTTTATCACTTTGGAACTTGTCCTCTTGGTTTTCAAGCTTGGCAGAAATAACATAACACTCACCATACACAAATAGGATTAATGTTGCCAGAAAAATCGTGAATAAAAATAACCATTAATAATTTGAGCCTTTGTATTAACTGAATGCTACAAGAAAGTGAGTTAAAAAAAACACCTTATCTTATTCTAAACAAAAATCTCCACATCATGTACAACCACAAGACTGGGATTCTAATTAGAATAAGATGCACTCCATATTTGTATAAATATGTCAAAATATACTCTACTGTCATCTATAACTTAAAGAAAAAAATAAAAATATAAAACTTCACAACATTTAAAAAAGGAAAATAGTTTTTATGTAACAGAAGGAATAGATTCTTATTTTGATGTCCCTATACACAGGAAATCACATCTCTCTATGCTTATAGACTCAGAAGGAACAAAGTGGCATTTTTTTATATTTTTAAAATCTTACTTTAAAATTTTTACACAGCAACATTTATGTAATTTTTCCTTTTACAATACAATTCTATATATGGTAAGTCATGTATAAACACATGTAACCTCTACCACAATCAAATTACAGAACAGTTACTTCAACCTTAACATCTTACTCCTATTATTCTTTTGAAATATCATTCCCACTCTCTCCCATTCCTATGAAACCACTGCTCTGTTTTCCATTATTGGAGTTTTATCAACAATTGTTACAATCAACATTTCTTTTAGCTCATCCACATTGTATGTATTAATAGTCTTCCTTTTTACTGATGTGTAGTATTCCTTTGTATGGCTCTAGCACAGTTCATCTATCCATTCACCCAAATGAAGTCTATTTAGGCTATTTACAGTTTGAGGCAATTATGAATAATACTTCTATAAACATTTAATGTACATATTTGTTCATGAACATAAACTTTCATTTCCCTATGATAAATACTTAGGAGTAGGGTTGTTGTGCTACATGCTAAGTGTATGGTTAACTATACAAGAAACACAATATATTTAAAACATGAAACCAAATACTGATAAAACAACAAAAGTAAAAACAAAAACCTCTTTTGTAATTGGTATATCTTAATGACATTTCTTAGAGTGAATTTATAGAAACTAGTGAAACAATGCAATTGCCTTTCATTCAAAGAGAAGAAAAATATTTTACTTTTATTATCTAGACAATTCAAAGGATCATGGTTTTAGATAATATAAAGTCATACATAGTTATCTCAGGGTTTCCTTATGGTCACATTTGAAATTTTCTAAATCCTCACTAAGATTCTGAAAAGCTAAAGAAGAGACTAGGATCGAGTGGGTCAATTCAGACAATTGCCTCAATTTTTGTTAGTGTCAAGGTCTCAAATTCAGTTCTGTGCCAACTGTAAAAATTCGGTTACAAGAGTAACAAACATGATCCTCTTAAATGCATATAAACATAGTATGGGAGAATTAAAGGGTGAATAGTTCCCTATAAAAAATGCAAAGAGTAGGAAAAATGGGAAGGAAAATTTCTTGAGTTGTGCTGGAAGGCAATGAAATGTGGAAGCTGCTAGAGAAATGTCGAAAGATGCTGTCCTAATTTTCTGGATAGTTTAAGCTTAGGGTTGTGTAGAGCTCATTATGAGACAGGGTGTCCAGGAGACAGACTCCTTAGTACATGCTCCCCATAAGCTGCCTTTTAGTACCATGTCTTCCTGTGGTTATTATCTACTAAAAAAAGAGTTTCTTGCCCATTGGACAACTTAACAATGACAGTAATTCTGGCATAGAAACTGTCATGAAACAGGTGAGTCTCATTCATTTTATTTTGCCATATTTACTAATAGCTTACAATATAGAAGGCATTTTCTAGGTACTATGGATACATTGGTAATGAAAAATAAAATAAAATGCCTATCCCTGAATTTTATAAGTCATATAAATTATGACAAGTCACTGAGTTAACATCACACGTTTGTATTTCTTCCATAATGGGTTGGGTCTAAGCCTATCCAAAACTCTAAAGTGTAGAAATATCTTCAAAAATTATTAAAACCATTTAAAATTCTATTGAAATAATTTTGAAAATCAGAGCCAACTTGGGCTCACATTAGATATTTATCACTGTAAGAACTTATCAATTAGTTTAAATCTTACTTATTTATAGGTAAATGAATCATGTCCCTGAGATAAGAATATGTGTGTGCTAACATGCAAGCATCTCTTTATTTTTCTGTATAGAATTTTCTTAGTGATTATATAGTGATTATGTCCTTTTTCTAGGTTAACATAATAATTTTTTAATTGCTTTCACCAGTATAATGTTTGGAAAAATGTAGTGATTAAGCACTCACTTTCATGGTATTTTTATTCTGTGTTTGTATTTTGACCCTTGTACAGAGTTGATATTGATAATAATTTGTTCATAATTTGTTATCTTTCCTAGATATAAACAAGATTAGATGCCTGTATCCTTGTTATGCTGCTCACCAATTGGTTCCATGCTATTGGTGGTACAGCAAGGGCCCATGTGAGTTTCTTCAAATTAGATTTTTAAAAGTAGGCATAAGAGTCAATCTTATTCATTCTACCCAAATTAAGAATGAAAGGCAGATGCAGGCAATACCTCAGTCAATATAGAGTCCCATCAATATAGAGTTGATGGAGTTTAGAAAAGGAGAAAACATTCATAGTTTTACTTGTGGCATTCATTATCAAAACTATTTTTCTTCTGGGAAGTTATAACACCAACCAACAAAATACCAAAACTCTTGACAATATAAAGCCAAAAAAGTATAGTATTATGGATATCACTTGTGTTAGAAACCTTCTAGCATTGTTCAGAAATAAAACCGGTGCTCTGGTTGTTGAAATGATTAAAGGTCTCCCTCTGTGTTGATTTGGAAAGGCATCTGAGGTGCACTGAGCCGGTTGCTTTGCACTTTGCAAAAGAGATGGGTGTGCAGTTATTTACTCTGATAATCTGTGCGTTGGGATCTCTTTGAGCAATTAAATCCCATTTACTTTTAACTAGAATTATGAGTCTTTTTCTTAACAGCTTAAGTAAATTGATGTAAGCTTAATTTTTTTTTCTGATTAGCTACATACTTCTTGTGCCAAATTTGTTGAGGCTTCCTGCTAGTCTGTAATACATTAGACAGCAGAGATGGGGCCCTGATTATTATAACTGGGTCACTCTGTATAGTACATTACACTGTACACAATGATGATAAGAGATATTTGGGCTGATCTACTTACTAATTTGTTATAGGTGAATTTTGATTCAGAAATCAGGAATGAAAATATGAAGATCATTTCTTATGAGTTGTCAGCCAATTCAGCTTCTCTGTGCTCTATTTATTTTATTAGTCTCTTTTATCCTATTTACTTTCATTTACTGCCATTTTCTAGGGCTCTTAACTCTCTACTCTCCTAATACTTTCTCAGGCTCTTAACTCTTCCCTCTCCTACTATTCATTCCTTCCATAAACAAAAAATAAGGACTATTGGAGACTACAACTCTGGTTCTTTTCCTCAGAATGTTCTTGGTACAGCTGTACTCCTTAGGTGTGGTGTCATTACTTGTGTGACTAGACACTTGAGAACCTTTGAGATGAGCCCCAACCCAAAGTAGGCAGATACCAGATAATCAATGCCATTTGCTAAAGCTTATTGTTCATTTTCTGGACTGTACAGAAGACTACACTTTTGGGCAAATTAATTGTATCTCTGTATGACAGACACATGGCCTCTTGAGATTTACACTCTGTGCACATCTCCCTCACAGTTTAAAAGTCTCCTTTTTGGGGTAGTAACATAGAAAACAAGAAATATAATTAATATATGGGAACCTATTACCTGTGTACTATTTCAGTGGCAATAGTACATCAAGTACCTAATCTTCAAAACTACACTGTACATACATATTCACACATTCACCTACACACATGCAAATATACCATCAAAGTCACATAACTTGTCCAAGTTGCACAACTATACAGTTAGATAAGACAGAACCAGGGCAGACCTGGGGTTGTTTAGTACCTTCTTTTTCCACTGTTTCCCTATTCCTTGAGATATTTAGTGTCATAACATATTCATATTAATAACATATGGTTACCACACATTTGCTTCAATGTTTTCCCCACTACATTTTCTTTCCCTCTATCCAAGGATAAGGAATTTAGAGGGAAGTAAACAACTAAAATTTATATTTTCAGAATCAGAAGTGTGTTGTTTCTTAGATACCATGTTCTGATTGCCCCTTATAGAATTCTACACTGATGTAAACTGAATTTCTAATAGCTCTAAAAGACAATGGTTCTATAACATTAGTATGCATAAAAATAACAAATCAGATTCTATTCTTTAACCTTCTTCTCAGAGTCTTTGGCTTATTAAGTTTGTGGCAGACTCAAGAATGAGTATTAGTAACAAGCATCCCAGAGGAAGCTGATGCAGGGCATCCTCAAATCACATGATGATTAAGGATGGTCAAGCACTGGATAGTATGAACAAAATGACCTTATTTTTAGTATTAACTCATGTCCAAAATACAGTGAGAAGTTTTGGTGATTCAAAATCTTATAACTCCTTTTAATGCATGCTTTTGTGAAGCAATTTTCTCCTGTTTCAGAGACCAGTAGCTTTCTGAATATTTTAGCATTATTGAATAATGATTCTATTTTGGATGGACTTCCAGAAAATACTTTGAGGAGCAATACAAGAAAACAATTGACTTATAACACCGGACTGTAACATAACTTTCCTTGTCAAAATGTGAATGAGTGTGTGTGTGTGTGTGTGTGTGTGTGTGTGTGTGTGTGTGTGTCTGTTTGCATACACATGTGCACATCATAATGTTGTGAGGATTAAATGATGGATGAACTGTTTCCACCAAAAGGAAGAAATCCAATGGCAAATATGTATGCCAGGAATCTGAGACATGGTAGATGATAGTAAACATATTTAATTGTAAGCAAATAAATGAAAAGAAGGAAATGATGGTTCAGAGCAATAGCCTTTTAAACTATAGTATGCACCTTGCTCTGTATAAATTGGTCAGGTAATGGTATATATGAAGACTATCATAAAGGGCAGACTGGACAGGCACTAATAGGTAACCTCTTAATATTTATCTGTGCCACTTATACACATCTTGATTTGTGAAAAGAAGACCTGTGTCATAGGAGAGACATTGAGTGGATCCATTGCTGGCAGTCTGCTATTGATTAACACTAAGTCAAACAGCAAACAACATAGATTCCAGAAATATCTCATTTATATTAGTCCATTTGGGCTGCTGTAACAAAAATACCATAAACTTGGTGGCTTATAAATAAGAAATATTGTTTCTTACAATAGTTGAGAGTAGAAAGTCTAAGATCAAGATGGCATATGGTGAGGGCCCATTCTCTGCTTCATAGATGGTGCTTTTTTTATATATATATATAACTTTATTTTTATTTTTTTTTAAATTTTTATTTTGTGCTAAGGATCTCACCCAGGACCTCATGCATGTAAGGCCAGCGCTCTACCATTGAGCTACAACCCCAGCCCCAGATGGTGCTTTCTTGCTATATCCCTTGGTAAAAAAGGCAAACAAGCTCTTTTGGACCTCTTTTATAAGAAAGCTAATCCCATTGATGAGGACCCAATCCCAGGACTTAATCACCTCCAAAATCCCTGTCTTGCATTTTGGATTAGGTCTCAATGTACAAACTATTTTGGGGGCAGACCATAGCACCACTAGAACCCACAATGGTGGATTTTTAGGCATACTATCTGAGGATGGAGTTGAGCCACACTAATAAAAAGGTGGTCACAGGTCCTAAAGTAGAATTTCTGGTGCTAAAGTAGAATTGTTTGGATAAGTATTCTTCAAAGGTATATGTTCTTAAAGACTTGGTCCCCAGGATATTACTATTGGGAGGTGATGGGGCCTTTAGAACTTGGAAATTATACGAGATCCTAAGGTCACTGTGGATGTGCTCTTGAAGGAGATTGTGAGACCCTTGCCTCTTCTTTCTTTATTGCCTTCTAAGCACAAGCTGAAACATTGTCCTGCCATGTGCTCCCCACCATTGTCATCTGACAACCTCACAGAATCCCAAAGCAATAGGTTTGCCCAATCTTGAACTGGAGCCTCCAGAACTGTTAGCTAAATTAAGTTTTCCTCCGATAACTTAGTTATCTCAGATATTTCATTTTAATGATGGAAAGCTAGCTAATACAACTACTACTTACATGTTACATACTTTTTACATGATACATTAAAAAACATATGTAAAAGGGACTCTTTGATGGGCTATGTCAGTCAATGGCACTGAATGGGGACACTGCTAAGGTTTGTTCACATAGTTTTGGCTTCCTTCACCTTCTTGATCCCACAGACTGCAATTGCTCATGTCACTTCCAGTAACATTATATCATCAAAGGAATAATTTGAGAATGTGGGAGTTGTGACTAAAGGGTTATACTGTTATACATCTTAACTAGAGAAAAGTATAGGAAGCAGAAACAAGCATAGATGCTGTCCATGTTCCAAATGATTACTCTTCCATTCTTTCTTCTATCTTTTGTTTTAAAATAGAAATTATTTTATGCCATCCAATAGAGAGTAGAACTAGAATTCTGATTTTGATAGCAACAGCCAGAAGAGATGAGTATTTTGTAATTAAACCCTGAAATCTACTCTGACCTAGTTAGAGTGTCCAAAATAATGTTGTACCATGCTCTGTGTGGGCACCTGGGAGTCAATCCTGAGAAAGCAACTCACTGAGGCAAAAAGAGAGACACTGTGAGCTCAACTCTGACAATTAGTTAGAAAAAGAAATGGTGAAAAATAATTTATAGGTGAGACATGCTGGATCCTTACTGACAAAAGACAACCCAAAATTTGTTGCAAACTTCTGAATTACATAAGGTAGCACATTTATAGGTTTAGTACTGAAAAAATACCTGACATGACATTATTTGTGAAGAATATTCTTCTCTGATGAAGTTTAGGATACACTGAATTGAAGTCATAGATTATCAGGTCAAGTAAATAATCCATTAAAATGACAAGGGGTACTAGATGACACCATCAGTACACATTCTCTGATAGACCCAAGAAGTAGAATACTTGGAGCATGCTATTTCTTCTTCTTTTAGTCATTGTTTTCCCAAACATGATGAATTTTGCAAGGATAAAAAATGTCAACTTTAATAACTTAGTAAAAGGTTTAGATCTCTACCAAAAATCAAATCATGCCTGTGGAAGAAACAATAGAAAATGACAGGAGTCTCTTTGCTCATTAAATAAAAAGTTTCTGTTCTCATGGTCAGATGGGCTGTACTTTGAATTGTACATTATCTGACAACTTGTGGGAGGCACTGTCACTTTGGGGCAAGGTATCATTGCCACTACACAGGTAAAATCTGTATTTTGATAGAATTAAAGATGAAGAGTATCATGGTCTAGAATACTCACAGGATTTCCTTGTCAATTAGATGATTGTGTTGTATATCAAAATGGCTCTTCTCACTGGATATAAGACTCTAATCTGTTCTCACTGGTTCAGAAAACGTATTTATAAGAGGCAGAAAAATGGTCCCTCAAAGATACCTACATCAGATCCTCATAGAACCTATGAATATGTTAATTATACGGGAAAATGGAATTTGAAGATTTGAATAAGGCCAAGGATCATGAAATGAGAGTTTATCCTGATGAGCCTCATCTACTCACATGAGTTCTTAAAAGGGTATTCTGATCTGCTGTAAATAGAAAAAGAGAGAGACCAAGATGGAAGAAGGGTCAGAGAGATAAGACACTGATTTTTTTGAAGATGAAAAGGTTGGAGAGCACTAGTCAAGGAATGTGGGAAGGCTCTAGGTACATGAAAAGGTAAACAAACGGATTTTTCCCCCAGTGCTTCTAGAAGGAAATTCAATCCTGCCTAAATTTTGATTTTATTCCAGTGAGACTAAGAGTATAAGAAAATCCAAGATAAGTCCTGATGAACTAAGAAAGCAGTGGGTTGTAATTAGAAGGTGAATCTATAAGGTGACACCACTATCTGAAAACAGAAAGAGGGGCTCTGGTTGCAATGAATTATGTTTAATGTAATCCAGATAACTAAAAAGTAGGCAAAAGAGATTTTCTCTGAAGTACAACATACAGAGACCAATAGAATTGTGATTTTGGAGGCTTTGGGATGGGGGATAGTTCAGTATGTGGATCCTATGTGTCATTACTAATGTTAATAACTGAATGGGAGGGGCCACGGCCACCCAAATACCCTCTATCTCAATCAGGATCCTCTAAGTGAGACTAGGTCTGCCCCTGGCCATAGGAAGCTGGGTAATTTCAAAGTAGAAGAACTAATGTTGAAACAAAATGAATCATTTAACATTTCTTCTTATATCCTTTTTCTCATATCTTTGCTCTTACTCATCTGTCTCTGTGTCTTTTGCAATAGCCAGATTCCTTGACTCTGAATGATGCTCCACACTGCTCTATCTTTTGCTCTCATTATCCAATCTACCACTAAGCCATGTCCATTCAATATGCCTAATATCTTCCACTAGTCAGTTTCTAAAATTGATCCTGACTGGCTGTCTTCTAAGGCAGTGTTCCTGAGTACCTGTCATCCTGTCAGTCACTCCTTATATAAGTCACCACTGTCTTTCATTCCCACAATAGTTTTCTATCACATTTCCAAATGTTAAGTTAAATAAACCACACTAATATATGGTAACCAGATATTTGGTGCTCCATCTCTCGTTTTTCCCCCCTCTACTAAGGGAATCCAATCCATCACCCTCCATTTTAATTTCCAATTGTGTCTGTGCAGCTTCTTTCAGATTACATCAGAGGGCCTCTTGTTTTAATTTTTATTCAAATGTGATAGAATGAATAATTATTAAATACCTCATGGTAATTGACAGATAGCCCTTGTTATCCTTGGAATAGCAATTATGTTTGTATTCTTCTTTGAAATCAAGCAACTTTTTTATATTATTTTATTTTATTTTTTTAAAGAGAGTGAGAGAGGAGAGAGAGAGAGAGAGAGAGAGAGAGAGAGAGAGAGAGAGAGAGAGATTTAATATTTATGTTTTAGTTTTTGGCGGACACAACATCTTTGTTGGTATGTGGTGCTGAGGATCGAACCCGGGCCGCACGCATGCCAGGCAAGCGTGCTACCGCTTGAGCCACATCCCCAGCCCTCAAGCAATTTTTATGATAAAGAAGAAAATATGGCAAGAAGCCTATATCACTACCATATTCTTACTTGAATTAGACTGATTCTAAGTGAGAGTTTCAGGATTAAATTTATAATTTTTTGGAGGAACTTTATTTTGGCTCATGGTTTCAGAGGTTTCACTCCATAGATGGCCAACTCCATTGCTCTGGTCATAAGATGAGGCAGAACACCATAATAGAAGGCAATGGCAGAGGAAATCAACTGAGGACATGGCAAATAGGAAGCAGGGAGAGTGTCACTCATCAGAGACAAAATATGAACCTCCAAGACATATTCCCACTGACCTACTTCCTGCAGCCACAGCCTACCTGCCTATAGTTACCATCTATTTAATCCATTCAAGTGAATTAATCCAATAATCAGAACTCTCAAAATCTAATGATTTCACCTATGAAAAATTTTTAATTGTCTCACACATGAGCTTTTGGGGGATACCTCATATGTAAACCATAATATTCTGCCCTGCCCCCCAAAAGCTCAAACCAATCTCACAATGCAAATTACATTTAGTTTATTTTCAAGAATAACCATAGTCTTATCAGTCCTAGCACTACCCAAAAGTCCAAGTCCAAAATCTCTTTTGAGTTTCAAGGAATACTCTGAACTCTTCCTCCCATAAAGATCAAAAGCCAAATTATATCTAGTCAAAACATAATGGTTCAGAATAAACTTTTCCATTCCACAATGGAGAAATCTTGACATAGGCAAAGGGATGGAACCAAAGCAATTTCAAACTATAGCTGAGCAAACATGTTCTGTAGATACATATCCAACATCGGGGACACATGACATCATGATGTTCTCTCTTAAGGGCTTTTGTAGCTCCATCCCTATAGCCTTGCTAGTTGTAGTCCACATGGTCTCTTTCTTAAACTGTTTATGGTTAATTACTACAGCTTCCTTTGGCAGATGTCCTATGTTATTGGCATCTATTAATTTTATGGATCTCCATTGCAGCAGCATCTTTCCTCTAATATCTTTGCATACTGCCTGTAGGGAATCCAATCCTGCTACATTTTGCCTGGCTTCCCAGGCCTTCTTTTGAAATCTTGATGGAAACTTCTATGATGCCCCTAACTCAAGCATCCTACATTTCTGCAGAACCAGCATGATGTGGTTGCTGCCAACGATTGCCATCATCTCGAGCAATACCCAAGCCTTCTGGGACCACAGCTGCAGCAACCTCTGAATGTCTGGGCAGCTGAGTGTAAAGAATAAACTTTCTAGGACCCCTGGTGAAGGCAGGGTGTCCCATGGTCTCCTTTCAAAGGAATTTTTACTTATATCCTTGAGCTTGAGATGGGTGTGGTCTTGCCAGTTCCTGAGGTGGATTCTAGTGATCTTTCCTATTGTTTCTCCATAAATTCTCAGTATTTATTTAGTGGCTATAATCTTTTTTTAACAACCACACCTTCATTATTCTCAGCTTTAATTGTACTTTTCTGGCCAAACTGCAAGTTTTTAAAATATGTTTGCTCTGCTTTGTGTTCCTAATTATCAAGTAAATTTGGCTAAAAGCTGCCAGCAATATTCATGCCAACCCCTGAATGATGTGCTGACTTGAAGTTTCTTCCACCAGATTAATTAGTCCATCATCTTTAAAATCAGCCCCACAAAAAGTCCAGGACATGATCAAAATGCAGACTTCTTATTCACTAAAATATAATATGAATGGATTCTAGTTCAATTTCTGATACAGTCCTCCTCTGTAAACTCAAGAGCCTAGTCTGTACAGTCCACAGTCCAATTGACAGTCTAGTCTTCTGAGAATAGCCTAATAAAGTAAACTTAAAACATTTTAAATCTTTTCCAGCTTGAATATCTAAACTTTTCAAAATTCCTCCTCCTGCGAACCAGCTCCAAAGGCTTCTGAACTACATGGACAGGTTAGTGATAGCAAAGTCCTCAATTCTTATACAAATTTCTGTTTTTCATCAGGTTTTACATCACTGTGACCAATATATCTGTCAAGAACAACTTAGAGAAGGAAAAGTTTATTTTATCTCATGGTTTCAGTGGTGTAGTACATGGTAGTCCATCTACATAACTCTGGGACTGAATTAAGGCAGAATACCATGGCAGAAGGGCATGGCAGAGTAAAGCAGTTTAGGACATTGCAAACAGGAATCTGAGACTCTCTTGCTGCAGCCTGTGGCTTAAAAAGCTTGGTTCAACACTTCCTATCCCACCTCAATTTATGTAGTTTATTCTGGTGATTATTAATTTTCTATTTATGAATGGAACTGTGAACTATCACCAGACATTCTTCCCAGAAGCTTAGGGATGGTGCCTGCACTTCTTGAAGCCTCATTTCAAAAAGAAGTTATGATGTGGGCCTTCATATGTTAACCTGCAATAATAATTTGTTATACCACAACACTGAAATACCAAGGATATTTTGTGTTACACATTAATTTCCCACATATCACATAATGGGCACTGATGTATTCTCAGTATGTTTTAAGATTGTGGGCTAGATCTTACTGCTTAACATTGTATAATCACACTTAAATAATTCAGGTGATATAAGCTCTTATATGCTGGTGCACAGAATAAAAAAATTATGTCAAAAGAAGACTTTTAAAAGCGTTCCTTGTCCTATCCATCCTCTACATAAGTTAGGGCTCATCTTATGCTTTTGAAAAGAATTGCTTATCTGTAGACAAAATTTAGTAAAAAAGAAATAGAATATAGTCTGAAATCTGAAACTCTAACAGATTTAGTAGAATTCTAGCACATTTCTGGGGATGTAGCTCAGTGGTAGAATATTTGACTAGCATACATGAGGTTGTGAGTTTGATCCACATAACTGAAAAATAATTCTAATCCATATTGTATACTCTCAGATATTGGATGATTAAAATATGGCAAAACTTATGCAATCCTCTCTCCACACTGCCTACCTCATGAATTTTCTCAGTGAAAACTTAGAATTTCCAGTTAAACATTTCTTACTTTGATATTTACAAAATGTTATATGATGTTATAAATGTTTCTAGGAAATGTAAATCATTAAGCATTTGCTACTACATCTATCTGAAGTACATTTTGTCATTTAGTTCTCTGGCCCTGAATTGAACTCCAAACAGATAAGAGAAAGTAGAAGGTCAACTGTATGTTGTCTGCTTGTTTGCTGGTTGATATTCATTACTTCATTAAGAGTGTGGTTCAAACAACTAACCCCAAACAAGTGCCAGGTACATAGGCATTGTGTTAAACATTAGAGTGAATCTATCCAGATAGAATGATGATTGAGACTTACTACTATAAGTCTCTGCCCCATCCATAGAGTTTTCCACTGGGTACATAAAAGCATAAAAGGAATCAACCAATACAAAGAAATAAATGCCAAAATATCCAGGGGAATAAAATTAGACATGGCAAGTTCAACCAATTTTTTAAAATTATTTTTAGTTGTAGATGAACACAATGACTTTATTTTGTTTTTTTAAATTTTTATGTGGTGCTGAAGATTGAACCCAGTGCCTCACATATGCTAGGCAAGCACTCTGTCACTGAACCACAACCCCAGCCCTTAACCAATTTTTTTTTTAATTTCACAAAGTCTCTTGGGGATCATTATGAGCTGGAGTAAAAGATTCTTAAGTTTAGAAATGGAGATTGTATTGCCTTTTTATGGTGAATTTCTCAAGGTCAAATTAAATACAACAAAAACTACTTTGTGATGTACTTCAGCTAGGAAGATAGTAACTAGCTCATTCAAGCCCAAAGTGATAGGATTATGCTTTAAGAACTTCACTCAGAAAGAAAAACGGTAGGTCACAGAGGATTTACTTTGTAATAAATTTGCTACCTAATTGTCTATCTATTCATGGCCAGCCAGCAGTCTACCCTGAATAATAATTCAAAAGCAATTTATATTATTTGTGCTACCACAGGTCATTCCACTAAATAAAGTTAAAAATCAAATAAGCTGTCTTAAATAGGTATTTGATTTCTAAAACTACACCTAAATTGTACAATTTCCATGTCTTGAATACACCTTTGTGATGACTTAGAATTATATGAATTATTCTGTTTGGAAGCTTTTGATCATGTCCTATAACATTCTAGACAGATAAGCTATAAATACGTAATTTAGAGGAGGCTGCACAGTTTTTAAAAGTCAAAGTAAATTTTTACTCTTTCAGTGGTTGGAATTCCAGGAATTGCTATCCACAGTAAGTTCCAGGTGCACAAATGTGTTTTTCAAAAGTTTATATGTTTGTTATTTGATGTTGGTGTTAGTCCATGTGTTTTTCCAGAACAAAATGCTTGCTGCTAGGTAATTTCTAAACATTAGAAAGTTTTAGCTCACACTTCTGGGGGCTGGGAAGTCCAAAATCAAGGCCCTGGGAGTGTCAGTGTCTACAGAGAGCCCATTATCTACTTCTAAGATGGTGCCTTGAAAATTGCGCCCTCTCATGGCAGAAGGGACAGGATGGACTAGAGACTTCCTTCAACTTCTTTTACAAGGTTTCTAGTACCATTCATTAGGGCTCCACCCTCATGACTGAATCCACCTATATAAGTATTCTATTATATTGGCAATTGTTTCAATATGTAAATTTCGGGGGACATGTTTAGTCCACAGAAGTAGTTAAAACACATTTTTCATTAATACACACACATGTATGGGTTCCAGAGTCAGGAATATATGTTTAGTTATTAATTATGTAATGTTAACTGAAATATATACAAGTATAAGAGTGTTATAAGTTTCTTTACTGCCAACATAGTTTTATTTGGAACGTGATGAATAATCTATGGTCATTGTTTTACATGACTGTAGACTCTAATCTCAGATCTGATACTAAGTGGGTGATCCTGGACAAGGTACTTAATAACATCTTAACAATATCTATCTTATTGGATCGTTGAGAGAATTACAAGCAATAGTGAATATAAAGCATTTAGCATGATATGGTGCAAAAAGTAGTAATTAATGGGGTAAATTGATATTATTTTTGTAGCTATTATCACACATATTTTCTCTATCAATAATCTGGGGAACACAAATTACTGCAATGATTATGACAATGAGTTCACTAAGGCAGTAGTGAGAGTTCATATTTCTGTTTCAGCAGTATCAAGAAGTCTGGTCTCCTCAAGAGGTAGTTAATTTGTCAGAGCCTTTTATTCATTAAATATTCTTTCTGCAGGTTTGTCTCCCAAATATGCATATGAGTTAGGGGTTTATAAAGCGACATTAATATCAGTGATAATGTTGACAATGGCAGTCATAACATATTAAAATATATCATTTACTGCATGCCAACTCCATGTCAAATTTTTCACAATGTATTTTACATAGTTCTACCTCATTTTATCTCACAGCACAGAAGACTTCAAGTCTTCTCAAATGTTCACTTATGAGAAAGGCTATCCCTGACTTCCAGTAAAACAGCATTCTTATCAATCTCTGACTCCTTTATCCTGATGCCTAAATACTATAATATATATTTCCTATTGGTTTTTCTTGTCTTCTGTGAGTAGATATGGGTTCCATAAAAGTATTTAATATGTTTTCCACTGCTTTTCCCCAGCTCTCAGGCAGCATCTAGCACATGGACACATTCATTAAATGTTTTTGAATGAATGTATGAATCCCTTATAAGGTAAGGTCTTATTAGTCATATTTTGGGAGAATCATACTGAAATCCTAATAAAATAGCAAATGTTTCTAAAAGCAATGGTAAATTTGAAGCACATGAGCTAGGTGTTTATGAAATTACATTAAGATCAGTGACTTGATAAATGATATGGCCAAAAACTGATCTCAAATATAATTCTAAAGTAGTGTACTCTCCACTAAATATGGCTTAAAATGATACTGATGCAACATCTCCTGCAGATCAAAGCCATTATGCATCAAATTACTTTCCCCATATATTCTAAGTCCATATAAAAGTTGAAATAGAAACTACAACAGTACTTGACTAAAAATGACCCTAATGCAAACATGGGCAACTATTGAACAACTGTTTTGTAAGCAACATTATATTGAGGATAAGAGTTCTTAATTTTCCTCCATATTGATATTATAGACTTATGAGAATCACACTTTCAATTAAGCAAAATGAAAAGAGAATAAAAGGATCTCTAAATTTCCCAGTATTGTTCCTATGTGTGACTTTATAGACAAAGTGTTTTTGCCTATTCTAGAGCACTTACTTTTCTAGACAAAATACAATTTATACCATAAAGTAAAGCAAATTGACTATTTCCCCCTAGGAAACTGTTACCAAGGATGTATACATGAAACCATTGCCTCCTCCACTTGTTTGCTTCTATATGCCTATTTTTCCCAGTGTGGCATTTTCACATACAGCACGATCAAGATGGTATATATCAGTTTACTAATGCTATTTAGTTCTCTGTGAAACAGACCTCCTTTGTTCTAAGAGGTTGAAATAATCGTACGGCATTTCCTCAAGTGTCTTTGAAGAGCAATGGTTGCATGAAATGATTCACAAACAAACACAGATTGAAGCAAGAATTGGAGTGGGAAGCAGGGGCAGTGTTGTGATCCGACTCAAGGCAATTTCATCTTGCACAACTATTATGTTCTTTTCTATAGGTATCCATAACTGCCACTGCTTATAGGTGAAAGAGGGTTAGCTTCTCCCTCTAGGGATTGGGCTTCTAGATTTTAATGGGACCAAATCTCAGAGCAATTTTTCTTTAGATGCTTATTAACAAGCAACCACAAAACAGCCAGTATACTCTGCAAAGTCACAAATCTTTTAAAAGTGGACCAATATCATTTTGTTAAATTATATTTAACTTGAGGAAAATATGATAATATTAGACAAAAAATACAGCTAATTGCTATAGTATGAGTCAGATAGTCAAGAAACTTCCAGAAGCAGGAGTTCTTAAATTAAAAGGTTTCACTATTTTTACACCCGGTTTATGCAAAGGTAAGGAATATCTCTACATTTTAGCTAGTACACACATGGGAAAATTTCTAACTATGCCAATGAAAACTCATCTTTAATGTTCTGCTAAGCTGAATAACTCTTTTTAACAACTCATTCTAATAACACTTTGTAAAACAGCAAAACATCTGGTGTAGCTCTGAGATAGCTAATTGCTTATAAGGATCACTTTTCAGGAACTATTATTTTATTTTTTTAAAAGATACACAATAAGCTTTATTGGTTGGATAGCCAAAATATCCAATTTTATGATTATTTTCAAGTGATTAAGTATTTTCACCCCATTTTCTAATTGATTAAATAAGTGAATAAATAAATACTGATGGGTTTGGAATCTCTATTCCTTATCATTAACATTTTTTTGTTTAGGTATTTCTGGAGTTAATGGAGCCAGAAGGACACTTAGAGTCAGAGTTCAGAAAAATCTGTCTTCTCACAGCCAGAAGAAGATGAAGAATCCCAATAATCAAAGGCAGCGAGCCTTGAGAACCCTCTCCTGTGGCCTCTTCTCACAGGGGATATAGAAGGCTTGTGTAGGATTTTCGAGGACCCTGAAGATCCTCATCACGACCATGCCATGGAGCTCCTCTTGGAAGAAGATATCATTGGGAGAAATCTGTTGTACCCAGCTTGCATGGCTGGGCAGAATGACGTCATTAGAGCCTTGGCAAAGTATGGTGTGAATCTAATTGAGAAAAGGTATTTTGTCTTTTCTCTCTCCTCAGTATTCCTTATGACTACCTAATGATGCCAGGTCCTGTCTTTAAGGTTAGATAATTTCGATGGGCCTGATGTATACTTTACATATATGCATGCACATATGAGAACATGTGTATGGTGTATACCTGTAAATATATCGGTGTTGATATTGTGTTGCATAGTATTTTAAGAACACAGACTTCACTATTTATTATCTCTGTGGCTTAGCAAATTACCTAAGCTTTTTCTTTTTTCTTTTTTTATTTATTTTTTATTGGTTGTTCAAAACATAAGAAGATGGGAGGGGAGGGAAAGGGGGATAGTAGAGGATAGGAAAGGTAGCAGAATACAACAGTTACTAATAGGGCATTATGTAAAAATGTGGATGTGTAACCGATGTGAATCTGCAATCTATATTTGGGGTAAAAATGGGA
Source organism: Ictidomys tridecemlineatus (assembly GCF_052094955.1). Lineage (NCBI taxonomy): Eukaryota > Metazoa > Chordata > Mammalia > Rodentia > Sciuridae > Ictidomys > Ictidomys tridecemlineatus. Next base: position 103,400,472 of record NC_135493.1, read on the forward strand.
GTTCATAACCCACTTGAATCTAATGTATGAAATATGTCAAGAGCTTTGTAATGTTGTAAACAACCAATAAAAAATAAAAAAAATAAAAGGAACTATTATTTTATTTTATCTTTTTTTTTTGTATTGGGGTTTGAACTTAGGTGAGCTGTAACACCAAGCTTATACCCACCAACTCTTTTTTTTTAATATTTGAGACAGGGTCTCACTAAGGTGCCAAGGCTGGTAACTTGGGATCATCAGCCTTAACCTCCCAAGTTACTAAGAAGAAGACATGCACCACTGTGTCCAGCTGGAAATTATTATTATCTGGTTCAAGGGATTGAACTCAGGGTCACTTGACCACTGAGCCACATCTCTATCCATGTTTTGTATTTTATTTAAAGACAGGGTCTCACTGAGCTGGTGCTTAGCACTTTGTGTTTACTGAGGCTAGTTTTGAACTTGAGATCCTCCTGCCTCAGCCTCCTGAGCTGCTGGGATTACAGGCATATGCCACTGCGCCCAGCTAGCTGTAAATTATTAATAAGGGCAACTCACTATCTACAGCATCTACTTTAAACCATGTAATACATTCAGTCTGTCATGTTGTTAATGCTGCAGTATTTTAAAGTAAGTTATAGACATTAAAACATGAGGGAAGTTCAAATGCATCTGAAGAGCAATGTACAATAGGTATAATATATCTTTCTTTTTTGGAGACTCCCAAAGCATATTAACTGTCAGAGGTTCTGAGATATCACACATTAAACTCAACTTTTTTCTTTTTTCCAGGTTCACTGAAATAGAAGCTTTATGTGTGGAACCCAGAAATATTTGTTTTAAAAAGTCCTTCTGGTAATTCTCATGCATGCATACTAAAATATGAGAACAACTATACAAAGGAAACAGCACCTCGAAGAACACAATTTAGGAACTTCACTCAATTGCCTTGATATGGAAAAGTACCTTTATTTATCCATAAAATCTTTTCTATAATAGGAGAACTTCTCCATAACCTAAGAAGTCCCCATCTGACTTGTAAGTCCTAATACTATTGCTTATAATCCTATTTGTGTTTAAACAGTTTGGTTTGGGGGGCTCTAGACATGTGGGTCATGGGATTTGTAATTTACTCCTGGCCTGCAGTCCAAGACAATAAGACTGGAAAAAGAGGTCACAATCTAATTAACTTTCTAATTAAAGGAACATGGTCTCTTTCTAATTACACTTACAAAGAATAAAATGTAGCCCCTAATTAGAAAGTTACTGTGTTCCATTTAAAATTTGCATTGTGTCAGCTATTCCATCATCATTATTATTGTTTAAAATTTATTCTGAAATGCAGAATATATTTTTAAAGTGTCTTGGAAGAGGTTTTATTTGTCTCTTACATTGCAAATGCAAAATTTAGGTCAGTATTTCACTGGATGATACAATGAGTTACAGAAAATCTGTGGCATTCACACTATAAATCATTAACAGAGTTGAGATTTGGGTTCATGATCTTTTGTGACTAAATTTTGTACTATCAGTTCAGTGAGAACATTATGTCTCTTACTATTTTTTCTCTGGCTTTTTTTTTTGAGGATGCCAAGACTATTTTCAGTATCCATACGTAACCATGGCAATCACCTGGATACACATCTGCCTTAAAGTGCACTAAGCTATTAGAATCAGTTCTCAGGAGAGTCAATTGGAATACAATGAGTTCATCACAGTTTTCATTGTGATCCCACCAATCATGTAAGAACATATAGGCAATAATAACTGCCAACCAATAGATATTGTTTCTATCATGCTCTATTGTCTGCTTCTTAATAAACCATTTTTACTTTAAATGGATACAAAAAATTGCTTTATGAAAGGGAAAAATAACAACAAAATGAAAATTAGGCTGCCTTTTTGTTTTACAACACAAAGTTGAAATTAAATGTGTCATTTTTTTCCTCCAAAATATTGTTTCCCTTTACTGAAGAAAAGTGATAGGCCTGAGGGTCTCATGCATTACAAATCTCATGTGCTTTAGATATCTAGTAAATCACTTGCATTTTGCCTATAGTACTTTCTGCCAAGCTCAGCGTTTATTGCTTACAGCTGAATACCGCCACCTAAATCATCCATCATGTTTTTACAACCAACTGTAGCTTTCTTTTTCAGTTCCTTGGTAGGAACTGGCACATTTTCAGAATGAGAATTTTCAGAATGACAATAAATGAGAAGTGTCTTTACATACCAAAATTTACAAAGCATGCAATGAATAGAACAAGAGTTTTGTAATAGGAAAATACATTTACTGATATGAAGAGATAAGAACTTTGGAAATCATCTGCCCACATTCCCACTTCACATATGACTTTCCATTTTACCATCTTCTCAAATGCCTAGATTATTTAGTGTGAAATTAGATCGTTAAAGTAAGATCTGTTAAAGTTCTGTTAAAGTTCTCAACTCTGGGTGCATATTAGAATTCCCCATGGAGCTTACTGAAAAATACTGTGTTTGAATTATCCCCAAAGACTTGAATTTAAGTTCTCTGGGATGATGTTAAAGAATGGGGATTTTTAAAAGCTCCCATGGATGATTCAAATAATGAGATTCTCTTCCTAAAATGAAGAAGCAGCAGAGAAAAAAGGAATAGAGTCTCTTTATTCTCCACTATTTCTTGTTATGGTTTTCTCCTCAACACCTTTCTATTTGAGCATAACATTCTTTTTTTATCCACTCAAATTAACATTCTTTTCCACTCTTAAAGAAAAAAGAGTACTTTCCAAAGGGCACTCCATACATTTTTGCCTAAAAAGTGCATTACTGGGTCCATATTAACCCCTGAGAAATTTTCTTCTAAAAAATCTTAACTTTAACCAGAGTTCATTACTTTCTCCTCTTTCCACTCTTCTGTATTTTCAACCTTATTCCATAAGACCTTTTGGGGAAGGAATTTATAAGGAGTTTTTATCATAATTTTCCAAAGTTAAGTACAAGAAATAGGGGCTAAAATTAGACTGCGTTATTTTGTGCACGTTATATCACATAACACTCTGTGACCATTTTGTATAACACATATCATATGCTACTAGAGTATTATAATTATTTATATGTTTTATTTATACTTCTAAATTATAAGTTCTTTTAAAATAAGAACAATGCATTGTTCCTTGTGCTATTTGACATCATTTTTTTGACATCATTCTCCCTCATGGGTTTCTAAGCAATACCTGTTATGGAGGTGACTTGCCACAGAATGACAAGCTTACTAACTTTTATGAGGTGTTTTTAATCATAATTGAAAAACATTTCTGAATGTATGATAATAAATATGAATTTTAAACTTTCAAACCAAGGTTTTCAATTTTTCTATCCTATACCATTTTTCAGTCCTTACCAGTCATGTATGAATAATCTGATCTATGCTCATTTATAGGAAAGATTTTTATATAACTCCCAAAACAAAAGTAAATCAATGTATTTTATTTATAAACACAAAATTCAGAAGATATTAAATAGCATTTTAATGCCTTTTGGAGGACATTTCCTAAGTAAGCATTTGTTTGGTTCTTACATCAGAAGTTTATCAAGAATATCTTGTGGCTAAAAACCAGTGACAATTGGACTCACTGTGTATGTCACATATATAGCTCTTCTAGAAATGTTTTTCATAAGCTGTTTCATAGCATAAATATTTTTATGTCAATTTTTAGCATATTTCATAAAAAAGCAATATAGGAAATCTTTTCCCATATGGAAATTTTTATATACTAAGCAGTATGAAATGATTGATACTAGCACAGTATAAGTTTCTAGATGTTTCTCATGCTGGTTCAGATGAAAGGGGAATGATCATATTCAGAGATCTTATCCAAGGAGGACTTTGAGTAATCTTTGATGAGATTTGTGGCAAATGCAACATAGATAAGGAGGCAGAATCAGTTTAAAGAGGTTTTCAGATGAGAAATAAAGAAAAGACTGGATGGCAGATTGGTTATGAGGAGGCAAGAGAAAGGGAGGGATCAGAGATAAATTCTAAAGTTGTAACATATGTATGTAACTGTATGGTTTCACTAAGGAAAATAAAACACTGGAAGAGAAGGAACAATTGAATCTATGACCTTTCTGGCACATACAGGTTGAGATGGCAGTAAAGAGTTGACATCTGGGCTAGCAGTGGGGTTTACAGAGCTATCAGCACATAGTAGTTGAAGTCATTTTAGAATGCGATTGACCACAGATACTTTAAAATAGAAGACAGGAAGACAGGGACCTAGTGTTGGATAGATTCAAAAGGTTTGTGATGATTGTGAGGTTCAAGTTCAGGTATAAAGAGAATTGAGGCAGCTGCTTCAGGAGAGTTAAAACAGGAAAGAGCTTTGGGACAAATAGAGTGACTCACAGTGTCAAATGAAGCAGAGGAGATAATCTGATTAGGGTGAAAAATATCCACTTAGTGGTGAGAAAATTTCAGTTGAATTTAGATGGTTGCATTCAGTCAGCTCTGGGTTGATATCAACTGTTATGTCATGCAGGGCTGGGACTATGATGAGGCAAGCAAGGAGCCTAGGGAGCAAAACTTAAGAAACATTTCATTGTCAGTATGTGCAAGTCTGAAGGGAAAAGCATCATGATATGAAGCCTATCAAACAAATGCCCAAGACATGTCCACACTCCAGAGTAAACAGTATTGGGAAGATCTGGAGGTACTTATATTTTGGGGACTAATTCATGGTGGATATGGCTGTTGCTCTAAGCTGGACAAAACATCCAATATCAAGTTCAGAAGATGAGCAAAATAGTTGTTGACTTAAAACAATAGATCCTAGGTCAAGTCTTATGCTACATTTTACCATATGAAATTGCTGGAATTTGGCCATTTCAAGCTCACAGAGTAGCAATTTTATATATTTCAAAGTTATAAGTCTCTCTCTCTCTCTCTCTCTCTCTCTCTCTCTCTCTCTCTCTCTCTCTCTGTGTGTGTGTGTGTGTGTGTGTGTGTGTGTGTCTTTACCTCCGAAATACATGTGGTCTCAGGATCTGAAGAAATACTAGTGAGGGCTCAGAAGAATCAGTAGTAAAGTCGAATGTTCAATATTTAAACAACAGATATGTACTGAGTCCCTACATACAGAATACTTCATGGGATACTGTTGGGATACTGTGTGTTGTTTTTATCCATATTACGCTTGTGTCGTCTTTTCTAAACAGATTGTATTTCTTCTCATAGAAGAGTATTTCTGGTATTTCTCTTAGATTCTTTCAAAGCAGAAAGCCAAATTTGGAACACCAGTAGGTTGAAAAGTGGCAGAATTTGCCACTCCAAATATGCCACTTTGACATAAGTATTATATTGAGCTAAAGACACTTAAAAAATAGCAGCTGTAAGAAGAGCATTCTGATCTCTCTTTTTCTTGAAAATAGGATATAAAACTTCCATTTCTGCTAGTCCAGAAGAAAAGAAACATTCTTACCACCAGAAATGAGGGAGTTGAAACCCAGAAAATTTTGTATAGACGGCCCTCATTGAAATAACTATTTGTGGTCATTTAGACTTTCAATATATTTTAGTTACTTTTCCACAATTTCCTGTCTTTATTCAACTTACTGTAAAAGCATCTGGGTTTTATTACTCTTTTGGGGGGGTCTGACTTTCCTTATCAGGGCTCACTCCTATGTCATATAAAAATATATCAAATTTGTATGCTTTTCTGTTGCCAATTTGTCTTCTATTAATTTCAATCTCAAATTCCCCTGAAGATTCTAAAAGAGAAGAGGTCAAGTTGAACCTCCCCTACAAGGTGGGGAGTCCTTAATAAATGGGAGTGAAGGAGGCATTAAAAAGATATCATTCTCCATATGTGGCATTTAGATATTTTAAACATTGTCACATATTAATTATACAAATTAATTTGTTTCACTGTGAAATTTCCATATATGCATATATCATATATTGATCCTTTCCATTCTCCCATCTACATTATTCTGACCTCCCCCTTTTTTCCCTGCCCTTTCTCACCTTCCCAGTTCCCCTTCTTCTATTTCAGGTGATTTCTTTTTGTTTCCACATATGAGGAAAAACATGTGATACTTGTCTATTAGTGTCTTTTAGTTCCATCCATTTTCTTGCAAATGCATAATTCCAATCTTCTTTAAGGCAGAATAATACTCCATTGTGTATATATTTTCATTCATCTGTGGATAGGCACCTAGGCTAATTCTGTATCTTGACTATTGTGAGTAGTGTGTCATTAAACATGGATTTTCAGGTAACTCCTTTGGATGCTGATTTCATTTCCTTTGGATATATACACAGAAGTGATATTGCTGGATAATATGGTAATTGTATGTTTAATTTTTTTTACTAAACTCCATACTACTTTCCATAGTACTTCTAATTTTTATTCCCACTAACTGTATAAAGGTTCCATTTTGTCCACATCCTTACCAGCATGTTAATTTTTTGATAATAACTATTTCAAATGGAGTGAAATGGAATCTCAATGTAGTCTTGATTTGCACTTGATTAATGGCTAAAGATGGTGAGCATTTTTTCATATATTTATTGATCATATGTACTTCTTTTGGGAACTGTTTATTCAGGTCCTTTTCTCATTTATGATTGGATTATTTTGTTATTGTTGTTACATTTTTTGAGTTCTCTATATATTCTGGATGTTAATTATCTGTCAGATGAATAGATGGCAAACTTTCTCCCATTTTTCAGGTTGTCTCTTCACTCTGTGGAAGTTTTTTAATCTGATGTCATTTCTTGTTTTTGTTTCCTGAGCTAATAGAGTTCTATCCAGGAAATCATTGCCTCTGTCAGTATGTTGAAGTGTTTACCCAATGTTTTCTTCTAGTATTTTCAAAGTTTGGGTGTTCACATTAATGTCTTTGATCCATTTTGAGTTTATTTTTTTATACAGGGAGAAAAACAAAGGCCTAATTTCAGTCTTCTACATAAGGATATCCAGTTTCCCCAGCTCCATTTGCTGAAGAGACTGTCCTTTTTCCATGTATATTTTTGGCATCTTTGTTGAGAATCATATGGCTAGAGCTACATGGGTCATCAGACCCCTACCACTGTGCCCACTTGAGGAGAGGTTATCAGCTGGAATTTTGTCCTCTCATTCATTAATTTGAAGTATTTGCCAAGGTTTGTGTAGGACTGAGTATTGGCTGGAGCTCAAAGCAATTCCTCTGGGCTGGGCAGTGTATCTCAGTGGTGGAGCAGTGTACTTACCTAATGTGTGCTAAGTCTTGGACTCAGATCCAAGGTTCCACAAACAAAAATGAATAAAAACAACAAAACACCAGGAGTAGCAACAACATCCATCAGCAAAAAAAGAAACAGTAGGGAAATACTTAATAAAATTAAAAAAAAGATTTAGTGTAAAGAAGGCAGGAGAAAAGTTGTTTAAAAAGCAAGAAAAGAGAAAGAGGAAAAATAACAACTAAAAAGAGGAGAAAGAAGAATAAAACAAAGAAAATAGATGGCTAGGGGTTATTTATCCAGGCACCCACCCGCCAGTTCTTTCCATTTTAGTGCTCACCAGGTGACTGGTGGGAGTGATTTGTGGGTGAAACTTTTTGTAGTTCATCTTAGCTGCTTTTTAAATTGGAACAAGCCATTGTGAAATGCAGATCTCTCCAGGCGATAGTTCTATCCACAATCCCTTGGGCTGCAAGCTCCAAGGGCCTAAGCTTGCACTGTGGTGCATTACTGAGCCAGTACTGAAGGCTGTAGTAGTTAAGCAATTTTTTCTCCAAGCTCCCTGAGCTACAAGATAACAATGATGGACAAACACTGGGGTGCATCCTGTTCAGCCCCATGGGGTAAGGGTAGAGAATTCATGGAGTCACAAAATTCTGTGCTGGGAGTGGGGATGGAAGACTTCATGTGATCCATCACCCATGATCCTGTTGCCACCAAATTTAGATTCAGCATGAAAACACATAAAACTGTTATATCCTTCTGGTTCTAATAGCAGATTTGAAGAACCGCTGATTTAAAATGGAAGATGCTTCTGCTTCCTTCTACATCATAGTCCACACATCCCATGGCTTAGAATTCTCTGTGGATTTGTGGCAGTCATTCCTTTGTGCTACAACTCTCCCCAAATTGCTTCCCACTGAGCCAGTGCAGAAGAGGCCATTGGGTCTTGGACATAGAAAAATTCTGGGGCTTCTGATTACCAAAGCAGCAGGCTCTAACACTAGAACCCTTTTTAAGATTTCTCTCAGTTATGGCATTATGAATGCACAGAGAACATGTGCACCAGATTGCTAGGTGGATTCCAGGTCTCCTCTCAGTTTGGACAGTGTTTACTTGGTGCATTATTTTGTGCTTGTGGAGAATGCTGGGACTCTCTTTTTGCCTATACCCCTTGTGGAGGTACTTCCCCAATTCCTGAAGAGCCACTGAGCATGGTGTGCTGGGACACTCTGCTTCTCTTACTATACTAATATTTGATATTTCTAGGTTTCACCTGGGCACTGTTGAACTTCAGGGCTTTTCTACAAATCCCTACCTCAATGTACAGTTATACACCTATTGTTTTGGTCCCAGTTTCTGGGGAAACAGGTGAGTGCTGGGTGTCTCTAATCTACCATCTTGACTCAACCCAGAAGTTAGATTTTTCTTCAAAGGGAGGAACAACTTTTAACTTTTTTACATTGATAACATTTTTTTAGCAGTGACTTGAATACAATCAGATACAAAAACATAAATATGGATATAGACATAAAGATTAGGTTTACTTTGTTTTATTATTATTTGGCATTTCCTTTAATGTTTTTAGTAGATGTTAAACCTTTGAGGAAGTTTTTTTCCCTTGTGGCATGTGAAATCTTAAAGGCAGTTTAAATTTAGACATACTTATTTTATTAAAACTCATTGCTTTTCTTATCAGTGAACTCATGTTATGCAATTTTCAGGGAAAATTATTTCAAGTGAAGCTGAGAGGGACTCTAGATTCAAGTACTCAACTCATTTTCTCTTTGCATAAAATATGTCATTGCAGAAATAGATTTCTAATTTTCAGCTATGATTCTCAAGTCTTTTTTCAATGATTTATATGTTCATATTGGGCTAGGCAAACAATTAGGTATTAGTTCAAATAGAGCTACTGGGATGCATTGCTAAATTCTGCTAAGAGAAGAATTATGTAGAATACTGAACATAATGTAATAAATACATATGCATATATATGAATTTATATGTACTTATTTCAGTTTATGTAATTCAAATTCACAAATTATCCATATTGGTAAACTACCGGATATCTAGGGCTGTTTATAGTATGCAATTTATATTCCTTTAAGTGCAGAAGAAAAATAGAGATGAATATAAGTTTTATATTGCTTCCTAGATACCTGAATTCATCTACAGAGATACAAATTCTATAATGGCAATTTTGATTTATTAAAAGCTTGGAAAATGGAAAATCATTTTTTGTTTGGGGTTTATAATGTAATTTATTGGAGGCAAAACTTTTCTTGAAACTTCCGTGAATTTCTCTACAGCCTTTAACACAGTGTGTATACCTATATGTTTTGTTGAAGAAATGTTAATCTATTTCATTATGGGCTGCTTTCCCTGAACTCTCTTGAATGGTGCATAATTCATGATGTATATAAAACCATATTATCTTCTAAATTTGAATATATTTTGAGTTGGATATTATCCCAGATCCCAGGAGGAGCTAATAGACTTCACATTGCCCCTACCTCTCTATGAAGTACTCTTAGTATACTTGAAGAATTACTAGATCATCAGGAATCCTGGGATCTACCTCAAGACCCCAAAGAAAGGATTCAAGGAAGTAGCAAGAAAGAATTCAAGAAAGTATCATGGAATATGTTTCCCAGTGTATTCTAAAATTGAATCAAGATTATTTGTGATAATTTTCTTTTTTAGAACAATTTTTTATGAATTTCTTACTTAATACTTTTATTTAGCCTCTTGGTTCTATATATGCAATTTAAAAATGTTCAAAATGTTACAAATATATGATAATTATATAAAAATTGAAAAATACAGTTAAAGAACAATAAAGTCATGCCTTCCTCCATTATGCCACTTAAATATGGTATCCTTCAAAGGATGGTCTATTCTCGCTGACTTAAAACTTAAAATCATTTTTTTGGTGATATTCTGGATCTAACCCAGGACATGCTCTACCACTAAGCCATATCCCAGGCACTCCACTTATTTCTGAAGCTCACTCTTGTGGTTTTCTCTTCCTGAATACCTCCAAGAATTGTTTTTCCCAAAGTTACCATTGACTTTCACTTTAGCACATCTAGATAATTACATGCACTTAATTTTACAATTACTTATTGAGCAATGAAACATTTCCACTTCTAATAACAAGAATTTCTAACCTGCTGAATGAAGTTTAGAATTCATGCAAACAGCTATACAAAACAAATTTTCTTTTCTACAACCACACATAAATATATATATACAGCCCCCCCAAACCATTCAAATAGTTGTAGTAGAACAAATAAAAAGTGGGAACAGAAGGCAAAACAGAGAACAGCCTCATGGAATGGGGAAGGAAAGCTGTTGCCTTTCATGCAGATCAACTTTTCCTTCAAGTTGACACACTTTGGTGTGATCAGAAGAAACTGCCCAAATCTCAGTTTTCCCCTTTTGGGCTCAGAGAAAAGAAAGAAATGTAGCTCCAACATTCTGGCTTTCAGGGAAATGATTTCTATCTCCTGTGACACAGAGAGCTGGTGGCATATTTTGGATAATTAGGCACACTGAAAAAGAGAAGAACCATTGAACACCAGAAAAACTACAATACAGACACCAGGGAGAAGAAGAAGTTGTGCACTTCTGACAGAACACAGATCTCTGCCTGGAAAGCTAGTTGTCCAGAGACAATGAATTCCAAGAAAGGTGCAGAAGCCCTTAAATATTTAACTGGGCTCACTGGTGCAGGTCTTCCCTTGTATGAAGCCATTCAAGAGAGAGAATATTTTGCTGAAATTTTCAGCCACAGTCAAACTAGATTAAGGAGCACTCCAAGAAAAAGCAGAAGACAGGTCCCAAAAATGAAGGACCTAAAAAATGAGACTTCTTAGTGTTTCTGTTAAGAAGTAAAGAATGACAAAACACTGCAGTTTTAAAAGTATTAAGAAATACTAAAAACAATGACAAATAAATGACTTAGTAAATCCAATTATCAGAGATAAATCTATCAAGCACTTGATTGAAAATACAAGTGATTATTAAATTTGTGGTTCTCAATTGCCCTCCCCATCCCCCACCCAGTACTGGGGATGAACCAAGTGGTACTCTACCTCTGAGCTGTATACACAGTTCTTTTTAAATGACAAGTTTTAATTTTGCAACACTAAAGTGCCCAGGCTGGCTTCAAACTTGGGATTCTCCTGCTTCCTTCCACTCTGACATGCTGGGATTACAGGCTTGAGCACTGTGTCCAGCTTCTCTATCCAGGAAGACTAAGACCAAGTTTCTGTAGTTCTTTGACATCACATCTCTATATAAGTTTTGCTGAGCAGGCTGAAGGCATTCCCACTCTTCTTCAGTGAAATCAATGGCCACCTCTCTGAATGTCAATAGTTCCATTTCCTGGTGCTCAGGAGAGGCCTCCTCCCTAGGGATCTTCAGCAGATGCACAGCAGAGCAATCTGGACTCCAAGCATGAGTGAAGCCTAGAGTCAAACGTGTGATAATTTTCTTCAAAAAATGAAAAACATTTCTTTATCCAGTACCAGAGTTCTTAACCTGGTGTACCAAGACTCACTTCAAAAATAGATGAAAATTCTAAAATAAGAATGAGAACTGTTCATGTGAAATACATGTAAGTATATACATAAGAAAGTATACACAGCTGTCATCAATTCCCCAAGGAATCTATAACCAAGAACGATTAAAAACTATCTCTCAGAAGATACTGGTGGTAAGAAAATAACACTGATGATAGGAAAATGAGAGATACAGGTAATACCTGAGACAGTCAAATAGTAATAAATATCACTCTCTGAGTAGTTACATGGGACATATATTGCAGTATTTGCCTCTGTCCTCCACAACAAATTCACAAGGAGTGTTGGTAAATTACATGGTACTGTAGAAATAATGTAATACATTAACATTTGTGTATTCAAATGTGCTGAAAATATAAAAAAATGTCTAAGAGATATTATTGCTTTAAGAGCTCTGCTTCCACCCTATCTCTACCACCCATGCAGTTCCAATATTAGTTACCCTTGTAGAAGAGGGAAATGTTAAAAATCTTACATCTTAAGATCTTTCTTTCTTTCTAGCATCTTGGTAAAAATAACTAATTTACATCAGAACATTAGTGGATGTATGTATAGCCTCAGAATTTTTGCTCTGAGTCTTGAGTCAATTATATTCATCTTAAGTAACCTAAAATACTTTCAAATTCCCAATGTGACCTGAATAAAATAGGCATATATTTAAAGATATAAGAATAAAGCAATTCTTTTCCAATTCTTTATGTATTTATACATAGGTGAATGTGCATGTGCAATATTTATACTTGTGTATATGCACATATACCAGCCTACTTCCACAGATGAATTTCAATAGGGGCCTGTCATTTCTCATTAAGAAATTAATGAGAGGCTGGGGATGTGGCTTAGTGGTAAAGTGCTTGCCTAGCATATATGAGGCCCTGGATTCTATCCTCAGCACCACATAAAAATAAATAAATAAAATAAAGGTATTGTGTCCAACTACAACTAAAAAATACATATTAAAAAAAGAAATTAATGAGTATGGAATCCCTCCATACACTGATGTGAAAAGGTACTCTTGCTACTGAGAGAAATTTCCTGTCTGGGGTAGATGGAAATTCCTATACCAATACTGTCTTTTTGATTCAATGATTGGATTACCAATCTTCTAAATATCTCTCTTTCTATTTCTTCACTGGGCACAGTGAGGTATATTTAAACTGTGTTTCAGTAATAGCCATGAGTGTCCTTTAGTATATTAAAACAGAACCAAAAGCAGAATACAAACACCTATATTGAAAAAAGTAGGTGCTATAGTTAAACAGTATTCCCATAATGATAATTGCCATTTATTGCTTTATAACTCTGCATTAGATATTGTGCTAGTATCTTATATACAGCATTACATTCAGTTATTATTATTATAACAAGAAAATACTAAGGATCAGCAATTGATGATTGGTTACCACTGGAAAAGAGATAATTGGATAAAACAGAAAAATAATCCAAGGGTAAAGGGGTAATTCACTTGCCCAAAGACAGAGTTTTTGAAAAGTAAAAATTAGGATTCAAATGTTGCCATCAGACTTCAGAGCCTGCCCAATTCACAGTCCTGCCTTTGAATGCCCTGCCAATTCTGATGACCAGGTGGAATAGTATGCTTATATTTCTGTACTTTTAGTTAAACCATTAATGAATTAGTGAAACCATGAATGAATTAAACATGAAAATATTGTATGGATCTTTTATTCCTACAGTGGCTCTTAATCAACTCATCAATACAATTTTTAAAAAGCCCCTGTCTTAATATGTCAAATTCATCCAAACTGGGTTACCCCTTCTCCTTCGCCCTCAGCTTGTTCTTAGGTACCAGTGTGTGTTGTTGGAAGGGAGCATAAAATTAAAGCTGTAAGAAAAGTATCTGATGATGCTACATCCATTTCTTTGTTGTAAACTACTCAAGCCAATAAAAGAGCCTGAACAATATAAGAAGAGTTTTACTCATGGAATTAAGAAGAAAACAGTTGTCAGTAATATAGAAATGTCTCAGAGGGAATTCATTTGAAGCCAGAAAGTCATATTTTATACCTCAAAAATTTGAAAGAGATACATCAAGAAACTTGGAAAAAAAATAAAAGCCACATACAGTGAGCTCCCTTTCTATTTTTCACATGTCACAGATGAAAACAAAATGTTAGTTATTTTAATTGGATAAAAGTACAGTAATGAATTTAAAAAATTGTCATTTAGTTCATACTATATTCTTATTAACTATTGATTTTTCACTATTTAGAATACCACGAAAGATCACACTTCTGAGTGAAACCACATAATAAAAAATGACATAAAATCAGGCAGCTCAGAACATACATGGATTTTCAAAAGTTCAGAATGTAAAGGATTTATATTAATTTTACAGCTTTCCTTTTACACTATCAGGATTAAATGGTTACATAAGGATCAGCAATTGATGACTGGTTACCACTGAGAAAACAATTATGATTGCCATGGCTTTTAAAGTCCAAGTGTTATCAACAACTAACTTGATCAGTTGTTCCAATTAGAGATAGGATTTGTATGTGTATATGCGGATGTTTTGCTTTTCAAAAAATTGGCAGATCAGTTCTTTTACATACACTCCTGTAAGTTTTCAGATAGGGTACATATCATAAATTTTCTCTGAATATTTAAGAGAGCTTCTCCTTCCAGGCTGTGGCTCCCCAATACATTTTCAACTGCAAGGAGCACCTTCTTTCCTAGCTCCCTTGGGAAAAAACATACATGCCATAGAAGGTTCAGCTCAAAAGCCATGCAATTCTCACATTAAGTTATGTGATTTTTTTTCAATTTTTGGAAAAGACTATGATTTCATAATTCTGTACTGTAATTATTAGCACTTGTCCTTGTTTTTTCTCTAATCTTACTGGAAGTTTCTATAAAGAATTGTTTTGCTTATTTTGTTTCCTGTAATAGTTTTGTTGTTCTTTAGGAGTTCAGTAAGTAGTTGCTAAATTGAATAGGGATACTGTTATGTCTTGAAAAGTAAAACAAATAAGCATTAAGTTGGAAAAAAACATATTTATTCATCTATTTAAAAATCTCATTTAAAAAGATGGGCTTATATAAATATGGATAATGGGTTTAAGGTACTTCCAAAATGTCTTTACTGAATTCTCTTGTTGATTTCCAAATAGCACAGGAAACTAAATACCATTAATGCAAAGTGAAACCACATAATAAAAAATGACATAAAATCAGGCAGCTTTAAATCTTTGTAATAATGTTAGAGGTTTGTTGTCTTAAAACAAGGATGGAGGTGTGAATGGAGAAGATATAAAAGTCAACTGAAGGGAAAGAACATCATTTCAGTGTTGGCTGCCAGATTCTCAGGCTGCAAGATCTCCAGAATGGGCAGGAACAAGTTGTTTAGAAAATCTAAGTTTGAAAGACCTTTTAACGTTTCTATCTCTACTCCCTAATCCTCTGTACCAAGATTATGTCTTATCTGCAATTTAGTCTCCTCATGGACTTATTCATTAAGAGGGAGTGCCCTGTTCAAGTGATTGATGCCAGTTATCTTACCAGATTCATCTCCCATTTCATTTAATGAATCAGCATTCTGGTTTATAAATCAGTTTCTGGCATATTCACTTAGCATTCATCACTTCTCCACAGTGAGCAGATCCATTTTTGTTTTCATTGATGTAAATCTGAGGAGTAGTCCCTTGGCCTTTGGAAAAAAATTCTACGAACAGCCTTTGTATGACTTTGAATCAAAGTAGACATCTCATGCTAAAATATTTTAAGAGCATAACTGTGTTTAAAGAATAACTTGTTATTCTGACTAATTCAGTCCATAGTATTCAGTAAGTGGTCTATAAATATTGTTGAAGTAAACATTCTCTTTTGTTATCAATAAGGCACAACCAAGAATGATTTCTTGTTTTTATTATTATTTTTATTTTTATACAAATTATGGGGGAGGCATGGGATAAGGGAAACAGAGATGCAAGCCCACAAGAAAAACAATCAGAATAAAAAAGGGCCCATTGCTTGCATGTCAGAGAGTGCCTATGTACAAATCAAGACATCACTGCACAGAAAAAAAGGGAATGAATTGGAGGATTATGAATGATAGAAAAGGCAAGAAGTTTGGTCACTACCTTGAATTTAAAAACCAATAAATGTCTAAGAAATAATTCTTTAAAAGTAACTTCAGTATGATGCGATGATTTAATTCCTCTAAAGAATCACTTTTTCAGAATCCACATTATTTCAGTGGCCTTCTAGAGATAGTTATTACTTCTCATTTTTTGTGAGTACATTAGTAGGCATTTTAGGGGAACTACTATAAAACAGGTGATATTTGAGACAATTTCAGGATTATGTGCCAAATGTATCCACCTAAAAATTGGATAAAAAGCTGAGCTAATTGTTTTTTGTTTTTTTAAATTTTTTTGTGGTGCTGAGGATTGAACCCAGGGTCTCATGCATGCTAGGCAAAATATTCTACCACTGGGCTATATCCCTAGCCCAAGAGTTAATTGTTTATTTTCACTATGGCTGACGACTCATGAACTTAAGATATAAAGGGACATGGTAAA
Source organism: Ictidomys tridecemlineatus (assembly GCF_052094955.1). Taxonomy (NCBI): domain Eukaryota; kingdom Metazoa; phylum Chordata; class Mammalia; order Rodentia; family Sciuridae; genus Ictidomys; species Ictidomys tridecemlineatus. The sequence goes on from NC_135493.1 coordinate 103,416,782, forward strand.
TGAAGACAGAAGCCCTTGTGCTATTTAAAATACAACCAGAAAGATGCAGAAAAAAAGGTCAAAATTATTTTAAAGTTAGAATTAATGAAACTAACTATGTGAGAAGAGAATCTTCAGGATTTTTCTTTAAGCAACTTTTCCTTCCCCATAAGAAACTAATACAAGTGCAGTTTGGGTGGCACATTTTCTTACTGATCTACAGCAGGAGAACATTGCAATGTGGACAGATATTGGGATTCAGATGTCAGATTGCTGAATTCATCTCAGAAAGAAGAAAAAGAGGAGGAAAGTTCCCAGTGTGGTATATAAAGAATAGTAAGATCTCTCATAAAGGGCTCTTTAATAGCATGGCACACCAAATTTAGAAGACTAGAAATTCTATATTAAGTTACTGTGGGAGGAATTAATAGCCATGTATTATTGAACAATCTAAAACTTCCTTCAATGGAAGTGCATGGGCTGCATTCTCACTGTCTGGAAAGCTGCTCAAGATTGAAAAAGAGAAAGAGGCTGAAGGGCCAACTAAAAACTCTGCAGGGATGCAGTTAGGTATCATCTGCTTGAAGCCAGAAAAATCACAGACAGCAGTTGCCTTGTGAGGAGCCATCAGGTGAATTCCCTCTAGACAGCAACCATCTTCCCACTCTGCCCTCTACAATTGCCACCCACCTCAGGCCTTACAGACTTTAGCAGGAGAAAGGATGGTTTATATCATCTAATTTTGGTAGCCTTGTACCAGGAGACTTTTCATCTAGGAATCTCATCTTCTTGCTCTTTGGAGAGGCCTTGGAAGGGTCCCAATTCAGCACTGCTGGGAAGATTTGATTGATACAGTTCTTATTCCTAAAAGCTAGCTCCGTGAACTGAAAGTTGAACCACATAGTTATGCCCAAACTGGAAGAATCTCCAGAATTCTTGAGAAAAATTTACAGAAAGGAAATTATGAAGCCATAGATAGTAAGTACTCCTGGGAGGGCTGGGGATGTGCCTTAAGCGGTAACGTGCTCGCCTGGCATGCGCAGGGCGATGAGTTCAATCCTCAGGACCACATAAAAATAAAATAAAGATGTTGTGTCCACCAAAAACTGAAAAATAAATATTAAAAAATTCGGTCTCTCTCTCTCCTCCCTCCCTCCCCCCTCTCTCAAAAAAAAAAAAAAGGAAGTACTCCTGGGAGTACAAATAAATCAGGTATCCCCTCAACAGATGACTGCAAAGGTTTAAGTAGGTCAATGGAGCAGAACAAAAGATTTTATTCTCCAAAAATTTTATGTCTTTTTGAAGAGTGTGATGATCCCTGTTGGAAGAGGAGGTGTAGAGAATTGAAACTCATATTCCCAGAGGAGGAGGGCTGAGGGCAGCTGTCCCTGAATGCCAAAGAGTAAGAGAGGGAGAGAGAGGGAGGGAGGGGGAGGGGGAGGGGGAGAGGGAGGGAGGGAGAGAGGGAGAGAGGGAGAGAGGGAGAGAGAGAGAGAGAGAGAGAGAGAGAGAGAGAGAGAGAGAGAGAGAGAGAGAGAGAGAGAGAGAGATTGAAATTCTTCTGCCTGGGATGTTGGTCTCTAAGACCTTTGGATGGCTTAGGTCTCAAAACTCAGGACTCAGATCATATGTTACTATCTCAGGCAGATCTTTTCTTCTCTTACCACTGGATTTAAAAATTTCCCCTTCTTTGATACTTTCTACTTAATTAGCTGGCTTTATTTTCTCTGGAGAACTTATCTACACTTAAGAGAATATTGTCTTTTAAATTGTACCGGGTCTGTCTATGTCATATCATATAAACTTCTAAGGGAAGTAGTTTGTCTTGGTCACAGGTATCCCCGCACATTAAAGAATTCCTAACATGTACAACATCTCAAAATACACAGTTTGCAGCTGGGAGTGTTGGTACATGCTTATAATCCTAGCAGCTTGGGAGACTGAAGCAGGAGGGTGGCAAAGTCAAAGCCAGCCTCAGTAACTTAGCAAGACCCTCAGCAACTTAAACCCTGTCTCAAAATAAAAATAAATAAAAGGGATGGGATGTAGATTAGTGTTTAAATGCCCCTGTATTAATGACCCTGCATTATATGTGTATGTATGTGCATATGTGTGTGTGTTTATGCGTGTATGTGTATGTATATATATATATATATATATATATATATATATATATATATATATATACATGCAAACACAAACACACACACATACACAGTTTGAAAAATTGGGACTATCCATTAAGTTTCTGGAATCTCAAGATGGGCCTCCAGGCAGATTAGCAATATTCATTTATATTATACAAATTTTAATGTAAGAATGTAAAGTAGAATTTTATAATATAGAAAAAAATCTGAAAATTACATTTCCTCTTAAAAATGAAAGATATTCCAGTAGCTCATCTATTTTTTTTCTAGTAGTAATCTCCATGAGGTTGACAAGATCAAGTTTTGCTGTTCTTATTTTAAAAACATAGAAACTAAACTAGAGCTCTATGTTGAGTCAGTGATGGAATCCACAACTCTCTTGACAGTAGTCCAGAAGATTCCATCAAAAATTTTATCAAACATTATTACTTTGCTTTGAAAAACTATGGCTAAAGCATCAAAAACACAATCATATTAAAAACAAACAAAACCCGTAAGCACCTAGTTGCTTTGGACTTTTATATAAAAATCTTTGTCACCTGTATCCTACATGGCTTGCTCATGTCTGAAAAGGGATATTTATTTTGAACAAAGTAATACAAAAAATTAGTTTGCCCCATTTTGGAAATGGCAAAATAAGTTGAGTTCACACGTGTGGTGAATTTTCATTTTCTTTTTCCACTAAGAACATAGTAAATTTAGCTTTAGCTACAGAAGATTGGGAAGAAATTAGTAGCATATATTAGTTTCAATTAAACTTCATGACAGAAAAAAAATTTACTGGGGATATACCTAATGGGAGAAAAATCATTTCATTAACATGTGAAAATATGTTTTTTTAAGTTTCACCTTATTTCAGTGAAATATACTTCTGATCATCCAAGAAGGGCTGAATTCTTTGAGGATTTTGTATACTGAACAAGATCATGTGTCTGCTTTTCTGTCCATTATATCAAATTTTAATAAAAATGTGTATCTTTACATGCTAAGAATGAGCAAAGTGGACCACATTTAGAGATACAAATTTAAATACAAATTTGGCAACATTTTTCTGAAATGTTTTCACTTATATATTAAACAAAAATGAAACAAAAAGCACAGGGAAGTAATTTACAAACATCTTTAGATTTTATGGTTTTTATTTCTAGGAGTAGGAAAAAAATTGTAACAGCAACAAATTAAGGACAAATCATATTGAGATGTAAAATTGTAATTTGAAAGACTGGTACTTTCCTTCAAGTTGTTGTTGTTATTATTATTACTATTACTACTACTACTACTACTACTACGACTACTACTATTTTGTGGTAATAGGGATTTAACCCTAGGGAGCTCTACCACTGACCTACATCCCTAATCTTTTTTATTTTTATCATAAGACAGGGTTTTACTATGTTGCTTAGGGCCTCACTAAGTTGCTGAGGCTGACCTTGAACCTGTGATCCTCCTGCCTCAGTCTCCCAAGATGCTGGGATGACAGGTATGCACCACTGCACTTGCCTATTCCTTAAATATATTTAACTGTTTGTGATTGGGAAATTACAACTACAGCTAATCCTTTTACAATCAATAAAGAACCTAACTAGTTTATGTAGTCTACATATGCTATCAATACAAGTAAGTTGCATTTAGACATCTTGTGGGTAACTACATATATGGTTTTGTTAATATTGGTGATTTTTTAACCTTTATTTAATTAATTAATTTATTTATATGTAGTGTTGAGAATGAAACTCAGTGCCTCACACATGCCAGATTAGTGTGTTACCTCTGAGCCACAACCACAACCCCAACATTAGTCATTTTTAACAATGAAATATTTTCCACATTTTATTAGGCTGAAATCATCACATTTTTTCCTTGTGTTTTTTTTTCTTTAAATATTCACATAGGTTAGCTTGAATATAAAAAACCTGAATTAATGAATTCAAGTAACTCACATGAGGTCAGTAATCTCACTATAATAATAAGGAGAGAAACTGGAATTCAGGCCTTCTGATACCAACTTTAGTCCCTACCCTCTTCTGTGGCAACTGCTTCTCTGTTGATAATTTAGTAGGCTATGGGTAGATTACTCTGCATTAACATAGTCCTTATTAAAGTAGTCTCTGTGTAAGCATATTTCAAGCTTACTGATTCCAAGGAATTTTGACTATTCATTTGCTCATATTCTTATTTCTAGATTATCCTTATCTACTAAAGATATTACAGAGATTCCTACATGGAAATCAAACGAATTTAGCAAGTGCTCCCTTGAAAGGGGTGTGAAACGTTCTATTTTAAGTAACAGTAAAAATTCCAACATCAAGATTCAGTTCACATTTTATGTTTAATTTCCCACAACTGGTATTCTCTTATGTCATTAAGAATATTTTAATTTGCATGTGAGATGAAAAACAAAATAAGGAGCATGGGAAAATGAACAGAAATGAAATATTATATGCATCTTTTATTCTTTTCCTGTCCATAGGGACATCAGCTAAGATTCACTATGTAGATATACATTCAAAGTACATATACATTATACGGACTATGGTCACTTTTACTTTGGTGGGTATGCTGTGAAATATTAGTATTTTACATAGTAGGGAAAGGAATAATATTAAAAGAAATATAGCACCTTCTAACAAACTTACATTGATCATGTATTTGTGCATTACTGACTTCCTTGAGACAATCCTACCAATTCCATTGTTTTTAAGTCATTAAAGCCATTAAATGCTGTTTTTGATTTCTTAGGATTTGATCTTTATTTCTTAACATAGAGACATCAGGCTAGAAATATAACTTCCTATCTCATTACAATTTTCTTATTTCTAACAGTTCTAGAAACTATTAGTACACATGTTACAAGTTTTAATAAGCCATTTATTACTTTGGAGTCTATTTCTTCTGTCCCTTTATGACAAAATTCTATGACTCTCTAGAGTCAGATTTAGCAAGTATCATCAGGGGAAACGAAACATTTTTTATTAATTTCACCACTAGTTCCCTCCTTTTGTGAGCAAGTAAGGCTGTCAGGTTTCTTTGTGGGATTCTCCTTCTGTAGTATCTGGCCCCCATTCTCACTGATGGACATGTTTATCATGTGGGAGTATCAGATTATACAGTGATACTATTCACATACCTGAGAGTGCTAGATAAGAAGCTGAACACAATGGATTTTTTATATATGAAGACACAAAACAAAATAAATAGTTGTATGTAGTCATAGAGAAACCATTCAATCTTGTGAGCTTAGGCCAAGTCCAACATTTCTTAAAAATGTGATAGATTACTAAGATACAATTGAGCCTAATGTAATGTAAACTTTATACTGTGTGATAATAGCCAATCATATTACAATTACTTTCTTCTGGCAGTTTAAAACTGTCATGCACAAGAAAAATTACAATATTTCATATAGGAGCCTATGTTTTAATAGACCATAATTATGCTATCATATAAATGGAACAAAATCCCAAATCCATACCATAATCCACAGTGCTCTGACTACCTGATCTAATCTGTTCTATATTTTGAAATCATCTTCAAACATTCTTCTGTGCTTTGGGGTTCTAGTCACACTGCCTCCCACCATTGCTATTATTTGAATAACACAAAGTATCTCCCACTTACTTTGCCCTCTGCCTATACTGCTTTTCCTTCAAGTATCTTTATGATTTGTTTTTTTAAATTTATAATAAGTCAAGGCTAAAATATTACCTGTATTAGTATTCCATGGTTGCTGTAACAAATTACCACTCACTGGGTAATTTAAAACAACAGGAATGTATTCTCTTACAGTATGACACTGGTCTGCAATCAAAGAGTCTGTAGGGTTAATTCTGTTTGGAACCTTGGAGGAAGAATCCCTTCCCCAACTCCCTCCTAGCTTCCGCTGATTGCCTGACAAAACCTTGGTATCCCTTGTCTTATAGATCCATCACATAGCCTTCCTTTCTGGGCATCTCTCTTGCTTCTCCTGTTGTGCCTTTTATGAAGGCACCCATAATTATACATTGAGCCCTTTCTCTACCTTGGACAATCTCTTCTCAAGATCCATAATTTAATTACATCTGCAAAGATACCTTTTCCATATAATATTACATTCCTAGGTATTAGGACTTGTATATGTGACAAGAAAAGCTTTAGCAGTTTAAAATTTTAAGGAATTTGAGTATTTATTGATTCATGAATCAGGCTAGTTCCAGACCAAAAGGGGATATCATTCCTCTAGGAGGAGCACAAAGGGAAACGTTATCATAAAGTATTTGTAGAAGCATGACAAATAACATAATTCTGTTTATTTAGAATTTAGTTGTGGTTTCTTACTGGTGAAATTTCTAGTTTCAATTTACTATTTACACTGGGCTTTGGTTTGTTCACATGAGAAGTCAAAGTGCTAGAGTCACCCCAGTCTAATGGCTTCCCAATTACAAATATTTTAACAGATATCTCTTTTCAAGGTCACTATTTGATCCACTGTATTGCTTCTTTGGAGAGGCCATCACTGATCACACTCAGTGATCAAATAATACCTCTCCTAATAAATACACTATCATGCTCTTCCATCTATTCCTGTACTATTTTTCTTCATAGCACCAAATATTCAAAACATATTGAGTATTAATTTATGTCTCTTATTCTAGAATGAAGCCCCAATGAATGTGAAAACTTTGTATTGTTAACTGCTATTCATCAGTGTCATGAACACTGCCTGTCTTTTATTAGATTATTATTAAATACTTACTAAATGGATAAAAGTATATGTATATGATCAAAGTTTGGTTGAATACAATTGGTTGTTATTGCATAATTTATAGTATTTGTGATTATACAAAACAAAACTATGGTGGTAGTGGTAGGCAGAATAATGTCTTCCCAAACATGACCGCATGCTAATCTTGGGAACGTGTGATTTTGTAATTTTACATGGCAAAAGAGACTTTGCAAATGTGATTAAGAATATTGAGATGTAGAGATAATCCTGGATTATTCACCTGTGACCAATCTAATCATAAGGATTAGCAGGAGGCAGGCAGAGGAATGGGAGTAAGGGATGATGTAATGGTGGCAGTGGAGGCTAGAGAGAGAGAATAAGAGAGAAATTTGAAGATTTTGTGATGCTGACTCTGAAGATGGAGGAAAGGGTCACATGCTAAGGAATACAAATAGCCTCAAGATGCTCTGAGGCAAAGAAGCAAGCTCCCCTAGAGCCTCCAAATAGGACCAAAGTTCTATCTACACTTTGATTTTTACCCTATAAAGATATTTTTGGACTTCTAACCTCCACACTGCAAGATAATAATTTTTTGTGGTAACTTGTTACAGCAGGAATAGAAAACTAATATAGGACTTAACAGGTTTTTCAGACTCCTAATTTGTCCTCAATGAAATAGATAACCAAAAAGGATGAGATTCTTCTGGTTTTATTCTGACAAATTAATTTTGAAATTTAATCATAATGTTCTAAGAGTTTTAACAATTTGGAAGATATTGTGTGTGTGTGTGTGTGTATTAAAGCAGAGATGTCATTGTGCAATATTTTATAAGATATCTAGTTTAAAAAATAGATATCTAGTTTATACTACTAAAGGCCCATTCAAGCCATAGTAGCTAAATTTCTAAAATGGAGGCTTAGTTCCTTTGAGTTCATTGCACCAATTGCATTAATAAGGCTATATTCCATCTTGTCTGTCAGTGAATGCATGGGACTCATAAATCAGTACAAGACATAATATTTATTGAAATAGAAGTTGTCCTCAAGCCTGCGGTAGAGAATTATCAGCATTTCACAGCAGATGAACTCAACAGTGAGCAGCTAATACATAGCAATCTGTGTTGAAATATTTATAACCTTAACAGTTTTCATCTTCTCCTAGTGAAACACCAGGATAGTTCTGCTTTATAATGTACAAGTATAGGATCTGATAGACATTGAACCATATCATAATCTGGCTGGGAAAAAAAAACAGCATGGTAGTCCATAATTTATAGTTAATGCAGTGACTACTAGTGACAAAAATGATGTTTTGTGTTCATCACTTTTATGAATGTACTGTGGTCTGAAATGTCATCTCTGAAATTACATACTCTCCCCAGGACAATATTAAACTCACAATTGTACTGTAACAAAGACCTTTGAACTCTAAAACTTCAAAGGTGTTATGGTCAGAAATTGTACACACAGTAAAAATAAAACATTGAACTAAGGCCAATATCCAGATACTTCAAAGTAGAAACACATCCTTACATAAGTGAAGTGCATAATGGAGGCAAAACATTTTAAATTAACACAATCACTGTTTTAATCTTCTCTACAAGATGATATCTGTTCAGGGATGCTGAGAATCAGCACAGGCCTCAGGAATGTAGATTTGACATTCCAAATAATTCTAGTAATATTTGGATTTAAATATCTCAGTAAATAATACATTTTTAATCCTCTTTTAATTTGAATCATTTTGAACCTTTTCTTGTTGTTTCCTCAGCCTGAATTCATTTTTATACAAATTCTATTTGGACAGATTCTATTCACCTATACAGAAATGAGTTAACCTAGCAGAGCTGAAATTATTTTCCTTAGAAAGTCCTGATTATGTGATAGACATCATTATCCAAAGTACATGTATTGGTGTCAACATACTTTATATACAATCAGAGATATGAAAAATTGTACTGTATATGTGTAATAAGAATTGTAATGCATTTCACTGCCATTTTTTTTAAAAATAAATAAAACAAGAAAGTACTGATTACAAAGTTAGCACTTGGCTGACATGTGGAAATTTCGTTTTTAAGAAGTCTCCCATCATTCCCTAATAGGAATGGCTCACTGTGCCTAAACCATTTATGCAAAAAATAAGGTTTATTCTGAATAACTGTTTTCCTTCTTGGAAATCACTATTTTGATATGTGCTACACAGAGGATGTTTATGTGAACAACCACCAATAAAATCTCTGAGCACTGAGTCTCTAATGAACATCCTTAGTAAACAACATTTCAAATGTGTTGTCACTACTCCGCTGAAGGACTTAAGTGCATCCTTTGTGATTCCCTGGGGGAGGACTCTTAGAGGTTTGTGCCTGATTTCCTCTGGTATTCATGTAATATACTTTTTCCTTTTGCTGATTTTATTATGTATCATTTTACTATAATAAATTATAGCCATGAGTACAACTATACATTGAGTCCCAGGAGTCTTCCTACTGACTCATTGAAGCTGGGAGCTGCCCTTGAGAACTCTGTTAAATCTCCCAGCATTCTCATTTCTAATGTGACCTCTGTGAAGCCTCTCCCATTTCTCCTGCCCCTTCTGAGTAACCCAGTTCATATCACTTATCTAGTTCTGGTATGCTATATGAAAGTTACTCTGTATATTCATTCATCTCCTCTGAGAATAGGTATCATGCTTTGCATCATGACACTCCAACAAACTGAAGTGTAAACTAAATAATTGCTTAATAAATACCAGTTCAATTTAATGATCATCAGAGGTACAACTTGTAAAAAGCAAACCAAATTTAGTCTATCAAAATATAACCAAAACCATGAATTCTGAAACCCTTATATATTCATTTATTTTTACTGTTTTTAAAAATTATATATAAAATTAGGATTAATTTTGACATAATTTTAAAAAGCATGCTTAAATTCAGTTCCCAGTATCCTCCCCACCTTGTTACCTTCCTTCAACTCTATTGATCTTTAAGCTATTTACTTTTTAGATTTTTGTTGTTGTTAGAGTCTTGCAGATATATGGACATACATGATAGTGAGATTCACTGTGGTATATTCATTTAAAAAAACTAAAGACAACCTTTTTTGCTTAAACAACTTATTTAGCATATAAACAGACTTTTGATATAAAGAAAAGCATGACAACATGATAAATGAAGATCATACCCTTGCTGTACAAGTAGAGTTAAACTTTGATTTATCTTCCAGAATGGCCTTTGCTGATTGGTAACTAGCAAATAAACATTTTGCAAGTAACATGTTATGTTCCTGTATGATTGAGCTTTCATTATTAGATATAAAAACATTGTAAAGCATCAGTGTACTATATTTTCCCTTAAGTTGAATAATTTTAATAAGTATGTATTTGAAGAAATATTATTTTGCCACAGAGACAGTAAATGGAGTTATCAAAAATAAAATTAATAGGACATAACTCAGAAAACTTGTGGCATCCATACAGCATATTAAGATATGATCTCAGAAAATTCATGTATAGTTTAATGTTTTAAAATTTTGCTTCATAATAATGTTCACAAACAGTAGTTATCCTCTTAATGTTTCTATCATGCCCCTTAAAAAGATTTTATAACTGGTATATATATATTTTTTATAATAGAATTTCATTCATAGGAGTTAATAAGATTGGAGAAAGAGATATAGGTACATCAACAAAGCTTTCTCACTTGGAATCTTATGTCCAGTTGAGATGTCCAATTGAATAAATCACTTACAAAAAGAAAATGTTAATTCTTTTGTCTTAGAAAGCTCTAAGATAAAATAGCCCATTATTTTAGTTTCTAGTATATTTTATCACTATGACAGATTGATCAAAAACTATATATACGCTAGGCATGGTGTCACATGCCTATAATTCCAGCAACTCAGGATGTTGAGGCAGGAGGATCATAGGCCAGCCTAGCAACTTAGTGAGGCCCTAAGAAACTTAGTGAGACTCTATCTTAAAATAAAATAATTAAAAGGACCGGGGATGTTCCTCAGTGGTTAAGTTCTGCTGCATTCAATCCCTGGTGCTAATAATAATAATAATAATAATAATAATCATCATCATCATCATCATCATCATCATCATCATCAACTATATATACATATACACATGTAAATAAATGCATATAAATTTTCATTGGCATGATAGAAAATGTAGTATTTTGCTACAATCAATATTGTTAATTTCTTTTTAGTTGTAGATGGACACAATATCTTTATTTTATTTATTTATGTTTATGTGGTTCTGAGGATCAAATCCAATGCCTCATATGTGTGAGGTAAGCACTCTGCCACTGAGGCATAATCCCAGCCCCTCAATATTATTTTTTAAAAAGAAATTTTCACCTTATCTTCTACTAACATATTGATATCATTGAAGTCTTCAACTTTTTTCCCTCTTTTGTCCAAGAAAATTGTGAACTATTAAAGAACTGCCAACTATAATGTTAATTCTTTTGTCACAACCCATGCTGACTAAATGTTCTCTTTCTTTTTGGCTAAAAAGTTAGCAATGATCAGAAAGATTCTGTCAGTCGTGAAAGAACCCAGAGATACATACAAGGTCTCTTTGTACATTATAATAATCCTGTTGTGCTTGGCACTATTTTAATGGCCTATATAAAATGCATGAGCAATATACTTTGGTAAAATAAAAATCTGTTTATTTTATAGGGTATATGCAATAAGCACAATAATTTGTGATTTTTTAATCAAAAATTTTATTTACATGATCTTCAGGTCAAGGTACTTTACTATTTCATTTACTGACCAGTTTTGATTTAGGCAGACTATATTTGAATGCTGCATAGGAGGCAATATAATGATCTATTATATACAGATCAATGGGAAAAAAATGTGTGCACTTGAAAATTATGGAACTTCATCTACTCTATTGTGTCAGTGGCTGAGGTCCAAATTAAAGATGTGAACATCCGTGCATTAATATTGAAGCCAGCTTTTAAAGACAACCAGGCCAAAGTAGAATTCAATTTAAGGGCTCTTTTGATTATTTGATTATAACATCAAGCTGACTTTAAAATGCCTTAGCCTCTTCAATGGCTGTGATCAATACTTTGGGAACTGAACCATTATGACCTCATTCAACCTCACCTCAAAGCAGTGTGTATTAGCACAGATTTGCCTCTGATTGGAGGGGGTAATGAAATAAAAGAAGAGCTAAATAAATGGTTCAACAAATGTTTAGTTATGGAAATGCATTATGCAAATATACATGCATAAGACATAATTTTAGAAGTACATTTTTTTCAGAAGTTCATTAGCCAAATTAATACATAGCTACAGCCTGTCTACATGAAATTGTTAAGAAAGGAAATGCTGACCTCACCAACCAGATAACTGAATAATTCTAGAGGTCAGTGGGATGACATGTCATTTGCAAGTTGCTTTCATGTGTATTTTAAACAAATTCCATCATTATATATAATTAAAATGCAGCAATTAAAATATGAAAAAATAAAAATATAAAATACCTGCTTTGTATAACCAATAAATGGCTATGCTTTAGATATCTAAAAGTGAAAAGGGACCAATATTTATTGTGTCTTCTCTGTTTCAGGTATTTTATCAATTGGTTTATATATCTTAATTTTTTTGGCAGGTACTGGGGATTGAACTATGGGTCACTTAACCACTGAGCTTAACCAAAGTATTGATCATTCAGCCCCTTTTTTGTATTTTATTTAGAGACAGAGTCTTGCTAAGTTACTGAGGCTGTCTTTGAACTCATGATCCCCCTGCCTGAGCCTCCCAAGCCACTGGGATTACAGGCATGACTATAAGTCTTAATTTTAACCCCCACAAAAACCCTAGGAGAAAATACTGAAACTGGAACTAAAGGATTAAGAAACTATAGTGTAGTTTCTTATATGGGTATGTAGTCAACTGTTGTGCCTGTCAGTATCCTCAGGTCGAGTACTCTTCAATTTATCTCTGAACTTGGCCACTTGGCCAGTGGAACAATAGCATAGATGTAAAAAGTACCTGAATGTTTGGATTTACTCTTGCTTACTGATTTGGAATCCCTAGCATACCCCCATTTGAAACAAGCTCAGACTATCAGACTGGCAAATGGAAGACTGCATGTAACAGAGATAAGTCCTGACACCTGAAGCCATGTTTCAGTCTAACTACCTAACCAGGAAGGTACTTGCAGAGGTACAAGTAAAGCCTCAGCTGAGTTTGGATGAGCCTAGTCCAGAAGAAGTACCTGCTTGGCACCTGATCAAAATGCCCTACTGAAGAAACATGAGGTCAATAAATATTTATTTTTAAACCAGTATTTTTAGGGTTCTTTGTTAAATGGAAAAAGCTAACCATAATGGGGCTGAGTTCTTACCTATTCTGAGTCCAAAGGCCATGTTCATATCATAAGAAGATCAAGGAACATGTAAGAAATTAGCACTAGATCTCTTGATTAAATTAAGTGATGTGATACAGAATAAAGCTCACTTTAGGTCAGATGTCAAAGTAAGCAGCATTAATCAGGGTTAAATTAATCTGTTCCATGTAACCAGAATAAACAAAAAAAAAAGATTTGTACAATCCCAAACACAGCTCTCTTATGTGCAATTGAACAGTGGCAAAGGAGACTGCCTGAATTTTATCATTATATTCCAATAGGCATAGAAGATGTGGACCCAGATTTAAATACATAAATATTTTCTCTTCACTTCCAAATCTCTCTAAAAAATGCTCTTCAAACTTGAGAACATTCTAGGTTGGAAGGAATTAATGGCAGCCCCACATTATATATTTCCACCATGGTAAAGTCTTTCTTTCCATGCTGTTCATCTCATTGTTTGATGTAAATATTTCAGAATATAAATCTACTTTCATTTTTAACCTAGAAGACAATAAATTTGACAATAGAGATGGATTTGAGGTATAAATCAAGCCAGAAACTTCATGAATATTCAAGTCAAATCAGGACTAGTTCTGAACCCCACACTCCTGCTCATAGTATGAATCACTTTGTGTTACTCAAGAGGTCACCCCAAATAGGCTTTAGGAATGCTTTTTCCCTTGAAAAAAAAAACGCAATTAATTACTATTGTTTGCCCCTAAGGATTTCAGTTTCAAATTGTTTATTTTCTGGTGTCACTGATGAGCTGACTGAGAAAATGAAACACTTCAGTTTAATTACCAGCTGCAATTACGGCTTGTGTAAAGGTACTTCATCTTATACTCTTTTTGTAATTGTCTATTCTTATGATATAATATGTAGTTATATTTGTTGTCTTTCAAAATGCTAACAACGCCACTCAATTTCCAAGAAAAAATTAATATAAGATGACTCTAAAGTGACTTCAATATGGCCCTAAGATCTTTAATAGAAGTATGTTCTATTGCACCTAAAGTCCTTCAGCTTCTTGTACTTTCAATAAACCATGATCATAGAAATGAGAAAAAAAGGCAAGCAAATTTAGCAAACCATTTCATTAACTTTAGGTTTTGTTTTAGAATATAGAAAGAGTGTCTAGTTCAGATGCAGGCAGATGGAACTTTACATCTAGCATTTTTCCCTTATCAGCTACATAACAAAAGTCTTACTTTTTGAATTTTATTGCGTATTTGCTTAACCTTTTGAGTGGTACTTATAAAATACAGTAATGTTGGTTCTTAACTAATAGGTTATTATGAAAATTAAGTAAGAACATTGATATTGTTATAATTCCTGACACATGGCAGGAACTTAATAAACTAGTATCTTATTCAACCCTTTACCTTCATTATAATTTTTAATTTATGGGACAGCATGATATTGATAACTGTAGGCTCTGAATATAGACTTTCAAAGTTCAAATTTTGACTGCACTATTACTAATTTTGAAATATCGGGCACATCATTTAACCATTCTATGCCTCAGTTGTCTCAACTGTGATATAGGTAATAATAGAATCTACCTTATAGGGCCATTGTAAGAATTAAACTAATTATTTAAAAATGCAAGAATTGGTACCCGGTACATAGTAAGCTGAAAATAAATCTAGAAAAATGCTGGTAAAATGATAATTTTTTTGATGCAAAATTGAGAGAGCCTTCTAAAGAAACCTCTTAATTCACCTTCAGTCATATTTTGAATTTGGGGAATAAGGTACTTTAACACTAAAAATACAGGATACAAAATAAAATACTAACTGTAGAAAGGCATTGTTCATTCTTGTATCTTATAATTTGTGCTCAAAATAATATACACAGCAACTGGATGTTGCTTCTGGACTGTTATTTACTGGGGACTACAATGTTTTTGAACATTTGGCCAAGGGGCTGTGAAACAAGCATGAAATCCATATTAGTGTCAAAGCAGATCTGTATTGTGTTATTATATTTGCCACTTTGATGTACAGCTCTGAGACATGGACTTTGTGCAGCTGTCATAATAGGAACCATGAACAGTTTTATGTACATTGTTGACAAAAGATAACCCAGAATATAAAATGGAAAGACAGGATCCCAAACATACCAGTACATAAAAAATAAAATGTGACTGGAATTATCTATCATGATGTCAGCATGATTTTGCTTTACCAATCATATAGCATGAAAGGATGATTTTCAAAATTGAAATAACTTTATATTGACAGATTAATAATTTCATGTATATTATTTGATGTGCTATTGATTGGTTCAGAGATATTATGGGAGTCCATTATATGAGGGCTCATGGAATTTGGTCTCAAGTATAACTAAACATGATAACTTATTCCACTTTGTCACAGTAGCTCTTAAAAGAGCATCACCCCAAATCTACACAAAGATTCACATTTTTTTCTGTTTCTTGGTAAGTGATAGGATTGGGGGATTGTGCTATGATATTTCCATAACTAGATTTCCATTTAACAATCATAAGCAGTTTTTTTCAGGTCAACTGTGCTGTTATACTCACTACGTTCATAGTGGTATATAAACATACAAAATCTTTAAGATAGTAACAGAATAGAGAGTTGATTAGCAATGCCCTTTAAAAGCAATGTAAGAAATCATGATGCATTTTAAGCGATTTTTTATGTTGATGGCAAGCTATCTTAGCAGATGACAAAATGATATTTTGCTTTCAGCACAATGAAATGCATATAGATATGAACTCAGAGAAACCTTCAAAAGATACTCAGGCTTCACTTGTGACCCTGAAAGAGAGGTTTTTTGATGGAATTTCTGCAAACAACTCTTGAGTTTTATGGTTGAGATGAGTAGTAGAAGGGAATTCACATAATAAGCTACAACATGCCAGAAAATTAGAGAGGATGCCTTATCATGTGTTGTGTGACAGTAGAAAGATTTCAAATTTGGGTAGAAGATATCCTTTAGGAGGAACATGGCTGCTATTTACATATGTTTGAGGAATTTTAATGAGAAAGAAGAAATAGACTCAATTTAAACTTGGCTAGTCCTATACTCTGCCCATACCAGGCATCACTAAGGGATTACTGCTGTTTTTTCCCTACTGAGACTGAAACATCTTGCATTGTTTCTAACACTGCAACCAATCACTGTGAATCAGAATTTTCTCAAGAGATGAAACTTGCTTGTCATCTTAGAAATATTTTCAATTGGGGATGTGAGCCCTAATAGAATAAACACAAATGTTCTACGGGTAAATTTTAAACAAATATAATTAAGTTTCTAAGTTTTATATGTGTTGAGAGGAGCATGGGCTTCCTATAAGTCTCCTAGAGGTGTGGGGTAACATACTAGGGAAGTGTTCTATAGACTGACTATTCATGGAAGAAGGTGTAAATGTTCAAGATTACTTGCAAAACTTTCAACTTCATTGTTGAGAGTAAAGTGTGAGGGAAAACATCCAGGACCCTAAATTTTCAAAAGAAAATAAACTAAATGTAACTAAAATTTGACAGCCACGTAAATATAATTTTCTTTCTTTTCCTACATCTTTAATGTAATAAAGTAGAAGAATATCTATCTATCTACCTACCTACCTACCTACCTATCTATCTATATGCCTAACTACCTATTAATCTATCATCTGTTTATATCTAATATATATATATATACAGATAAACTTATGTGTATATATACATAATATTAATGTTATATATTTACCTTACACGTAAGGTATTCTGAAAGAATTTGTGGAGTTGGTATTTTTAAAGCAATACCATTATGATGTTTAATTTATAGCTGAGGAATTTTAATAAACCAGATACTTTAAACATACATATTTGATTTTTGACAACACTTGTACTCTAAACTTGTTAGTGGATGCTTGTATATATTTGTCTTCTTGTGTCCTCTTCCATTGGCAATCATGATGTTTATTAATCTTTGAGCTTATTCTCTACCGTTTATTAATGAGCAACATTTTGTTTGATGTTACAGGTTTGTTTAGCATGTGACAAACATTAGTAAATGTTTTTTTCCCTGACAGTGAACATCAAAGTAAACATATATTCATTACAGGGTCACAAAGGGGAATTTAAAACAGTGAAGAGATCTGGGAGGAAACTGTCTAAAATAATGTGTGTGAGATAATATGTGCATGCTTCCTAAAATAAATGACTGTATTTACTGAAGAAATGGGGGTGGAGAGTAGTGCACTTGGTGCTGAAAAGTGAATCTTGACCTATTGGAGCACATTTCCCTTTTACCACAATCAGTAGTAGGTTATATTTGCTAGCTCTTCGATACAATGGATCATATTTGCCTAACAAGTCATATTTCATTTCATTCAAGAAATGCTCAACTTCCTTTGGCAGACTAGAAAGTTTTTCTTTCTTTTTAACCACTTGCCCTTTCCTCCTCTAATTTCCTATTCACACATCCCCAGATTTTACTGGTAACTATTTATTCTTTCTCCAAACTGAAAATAGAGCATATATTTCATGATTTGGATGTGATGGATGGGAAAGGAATCATTAAATGAAGTTATTTTTTCTTTATAAAATGATGCTAAATATTTTGGAATGGGTAGATAACATTGGCATTCGTAAAGGCAGATAGAGCATGGCTTTACTTTCATTCTTTATAATAGATCCTTCTCAATGACACATGTTCATTAAATCATTTGTGCCAAGAGTACCTAGAATCCAAAGTATTTTGGTCCTTGGAAATAATGTAATAAAATACATTTATTTCTTTTTGTGTTATAACCAGCTCCTTCCACTACTTTAATGTCACATACAATCTTGGTTGTGATGTCGGTTTCTGAAAGAGAATGTCATTGGTGGCCATGTAGGTTGAAAACATTATGAAAAATTACATGAACTATAGCTTAAACTGTAAACAACAATAAAGTTAATCTTCTTTCCATATTAGTTGTAACAAGAAATATATGAGGTTATTAATAATCTTATATAATAAGAGCAGATCATATTGTGACCTAATGTCTCTAGAGGCTGTTATAAAGATCTATTAATTAAATACTATTGGGGAATGAGGGGGAAAGGTGCCTGTTTTACCACTGCTTCTGACAACATATATTTTTTTTCTCTCCTTCTCAGATAATTCATGGAAGTGAAGAGCCTTTAGTCTATGCTCTTTAGATCAGTATTTATACTTTAACTAATAAGTTAAATTTTCCTATAGTGGGTTATACTTTTATGTCAAGTGCTAAAATTAACTATTTGAATTTTAGTATAACAAAGTTCAAATTTCTTTTCACAACATTGAACATCCTTAAAATCTGATGTATATCTATTTTCCTAGTAATATTTTTATCACACCCATATTAAATTACAAAACATCTTCCAAGTAACCCAAATTTTTATACAGTTTAAAGACTGCAGATATTTTTTGCTTCTGTGTGAGATTCCATTCATCTCATATGCTGTTCAGTTTCTAATCATCCTTTGGGATGATTTTCTCCTAGTGTGAATGGTGCTTCCTCTAAAGTGAGTTCCATGGTGGGACTAAATTCCCTAGTAGTAGAGGGCAAGAACCACACTTTCTTAACCTTTTATGTAACCAACACCTTGTTCTTTGTTTCCTGAGTCCTTTCTTTAGGTCTGTTTTACTTATATGGTATCTTAGCATGAGCATTAGCAAACACAATTGCTAAACAGTATTTTGCCAGTGGATAAATATTTATGTTCCAAGAATTATGCACAAAGAATACAGGAGTGAGCAAGATGAATAGGGCCCCAGGTCTCCAGATTCATTATCTCTAATTTTCCTCTTGAATACTAATTTAGAAATATTTTACTTTATTTTATACTTCCCTATCTTTCAGGCCCATTATCAAAATATGTCTCCTAAACTCTGATTCATTTTGTCCTTGCTCTGAGAACCCATTTGTATAAAGCCAAATTTTCTAGCCCTGAGGCTGGAAATTCTTTCAAACAGTTTTGTCTCTCTGCCTCTGAGACATGGGAAAGGTATTTCCAACTTCTGCCCTTTGAGATCTACTTTGGTTTGTTTAGCCCCATCTATTTATCCTTGCAAAGAATCTGAGAGTTATTAATGATGAAACAATACACACTGAATAAAATAAAAATTAAAAATTATTTAAAGAACAAATATTACTTGAAGTACTAGAATATTTAAGGTGAAGTATTAAATTTCATACAAATTTACATGTGATAACCTAATAGAATGATGATGGGACATACGATGATTTAGTGAAATTTTCATCAATGATATTTATTCTCATAATTTGTTGTTTAAAATATTTTATCCTAGAGCAGGGAAGATGATTATTTTTTTCTGGTCCTTGCTAATGTGCAAGAGGTTGTGAAATATATGTAAAGTTACAGGGACATACTATTCTCCAAATTTATTCATTGATTTAACAAACTTTAAATTCAGAATAATTGAATTGAAATGTCAAATTCAAAATCAAATGTCAGAGGACTTTTGCAGTAAGCCTTCCTGTACTGGATTATTTTCTACATATTAATCTCAAAACAAAGTTAATTCATCTTAGAAAGAGCCTTCCATTATAATGAAAGTTGAATGACCAAACCATTGTAATTTACGTTGAAGGAAATGGAGTTTTTTGAAAGTCCACTATACCATCTCTATGAAAAGTATTTGGAGGGCTTGGGTTGTGGCTCAGTGGTATAGTGCTTGCCTAGCCAGCGTGAGGCACTGGGTTCGATCCCCAGCACCATGTTAAAAAAAATTAAATAAACAAAATAAGCGAATTGTGTCCATCTACAAATAAAAATGTTTTTAAAAAAGTGTTTGCAGGGGCTAGGGTTGTGGCTCAGTGGTAGAGTGCTCACCTTGTACGTGAGAGACTCTGGGTTTGATCTTCAACACCACATAAAAATAAATAAACAAAATAAAATATTGTGTACATGTAAAACTAATATATATATATATTCAAAAAGTGTTTGGAAACTCTAGCAAAGTACATTATTCTCAGATTAAGTGTGAAGTACTATCAATGAATATTCTTCCAGACTAGATAGATCAAAATACAATTTTTGTTTTTATAGAGTCTATTTTTCTGAGTCTTATTTAATCTAATTCTTGCTACACACTATAAAATAGGACAAATACTCCTAATTCCATTTTATAAATGATGTTCAGATTTATTAGTGACTTGCCAAATTAATAAAGCCATAAATAAGTGGACTTGAAATTTAAAGTAATGTGCTTTTATCACATAATCCAATCTTAGGCTGTTACCTATAACCAGTACCATATGAGTATTGTCTCTTCTAGACAAAAATGAAATAATAAAAAGATTTAATAATCATACACATTATTATCACTTTTATTCATGTAATATTTTTAGCACCAACTGTGGTCACCTGCAGAGATAGAGAGTAGTTATGAAAATGAATAAACATGGCCCCAGGGCTTTAAAATGAAAGATAATAAAACATTTTTAAAATCATGGCAAGAGTTATCTAGTTAGACAGATTTTAAACTGAAACTTTCAACATCATGTGACATAGAAAGGACAGGCTATAATAGTGCCATGGCGAGTAAACTGATTCAAGCAAGGGGAAATGAGTATTAGTTAAACCATTCCTTTTATTTTTTATAAGTATGAGATATTTCATGCTTTCTAATTAAAGAAAAAAAGAAAGGAAAAGATGCAATGGATATTTCTTCCAGTGGAGAATAGCTAACCCTTTGATCTCAGGTCAAAGATAAAAAAATATTTTCTTAAACAATAAACTTAACTTTTTCTGATATAGTCAACCCTTAGCATACCTAAAGTCTCCTTATCTATGGTAAATGTTAAAAGCTTGTTCTAGGCAGAAGACCTAAGTTCAAGTAAAATAGATTGGGTTGGCATTTACAAAACAGTGGATTTGAAATGCTGTGTTAGGTGGTAAAGTAATAGAGAATGTTTTGGATTCTTCTGATAAGCTAAAAATAAAGATAAATGCAATTAAGTCTTTACTAGAATACAGCTACATCCATTTTATTTCAAAATTTAATTTCTCATAAAAGTCATTGGTGTTATAAATCCAAAGAGTCATATATATGGTACATTCTTCATAGACTTTTATAATAGGCATGTGACTCTAAAACAATGCAATTCTAAAGATTCTGAAAATTTTTCATCAGTGCTAGATATTCCTGGAATAAACAAACATCTTACATTTAAAATAGGAGTCTCAAAACTATTATGTTCAAAATGGAACTCTTGATTTCCACTCTAGTCTTAATATTCTATCCTGATCCTCATTTGTCAGTTACTCTGACACCAAATCTTCCAATCACCCTTAATATCTCTCTTGATCTCACATCCAATTCGTCAGTAAATTCTGTTTGTTCATCATCTAAATATATTCAGAAATTGTCAAAATCATACCAGCTCTAATTTAGTACTGAGTATCATTATCTCCTCTCTGGATTATTGCCTCTCCATGGATTTTCCCAATTCTAATTTTGTCTCTCCAACCATCTATCCTCTAAAGGTCAGCCAGAGTGATTCTATTAGAATCTGAACCAATTAATGCTTCTCATTTACTCAAAATCCTCCAGTGTTTTCCCATGTCACTCAGAGTAACAAGTTACTTAACAAATACTGGTTCCATGCCTGTAATCTGCCCCCATCCTGTCCTCTCTGATTCCACCCCAAACTCTTTTCTTTTTGTCCCTCACTCACTCCTCAAGTCAAATACAAATCAAATCACAGTGAGATTATATTCCATATCCAATAGCGTGATGGTAGTAAAAAAGACAATAACAAGTGTTAATGAGATGGGAAAATTAGAACCCTTATAAACTGCTGGTGGGAATGTAAAATTGCAGTACAGATGCTATGCGAAAACAGTTTGGTAGTTCCTCAAAAAGTGACACATTGAGCTACCATATTACTCAGAAATTTCAATCCTAGGTATATGCTTAAGAGGACTGAAAGCATATTCCTTACCAAAGTTTGAATAGCAATGTTCATGGAAACATTATAGGCAAAAAATTAAAACAGATAAAATGCCCATCAGCTGATAATGGATAAACAAAATGTGGTATGTCAATATATAGAATATTATTCAGCCATAAAAAAGTGATTAAGTGCCCATATATGCTACATTATAAATTAATACAAATGATGCTTGAAAACCTCATGTTAAGTGAAAGAAGGCAGACACAAAAAGCCACATGTTATATGATTTAATTTCAGTAAAATGTCAAGAATAAGCAAATCCATTGACAGAAAATTCAATTAGTGGTTGCTAGGGGCTAGAGAAAAGGGGAGAATTAGGAGTGACTGCTATTGGGGACAAAGTTCTTTTTTTGGGATGATGAAAATATATTGGACTTAGATAATGATGGGCAATGGTTGCACAATTTTATAAATATACTAATACCCCTTAACAGTTTAAATGATAAATTTTATGGTATAGAACCATATCATCAGCAAATAGTGCTATTTTGAGTTCTTCTTTTCCTATGTGTATCCTTTTAATTTCTTTCATCTGTCTAATTGCTCTGGCTAGAGTTTCAAGAACTATGTTAAATAGAAGTAGTAAAAGAGGGCATCCCTATCTTGTACCAGTTTTGAGAAGAAATGCTTTCAGTTTGTTCTCCATTTAGAATGATGTTGGCCTGGGGCTTAGCATAGATAGCCTTTATGATGTTGAGATGTATTCCTGTTATCCCTAAGTTTTTTCTAATATTTTGAACATGAAGGGGTGCTGTATTTTGTCAAGTGCTTTTTCTGCATTGAGAATATCATATGGTTCTTATCTTTAAGTCTATCAATGTGATGAATTACATTTATTGAATTTTCGTATGTTGAACCAACCTTGCATCCCTGAGATGAATCCCACTTGATTGTAGTGTTTGATCTTTTTGATATGTTTTTGTATTCGATTTTCCAGAATTTTATTGAGAATTTGGGCATCTATGTTCATAGAGATATTGGTCTGAAGTTTTCTTTCTTTGAAGTGTTGTTGCCTTGTTTTGGAATCAGGGTGATTCTGGCCTCACAGAATGAGTTTGGAAGTGCTCCCTCTTTTTCTATTTCACAAAATAATTTGAAGGGTATTGGTATTAGTTCTTCATTAAAGGTATTGTAGAACTTGGCTGTGTACCCATCCAGTCCTGGGCTTTTCTTTGTTGGTAGAATTCTGATGATGTCTTATATTTCATCACTTGAAATTGAACTGTTTAAATGTTTATATCATCCTGATTTAATTTGGGCAAATTATATTAATCTAAATATTTGTTGATGCCTTCGATATTTTCTATTTTATTGGAGTACAAGTTTTCAAATAATTTCTAATTATCTTCTGGATTTATGTAGTGTCTGTTGTGATATTTCCTTTTTCAGTATGTATGTTAGTGATTTATTTTCAGTATGTATGTTAGTAATAAGTTTTCTCTCTCTTTCTCTTCATTAGTGTGGGTAAGGGTATGTCAATTTTATTTATTTTTTCAAAGAAACAACTTTTTGTTTTGTCAATTTTTTCAATTTTTTCTTTTGTTTCAATTTAATTGATTTTAGCTCTAATTTTAAGTATTTCCTGTCTTCTCCTAATTATGATGTTGGTGTGTTCTCCTTTTTCTAGGGATTTGAGATGGAATGTGAAGTCATTTATTTGTTGATTTTTTCTTCTTTTAAGGAATGAAATCCATGCAATGAACTTTCCTCTTAGAACTGCTTTTATAGTGTCCCAGAGATTTTGATATGTTGTGTCTATGTTCTCATTTATTTCTAAGAATTTTTTAATCTCCTCCTTGATGTCTTCTGAACCCATTGTTCATTGTTCATTTAGTAACATATTGTTTAGTCTCCAGGTGTTGGAATAATTTTTATTTTTTATTTTGTCATTAATTTCCAAGTTCATTCCATTATGATCTGATAAAATGCATGGTAGTATCTCTATTGTTTTGTATCTGCTAAGAGTTGCTTTGTGGCATAATATATGTTCTATTTTAGAGAAGGATCCATGTGCTGCTGAGAAGAGTGTGTACACACTCGTTGAAGGATGAATTATTCTATATTTGTGAGTTAAGTCTAAGATATTGATTGTGTTATTGAGATCTATAGTTTCTTTGTTCAGCATTTGTTTGGAAGATCTTTCCAGTTATGAAAGAGGTGTATTAAAATCACCCAGAATTATTGTGTTGTGGTCTATTTGACTCTTGATCTTGAAAAGAGTTTGATGAACATAGATACTCCATTGTTTAGGGCATATATATTTATAATTGTTAAGTCTTGTTGGTATATGGTTCCCTTGAGCAGTATGAAATGTCCTTCTCTATCTCTTTGATTAACTTTAGCTTGAAGTCTACTTTATTTGATATGAGGATGGCAACCCCTGATTGCTTCCACAATCCATGAAAGTGGTATAATTTTTCCCAACCTTTCACCTTCAGTCTTTGGATGTCTTTTCCTATGAGATGAGTCTCTTGGAGGCAGCATATTGTTGGGTCTTTTTTTTTAATCCAATCTGCTATTCTATGTCTTTTGATTGGTGAGTTTAGGTCATTAACATTCAGGGTTATTATTGAGACATGATTTGTATTCCCAGGCATTTTTGTTAATTTTTGGTATTTAATTTAAGTTGGGTTTTCTTTAGATTAGTTTTTCCTTTAGTGCAATACCTCCCTCTGCAGATTTATCATTGTTTTTCATTTATTTTTCATGGAATATTTTGCCAAGGATGTTCTGTAGTGCAGGCTTTCTAGTTGTAAATTCTTTTTTACTTTTGATTATCATGGAAGTTTTTTATTTCATCATCAAATCTAAGGCTTATTTTTTTGTAAATAAGATTCTTGGTTGGCATTCATTTTTTTTCAGAGCTTGGTATATGTTGTTCCACGATCTCCTGGCTTTGAGGGTCTGGGTTGAAAAATTTGCTGAGATATGATTTGGTCTCCCCCTATATGTGATCTGATTCCTCTCTCTTGGGGCTTTTAAGATTCTATCCTTATTCTGTATGCACATTATACTGTGCCTTGGTGTAGATCTGTTGTAATTTTGTATATTTGGGTGTTCTGCAAGCCTCTTGTTTGATTTTACAATTAATTCTTCATGCTTAGGAAATATTCTGATATCTCATTGAAAAGATTGTGCATTCCTTTGTTTGAAACACTGTGCCTTCCTCTATCTCAATAACTCTTGATTCTATCCCATAATTCTTGGATGTTCTGTTCATGGTTTCTTAATTTCTTCACTGTGTGGTCAACTTTATTTTCCAGATTGTATACTTTGTCTTTATTATCTGATGTTCTGTCTTCCAAATGGTCTAGTCTATTGGTGATACTTTCTATTGAGTTTTTGTATTTGGTTTACTGTTTCCTTCATTTCAAGGATTTCTGATTTTTTTCAGAGTATCTCTTTCTTAAAGTAATCTTTTGCTACCTGTATTTACTCTCTCATCTCTTTGTTTGAGTGATCAATTTTTGCCTGTACTTGCTAATTTAGGTGTTCCTTCATGTATGCTAGTTCATACATCACTAAAGGTGATGGCAACAATAGCGGAGGTAACTCCAGATAGCAGTGGAGGTTCCCCAAGAAGGATGCAATGTCTTTCAGAGATGGGGCTGAAAGGAAGAGCCTTACACTGTTTTTGAGATGCCTGCTTCAAGATGTAGCTGCTTCTAGGCCCTGTTGCCAAAAGATAAAGTCTAATGCATGGGGAAGGCTATGGCAATGTCTGCAGTGTCCCAACATTGAATTGGGGTAGGCCTGGGCTCCCAGGTGTGTGTGTGGGGTGGATCTGGACCTACCCTGGGCCTGGGTCCTACGAAGGTCAGTGTAGGTGGATCTGGGCTACTTTTTGTTTTTGTACAGCCCATGTACCAAGAATTGTTTTACATTTTAATATAGCTATGGTAATCAAAAAACAATATTATTTGTGATATGTAATGATTTAAGGGTCTATAGGTAGAGTCTTATTTGAATAAATCACACCTATTTATTTTAACTATTTTATATAGCTTCTTTTGCATAAGAATGGAAGTATTAAATAGTTGTGACAAAGACCATATAGTCCACAAAACCTAAAATATTACTGTTAGGTCCTTATAGTGTGCCAACCCTGACTCTATTCAGAGCAAATATTGTTATGTTTACTTCACCAAAGCATCAACTTATAGGCTGTTGCAGCCAATAAAACTTTGATTTTATAGAGGTGATTTGAGTGGAGATGCAGCAAGGAAAGCATGATAGAATTTGAACAAATATAAAGAAAGGAAACTAAAAGCATCAAAGACAGGGACTAGTTGCCAAGTGAAAAAAGAAAAAGAGATCAAAAGCTTTCACTTTGGGGTAGGTAGTTTCACAAAGATCAATATTAAGTATATGCCCTCATAAATTAGCCAAATAAGAGGAGTAGGAAAAACCATTCTTGCTGACAAGGTATTTCTAAGGACACAAGCAAACTGAAGAAAGACAATGATGTCTGTAGTGTCCTTACTGGAGGGAAATGGGCCTCAAAGTGCCTGTCTCATTAATGTCCACACTCCTTGAGGACACTTGATCATACTCTAGGACTTGGAAATAGTCTCTGACAACAAAATTAGCACAACAATGACAAATGTAATTTCAGCTTAAAAAATTCATTCCAAAGTGAACAAAGAAAAACCTAAAGATGGACTCTGATTCCCTCTATTGTATAAGAATACATGCCTTTATTTTTTCTCTCCAAGTGCTTTATTTATCCTCTTAGTGTAGATTTTCACTTGTTTCCTGTTATCTTTAAAAAACACTTAAGAGTATACTGGGTATTACAGCACACACCTGTAATCCTAGCAGCTCAGGAGGCTGAGGCAGGAGGATCAGAAGTTCAAAGCCAGCCTCAGCAACTTAGTAAGGCCTGAAGCAACTCAGTGAGACCCTGTCTCAAAGTAAAATAAAATAAAAACTAGGGTTGGGGTTGTGGCTCAGTGGCAGAGCACAAGCACTACATAAAAACAAATAAATAAAATAAAGGTACTGTGTCCACCTACAACTAAAATAAAATAAAATAAAATGGGCCGAGGATGTAGTTCAGTGGTTAAGCGCCATGGGTTCGATCCCTGGTACCAAGAAGACGAAATAAAACGACTTAATTTGGTCTGGTGATTGTGATGGCCAATTCCTTTTTTTCTCCCTTCAGCCTACAACTTCCTATAAGAAAAACACATCTATCAGTTTGGTCCCACCCGATAGAAAAGATAGACTTTTAAAACAGGTTGGAAAAACACAGGTGATTCAAATATCCTTTCTGGGTCATGCATTTAACCCTCTCATTTAATTTCCCCTTCGCTGAGACATTTCCTTTCTTAAGACTGCAAACATAACCTGCACCTGAAATTACTTGTTAGAGAAATTAGTCATGTGCTTTCCTCTTTGGGAACAAAGAAGCATTCAAATGTTTAGCTGACTAAATGCCAGCTTTTGTAGACATGCTTTTGAATTGGATTGGAACCCAAGTATAATTAAATGCATAAATGATACTACCTTTGGAAATGATTTTTCTTTGAAACTATCTCAGAACCTACTATAAATTAAATTAGATCATTTAATTAGCTATAATACATCTCAGGATTGATAGCATATAACAGCAGCTATCAATGTGGGATGATGCTACTACTGACCAGATTCTAGTAGCACAAATGTTTTTTCAGACTCTCAGTAAGGGCAATTTCCTCACCATCCACCTTACTTAACTTTACTCATTAATTAATTTAAATAATAGCAGGCATTTAAAATCAGCACCATGACACACAACACAAAGGGAAAGAGAACCATGTCCCTCAAATATGATCACTGGAATGCAGGCCTAATAAACACTAGTAAGGATTATCAAAATACAGAGTCCCAGGCTTCCCAATGACTATGGAATTTGAATATACAGGTAGTTTAGGGCCAGACATATAAGATCTAATGAATTGTTTGTAGTGATATTTATGTACTTTAAAGTTTTAGAACCAGTGAGGGGATGTGAGAGAGGAGAGGGAGGCAAACACATAAATACAACAAATTTGCTACTATTGTTAGGTAGTAGTTAGTAAGGAACAGTGAAATGTGAACCAATAACATAGCAGGGTCATGAGGTTTCTTTTAAATTGTCTTTAATGAACATTCAAGTAACTTATAGAACAACAGTTGTACTAACCCTGAGAATAAGCAGACAGAAGAAACAGGAGCCACTTAAGAAATACTGGGGGAAATGAAAGATCAATGGGGCTTACTCCTGACAGGGTGTACTGAGGTCATTTGTAAAGTTAGGATTTATGGACATAGGTTTCTCAAAATATTTCAGAAAGGAAATTTCATTAATAGCACAGGCACAGTAAGATCAAGATTGCCTGGTCATTTACCTCAGTACTTCATTAACAAAGGGTTGACTTGTAGATGAATCTCTTGAAAACATTCTTTGTTTGAGCCTTACTTTACTTTCACTCATAATAAAATTCTCTTGCTTGAATTTTCATATTTGACTTTAAATATTCTCTCATCAGGACACAAGAATGAAGGTTTAGAGCTTTAGCTCCTCACTCTGCAGCGAAAATATTAAAATTTTGAGTAAAACTGTCTATCTCAGTGGAAGAAATATTGGCTGTACTTTAGAGCAGCAGTTCTTTAGAGCAACATTCAAATAAACATAGGGAGCTTAAATGCTAGCAAATGAAATCAAGCCCCTTCTTGTTTAAATCCTAAATTATATGTTAAGGCATATTCAAAGAGACATAATGTTTCCATAAATATGGAATTGTGCCACTTTAATAGTCATCATTATTTGAGAATATGGTATATGTTGAAATACATTTTCCAGGAACCCAAAATATAATGTTAAGATTTGAATTTTTATAAAAACTTTATTTTATAAAAAGTATTATACGTTGTTTGACTTTCTAACTTCAATTTTCGTTCTTCAAGCCACTGGTGCTGGTAATGAAGCAGAAACAAGATATACACGATATCAGTTTGCCCAAGGTGCATATTCAAACCTTGTTAGAGTGTATGAAAAATAGTTTAAACTTTTTGTGATAACTACCAACATTCTGAATATATTTTACCAAAGCACAAATATATTAAGAATTCATTAAGGTGCTGCCATGCCTTCATGAAATGGCCCAGGTCTCTGATAGCTTCCTGTCACCTTCTGATTAGCTTTTTCTAATCTCACATATTACAGAAATCAGTATAATGTAGTTTATTGAATTGTGTTTAAAAATTTAAGAAGGTTCTCAGCAAAGGCCTAATATGGTCCCCAATGGAGATTTGTAGAAGTTTAGATTTGCAGCTGTGTTCCAGTGTTTTGAACATTTTAAGAAGCCTGATTTCTAGAGAAGTGAGGCAGCTTTACATATTGTTAGAGCAGTTGTGATGGCTTTAAACTTGAAATTTCTGGAAATTTCTCATAAACACTTTGAAGCATTTTTGGAAAATGAGGTCAGTATCAAATATAGGAATACCATTTGGTCACACAGGCTATTATTTATTATCTTCTTTGTGAACAACTACATTCAACTGAATAGATTTTCCCATTTTCATCTCCCATTGTAACAACCTGTCACAGTACATATTACAGCTAAATTAATCTTCTTGAAGTATACTTCAGTCCTATGCCCCAAAACCTCATTTGCTCCCAAATAAAAATCAAACTTCTCTATGTGCCTTTGAGATGCACAACCATTCTAAGTTAATTTCCTTTATGTGGATCTTATTTCCAGTCAAACTGGTCCATACTTCATTCTTTAAATGTGAATGCTTTATTGTTTTCTGAAGCTGTACACTTGGCTACACTATCTTCTTGGATATCCATCTATTAAATTCCTGTATACTTTCTAAATGACATGTCACAATCTGCTTTCTCCATGGAAACTTTGTTTCTTCCATCCTAAGTTCTTCTGAGCTCTGTGAGTATCAGAATCATCCTTCCACAGTAGTAGAACATAATCCTCATCTGTATATCTATTTTCCTAATATCAAGGACCTTCTTATTCATTCTTTAACAAATATTTATGGAATACCAAAAGTTTGTAAAATAATGCTTTCGACAGTGTGGAGATTGCTAAATTGAATAAACCCTAATCTTTGTCTTCCCAGAGTCTGGTACAATATTAGTGACTTGTTGTTACTGAAGAGAAATGGAATGCATAAGTGAGTAGCCCATCTAATTTATAATAACATACACTCTGCTTTAAAACATAATAAATTAATAGGAAATTCTATTCAAAAAGAAGAGTTTGATGCACTAATATTTAGCATATCTAAATGTTATATATGCAGACATTAAAATGAAACAAACACACACAGTAATTAAACAATAATGAAAAAATAACTGAAAATGTTTTAAATCCAATTAACTATACATTACAGATATATGCTGTTTTAATATCAACAATATCATTATCTGCTTCTATGATTCATACTTGGTAAATCTCCAATCTGAGTTTTTAATTTTTTTAGTTATAGATGGACACAATATCTTTATTTTTATTTATTTATTTATTTTTATATGGTGCTGAGGATCAAACCCAGTGCCTCACACATGCTAGGTGAGCACTCTACCACTGAGCCACAACCCCAGCATCAATGTGAGTTATTTATATTAGCTCTTGCATAGACACATACTTGCTATATGCACTACTTTTCTGCTCATATTTATCATACCTGTTGAACTAGATTTTCCTAGAAGCACTAATAATTAAAAATGTGTTTTATTGATAACATAGGTTTTATGTATGATTTCACATAAGTTAATTGAAAACAAAAACATTAACTTAACACCCCAGATTGTTATTCCAAATGATGCTAAATATAATAATATTTGGAAACATTGGGATCTTTGACAGTGTTTTCTGACTTTTTATAAATGGTTATAAGCTAAAAGGTTATTCAGATAACTTTGCTTTACTCTGATAATTGTATGCTGTGCTTGCACATAGCTGGAAGACTGAATCACATATCCAACAAGCATACAAAATAATTTAGAGCTATGTAACCTTCTTTTATTAGAAATTAAAGTCCTGTCCAGAGCCATGCGACCTTTCATTATAA
This sequence comes from Ictidomys tridecemlineatus, assembly GCF_052094955.1. NCBI lineage: Eukaryota > Metazoa > Chordata > Mammalia > Rodentia > Sciuridae > Ictidomys > Ictidomys tridecemlineatus. Next base: position 103,448,020 of record NC_135493.1, read on the forward strand.
TTTAATAGAAAGCTGGAACACGAGGAATAAAATGTTTGGGTTTAGGTATTATTTCCATCCTTGTTTGGAAAAAAAATAGTGTATTATATATTAAAACTTCATTTTTTACAACCAGAAGAATGGGATCCTAATTAGAGTAAGTTGTACTCTATATATGTATAATATGTCAATATATACCCTACTGTCATATCTATAAAGAACAAATAAAAAAACTTTCCATTTTGAAATAGAAAATCATTATTGCAAAAGAAAATGATTTCACACAGTAAAAAACAAAATTAATTTTCCAAGTAGCTCTACCCTTGGCCATTTGTATAAAAAGAGATTGAATCTAGATTCCTAAGTGTAGGCCAGTGATGTGAGTCAAGCAAGTCATGATAGAAATTTGTCATGGATAAGTGGTTTCTAGTAAGTGGCCCAGTGAAAGTAAATCAATGTTCTAAGTAAGGATATAAAAAAAAAACATTTTTTATGGTACCTTGATGGTACTGAATTGATACATGTTAGGATTTCTTCCAATATCAGAAAGAAATGACTCATTGGATAATCCCAGAATAGTCATATTATTATTTGTCTGCTTATATAAGAATTAAGATTCTTTTCAACATCTGGAAGGTTACTCATTCATTATTGTAACTGATAAATGCTTAGATCTGTAGTTATATACTGAACTTCTTGATCCCTCTCCCAAAACATCCACATGTCATATCACCTTCCCAACAACAAAAACTTTGTGCTCTTCCCATCCATGTTGTCACAATTAAGTAACAATAGGTACCCCTACAGGTTCAACTTAACTTTAAGTATAAAAGTTCAAAGTTTTTCAGTAGTGAAATCTTAGTGAGTTGGTTAAGAATGCCACTTGATGCATCAGTGGTAAACTACATAAAAATTGACTTAAAGCACTAGTCTTTTAGGTACAACTGGGTCTAAGGTTTGGTTCTAATACTTAGTTGGAAGATTGTTCGAACTCTCTAATCCTTACTCTCCTCATGGGTAAAACGGGAAAAAATAGCACTTAATTAAAAAGTTGTAAAATATATAAATGAAAATATGTACTTAGTATAGTCTGGAATATAACATGTTTTACATAAATAGAATACTTTTTAAATTGAAATTAGGTATCCCCAGATAAAAAGGTTTAGATAAGAAAGGCTAAGAGTTATTGCTTTTATGTTTACCCCTCCAATTTCCAAATCTTCTTTACCCTCCTCTGTGCCTCAGGAGACTATTTTGGCTGCAGTTTGGGTGTGATCAATGTGAGACACTAGCAGAAGAATGGGATAGAAGTGAGGTTTGGATATTTATTTTCTCAGCTCTTTCCTGTGGTTGACTTTGTCCTTTTATAAAATTTGGTCACACACTTCCTGCAGCTATACTATATTCTCTTTCCTTTTGTATATAGGATATAGGTGACAAATTCTAAGGAAATTGCAATTTGTCACCTATATCCTGATCAAATGAACCTTAATGCATCAGAATCTTAAGTGTATACTCTTGGTACAGAATGTTTAATGCTTCCCAGAGAAGGCTAGGTTTTAACAACAACAACAACAACAACAACAAAAAGTGTGTACAATCCAAAGTGTTATGTAAAGGCAACTCTAGAAAGATATTTTTAAATTTGAAAATTTGGCTTCGATTTATATTTTGTCTGCCAAAATGGAATCCATGGCTCTTACTTGTTGTGTAGTTATTTATGTATGCCATGGAGGCTGTTTCCCTGCTGAAAGGAATTGCATGTAATAGAGTCCACTTTTATAGACTTCACCATCAAGATTTCAGAGCAATATTAATATAGGTTCCATGGATTTCTCAGAAATGGCCTGAGAATATCTGGAGGGTCTTAAAATTCAGTATAGGAAACACACACAATGACCAGGAGCATTCCCAATGCTATATAAGAGAAAAGGAAATCCAAATATAAAATAAAGAAGAAAATAAGTTCTTGAATATATAGTAATCTGGTAGGTAGTGTTATCTTTATATAGCTGTCAAAGCAGAACCTCCAATTAGGAAATCTCAAAACCCATAAGACATCCCTTTAATAAAAATAATCATATATCCTATGTATATCGGAGGGCCAGCATAAAATGTACTTTGGAACTTAGCACCCTTTGCACTCCTCTTCTCAATTCTTAGCCATTTAAAAATGCCCCCATGGAAGCTAAAATAGGTTATTAGGACATAGTATAAAACCTGGAGTCTTAAGTCTCTTTGGGATCCTATGAGGATTCTGCTCTTGAAATGTGCATTATGACCACTCAGGGGTATGGGGGAACTAAGACCAGCTTCTGGTCTCACCATTTCTGCTTCCACCAACAGATGCTTAAAAAACAAAAAAGAAAAGAAAACATACTTTACATTGGATTGCCTTGTAAGCAAGCCCTGGTTTAAAGAAAAAATCATATCATTAAAAATAGTAATATGACAGGGCTGGGGTTGTGGCTCAGTGATAGAGTGCTTGCCTAGCATTTATGAGGCACTGGGTTTGATCCCTGGCACCATATAAAAAATAAACAAATAGAATAAAGGTGTTTTTAAAAAAATTAGTAATATGAGAGCTGGGGATGTGGTTCACTGGTAGAGTGCTTGTCTCGTATGTATGAAGCTCTGGGTTCCATCCCTTGCATCATAAGAAAAAAAATAGTATTATGAAAAGTGTCAGAGCCACTGTCTTTCCTTTTTATATACATCTATTAGTGATAAATGTTCCTATCTATTATTGAGTCCTAGACATTTTATCTCTTTTGTTTATTATACAATAAAAATAGTTGATATTATTTAGTAGAATAGGTACATACTATGTAGCAGCTCATCCTAACACTTTTAACTTTATGTAAGGGCACATATGAGAGCCCCTTTGTACTTACCTAGATAAATTCTTATATTCCTATTTTACTTATAGGCAACTAGATTATTATGGTATATTTTGATGTACACCTGCTACTAATTACAGTGGTTTTATCTTTACCATAAGCATTTTGGTAAAATCTCTCACAAGGATACTTTCATCCTAACTTTAATTAGGATTACATTTGTATTGAAACAGCTTTTTAAAATATCTTAATTTTAATGACTTTTCTTTCCATTTTAGAAATCTAAGTTTTCCTCAATGTGTAGGTAGTTTGCATGCAGTAAATAATGAATGCTTAATATTAGCAATGATTACATAACAACAATGTGAATGTCTTTTAAAAAAATGATTGCTGGTTTTGTTTTTCAGATGTAATGGAAACCCTTATACATGTCAATAGACTGCAGCAGAATCCTCAGCAGGAATACTTGAGAGACAAATGAAATGAAACTACAGTATTAAAGCAGTTGAGGAGTTTGTAATTCTAAACTAAAAATAGTTTTGTCCCATAATGGCATTTTTAAGTTACTTTTCAGAACACATTTCTTTCTAGCTAACATCTTTTGTCATCTGGTTGCATGAAGTTGAAGGTTATTATTTTAAAGCAACCTGTGCTTTTTCATTAAACAAAGGAAGAAAAAAACTGCTTCCTCTTTAATACTACCAGTTCAAATATTATCTTGTTGCTAACAAGTACCCTTAATATATATTTTAATTTCATCATTGTAATACAACCCAATTTATTCATGTTAGTATTTTCAGACCAATTTAAAGGTCACTTTACATGATAAGTTGTGTTGAATTCAATATTTTAATAAGATTGACATGGGAGTTCAAATTTAACTTCCAATTTGTGAAATGTATGGTAGTCAGATACTAGTTACGGATGCAATACATATTCACATACATGTTTGCCTTGCAGATTCAGCCATGGCTCTCCCTGCTTAGGAACTAGGAATGTGTTTAGTCATATTTCTGGATTCATGCTAGTTAAGATGTTTTTGAGACATACTATTTGAGAAGTTTTCCAATTGGACTTTTGGGAAACAATAAGAAGACTAAATTAAGTGAGATAAAATACAGGCACATTCATGTAGTTAACTTGGGTACCCTATATTCACTAGCATCACTCTCATCTGCTTCTGTGGCTTCCATTTCCCTATGTAACCAGAGAATTGGGAGTATATAGTCTAGGGTTTGAATAGTAACACAATGACAACATTGAGAGCCTAGCCTCCTTTTTCTCCACCATTCTTAAAGGTTACATTTTATTCTCTTACTGATTTCAAGACAGATACTGTGCTTTAATGTCACTGGAGAAGAAATGTCTCCAAAGAAGGATTTGAGAAGTTCCAAGAAAGAAAGGGAGACTTGACTCATGAGCAGCATGGTTCTTGGCATTCAAGAAGGAAAATAATTTCAGCATGTGCTAGTCAAAGACATAGAGGTTTATTTAGGAAAGTAGATACATACTCAAGGAAGAATGGGGGCAATCTGAATAGAAAGGAATCTTTGAACTAAAACAAGAAATGTACATTCAAAGGAGAATGAGGGCTATCTCCATTAAGAGGTGGTAATGCACTGATGTGAGATGTTAGTATTTATAGAGAGATAGTTGCTAGATGCTGAACTAGATGTGAAGCCAGGGCAGAGCTATACAATTTCATGCCAGTTTTCCCTGTGCTTGTGCATTGCTTTCATGTTAACTTTGCCAAGAAGGGCATGGACTTGTTTTGCTCAGAAGTTGCAACTATTTGAATAGTTGCAACTACTCATGGGTGCTTTCTGCATTTCAATTTCTGCATGGGTGTTTCATGGGTGTTTTTTGCATTTTAATGTTTATGGGCACTTCCTTAGAAATTCAGTATCTTCCCCTTTATTCTCAAATTACTATCTCATTTGGAGACATTGAGTCCAAACTTGACATTTATTCAGGAAAAGAAGGCTGCTCCAGTGACTTTTCCCCAAATCTCATTGGTCAGAACTCTGCTTGTGACCAACCCAAGCTGCAAGAGAGACTTGAATCAAGGTCTGTTTATAGAACAGAGAAAGGGGATTGGAACTTGTGTTGAGTGAGCCTAACTACAGTATATGATCATTAAGGAATTGTCTTGGCCAAATTTCAGGCCAAAATACGAGTATTCTAATCAAGCTCTTCTTTTATCCTCCACCTATGTTTTAGAAGCACATGCTGATGATACAACCACATAGTAGACATTGTTCCTTGCCTAACCAGTATTTATTTCTTCACTTTTTTTGTTCTATTGGAACATAGATTGTGATCAGCTATCTCTCCAAGTCCAGGTAGCCACAAGTCCCAGTGGGAAATGAAACAGCTTAGGGAAGATCGGATAATTTTAAGAGTAATCTTGCCTATGATTGATCGATTCTGGAAACAGCATGTGACCCCATTTTGACCTGAAGCCTAATGAGTCTTTAAGGAACCTATGGGATATTCCCTTATTTATATGAGGTGTCCATAGGAAAAGACAGTTTTTCTTTGTCACCTGCATATAGACAAGATACCTGGGACAGCTGTAAGCCAGCTTGTTTTTTTAAAAAGTATTTCTTTTTTAAAAAAATAAATATTTTTTAGTTGTCAATGGACCTTTATTTTTTATATGTGGTATTGGAAATTGAACCCAGAGCCTCACACATGCTAGGCAAGTGCTCTACCACTAAGCCACAACCTCAGCCCTGCCAGCTTGCTTTTAAACATAGAATGATGCCACACTTAGAATTACAGAACAGGAAGTGGAAAACATCCAAGTTCTTGATAACATTGCTGAATCAGCCTTCCATGAAGCCCACCCCACCTTTGAACCAGTCAACTAGGACTAGTCATTCTTATTTAATTGGGTTCTGAATTTATAGATAAAAGCATCTAAATTTTTATAAATTGTGTGAAACCTTTGTCCTGAAAAGTTCTGAGTAGTTTAGGTTTATGCTATTGCTGTTATCTTTGCTGTTTGTAACTCAACTTAGATGGTATTTCCCAGAGAGACAACATTGCAGTAATGTACTATGCATCAGCACATTTAGAGCCAACTCATACCAAGAATGTTCTAAGAAATTGCATTCTACTTCATATTCCTTCCAGCTTAGCATTTTGCCAACAAAGGGAAATAAGCTACAGGTGCAATGCAAATCAATTGGGAAACATTTCTAGGAAATTGGTAAACAAGTGCAAATTCACCAGCAAAATTATACTGGGACAACTGAAAGATAAGTAATGTGAATGCATTAAAATCTACAAGGCCAATAGACTGTTAAAATGTACACCAAAGCAGCCAAAGGGACCCTTGAAATTGAAGTCGATGTTAGGATAATTATGCAGCAAATATAAGTAAACTCTTTCCAAGTCAAAAGCTATTGTGAAAAACCAAACAGGAAGAAATAGACAATGCATTATTATGCTCCCTCAGTTCCCAAACTAGACTCAAAGTGGCATGTAGGAATTGAAAAGTCTGATCAGAGTTTTAATTTTCTCAAAGTGAAAATTTGCTCGTTCTTTTGGGATTGAATATTTAGTGATAGAGGTAAAGGACACAGAAAGAGGATATAACATGGGGAACTGAAAAAATCATATTATCTTGGTAACAAGACAAAGGGATAAATGATATTAACATGCAAGCTATTGCAGAACTTCTTTTACAAAATCTTATTACATTTTGCTCATGTTAGATACAACAGAAACTCTATGTTCGATACAACAGAAACCATAGATTAGAAGCAAATGTAAGAGAAAAAAAGAAAATAAGATACATTAAATACTATTTTAAAAAATTACTCAGTGTAAGAAAGCATATCATTGATAACTGCAAATGAATTGATAAAATGCTAATGGCACAAATAAATATAGCCATGAAAATTAGAAAGATTCTCTTTGCTTGGCTTTACAAATTATTTACCCATTAATGTCAGAATCTTGGCTTTTGGTATAGTAAAATAAAAGTTATTGGAAGGCATTTAATTAAAATATAATATATGATATAAGACCTAGTGTGCACTTGCAATTAATTTTTTTGAATTTTTTAATATTTATTTTTCAGTTTTCAATGGACACACCCCCTTTATTTTTATTTTTATGTGGTGCTGAGGATCGAACCCAGTTCCCTGCACATGCCAGGCGAGCGTGTTACTGCTTGAGCCACATCCTCAGCCCACTTGCAATTAACTTTAAAGATCTTTTTGTGGAGAGGTTTAGAGTGAAAGAAAACTTAGTTTGATTTTTTGCACTATTTTGATTTCTTACAAAAAGAAGGATATGGAAATACATATACACATAAATAACCAGGAAATGGTAGTGAAAATTCCCTTTACTATTGGAACATTTTCAGATTATGTAATTTTTGAGTAACGCATTATTGAGATGCTAACAATAGGGAACATATATTTTTTACACATTTAGTGGAATTGTTAAGAATGACTAATCAAAACAGTGACAAGAATTGTTGGGACAGTAGAGGAATTCAAATACACAAAAATGGCTCATCTATTTCTTATCCAAATGCCTGTCAGGTTTCAAGGTTAAAATTATATTTATGTTTTTAGTCTTTTCTCCCTCTTCATAATTGCTAAGGTTATATCTATGAATATTATACCACCTAATTTCAAAAATTTCAAATAGGTTAAAAGGTAATTTATCATCAGCTTAAAATGGGATGTTAACAGCTTTATAGTTAAATTAGGCTATGAAAAATGGGTAAAGGTTGTCTATGGAAAAAAAGCTTTTTATGACAAAGATAATTGAACTCACAGAGAGGAAGGTATAACCTGAAATGATTTAGAAAATTCATCATGAAAGTGTGTCATTATATTAATTTAGAGAGGAAATCACTTTTTTATTTACTCATCTCTAATGAATTCATCTCCATCCATTCAGACAGGCTAGGGACCAGCAAAACGTTAATGATGAACATGTCAAAAGTTGGACTATAACCTTGTCACATTCACCATAAGACTCTTAGCAGTTCTGAACAATTTTCTTGACGTGCTTAAAATCCGCTATGAGAGGATTCTTTTAAAAGCCATTTCATTGAAAGATAAAAGGAAAATTATTTGGGAGAGTTCCTTTTAGTCATTTTCAAAAAAATTGATGAGAAAAGTGATGCATATTCATGGTAGAGAATTTGGAATATGAAAAAAATCATACAGAAAAAATAAAAAATTATCTATAATTCTACTTTCCCAAGGAAATAGATATTAATCTTTTGATTTAGCTTCTTTCATTCTCTTTGAATCATCAGGAAATTACTACCTTAGTGTATACAATTAAAATTTTCTGCTATTTTGACTCACCTTTAAATAATAAGATCCTTCCCAGATGATTTTGGCTATATTATTATCTATTATATTTATTTCACAATTTTTTCACCTAAATTCTACTTTGCAGCATTTATGTTGCTTCTAAACCTCTATTCTTATCAGCACCATTGTAACTTATAGGCTAGTACAGTTGGCCTTCCATAACTGCAGATTCTAGCTCTGAGGACTCAACCAATTGCAGATTGAAAATATTTGAAAAAACAATGCATCTGTACTGAACATGTCCAGACTACTTTTTCTTATCATAATTCTACAAACAGTACTGTATAACAACTTAACATAACATTTATATTGTATTAGGTACTATAATTAGTCTAGAGTTGATTTAAATTATACAGGAGGATGTGTGTAGATTATATGCACATAAGTATATATTTATATCATATAAGGGACCTAAGTATCATGGATCTCTGTTAGATACAGTTTCTAGAATAAATCCCCCATGAATACTGGAATACAACTCTGTATGCTGTTTTGTTCATGTGATGATTTCCATAGGATAGTTTCTGAAAAATGAAATTCCTGTGTCAAAGTTCTGGTTTTTACAAAAGAGAGAAAAGTGGAAAGATGACGTTAATGAATGAAATATATATGCGAATTTTTTAAAAGTTATTTTTTAGCTGATAGACCTTTATTTTACTTATTTATATGTGATGCTGAGAATTGAACCCAGTGCCTCACACATGCCAGGCAAGTATACTACAACTGAGCCACAGCCCCAGGCCCTCCCTATATGGGAATTTTTTACAGTATAATGAAAAAAATATAAAGATGAAATATAAAACTTTTAAACAATAAAAAAGACAGCAAGAAATCAGGAAAAATGCAAAAAAAGCAGACAAGAAAAACAAAAAAAATGATATATGCAATTTAAATCCCCATTCATAATAGTAAAATTGATTAGAACAAGATACCCAGAATAGTAAAACCAATACTGAGCAATCAGACTATGCTGAAGGCATCACAACACCTGATCTCAAATTATACTACAGAGCTATAGTAACAATAACAGCATGGTTCTGGCATTAAAATAGACATAAAAAACAGTAGGACAGCATGGAAGACACAGAGACAAATCTATATTATATAGTTATCTGATCCTTAACATAATTGCCAAAATGTATGTTGGAGAAAACAGGTTTTTTTTTTTTTTTAAAGCAAATGGTGCTGGAAAAACTAGGTACCCATATGTAGAAGAATGAAACTAGATGCCTATCTCTCACTCTGCACAAAAATCAACTCTAAGTAGATCAAAGACCTAGAATTTAGACCAGAATATCTGCAACTGCTAGAAGAAAACACAGAGTAAACTCTCCAACAAATTGGTGCAAGCACCGACTTCCTTAATAAGACCCCTAAAACTCAAGAAATAAAGCAAAAGTCAATAAGTGAGATGACCTCAAATTAAAAAGCTTCTGCACAACAAATGAAACAATTAAGAGCATGAAGAGAGAGCCTGCAGAACGGGAGAAGATCTGTGCCACCTACTGTTCCAACAGAGGATTAATATCCAGAATATATGAAAAATTTTTAAAAAAACTTAGCACATGAAAATAATAAATTAATAAATGAGTAAATTATTTAAATGGACAAATTATCTAAATATCTAAACAGATATTTTTTAAAATAAGAAAAATACAAATTGCTAACAAAAAAATGAAAATTAACAAAAATAGTAAGAAATGGCAAACATCCTTAGCAATCATGGAAATGCACATGCAAACTGCATTGAGATTTCATCTCACTTTGGTTAGAAAGGCAACCATAAAATGCTAGCAAGAATGTTGGAGAAAAGGTACATTCGTGCATTGTTGGTGGGGCTGCAAATTGGTATAAGCACTCTGGAAGGCAGTATGGAAATTCCTCTAATGACTAGGAATGAAATTACCATGTGACCCAGCTCTCCCACTTCTTAGTTCTTATCCAGAATCAGCATACTACTGTGATACAGGCATATCTATGTTTAAAGCAGCACAATTCACAATAGCTAAGTTATGGAACTAGCCTAGGTGCCCATTATCTGATACAAGGGTAAAGAAAAAGTGGTATATATACACAATGGAGTTTTACTCTGTCATAAAGAATGAAATTATGGCATTTGCTGGTAAATGGATGAAACTTCAGAATACCATGCTAAGTGAAATAAGCCAAATTCAGAAAGTAAAGGGTATAATGTTTTCTCTCATATGCAGAAACTAGAAAAAGATGATGAATTTTTAAAAGGGGATCTCATGAAAATAGAATGGAAAACAGTGGATTGGAGTAAAGGGCTTCAGGAGGAAGGAGGAAAGATGGGGCAAAGGAGGAATTATGAAAGGAAATTCATCAAATTATGCTATGTGCATGTATGAATAAATTCAATGAATTCCAGTTTTATAAATAACTATGATGAACCAATTACAAAAGCAATAAACAGAAGAAAGATCAATACAGTTGTTGAAGGAAATCAGAGGGAGGGCGGAAGAGAAGGAAAGGAGAAATACTGGAGATAGACATGGATCAAATTATGTTTTATGCATTTACAAATATCAAAATGAACTCCACTATTATGTATGACTATAATACATTAATAAAATATAAAAATAACAAATGTAATTAGAAATTCCAGTTAAAAGACAAAGATTGTCCTACAGGAATAATGAAATCAAATCCAGCTGAACAAACTTATAAGAGGAATTAAAAGTACACAGGATAGTATATAAAATATTTACAGATAGTATTAGCATCTGTATAGATGAAAACAAAATAAAGCTGGTTTAACTATATTAATAATATACAAAGTATACGTCAAAGAATAAATGTTATTAGAGATAGAAGGAGTCATGACATAAGGTTAAGAGTTTTACTTTATCAGAAGGATCCACCAAAGTTATATAATTATGCACTTAAGAATAAGTATATATTTCAAAATATACAAATAAAATATTGGCAGAATATGAAGAGAAATATACAAATTAGCCACCTTGGTGGGAGTTTTTCAACATTTTTTTTTACAAACTGATAATAAATCAGGACAAAAGAAAGAAGAAAAAGAAAGAAGAAAGAAAATCAGAACAATATATGGTTTGAGAAATATTGTTAACACACTTGATCTTATGTAACTAATAATTTCAGAACACAAACACTTTTCATGCACACATAAAACATTAATGAAAATTAAGATTCATTCTCAGTCTTATTCTCATTCTACAAATTTAAAAGGATTGGGATAATTAAATACCTTTGCTGTAATACAATGCTCCTTTTATCTGCTATATTAAGATTGTCTTAATATAACAAAATTAAAATCCAAATCCAAAATCAGGTTAATTTACTTACTAGAAAAAAGAAAGTTACCATTCTGCAAATTTTTACGATTTCCACATTTTTGAATAAATAGTAATGGATAACTATTTATAGAAAATATAAACAAAATGAAGTTGTTTGTGATTTATGAAATTTAAATTGTTTGCTACATAAACATTAAATATGACAACCCTTTTGTTACAAAAGTCTTTGTAAGAGTGTAATTATTTTCTTAAGACGATATTACTGTTGCATATGGCAATACATGAGTCCCAGGGACTCTGGAGGCTAAGGCAGGAGAATTGTAAGTTCAGGTCAACCTCTCAGCAACTTAGTGAAGCCCTCATGGACTTAGGGAGACTCTGTTTCAAAATAAAGAACAAAAAGAGCTGGAGATGTAGCTCAGTGGCAAAGTATCCCTGGGTTTAAACCCCATTTCTCAGCTAGGGACTTTTTAAATTTTTAATTGTTAAATCAAGATTATGAATTGTTAAGACTCAAGATTCCTTCTTAGGTATTACCAAATTCTTCTGCAAAACCAGCTTATCTGGACCAGCAGTATATCCATGCTACCTAATATTTTTGACAAAGCTCTCAGGAGAAGAATTGTATTTTATTATTTAATTAGTAATTCTTTGATTACAAATTATTTGTGATATTGAATATGTTTTCATGTGTTTTAGTCATTTTATTTATTCTTATTAATTGTTCAGTCATGTGTTTTGCTGCTTTTTTTTAAAAAAAAATGGGTCTAAAGAAGAATCCTTGTTTTGGAAACTAAATTGTATCATATCTGTATAAGGTATTTTACCTAATTTGTTACTAATATTTTTACCTTCTAAACTTTGTGGTTGTTATATATATTTTTCTTTTAGTGTAGTCAAAAACCATCTTTTGTGAGATTTTTCCTTTCCTTTTTCAATGGAAAATTCGTGGAAAATTCTTTTATATCCAGAGAATGTCACATACCAAAATATGATTTCTAAATCACCTAAAGTATATCAATTTATATATATATACATATATATATTTTGCAGTGACCATTTCTCTATTAGTGATTTTTAAACTAAATACTTATCTTTTATATATACAATTTATGGGCCATCGGCATCATCTCATTTACTTTGCATTCTAAAGAAATTTACCCATTTACTCATTTTTTAGCTTTTTAAATATTTTAAAAATTTGTTTTAATTAGTTATACATGACAGTAGAATGCATTTATGCACTTTGATATATCATACATAGATGGTTATAATTTCTCATTTTTCTATGTGTACATGTTGCAGTTACTCTTATACAATGTGTTCAGCTTTGTTATTTAAGATTGTAATGAATTTCAATGTATCTTTTTAATCCATGGTTACATTTGGTTGCCCTTTTATTCTTATTTTGACACATTCTTTTGCATCTATCCTTCATCTCTAACATTTCTTCCTATGGATCCCAGATTTTAATGAATAGTGATCATGTTCTGTTTCTATTCCCCTTTTCTTTCTCCCTTTCTTTTCTCTCCCTTACTTACTTCCTCCTTCCTTTCCTCCCTTCCTTCCCCTTTCCTTTCCTTTCCATTTTCCTTTCCCCTTCCTCCCCCCACCCCTTTCACAGTACTGAAAATTGATACAGGGCAGTAGGTATAGGGTAGTCTACCACTGAGCTACAACCCCAATACTTTTTCTATATTTGATTTTTAATTCTTTTTAGTTATACATGACAGTAAAATACATTTTGATAAAATTATACAAGCATTGAATAGATTTTATTCAAATTTAGGACCCCATTCTTTTGGATGTAACAATGGTGGATTTTGAGACAGAGTCTCACAGAGTTTCCCAGGTTAGCCTCAAATAGCTGGGACGATAGGTGTGCGCCACCATGCTCGACTTGTTCCTTTTTTCTGAGATTTTTCACCTCTTTTACTTTCAGAAACAATATTTACACTCTGAACTCTCAGGAAAATATATTTTTCCTGACAATGAAGAATAATTTTAATAGTCACTATTTAGAAATTTTAATTGTAGACCATTTTTCCAATAGGAAGTAATCTATTTCAGATCTACTATATATCCAAAGTTTTAACACCTTGCACTAGATTCTTGGCTAGACAGCTTGTTTCCAAAGCTGGAGTCTTTGTGTGTTTGTGTTTGTGTGTGTGTGTGTGTGTGTGCGCACATGTGCTTACATGTGCACATTATGTGTAACTATTATAGTGAGTAGCTTGAAGAAGTTATATTAGTCTCAAATCCTCTGCTACAGTGTGACCCTGAAAGTTCTCATATGATAAACTATTTAATGTTGTTGCCTTTGTCAAAGCAGAATGATTAGTGACATATTGTACAAATGGAAGTGCATTTGTCACAGTACAATATTGCAATGAATGTTAAATAACTTTAATCTGTTCCCAAATTCTGCACTAAGCAACATTTTGTCATTCAGAGAATGACATTATATAAGTAGGAATGGAAAAAAATCAAAGCCTATAAGTAAAGATTTGCTATTTAATTAATATTCAGCTTCCACAATGGTTAAGAGTAATAATTGTGTGCACATTTAGGAATAATTTAGTCATTCCTAAACTAGTGAGACATAAGTTTTAAGATTTTTCCCATCAAAATTATTGTTTAGATGCTTAGAATTAAATAATATTTCAAATAATAATAGCATGTATTTAATTATTCCTAAGCAAAAAAAAAATGAAGCACAATTCATATTGAAATCTGTTAAGGTTTCTTGGTGAGACTACCACTGATGAATCTACTCTATGTTGAGATTGAGCTCTTCTTCTCTAAACTCCTGGTATATTTAATTACAAAACAAAAATTGGCATATCAATATAGAAGATTTTATTCTGTATTTTATGTGTTTACAACTGTTCCCTCAACAAAAAACAAAAATAAAAAACCTTCAGAATATGGGTCATGCCCTGAATACATTTAATGTGCTTCTTCTGACCCTTTCCTTCAATGCCCTAAATAACAGTGAGCCTCTTGCAGATGAAACCAAAAGAAGCCAACTCTCCAAACTTACAGTCCAAGAAAATATCTTTTCCTATAAGCATTCTGTTATTAGTTTCTGATTTGGCATTAAAAGTTGTTATTATACAGAAAAAGACATACAGGGGAAATGTTATAAAAAAACAACAGTTGAAAAAAAACAGTGGCCATCAAGTGTGTTTTTTTAACATTAGAAAATGATAAATTATGTTTCAAAACGAAGGATTCATATAAATTAATTCATTTTGGGGATGTATTCATCTTAAAACTATAAGAAAGCATATAAAAGTAGGAATCAAGAGAATTAGATTTGAGATCAAGCTTTCTCATTTAACATAGGTTTGAAGTATCAGGTTCTTTTGCTTCTTTATCAGACATTCACATTTCAAATAATATTGCTTGTTGGCTGGATTGTAAACACAAATACAATCCAAATACAATTGTGGACACTTATGTCCTTTTCGTTAGCCATAGGATGCAGAATACATTTCTTATTATTTGAAAAATTTGTCATCAAAATTAAAAGAATATTCATGTACATATATGTGTATATATATTGTGTGTTTATCATATTTTTTCTCCAGAGACTTTACAACTCCCTGAGAATACAATCAGTCACCAAATTTAATATACAATGATGTAGAGAAATTTTATTTAAAAGGTCTATGGAGCAGTCAGTTCAAAAATTATTTTTAGTGTTTTACAATAAAAGAAGTGTAGAACAGAAAGTAATAATGTAGCAAATTTTATAGCGATTTGATAATGTCTGTTGAATAAAATAATACAAAAACTCAGCTTGTATTTTTTATGTCTTTTCTTTGGAAAAATTGTTTCTTGTGATTAATTTTATAGTATTTTATTAGAGTATTATTCCCCAAGAAATTGGAAATTAAAGCAAAACAATATCAACTAAAACCCTTGTCTTTAACCTGAAATAGTTTGAGAATAATTGGTATATATCAGTGCTGTAAATATATTTATAAATTCAAAAGTTTCATCAAAATTTCTCTTCCAAAAAAATCAAGTTTGGACATTATGAATCTTGGTTTCTTAACTCTTAATTTCCCTATCACAGTTATTCTATGATGAATTTACTAGAGAATAGCTAGCTATTAAACAGTTCCATGCTTATTTTCTTTCAATGAAGAACATATTGAGCAAGCTGTTCAAATGAATGGGACAAAAAATTGGCCAATGACCTCCACCAAACCAAACACAGACATTCACTTCCATATAAACACTAATGTGCATATTCTTTGGATACTTATTCTTAAAGTTCTCAAGTATTATTCATTGTCATATAAACATTTAATAATAAGATATATTAAAAGTCATTCAATTAATTTTTAAAAATTGGATTATAATTTCTACAAACTGAATGATTTTCTAAACCTTTCTTTTGTTTAATTATTAATGGCAATTTAAAAATATGTTGTGGCATAAAAGCTTTGAAAATATATTAAATTGGTATATAATGTAAGATGACATTAGTGCACTCTATTATCTGTCTCTAATATCATTAAAGTACACCATCACCATCCCACTTGTAAAATCATCACTTACTGAACTATCTTTGATCAAACTAAGCTTAGCTATCTTTTCTGGCCAACATCACACTCTCAATAGTTAAAACATTTCATAAACTGAATGCTGGCCCTTAGTAACATTTGCAAAGCTGATAAAACTTAGAGGGATTATTCTAAAGAACTTCACACTGACACATTGTCATTTCTAAATGTCAGGGACTTCAGGCTCAGCTCATAAAAATGAAGCTCATGCTTGAAGACAACAGTACCCTTCTGAGATAAATCTCTTTTTAAGTCTTATGGGTTGTGGAAGGTATAGACTCAATCCTAGTAAAATGACCTCTAAAAGCAGCAACTATTTTAAGGTCATGTGTACATTCCTATAAGCAGATGGCACAGAAGGACTTAACAGGTGTCCAGTCATAGCTTTACACTTGTGCTAGTTCTACCCTAAAACACATGTCCTCCAAACATCTGTTTAAAAAAATACATGTGATGTATTAAGGGAAGATTTTCAGACCAAAGTTGGGTCAGTAGTTTCTGTCCTGCTTTCTTTTCCAAAAAACTTCTGTATCGTTTACATACCTACAGTTTAGTGGAAAGGAGGTACAGTATTTGAGGATTAAACAATCATGAATACATCAGAAAATATTTAGAAATATTTGCCCTTTTTGAATCTAGGGATGAAATCAGTTGGGCTTCTTTAAACTTTAAACTAATATTCGAAGATGAGTTTTTTTTCTGAATAGCATAATATAAATTTAGCAAACTTATTTTAAATTAAAGATCAGAGTACCTTTGAACTTTATGTATTAAAAATATTTGAAATAAAAATTATATTACTGAGTTGGCAGGAGGGATTTTTATCAATACTTTTCTGTGTAGGTGTGAATGTATGTGTTGATGTATGTACATATTAGGAGTACTTATATCCTGTAATATGGAAAGAAATGGATAATTCAAGATGGGTAACTTTTATTAGAAGAAGTTATGTGGTAAATCTGGCTATTTTAAATTAAATCATTAACAGCCCAGATAGTCCATCTATGTTCAAGCTGTCTAGTCCCAGACTAGATAACAAAGATTATTATGGTGAATAGGAACTCTGTGTTAGTATAGATGGCATTTAGTTCATGGAGGAGTTGAGGGGCCACTTGGTTGGGTGATTCTACCATAATGTACAGAGGAAGGTCTGTCATACTATTTTTCATAATGACTCTACTGTGAATGCTGGATTGAGCCAGGGATTAAAACCTACTGTTCAAATTCAAGGCCAACATTTTTGATGTTTCTCCTTGCTTCAAATTATCTTGTTGATTTTATACATACTATTCAATGTTGTGGGGACACTGGATAGAACAGAAGATATGGCCTTAAAAAATTCTTACAATCTATTTATGGAACTGAGATGTATATTTTTGATCAACCAACCCTGATAGGATGTGCATGTAATGTGCAATTTGACCTTGTCTTATAAAGGATGAGTTATTTGAAGAAATATTCCATATGTGGCATATTTCCTTGCTAAATAGAATTCTTAAGTTTTCCTATAAGACCCTCAAAAACAATGCTTTTAAAAATATACGTCCTCATAAACTACCCTATACAGCACTAACAACCCAAAAGATCTGGACATGATGATCAATGTGTATTTTATTGTGCAATATGGAAGCCACATGTGTCTACCAAGTATTGGGAATGTGCTTAGTGTGACTGATGAACTCAATTTGCAATATCATTCAATGTTAGTTATTTAAATTTAAATTTAATTAACCACATTTTCTAAAGGTATTAGACTTTTTCCTAATTTCAAATTTATAAAGTTGAACTACTTAGAACACAATGCTTTGCATGTGGCATGTTTCCAATATTCTCAGTTTAGTAAATGGGCTGTTTGGGTTTGCTAATTGTAATATGGACATTCTAATGAATTAAGAAACATAGAAAAAGTTCTTAACACACAGAGTAAAAATCAATTTTATATGTAAAGGAAATACTACTTAGAAGCAAATTGTATAGGGGATGTTATGAAAGAGCTATTGATTAAATATGATTCCAAGAAAGCCCTCAAGGTGATCTAGTTCAGGAAAATGAAAACAAAACAGCTGTTTTTCTATTTTATAAAACACTCATAAACTGAGAGAAACAAGTTGTTCTATTTCATTAGTATTGACTTTTAATTTTTTAATTAAATAGTTCAATTTTAATTCAAACAAGTAAAATATAAGTTTGTTTTTCTATCAGAATGGATAGTTTCAATATTAACCTAAAGTAAGCATTTAATTGTGAAAATAAACATCCTTCCTTCTGACATCCAAACTTAATCTTATTTCTAACAACAACTGAAAAATTAAATATATAAACAAGAACCTCAAGAACCTCTCCTTAAATATTTCTGAAAACAAATGCAAGGAATCAATACTAAAATAGAAATGAGAGTCTGTAGGCTTATAACAATTTTATCAAACAAGCTGTTCTGTGGCCTTATGAAGTGAAATCTCTTTTTAATCATTCTGTGTTTAATTAAGAAGTAAGTAACCATATTTTAAGGAAGTCTGCCTCTCTTAGTCAACTTTGCTTCTTCAAAGGAGATGTCACATGGCATCCTACTAATCTCCATTTGATCAATCAAGTTGTGAAACTTCCCTTTGTATGGAGCAATATATTGTCATTCTTAGTGCAGTTAAATTAGGTTTTATGGTTTAAAATTGCCCTATTAACTTGGTGCTTCCTGCGTTTTCATTAACTCAAAACATATTTGATATCATGATAAGCTTCCTTGAAATGAAACTTCCCTTCTGGAATAAGTCAATCTATTACAGCAGATGCTTACTGCGAAACTTGGTTTTGAACATTACACTGCTTTAATGTGCTTTTCTATGAATTGATGCTTTGGATGAGGCTATACAACACCAGCATTTATAACCATATGCTGTGTTTTAGGCCAAGTCATTTTCCTTTTCCTCTACTGTAAAACTGAGAGGCAAACAATTTTTGAATACTAAATTGTGTTTCAAATCTATAAATTCTTTATAGAGAGATATTCCTTCATGTTGGAGGAATATCTATCTATAAAGTACCTGGATTGGCCTGAAATTACCCTGCTACCACCTTAGGGCAGTGGTTCAAAAATTCGGAGATTCATTAGCGCCACCTAGGGAAAATTAAATGAAACAAACAGACCCTGAGCTCATGGCAGATCAACTGAATTAGAACTTCCAACAGAGGGTCTCAGGGCTTGAGAAATTTCAAAAACTCAGCAGTTAATAATTATAAAGTAAAACTGAGATTGGACACTTTATGTAGTGCTGTAACTCTCATATTTTTGCAAAGGGCTTGTTTAAACAGATTTAATATTTATTATCATGCAAGTCAGTGGTGGGCCATGAGAATATGCATCTCTATCAAAGTTTCCAGGTTGTGCTGATGCTTGTGGTCCAGGAACCACACTTTGAATACTTAATCTAGGCATTAAAGATTCCCTAGGATCTTGAAAGCTCTGTCCTAGTGCTCTGAAATTAAATAAGTCCATTTCAGTTCTCCTTGGAGGTGATACAAATTGCCATAGGGCATTCTTATCATTGAATGATACCATTCCTTTTTTTTCTTGCATTGATTTGTCATAGATAAGAATGGGTGAGTGAAAAAATGAGGGATTCTCAGATTGATCCTAGTGATTCCTTGGTGTTTCCTTAAGTAGTTAATATATTTGGAGTTGGATTTAAACAAGGTGGTCCAATTCCTGGAACTCTCAGAACAGTTCGGCCTTGTCAGCACAATACCAAGGACGTCAAACACAGTGGAAATGACCACTTATATTATTACTTTCTTTAAAAGAATAATTTTGGGCTCCTACCATGTTACAAGGCAAAAAGGATAGAGCAGGAGAGTCTAGATATTGTATAATCTGAGTAGAGGGGATTATAACAAATCAACCAATTAATTAAGAACCCTATAGTTAGTGACATATGTTCTGGAAAATAGAAGGCAGGTAAGGGTGTAGAGATTGCCTGACTGGGGCTGTTACTGAGTTACCTGAGATAAGGTGATAGGGATGGTCTCATAGTGCTTTGACAAGTGTGCTTAAAAATTGGATATAAGGGACTCAGACCTTACTATCAGGGGCCAGAGCATTCCAGGCAGAGGGAGCCTGAAGTTAAGGCTACAATGGTTTGACTTTCTATTTGAAACAGGAAGAAACAATATGTAGGTAGAGCAAGCAGGAAATTGGTGGGGTTTGAGTGGTCAGAGATTATATGAGGGATTTATAGACATTTGATAGAGGATTCATTCCATAATTAAGAGAAGTTATAAGAGTTTTTTAAAAACACTAATATGATACTGTATTTTAGCTTTCATTGATATTTAGTTTTTGTGTGGACTAAAGAAGAAAAGCTAGAGTAGACGAAAGGAGACTTAACAGATGGCAACACAGCATTCTGGTGACAGCTGATGGTGGCTTGGGCAGGAAGAATGGCAACAAAGATGGTCAAGTAGAGCTCATAAGAATTGATGATAGATTATCTAAGGGATTTATGGGATAGAGAGAAATGGAGAATGACTTTTTGGGTATTTGACTTGAATAATAATGTAGGTGTTGCTAACATTAATAGAGATTGGGAAGAATGTAGGGTGAACCAGGCAAGAAACCATTATTTTTGCTTTGAATTTTAAGGTTGAGTTGCATGCCAGATTTCAGGAGTTTTCTAGTTGGCATTTAGATACATCAGTCTTTGTTTAGCACATTCTGAATAAGAAATAACAATTCAGTTGTCACAGCATGTAGATAGTATAAGACAGTGATTCATATGGGAAGCACTCAATCTTAGGTAAATTTATTCTAAATCTTTTAACTGAAAAGAGGTATAATGGAAAGTTCTATTGATTTTCAAAGCCTTCATACATAACTGATTATAGGAAAATAGCTGACCCATGAATATGAGTAGAAATGATTTTTCTGATGGAAAGTGAATACATAGCTCAATTAAAAGCAAACCATTTGACTCATTCGCAAAAGATAAATCAAAAGGTGAAAAGCCCACCATTAACTGTGCTTCATAAAGCATCTTTTAACCTGGATAGAAAAGGTTCCCTGAAACATTACTTCTTAGGCTACTTCTGGACCTAGCTTTTAGGCAAATACCAGCACTTTACCCCAGGGGCCTGTTTATATCTACAAACTTTTCTTTGGGAGAGAAATTTTAGATTTCTCTCTCTTCCAGGAAGTTCCTCTCTGAAAAGAGGCAGAGATTTAACTTGTCTGTTTGACTTTCAAAGTTATTTATGAACTCAGTTTGAAGTCATATTTGGTCTCCTTCAACAGCTAACATGCTTTTTAATAAATATAAGAAAGTTATGTGTAGTCAACAGAGGTTAAAAGTTGGGAGAGATTATTATAAATACTTGTAGAATTGAGTATCTAAAAATTTTTATGTTGGAATATAAGGTAATTTAAATGACACAAAACAGGGACATTGACTCAAGTTACCAAACTTTCTGTGATTCCTACTCCTATGTCTATCCATCTATCATATCTATCTGTTCATCTATACCTAGCTAGCTAGCCATCTATTGAGAATATATATATATATATATATATATATATATAACCTACATGTGTTATCTAATATACATATAATATATATCTACTATATATAGTATATAGTATATCTAATATATATCTATGATATATTACATAACACATGTAGGTGATCTATGAAATATTTCCTATTTCAATCAATATCTCCTTGGTTTAGATGAAATGTGATAGTGAAAATATACTTATGAAACCATTATGCTATAGGTGAGGTGATTTACTTTAAAATACTTCACCCTTAGTTATGTATCTGGGCATTAACTTTTGATCCTAAGGTAGTTAGAATGCTACAATCAATAAACAGGAATCTACATTCTAAGTTTTATCGCTTCACAAAAGGGTTGCTTGAAATAATTAATTACTCATTGATGATATGACTGGTAGCCAGTATGTATGTTCAGGTGGCTAGATAGATTTTATGAACCTTACCACAAATCAGACATAAGGACTTGTTAAGGCTAGGAATCTAATACCTTCAGGTAAGTGTAATAGATCTAGCTATAAACTCCCTTTGGTATGCCCTCTTTTCAATTTCATGGAAGATTCTATTCTGATGTTATTGGCTGATTTTTCTCATAATAAATTGCTCTTGCAAGGGCATTTGTGGAAGATCCTGTGGACCAAGAGTGAGAACTTAAAAGCCTAAGTCTAATTATTGCTTTTGTGCCTATTTGCTACTAAATGTTGATACAGTTGATAAAATTTAGTCTATGAGATCTAAGACTTGTTATAATTTTAGCATACCACCTGGTAGAAAGATTGTGGAGAAAAGGTTGCTATGGATCATCCACCTGTCTCTAACAGTAGAATCCTGTTTGCTTGAAGAATCTGACAATTGCTGAATGGCCAAATTGGCTTAGGTTAGTTTAAAGCAGAAACTTAACATATATAAAACATCTATTTGATGAAATAATAGACTGCTAAGTACATTTCTAAACTTATTTTTGAACACTGTTAGTTCTGATGATTTATTTATACTCATCTTTTCAAAATAGAATGCCCTCTTACTTCATTTTCAAGTATAGTTTAGAACTTCATTCATTAATTGGATGAGTTTATTCCAATTCCTTACAATTGGTAAATGAATCCAAAAAACATGACCTGAACATATCATTCGTAATGCACAGATGTATTACACTAAGATTGTCCCTGTATTGAACTTATAATTATGCTAGTAAAAGCAGAACATTAATCCTCATTACTTCTTTTCTTCAATTATTTAAATATACATGCACAAACATCAGCCCTATCCTCCCCTACTGCTAGCTAATCCATGGACTGGAAAGGATAATTTCAAAAGGACATAGCACATCCTCCTGGAGCAAGAGTTTCACATTATGTGCATCTTAATGAGGATAAGATTTCATGCTGCGGAAAAAAAAAATATGACTCTTCCAGTGCACAGACTCCAGCCACACGTCCCCCACCATGTTTTCCAATAAAGTGTTTTTGTTGAAATTCCAACATGGAATTTATTCATTTACTGCCTAAATATTTATTGGCTGCCCCCTGAGAGAGAGAATCAATGGATCATTCATTTGATCATGATTATTGTAATACATATAATAAGTAAAAACTATACTAACAATAATAATATAATAAGTATAATATATCCTATTTGAAGATAGAATATTAGCAAAATATTAAGTCTTTTATTAGTTTAGTGTAATAGCAACTGTTAATTGTTATAACACTGTTAGGATCCTTAAAATCATCCTATGTTAATATGTTAATTAGGGGAGTAGGTGAGAAGAAAGAGTAAGTTAATTAAAAAAAAGAGAAGAATTGCCAAGAATGAGTTATCTGAAAAGAGAATGAGTTGAAGAAACAGATGATCTCATTCTAACCCTTCCAACCTGCTATGACTTTATACATTCTGGCTCAACTTACTATTAATAAATAAAAAAATATGTAATAAAGAAAATCAGAAAAATGGAATGGCTTGCTAGACACTGTATGAGAAAAGTATTTTCTGTTTCACTATCCTCAGAGTCAGTGTCTTTGAATGGATAATGGTGCTATAATTTCTCAGTGAAGGAGATGCTACATATAGGTGTTTTGCATGCACATGCATTTAAATCTGTAAAAGTATATGGAATAAAATTCTGTGAATATATGTGGAATAGAATACCTATACAACAATGTGAATTTAAGGTATATTTCTATTTTGTCTCATGTTATTATATTTGTGAAAATTATATTGGCTGTTAATTACATCAGCTTTCTCCTATTTTCTAGTATCAATGACAAGTAGAAAGGGCTAATCAAGGGTAAAATTATAGAATGTAGACCCAATGACCTAAAATTGATGAATATTTTCCCTACCCCACACCCTTCTTCTCTTTCTCCCTCTTTTCTCATAAAGTTTAAAGAATATGTCCAGATTTATACAACAAGTAGCCAAGCCAGGAAAATAACCACAACTCTATATATTCCAGTCCTACCCACCTTATAAGCAGATAAATATCTCTAAATGGCTCCTACACTCTAGGTGCCCTCTTGGGCCTACAGCTCAGTTTCCTAGTATTTTAATATCTCCACTCTTTCTTTCTCAAAATATGGTTTTAGATGCTCAGAACTTCTTCAATGACTGAATGAGTTGAAAGTGTTAATCCTTCTAGGAGTATTTTTATGTTCACATGGATCAAATCTTACTTTAAATAAATATGACTCTAAAAGGACACTAGTCAGAAGAAACCAACACTACCAATATGTGATCTTGGACTTTCAGCCACCAGAAGAATGAGGAAATAAATTTCTGTTATTTAAGTATAGAAAAAAAAGAGAGATAAACCTCTAAATGTGGAATTTCAAGAGTGAGTGAGGATGGATATTTGGAGTTAGAAGGAAAGGATTAGATACTTTCCAAAACCTTTGAAATCACAGCATGTGGCCAGTCAGTTCCTTTATCCCCTATTTGCAGGGCAGCTGAAGCATGATGTGTATAACTCCAGATATGCTGAACCTTTTACCAAATTAAATTCTACTAGTAAGAAAAGTAACTCTAATGAGCAGAAAAGTCTAAGAACATTGAGTCAGTGTTAAAGGAGGGTATTCATGAAAATTGAGTGATTCCCAGAAAACTTAATGGATTCACAAGATGGAAATGCTTGAGAATCAATGTTTCAAGAAAATAATTACTCAACACAAGCTCTTATTTTGAAATATTAATATATTATTCACATCACATCTATAAAGAGCATGAACTATATATAAAGTTCTGTTCTTGAATGCTGAATATTGCCTTGAGTGAGATAGGGGCCCTACTTTTTGAAACTTTTAAAGGGCTTGGGGGATCTGTAGCTATAAACAATAAAGGTGAAAATAAATAAGCAAGTAATTCCAGATGATGCTAATTGCCATGAAACAAATAGCATAGGATGACATGAGAGAGACTGACTTGGGTATACCTTGGGCAGGATGGCTTATGTGGAGAGGTAATATTTGACATTACACTTGAGGGATGAACAAGGAAAAACTATGAGGCAGAAAAAGAACTTTGAGGTATAGAAGGATCAGCAAAAGCCAACATCCCAAGATGGGCATAAGCTTGGTGTGTTACCAGAAAGGCAAGAAGCAGGAAATGAAATAAGAAAAGGAAGCAAAGGTGTGCTGATATATGATATGGAGTTTGTAGCTAGTGTGGTGGCATATGTCTATAACCCAAGTTTTCAGGAGGCTGAGGCAGAAGAATCCCAAGATCAAGGGCAGTCTCAACAAATTAGTGAGACCCTGGATCAAAATCAAATTTTTAAAAAGTGGTTTGGTGTAACTCAATGGTAAAGCACCCCTGAGTTTAATCCCCCATATCACACAATAAACAAACAGAAGTTTGTACTTGATTCAAGGAAGTCAGTGAGAAATTTCAAGTAGAAAAGTGATTCACTCAATCTAGCTTTAAGTGTTAGCTTTATTGGCTATGTGGGGAATCTACTAGAGAGAAATCACTGAGGAATTTTGGAGTAAGAGAGCAATGAAAAGACTTGAAAGTCGCAGGGGCAATTTTGAAATATAATCAATAGAAGCTGAGTAATTAGCTACAAGAGGTGATAGAAAAGAAAAAAAAACAAGGATAGTACTAACATTGTTGCCTTTAAAAATACTCAACAGGTTAAGTCTGTTTTGATTTTATTAGATAGATACAATGGTCATATATGACTTAAAATGCTAAATAAAAAATTTTACAAATTAAGCAATGTAGACATTACTAAAAACATATTTTTATGAAAGATTATTGGGCATCTTGTTTTACCATAGTTGTGACAATTTGCATATATTGTTAAACTTAGTTACATGCAAGATGTGTGATTAAACTGCAAGGATTCAAAATGATTTTTGGAAAAGATAATTGCATTAAACAAATATTTTATAGCTTATAATAAGAACCATGAACATCTAAGACTTAAGCTTTAAATAAAAGGAATTAAAGAACATTAAAAGGAAATAAAGCTACACAAAACAGGAAAAAGGATGAAATGTGTTCTAAACAGCACTGAGTATATTGTAGTAATTCATGGTGAACACTTTTGCAAAGAAATCATATAAATTCACCAACATATTAAAAAGCAGCTCTATTTCCTTTAAAGAAACAGAAAGCTACCAAGTATATGGTGGTAATAAAACTTTGACATTAATTTGATACTGCTTTAGCCTTGTGAGTTATATACCTGATAGAAAAATACCAGACAGAGGAAAATTCATCAAGAGTGTTAGACTTATGAATGTTAATTCAATGGCTGACAGATATAATAATTCTGCCCAACCGCTATCTGTTATTTTATGATCAGGAAACCTTGTATAATATTACTTTGGTCTCAAACATTGGCTTTTATCTGAGAAGCTCGAATGCTTAATGATGAAATGTTCTGTTATATTTTACTACAAGCTTGATAGCCAGCTCAACCTCCATCAACACATTGAGAATTTGAAAAAAAAAAAAGTCTCACAAAGATGGAAAATAAATGAAAGAAGTTTTTTCACTAGTTTTCTGAAAGCTGGACAAATTAGAAGAATCACTTATCTGATGTACTCTGGAGGAAATAAGTTGTTTCAATTTGCTAAAAATAAGTTGTTTCACCTTAAACTATTACCAGAAAAATGGTAACAAATTTAATTTTTCAAAAATCACCAATAACCCAGAATGGGATTATCCATTTTTTCATTTTTCAGTGTGACTTTGAATAAAAGTAGGAATATAAACATAGAAAAAAGATGGTGGAAAGGAAATCAAATATAATAGATACTAGTACCATATATAGATTTTTTTTTGGCTGAATGAGTTTAGGGTTCATAACTGGGCAGTTTTCCCATTGCCTAAGGGGACAATTGCCCTCAGTTAACTTTTCTAACAGTCCTCACATCAGGGAACTTTACTTAGTGAACTTGGCATCATAAAACTTTACTTCAGCGATTTTCCATAAGCTTTAACAAAAAGTAAACTTTAAGGTGGATTAAACCTCGTGTGAATATAATTTCTTCAGAACTGATACAAGTACATGAAAGATGATTTATTTTTTTATTCAATACTATAAAAACATAAATATGGATTACAATTCATGTGCATAGAATTTCTTAAAAACAAACAAAGCATACTCTTTTATGTTCCAATTTCAATGCATTAGCATATGCATGTAACAAAACAAGTGATATACCAATAAGGAGCTATGATAAACAAAACCTGAATAGATTTATAACAAAATAAAATTATTTAAATTTTTCTTTTACTTTGTCATAAAGACTATTATGACATGTTTGTCAATGAAAAAGACAGGCCTATTTATTTAGTGATTCAAAAATTTAACATAATGAACATGAAAACATCAGTGACATCTGGTAAGGATTTTGGCTTGACCATGTAAGAAGTGATGCCTATGAAATGTAAAAGCTTCAATACTGAGTTCAGGAAGAGGATATTAGGGAGAGGTAAATGTTACTTCATGACTTTGATGAATATTACTTTATTTTGTGTATGCTCTATTTTTTACAGCATGTGTTAACTTCTAGAATACTATGGGGTTAATTTTAATTATATGTGTTGCTTCTTTTCTGTATGTATTGACTGGAATATCATATCCATAGGAATGAGAATCTGAGGGTATTATATTCACTGACATAGCCCAAGTGCCAAGATGAGTTCATGACCATAGGAGTTTGTTAAAACTTCATGGAATCAATGAATGCTCTTTAGTTCTAAATAAATTCAAATAGTATTGTTTTGCTGAATGAATTGTACACACATATTCATGCATAATACAGAATTTAAATCGTGCTTTCTTTTGATGCCCTTCTTATCTGTTGGTAATGAATCAGGTCCTGCTGAATGACAATAACGTGTCACGGAGTGGTAAATATTAGACAAGCATTAAATATCTATTTTAAGTAAAGATATCATTAAAAGTTGATATTGGTGCTTTGGTGGTAGATATTTCTGTCTATATTTCTAAAACAGAGTTTAGAACAAACAATGGGACCCTTGGATAGATTGAATTGTAATGTGTAAAGATGCTGTCTAAATTAGACAATTCTAGCAAAATATAAAAATAGAAGTGCATGCTATAACTAAAAAGATAGTTATACTGACAAACATAATCAAGACTTTGAGCATATGGAATAAAACCTGATTTTCTTATTCGAGCTCCAAATGTCACAAACACCTATGTAAGGTCTTAATGGTAAAGAAACGGATACATTCTTCACATCCATCTGCCTACTACTCTCAAAATCCTTTCCAACACAAAAGTTGTCTTCAAGTTTTGTACATCCTATAATACGACTTCACTTTTTTCCTCATAGGTTGGTTACTTTTTAACTAACTATTGAGCACTAAAAAGGATGCATTAAGGGGACCAGCTTCGTCTGATAACTACTAAAACAATAATACAGAACTAACATATAACTAGCAAAACCTTTCTAATTAATTCAGTTGGTAACAAAAAAATCTTTGTTGTTGCAAAATGTCTATGTTTTGGACTATCATTTAGACTGTTTGAGAAAGTTTAATGAATGTTTAAATTATATAAAATTTGTGATATGGGCATTGTGTTGTGTATCATACTTTGCTCTTTTGGGTTCATTCGTATTGCTCTGAGTGCTGCATGATTGCCACTTCCTCTTCCCCAACACACACATTTTCCATATACCCCCACCTCCCAGCCTACTTCATCCTTCAATCTATTGGTTTGGTTTAGCCAATGAGAGTGTTATCCAGACACAATGAGACTAAGGGGACCCTCTATTCCAAGTTTTTGTGCATTTCCAGTGCCTTCTACTGAAAACATCATTTCCCATTAGAAAGCCTCTCCATACAACCATGATAATTGCTTGTTCCTGTTTTTCTCATTTTTCATCCCTTCCCTAGGGATACTAATGACTTCTCATGGGTATTATTTGGGCAATACAGCAACTATCCTTGATGTTCTCCTTACACACTTCCTCCACCTTTGTAAATCGTCTCTCTCGCCATCTTACCTGGTTTGGGACTGTCATCTCCTTCCTGCCAAACCTCTGAATGATATGCACATGGACTTTCTCACAATGGTGCATAGCTTTGTACACTCTGGCTTCTCTAGCTCTGCAAATGGAAAGAATCTCAAGCAAATACTCATAGGTCACCTTGTGTGACCTCACTCTCAATTTCACTCACTCCTCCATATCCTATTTATTGTTGAGTTCACTCAGATCTATTTCTAAAATATATTTTGAAATGGGCCACTTCTCTGTACTGCCACATCCAAATTTAAGCTACGATCATTTCCTACCTAGGATATTGCAATACCCTCCTAACTGGTCTCCTTTCTTTCTTTTTATTGTAATAGTCTTTAGAAGCATGTTCTCTACTATTTCTTACTCTCCCCCTCCTTCAATCCATATGTTAGAGAGATTATTTTAAAAACACAAATAGGTAATGCAACTCTTTAGCTTAAATTTCCATAAGAGTTTCCCATTTCATTTTGGTCAAAATGCAAATGCCTTATGGTGTCCTGCAAAAGTTTCAACAGAAATAGGCTACTGAGGTCCTCTCCGTTCATCATAAATTTCTGCCAACCTTTTGGACACACCATTATCCTTTTTGCTTCTCAAACAAATTGATCTTTCTCAACCCAAGGCTTTTTATTTGCCCTTTCCTCTATGTGATATACTTTCTTCAGAGTTTTTCCAAAAGTGGATCTATGTCATCCCTCCTCGCTCTTATTTCTTTTGTAGCACAGATATCATAGCTTTTGTTTATTGTATGTTGTAGCCTGCTGAAGCAAGTGTATATTAGATGAGGCCAGATATTAATTCTGAACCTCCATGGTCTAGAACAGTTTGGCTCATTATTTGCACTCTAGTTAACATTCAATCCTGCCTTTATTTTTTCAAGACTTCTGATCAACTACATAACATTTCCACATCGAGGCTTTCTCATCTAACATTGGAGCCTCAGTAATTAGATTATCTTAGAGCAATATAAGATTAAAATTCTCCATGTTCAGATATGGGGGTCTACAACTTTTCATAAAAGATACAAGGTATAACATATTCCCATTACCTCAGAAGAATCCACTATGATCAGGAAATAACTTATCTGATTTCTATTACCATAGCTTAATTTCCATATCAATGACTAGGGATTCTTTTGTTTTTGGCTTCTTTGTTCACCATAATGGCTTGAGATTCATCAATGTTCTTGTATGTGCCTTTAGTTTGCTCCTATTTATTGTGGTCATACCATTATGTGTTTACATTCACTTGTTGATAAACATTTGATTTGTTTCCAGTTTGAAGATATTATGAATAAAACTGCTATGAATATTTTGAACAAGTTTATTGTGTGGATACAAATTTTCATTGATCTTGGGTAAACACTTAGGTGTATAGTGTGGGTCACAAGCAAGTAGACGTATGTATACTTACCTTTATAAAAATTATCAAACCTGTTAAAGGTTTTATTATTTTTATCCCCAACAGCAATTTTCAAAGTATTGCATTTGCTCCAAATCCTTACAATACTTGGTATGACCAGTCTTTTATTTTACTGATTCAACAAGGTACATAATAATATCTCATTGCAGTCTTAATTTACCTTCCTCTGATGATGAGTGATGCATGTGCTTATTACCCATTCCAATATCCTAATTTGGGAGGTATCTGTTTTCATAATGAATACAATTGCATTGAAAGTTTTGCAAGAATTATTTGCAGAATGGGTGAATTCTCAAGTAACAGCCCATTTATCAACAAATTTCAGCTTCTATGAACTGATTACTTGATTGAGTTGAAATCTAGTAGCATTTGTAGTATTATGCATTTTAATATAGGAATTTACCAACTCATGTACCGACATGTTTTGTTGTTGTTGTTGTAGTTGAAAAGAGCAATGCTAGTCTGACTAGTGCAACCTATCCACGTCCTCATATTGAACTAATTTCATTCTTTTAGCTTAAAATTATAATCAAGATTAGAACATCTTATTCTCCCTAAGATGCATGTAATCTGAAATTGGCACAGCAAGAGTTTGCCACAAATGTAGGAGAGAGAGATGGCTCATTTGCTTTTAAAATGGATACGATGAATATAGCACATGTAGAGAAGAATTAACTAACTGGAACAAAATGTTTTTTGCAACCATTCCTCTCAGCTGGAAACCACACTATCACTTTTTTTTAAGATAATAGGAGAGTCCATAAACTGAAAAGGCTTCTATTTTTAATTATTTTAACCCTATTTTAATTCTGAATTTGATAAAGTAGAGCAGCAACTTATGATACTTCATACCTGCATATATTCTTCAGAAGCACAATCTTACTTCTTGCTAATCTACAAAAAGGTCCCCTGAATTAGCATGCTTATAATAAACAAGATAGTATTTCATTTAAATGTCGGATATATGCCTTTGTATAAACTGTCAATGCAACATAACATGCTCAATATATTGTATTAGAAGCTTCTATAATAGGAAATCAAATGGGATGCCAAAAAACATCAAATGAGCCTAATGTATGTTTATTTTTTTAGTAATGTGATATCTAATAGGAATGAACACATTGTGTATTTAATATGTAAAAGTGAAATTAAAGAGAAACTGGTATCATGTACCAGGAAGGCCACAGAAACAATGTGATAAAATGAATACAAGCTATGTAGTCAAAATTAAGGATATAAAATTAAAGTATGAAATTAAAGGTTTTATGCTAAATACAAGTGGACAACTAACTTGGAAAGTGTGTTTGGGGTGGTCTAATGTAAACACAGCCTAAGTGATGTACAAAACTTGGGAGGGCCTTCATTAGTACCTAAAAGAAGTAGGTTTTTATCCTCTAGAGCAGTTGAAGACTTCAACTGTATTCTGTATACAGTTATTCCATATAGTTAATATGTACACTAGAATAGCAATAGCTAGTTTTTTTTTAAAAAAATGCTGTTTCATGACTCTTTAAATAAACTAAAATAAATGTCATTTTTTCTTGTATTAAATCAGTGTTTTGTTGTCATTTGATTTTTGTTTGGTTTTGCTTTTAGCAATATTCCTAGGCTATATGACAGCATGAAATTGCACACATTTTCAAAATGTGACTTTTAATAATAATAATAACAATAATAATAATGATTGTCAAATAATATTTGGTTCAAATACCCATTTCACATTTGTGGGCAATAATGTTTTATGACAGAAAGTTTATACATTTCCCAGGGACTGCTATACATGCTGTAGAAAATACTTTCCTTACCCAACACCATGATTTTGGTTTAGTCATGATCTCATATTTCAAGTACTCATTTCAAAATGTGTAAGTTTCATCATCAATAATATACCTCAGTTACTTTTCTGATTCCTCCTAATTGCCAATAGTTACAGTTCTTGTCTTACAGTCTTTCTCCCTGGCCAATCCCTAAAGCTCTCCAAGAAACTCCCTGACCTCACTTGTTCACACTGATAATCAGTACTCTGCATTATAGCCAGTCATTTTTCTGATCATATCATACCCTCCACTATAACTGCTTGTTATTCTCTATTGTATATGATAAAGCACTCCAGTTCTTTGAGAAGGAATAAAAAGCCCTTTAAAATATTACAAACCCATTCTGTAGACTTCCACATGTTCCTTTGTTATCCCCCATTTCTAGAAACATGCTTCAGTTAGAGATGCTCCTAGATTTCTGATGAGGTTACACATCTCAATAAATATATTACAAATAGAAAATATAAGTAAAAATAAGTCGTAACCTGAAAATGCATTTAATACAGATATTCTACTGAACACCATAGCTTTGCAACACTATACACTACAGGGTATCAGCTCTTTCTCCTCTTGATCACAGGGTTGCCTGGGAGGTGCAGCTTGCTGCCAATGCCCAGCATCATGAGAGAAATACTATGTCACATATCTCTGTCCCAGGTAAAAATCAAAATTCAAAATTCAAAGTACAGTTTCTACTTAATACATATCACTTTCACACCATCATAAAATTGAAAAATTCTAAGTTGAACCATCATAAGTCAAGGATCATTTATATGGGTACACACATACACACATAATAGAGCAACAATAAAAATGGTTCATTCAACTCTGTAAAACAATTAGTAAACCAACCAGTGCATTAGTAAAATTTTAGGGATACTATTTCTGCATTGAATGCCAATAGGTTCCAGAACAATTGTCCAAGAAAGAAGAAAGTTTAGAAGGACCTTTGGGAGTAGAGAAGGAAAATCCCTTCCAAAGGAGGAAGTGATATTCAGCAGTAGTACAAAGTGGTTTCAATATTGCTATATCTTCATTTTTGAAGAAAATGTATGCTTGTGGGTGATTTCTCATTTTTAAAATGTAGGCAGCCAATTAACATGAAACAAGAAATGCATATGTTCTAAACAAAATACATTTTCATGTAACAAACACCTTCAGTAGTCAATCTTGAACTGAAGAGGTTTAAAATTAGTGACTTTTCAAGAGTGCTGAGTCATTCTGCAAACTATATTACAAAAACTATTTAACTTTAAAGTACATTTGACAAGGAGTATAAAATCACTTTAGAAGTTCAGCATTTCACACACAAGAAGTTACTAACTTTCAAGTAGAAATGTTCCAAGAATTAAGTTGTTTTTTTTTTACTCAGACAGAAGGTAAGCAGAGGCCCCATGCAAATCTGGTTTGTTTGGTGGCTGCCCTTCTATTTCTTGACACATATTGATAGTCTCCTTTTAGCACTTAGGGACTCACTGCTTTTCTGCAGTTCCATCTCTTTTCCCATTAGCAAGATGCCCTTTCTCTGTGGCCTGATTTTTGCTTGTACTTTGGAGCAAAGCAAACACATTAAACAACCCACAACAAAATGAGAGTTGTTGGCTTAATGTGTTATAATTTCCATGCCTATTAGAATGTTTATGCTCTTAAAAGAGGTTTTAGCTCAGGGGCAGAAATATCTAATAGAAGTTATCAGTGTGATTACCAGGTAAAGAAGGGAGAAAGAGGATTTCTTGTTCTTTTAAAAAAACTTGCAGGTTCCAGAAAATTTTAGTCATCACCAAATATCATTATGATTATTCTCTTTTTTTAAAAAAATAGAAACCATTTCAATTTTCTGAGCATGATGTGTATTATTTAATTTACCCTTTGTTTAAATGCCACCTTCTGTTGTTAACTCTCAAAGGGAAATGCTGTTTGTGAATCTATAGCAATTAATTACTCATAATCACTATGGAAACACATGGCATTGCTGAAAATCAAGGTTCCATGTTATATTAGAATAATATTGTTAATGGTAATATGATTTTAAATGATAGAATTTTATAAACTGTGATATGAAATTAAGATATTAGGAAGCATGTTATAATCTGTGAAGCAATATTCAAGTGATATTAACAATAACACTAATATGAATGTTATAAGGTCTTTAATGGTTTAAGCCTAATTAGTACAGCAATTATACTGCCTGATTTTTCCTTTATGTTCCCCACATCATAGTGAAATGCTCTTAAAAACCTGTATCAGGAGAACTTCCCATTTGTTGTTCTCATAATACTAATATGGGTCAGGGAAATAGAAAGCTGAGGATGGAATTGGAAGAGAGGAACTGGTAATAAGTTCTTTTGGTCCTCATGAAAATATTGTAATTTCCCATGAAAACCCAAAGGGTTCCATTAAGTCTTTAGGGATATATGTAGCTTCTGAGTTGATCACATAATCTGATTAAATTTTGATACCAATAAATTATTTCAAGTATGATATAACTACCAATAAAGTGTTAAGTGTCTACATTATGCAGATTATATAATTTTACCTTTCATTTTTTTTACCTTACTGAGAGATAATCATTCTCTTTTACATATTTTTAAGAATTTGAAACATTTGCACTTTTTCACACACATACACAGTTAAAAGGTAGATACATTTTGATGAGATATGAAAGACTATATAATAAAACATATGGAAAAATCTTCCTGACATTGGAGTTGAGGGGGTTTCATGGAGATTTTTAAAATTTAAAAAAAGCTATTTCGACTATTTCAATATAGCTAAAACATACCTTTCATCAGCAAAGCTATTAATACTGATTTTCACAGGTTTTTGTTTGTTTGTTTGATTTCTGAACATTTACTTTGTCATGAAACCAAATATTCTCTTAGGAATGAAATGAACTAGTCCACTGAAGTCATTCATCTTCTAATATTCAGTAATGACCAATAAAAGGTATTCTAAATTATTTCAGGATTATTTCAATAGTTAATAAAGAAAATATCTTATAAAATTAATAAATGTTGCCCACATATGCAACTCACTATGAAATAAATGTACTATTTCTTTTCATTTTGAATAATTTTAGTGAAGCATTGAATGCTAAGTGAAATTAAATATATTTTAAAAAGTTAATAACTTCCTAAATGTTTTATTAGAGGAATGCTACTCAATTTCAATATCTAAGTGGCTACATGATCAGTAGGAACATCTACCTTGGAATAAGGAAACCTATGTTCCAGTTGGATATAGCATCAACATAGTTGTGGGTTTTATATAAGTCATTGAATATCATTTGGCTCCAGAGGCATACTGTGTAAATTAAAATGATCATATCTCAATTCTCTTCTACTACTACAAAGTTCTTTCTCCTATCTTATTTGGTTATTTTCAGGAATCTAAGGATTCCCAGCAGGTTGATAAATACCCATGCATTGTATCATATACAGCTTCAAAATGTAGCTGTTTTTAAATAAACAATTTAAGCAGTTTCTTAATATCTCATTTTACATAGATTTACCCATGAACCAGCAGCTTCAGTATCACTTAAGCACTTATTATAAATGTAGACTCACTCACAAACTACTAACTCACTCACAAATTTGCACTTTGACAAAATTTTTAGGAGATACATCTGAACATTGAAGTTTAAGAAATACTGACTTAGTATGAGGCTCCTTCCTCAAAATTATTCCAAACTGTATAATTTCAAATTTTAAATATTATTTCCACAGTCTATGTTTCATCATTAGACAAAGATTGGGTTTAATAATTTCACCTTCCAACTTATAAATATTTCTGGATTAACCACATTGCAGTGTATGAATTTTTCCTTATTTGTTATTAGTACTAGATGTATTATAGTAAAGAGTATTAAAAGGGTATAACAGTGAAGAATATAGAATGCTTCTGTTGTAGAGTTTTCTGACATCAAACAGAAGAATAGTAATCCTGAGTGGCAGAGGATTCTAGGAAGACAAGTACCAAGATAAGGTTGAAGAAAAAGAGAAAGGCTGTTCATTCATTCATTCATCCAGTCAACAAAACATTTGTTGAGAACATATGTGCCAAGGATTGCATAGTTTGGAGGATACAGTTGTGCCCAATACTTGTTCTCATGGAGTTAACATTCTGGTGTGGAGGCTCCAAATTTGCAATATTATCTCATTGTTACCTATCCATGTAGAAATAGTTTACAATTTTCAATCATGGCCTCAGAGAACATATTCATCTTTAAAAACAAGTTTCTAGGTATTTCCATATTTTAAGTATTTTGAGATTGTATTGGATGTGAAATATTTGCTCATCCATACTTTATAAAGGAAGACAGAAATGTGGATTTTTTTATGTTAGCAAAATGTTGATAATTAATTCACATTTGCATGTTTTCAAACAATGCAGATTCACCAAAATACATGAAATATAACTTATTAACCTCTGTCAAAATATCTGCGGCAATAGTGAATTAACATCTTTTCTAAGGAAAATACACCACATTAATATACTTCATGCTTTAAGCATTGTAGTAAAAATGAAAACAATTTGTAAGCTTAAGTTATGAAATTCTTCTCATAAACAATGAAAATAAACCAAGATTTGGAATGTTATGAAGGATTTGCATAGAAGACATTTCTAGTAAGTAGAAAACTTAATGTTAACGATATAATTTAATAGTATCAATTGTATTGCATTTCCAGAAGAAAACAAGCAAAAACATAACTCATGTACAATAAACTTCATTGAAAATCTCTTACAATTATTTATTTGTTAATTCTATCATGATTCATATGTTTCAATCTTTGTAGGGGGAAAGAAAAAGAAGTTCAGGCTTTGTTAGTGATTTCCATTATAACAGATTTTTTATGGATTTGCTAAGCCAATATGTCTGGATTTCATGCCATTCAAAGAGAAAAATATCAGAATTGTCCAATTAGACATGTCCATGTGGTTCATGAATAATTAAAAATAGGGCAATTTTTCAACCAATCTGGTATGCAATTAAATATGATTAACTATTTTCAGTCAGTAATAGTTATCCAATCTCACATCAGCATAGACAAAGAAGAACACAAAAGCTTCCCCCATTTAGATGAACATAAACAATTTTACCCTTGCTTTCAATGCACAGGCCTTACACAATAATTAGATTTAAATATAGTTCTGTTGTTTTTAAACAACAGATGGCTGCCATCTTGTACACTTCCAATTTTACAGAAATATTTTTATCATTGGCTAAAGAGCTCAAAAGGATTTTCATTTGTTATTCTGCCTGCATTTGTTTGGATTTGTGCAAGGGGTCAGTTCAGGAAGAAATAAGAGCTTGAATGTAAAGGGTGAAAATCTGGTAACTGTTCATCCCCAAATTCATGTGTGTGATTAATTCAGTTAGGGAAGGAATAAAAAATAAAGGCCAGCCCATTTATAGACCTTGTTTAAGTCATAAGACTCAATTAGCAGTACATTAAAAAGCATAACTAAATCTGAGAGTGAATTTTCAGTTTAACTACAGCTGATTCCCAGTGAATAATTAATCGATATATTTTGAATGAATTAATTATATACAATAACATTGGGTCTGAAATCAGAAACCTTCAGTTTTGCGAATTTAAGTCTTTGAAAGCCAGCATTGCTGTACCACCACATATCCAGCTAACCACAATCATAAATGCCATTAATAAAAATATTCATTTTAAAATGCAAGTGTTTGGCCTCATAGATACAACCTTTGTCTCTCCTTGTTTGATAAATTCTGTCAGATCATTATCAACAACCAAAAATCTGAGAGTACTCACAGCTGATTTAGAAGAGCCTATCAACCATAAAATTTGCTTTCTTTAAGAATCCCTTACTTTCCTTTCCCCAGCTCCCAGCTACCTTAGTTCCAGGAAGTTGCTAAAAGTCTAAAATATAAACTTTTATTTCTAACTGCAGAAAATGTTTTTAAAAAGACATAAAGGGAATGAAACAAATTTCTGGGCCTCATGGTACTTACAATCTAGTTGGAAATATGAAACATTCTAGTATAGGGCAGTGTGAAGTAAATGATGATGAGGAGAGGCAGGTAAAAGTGATATGAATATAAGAGGAAAGCAAGACAAATTCTGAATATGACTACCTGGAAATAAACAGGCTGGATAAGACTGTGTTTGGTAATTAAGGGAGGAAGGATTTGCAGGACTCTAAAAAGGCCTGGAACCCTAAGTGCATGCTATGTTCAAGAATTAACAAGGAGCTGCATGTGCCAGGAGTATGTAGAAAATGGTAGGTGATGAGGAGGAATCCAGATAATATTGAGAGAACATACAGAGATACTATATTTTATTCTGCAGTTAGGTTGAATAGGTTTGTGTTGAGGATGTCACAATCAAATAATTCTGAAAGTTCTTCCTAGTGGAAGTGAGAAATCTTCAATATCATAAATAAGTGTCAGAACCCTGAGTTAAGTCAAGAGTTAAGTGTAAGAGAAGATATTGAGAGAGATTTGAAGACAGGAAGAGAATGAATGGTTGAGCCAAGTGATAGAGGGAATAGAGTAAAGTAAAGGGAGTGCACAGTGGCAGAGAAGGCAGGGTCAAAAATTATTTTTAGAGTTCTTTTGTTTGTGACTGGAAGGGAAGACAAAAGAAAAAGTAAGCCTTAGATTATATGCAACAAATACAACAAACATTTCCTTAGCTTGATACTTGCTAATCCCTCTGTGGGGAACCCTGTTCCTTTCCCTAACCACACAAATTTATTTCCACTAAGCATATAGGTTCAAACATATCAAAGAAGTCTCCCTCAGCACCAACATTGTAAGAGGTGTCCTTATCATGGGATTTCATTCTCTGCTCTGTTTTAACACTTATGATATATGTCACTTTGGTCTCAAATTGTCATTCCAATATACTGAAAGATCCAGAAATCCCCTTTTCATAGCGAATGCTTTTGCCCGGATACACTGTACTCATGCAATGCACTCTGTTCAGTAAATAGTAAGTAAATGCACATCTGATGAGTTTATTCCATGAGGCACTAAGTAATGCATATGACGTGTATATGTCCTCTTTTGCTTCTCACAGGGTAACTATTTTCACCTCAGGCATATCAGCATTCTAAAAGCACACCATTCTCTCATCTCCCTTCTTCCTTTTTTATTTGTTTAATGACTATAAGATTTCTCTGCCCCAGCTCTTTAAGTCACTTGTAAGCTCCCAAACAATCCCAATGATGATTAATAAGTGCAGGAGTAATGAAAGTAACAACTGAGAAATGGAAAGTGAAGTAGAATATAATGACTCTCTCAAGATTATAGCCCTTGAAAATACCCATATTCTCTGTTCACAATTCCCAACAAGTCTTCATCTGCCTCTGTTCTTTCCCTAATTATATCTGCTTTCCTTAAGCAACACACTCAAGGCATAAAATAGAAATCCCACTCAGTGATTCTGTTTAGATTTCAATTATTCTTACAGCACGTTTTCTATTAGTTTCATTGCAAAGGCACAATACTTCATATTTAGTCCATCAAAGAAAAGTATGCTTTAACTGTAAATTTAATCATCAATTATAACAGATTTTCAAACATTTTAAAATACAGAAAATGTTTTATTTCAAAGTAAAACACCAATGGAGAGCTAATTTAAAAATATTTCAAACATGAGCTACCAGTATGAAGTAGGATGGAGATAGATCCCAACAAAGCCTCCATGTCTTTCCAATATGGATGTCTCAATAGTACTTGGTAGGAAAGACTGAAGTACATTATTGTTATAGGAATGCACTTCCAAGTCAAAGTTACTGATGCCAAATTTTTTAACAAAAAATTCTTTGTGATTTGGAGGATTTTTACACGTAATTATATCCACTACTAAAACCTTATTTAAATTGTATTTTTAAGTAGAACTAGAGACACATAAGTGATATACATATATATATATATACATATATAGTATATTTTAAGTATTTATTGTTTTTTAATGTTATTTATGCGTGAACTTATTCATGTATTTCACTATTAAACACTTGTTTTTCTATATAAAAATGTTCACAAACATTCTTCAAAATTTCCTTTCAAACACTATACATGTTCCTTCTTTTGATGCTATGAACATAAATGACAAATGGAAATTTTTTTTGTTAATGACAAGCTCTATGTGCACAGATAAGTCCCATATAGCTCTGCAAAAACATTTTGTTCTTATATCAAATCACTATTTTAAAACTCACTTTTTCCTTAAAAGTTTAGAGTTATTTCTCTAAATCAGAGACACAGAGAGAGAGAGAGAGAAAGAGAGGGAGAGAGAAAAAAAAAAGAAGGAGAGGAGAAGGAAGAGGAAGAGGGGGGAGGAGGAAGGAGGAAGGAAGATAGGTACTACTGAAGGGATGAGTGTTCCAATATATAGGAACATCTGAACATCTATGCAACTACATTGTTATATGTGTCATATATATTTGTATATTTCTGTGTCTTTTGTGTATAATATTCTCTCTATATGAATATACTGCTCTGTTTTCATGGGCTCTAATATTGGGTAACCATAAGCACACCCTCTCAAACATCATTACTATCATTTAAGTTGGGCCTTATAGATATATTTTGATGAAGTTATTTGTTTAGGCTCTAACACAGTAAGACACATTGGACTATTCATTTGTGTATACATGCACATGAATATTATCTACACACACACACGCACACACACACACTCACACAAAGGCATTTATTAATCCAGATAAACTACAAAAATCTCTATGTGACCATTTGTATATATGCTTTCTGAAGATTAGCTCAAACAGAAGTCAGGTCTGCTTTGTTGTTTTGCTGCAGCCTGTAATTCTGAGAAAGCACTGATGTCCAAGATAAGAACAGGATGAGTTCAATGAGAGAGAATTTAGCAAAAACACACAAGTTAAGCTGTGCTGAATTAAAATATCTAAATTAAACTTTCTTATGTAGTTGGGTTCATAATTAAGTTACAATCTTTAATCTCCAAATCTAAATGCAATTATGCTAAAGCTACCAATCAGTGCATGATTAAAGATCCCCACTATATACGCTCAAAGGAAAAAAATTATGAGTGACAGAAATCTGTGGGTACAGGCAGAGAGTGACAATGGAAGCACAGCATACCAGGTTCTTAAATAAGTAATGAAGGCCCATGGCACTGCTGGAAATCAATAGAAAGAGTATTGAAAACAAGGTTGGAGTGTCTTTGTCTTTAGTACCATCTCTAATTCCATATACAAAAACAACTCAGAAAGGAACAATTACTTAGGGACAAACATTTGGAAGGAAACTTCACCTTATGCAGTCTTGGACTATTTCTTCATAATTTCAGTGAAGTTGTAGGTTAAGAGTTAATAGTGTATTTCTTATATTTCCCTCTATGTCTTTTTTTTAATTCTCACATTTTAAGCAGAAAAGAGTGCTTTACCCTTGTATTATCAACTGTCTTCCACATGATATTTTAAAACTAGAAATGGCATTAAATAGGTAGCAAGGGGTAAAGCTATTGTAAGATTATACCATTGTTGTAGAAAACCTTTAAAGAAATCTACACAGAAATTGTAATAACAATGACCCACAGGGGTCCCTAGCAAATGGAGAACACTGCATTCTCTGTATGATAAACACTATTGGAAATGAAAGTGGCAAGTATCTACTTATCAAAGGTTAAAACAAGAGAAGGGAGAACTAATCAGGACTCCCTTTTTGTATCAACCCCTTTTTCTCCATCCTCTGATCCAAGAAAAAATGGAAATTAATTTCTATCCACTATCTTGTACAAAATGCATTTAAAATATAAACTTTACCATGTACCACAGTGAATATAAATATACCACAGTGAATCTCACCATCATGTAAATCCACAAGACACTAATACACACACACACACACACACACACACACACACACACACATATGTATGTGTAAATAGCAGAAATATCAGAGGAGTAGAGGGAAGGAAGCAGAGGGAGGGAAGAGGGAGGGAAAAGGGAAATACTAGGGACTGAATCAGAACAAATATGCTTTTATAATTATGTCAAAATGAATCCTCTTGTTCTGTATAAATAAAAATAATAAAAATCTAAATTTAGAATAAAATAAATAAAACAATAATGTTTGAATTTAGTATAAAACACAGTAATGAAGCTAAGGGCTTTCCTTGGCATTGACTTTTATCACAGACCCTCAAAACTTCAATTAAGAATGATAGGAAGAAGGACATTTACAGAGATTTGGTGTCCTCTGCAAAGCTTGCTACACACACAACCACACACACTCATAGATGTGCACACAAGGGAAAACTCATAAATGATTTGTGATGGTGATATAATCATTAATTTACAATATTAACATGTACTCTCTTTATGGATGAACAGATACTGTCTGTTCAGACTCTGTCACACCATAACTATCTCATCATAATAATTATATAATAAAATTGACAATGAATTAATTTGACATTTTGAAAGGCAGAGTTGAGATTTCTTTTTAAGGATGGAGCAAAATGGCATTTCAACATGATCTAAGTCAGAAATTTTGTTCTACATTTTTCTCTTAAAAATAGAGCTGAAACTAACAGTAGAAGCCAATAGATAAATAGCACAGGTTAAAGTGGTTTGCTATATACTATTTATTCAAGCCATTACAGTGTCTTATGATTTTCCAAACAGTGACCCTAAACTATTGAAGAGCAGGTGAGAAAAGAGACATTCATTTTGTTTTTC
The DNA here is from genome assembly GCF_052094955.1 of Ictidomys tridecemlineatus. Taxonomy (NCBI): domain Eukaryota; kingdom Metazoa; phylum Chordata; class Mammalia; order Rodentia; family Sciuridae; genus Ictidomys; species Ictidomys tridecemlineatus. Next base: position 103,491,030 of record NC_135493.1, read on the forward strand.
TTACATTTTCTTCCAGTAATGGAAATTCAAATAACAGACAAGCCCTACCAAAAATCTTATCTACTGCAAAGGTTTGACTGATTTCATGTGCAGCTATGATGGCAACAGCTGGGTTTAAATCTACAAAACATGAAAGGATTACTTTTTCCTTCTTCTTATTTAAGAAAATGGTATTCAATGCAATCTTTTAAATCTGAAGTGTTATGGAAAATTTCCCTTTGGAAATCATGGGACATTGTCAGAAGGAAACTGAACAGAAAGCTATAATCTATGATACAGTTGTGCTCACCCATGTCAATCAAAGATGTACACGTATTTGGACACAGTTTTATCTCTGAAAACTCAAATATTTCAAGCTCAGAGGTGATACTCAATAGTAGCAAAAACCTTATAGAAATCACAAGAAATCAGAAGAGTAGAGGGAAAGAAATTATTAGTGGAATGATATGGCAGGCACATGTAACACCCTGAAAGACATTCGCAGGAAAAAACGATATGCTTGAATTATGGATATTGAAATGGAATTAACACTTCCAAAGGGCACTCAATTCTGATTCCCTGCTGTGGAAATTCTCACTAAATTCTGCTCTCCCACAAACTAAGATATAAAACAGTAACTTGTCAATGGTACAAAATGCCTTTTTGGTAATCACTAGTACATTTGAATCAGAAAGTTAGATTTTAAAAGACTTTGTAATTCTGCATAAAAAATGCTTTACTGTGTGAAGTTGCCATTCATTACATAAATGGATTTAAAGTTACTAGTAAGGTATGGTGGTAATAGCTATTTAGTAGGATAGTGTAGTAATTAAAGTACAGATTCTTGAGTCTCCCTTTCTAGGTCAAAATCCAACTCTGTCACTTATTAATGTTGACCCTTAGCATAAAAATATTTTTATTTCCTCATCTGTAAAATATGGAGAACAATAATACCTATCTCAATGGCTTGTGTTAATCCTATGAAGAGCATACAATTGTGTCTGGCATACAGTAAACATTCAATAAATGTTACCTACAGTATCATTTATACTTGACAAAATATGACTCATCTCAGATTTCCTTAACTGGTAAGTATTTTAGCTTTCACATTTTACCATTTTTTCCTTATGCTGAAAAATAAGTTGTAAGAAGGTATATTATTTTTCTTTTACTTTGATATGGTAATGGAAGAAAGGAGGAAGAAATAAGAGATGTATTCAATTTTATTTTCAACTTAATATTGGACAAAATCTGCTATCTGACTTTATACTAGGCTTTGGAAGACTGAATACCCATGCCTCTATCAGGTTTATTTCCAGAATCCCTCAAACTGTGCTTCATCAATGATTACATAGTTGCCATCCACTATAATTATTTTAGTTATATAAAGAAGCATGTTATTATGTTTTATTGTTAAATACAGAATCACTCTCAAATACAACTAAATATTTCAGATGTAACCTAAAGTGAAAATCTGATTTTATACATTGTTGAAGTTTTATAAGTCAGTTGATATAAAACCATATTTATTGGGAAGGTAAAATAAGTAGCTGCTTTGAAAAACAGTTTGGCATTCTTTCAAAAATAGGACTTAACAATTTCACTTATAGGTATATAATTAAGAAAACAGAAAACATTTGTCCACATGAAAATGTATACATGGGATGTTCATAGCACCATTATTCATAATTGCCCAAAAGCAGAAACACAACATAAATGTCTACTAATTGGTGAATAGATAAATTAAACGTGGATCATCCTTATGATAGAATACTACTTAGTAGTAAAAAGGAAAATAATTCCTACAATATGGGTATGTCTTGAAAACACTATCCTATGTAAAAGAAGCCAGACATAAAAGGTCATACACTGTTCATTTATATAAAATATCTAGAATAGGTAAAGTTATAGAAACAAAATGCAGACTAGTAGTTTCTAGGGGCTGGGAGAATGAGGGAATGGGCAGTGACTGTTAAATTATACAGGTTTCTTTCCACTGTGCCAGCAGATAGATTGAATGGATTTCCAACTGGGCCTCATCTATACTATAAAAGATGAGGGAGCCTGAGCAACAGAGGCCCTGTGACCTGGTCTATACACAGAAAACATCTAACATTTCATGTCATACACAAAAGAAATGAATATAAGAACTTCAGATTAACTGATATTTATAAAGTACTTAAAGCAGTGTCTGAAATACTGTTATCGTTCAATCTTATATGTCACAAAATTTATAGACACTTTAAAAAGAAAGCTTAAAAGAGAAAAAGAATAAAATACAATATAATATTTTTTCTTGTGTCTTAGAGAAAATATATAAAATGTACCTTTGTCACTGGGAAAATAAAATCACTAGGCAAAAGTAAGTAGACACTGATCACATTTTGTATTGTACATAGGGTTGATCAAATTCATCACTTCAGATATTAATCTTCATTAAGGTATTCATCATGCACAATGGCCTGGTGGGCCTTGTCCATAAGTATATGTATCTCAATGACCATCAACATAAAGTGTGCAATCTATCAGCCAATCAACACTAATTGCATATCTAGAAAGGAGAGGGTACTGGGCTAATATGCAGCCCTGAGCTGTGCGAACTGTGCACTGAGCATTAAAGAGAGGACTGGGTTCATTGTGCATTCACTTTCATTTGAAAATGCATAATCAAAAGCATTTCTCAGAGCAGTTTTAGTTTATATTCAGCAATTTTCTTTCTGTCTAAAACACATTTGAGAAAGCTTGTTAATGAGAAGATTCATGAAGATAGAATCACCAAATCTAATGTGGTTTTTCATTTTTCAGTTAATGAATCCTAAAGGAAGATCTATCACACAACTTGTCATAATAATATAAAGAAACAGATAAAATTTGTAATGAATTATAGTTGAACATTGTATACTATTTGGCTGAGGTCATGAAGTAGAAAAATATAACTTTTAAAAATAGTGAATAAAATCTAGGAAGACTTGATAAATAGAATGGAGACAATTTTAAAATTTAGAACTGTTAAAAAGAATAAATAGCACAGAGATTTGTCACATTTGCAATGACCTAATTTAGGACCATGTAAAAGTATATTTTAAAAACAATCTTATATGCCTCAATTCTCTTAGAAATTACTTTAATGTTGTATAACAGTTTGAAAGATCAGACACAAGAAGTTTAGGACATAGTTTTGTCAATTAAGTATGTGCATATTTATGAGCCATCATTAGCTTATTCTTGAAATTATAAGTATATTCATATAAATAATTATTACTAGTGATAGCATTAAATTGTATTCATTTTGAAAAGTATTATACTATTATCCTTATAAAATCAATGATTATATAAATTACAGATAATACAAAATTACTTCCTGTAGCACTTGGTTAGCAATTAATGCTAAACTGCCTTGTAACCTATTCAGTATCTTTAAACTTCATTCATTCACTGTATTGATTTCCATCATGTTTCCATTTCATTTACTATTTAGATTATAATTTTATTTGGAATACTATTAATTTTTCATACTTTTCTACATAAAAGAAAATCTTAATTAGCTGCATTCTGAAGAACTAAGATAATAGTTTGTCACATACAAATTGAAACATCTTTCAAATAAGGGGGGAAAATAGCCTGTAATTTTATGAATAAATTAGAAAAGTCCTTGGCAATGGAATTTGCTACTATCTAATCCTAACAATAACAATTGCTTTATTTATGGTTATTTGAATATGAATTTATTGTACTTCAAGGTTTGGCTAAACAAACATCAGTAGTTATTTAAAATGGGAACTAATCCTTTACGAACATAAAAGAAAAAATGTCAAAAAAAGTCACAAAACAGTTTTTAGATTAAAGAACAAATGGAAATGCCATCTGGATGTATTGTATAGCCATTGATTAGACCCTTCAATGTGGGTAGGGACAAACATTTATAGTGGATGTGAGTACAACAGTTGGCAAAACATGAATATGGACTATATATTAGATAATAGTACCATAAATTTCCTGAATGCAAATTTATGTTGTGGTTATGCAAAATTGTTTGTTCTTAGAAGATGACATCTGCAATTAACTCTTAAATGTTTTGACAAGAATTATATATGAAGAGGAGGGAGAGAGAGACAGAGAGACAGAGGACTAAGAGTGAGCCAGCATGCATATGTTAGATATTGATGAGTCTGAGTGAAGTACATATTAATGTTCATTATAATTGTATTAAAATTTTTCTAAAGGAAGTTGGTAGAAAAAAATGTAAATCTTTTAAAGCCTGCATTATTTTTTAAAAGAAATATCCCAGTTAACAGAAGAATAAATGGCAATAGAAAACAAAAAGTGAAAGCTGTACAACTAGGCATAATAGACACAATACAAATTTGATTGGTTCCAAATGTGGTTTCGGTTGATCAAATAATGTTATGTGCATGTACAAATATGGTATAATGAATTCCTCTGTCATGTGGAATCATAATGCACCAATAAAAATAGGAAAAAATCACATGTGATAATGAATATGACTACAATAAGCAACATAAAGTTGTATTTATCATGGCTGTTTCTGTGCAAATTATCATAGGAACACACTGTGTGCTCATTATTAAACAGTCATATCTCAGTGACAATGCATACACTAAGCTCATTCGAAGGATGCCTTTGAATACTACTAAGCACAAAAAAACACACCATGCTGAGACTAAGCAATTTTCAGAATACTTCTATATTAGCCAAATGGGTATTAAACATGTAATTAAAAATGTATGATTATTATTACTTTACATTCCAGTTTACTGTTGCTGTGCTGAATATTTTAATAACTTCTCTCCCACAAATAGCACACAGAACACTATTGCAAGCAAATTCATTTTAATTAGTCATGTTATAAATTATACCAGTGGCAATGTCCTGGTGGCCTGGCAGCAGAGAGAATGTATGTAGCCTCTACATTCACATGTAAATAACCAGGATGTCATTTAAGAGTCATTGATAAAAAAATGCTTAGAACTGCTATTAGCTTCACACCTAAATCCAATTGAGAGGTGAATTGTATGTGTTAAAAAGGAAATCCACTTACAGCATGAGAAGAAAATTCTTTTTCACTTGTCTGTTTTATTCCACTTGAGAACAAGACTATAATGAATTAACCCCATAAACCTTTGCATGAAACCAAGGAGACAGAGAGGATTTTTTCACTTTGCTCCACTTTGCTGTTTTTTGAGTGAATTGAAGACTAGTTTATTGAAATATTAATTTTAATTAGTTTCCCATTGATATGAACCCTGAGCTTTTCAGCAGCAGCTCTTGTTCCAGTTTGGTATCTCATTCACCAGCTCAATGGTGAGCTCTGTTTACAGGCCAAAACTTGACTTGGTCAGGGAAAGCCAATCCATGGTAGAAAGGACATAAAACAGATTCCCTCATGTTGACAGGCTTTTGGGTCCTAAATGAATGGGTGCTCTGACCACCAGATCTAGCTCAGAGCAGGGGTCTACTTGCCAACATACAAGGTAATTTTTTTTCTATTTCCATACTATAACTAAATGTGGAATATATAATATGACTTGGACAAAGGGAATGCATTTGTTTAATGTTTTTCATATCTAACCCATGCTAAAGATTCATAAGCCTGATGCCTTATTCCTTTCCCTAGATTCTCTTGATATCAATAACTCAAATTAAGAACAGTAGCATCTCATTCACAGTCATCTAAATTTTAAAATGTGCACCTTATTGCAACCTAGAGAGTCTGTCTCCTGGTAAAAGCAAGGCACAAGATAGCTAGAAAAGGTTCTTTCTTCAAATCACTTGAGTGTCCATTACTCTTGAGGCAAAGATGAAGCAATCTTCTGCATATTCAGTTCTTTCTCATAGCTACATTCATATCTTATCTTCTTCAGATATAAAACTGGAAGAAACACTTGTTTTTTATGTCTTTGGAGCACTGCATATGGGTGCAAGTTTCTCTCAACATTTATGAGTATCAATGAAAATCCCTGAAAATTTAATTGGGAAAAGAATCATGCAAACAATTTTAATACTAGCCAAGTTTAAATTTTAATTGGTTCCTACTTCATTCATAGTGTGCTTTTAGGGCCTTTATATTTTAAAACTGTAATTTCCATAATTTGATCCTATTTATTACAGGGACTCATTTACATATTTTCATTACATTTTTTCAGTATTCACAATGGACACATGTTAAAAATTTATGTATTCCCTTCAAGAATTAATGATATTAAATATATTAGTGAAATTATTATTTTGAACATTACTTCATTTTCACTCTAACATTTGTGTAAATTATATAGAACATAATATTATATACTGTTATTTTGAATAAATGAAATAGGTGGTTTCTATGTCATTGCTTTCATTTTACAAAAGAAGAAATTATCTTGATACTATGTCCTGACATACATATGTAACATAAAGTAATTATATTTCTGGTTCATTGTCTGTGGTGAATAGGTTAGAAATCTAATACTTATTACTAACTGATAGAAATCAAATGCCAAAAGTAGAACCAAGTGCAGTGGCTCACACCTATAATCCCAGTGACTTGGGAGGGTGGGGAAGGAGGATCACAAGTTTGAGCAAGCCTCAGCAATTTAGCAAGATGCTGTCTCAAAACAAAAATTTGAAAAGGCTGGAAGTGTGTTCCAGTGGTAGAGTATCCCTGGGTTAGATCCTCAGTACCAAAAAAGAAAAAAAGTCACAAGCAACAATTAAAACTTAATGGAATCAACTCAAATATTCAATGCTAAGATTATTATAAACTACATGGACTTGTGTGTATGTGTTTGTAACAAATAATTATGAGTGTTTTTATTTTAAGGATATTAGATTTTCTTGAGCTTATAGTCACTATATATATATATATATATATATATATATATATATATATATATATATATTACTCTAATTTGTTTCTAAATTTCTGCTTCTCATTCAATAATGAGAAAATTATCAAAAGATGCTTTTTTCAAAAAAATAAGATTCTAATAACTATGATCCTTAAAACAATGCTTGCATCTTTTATTTGAATAATTTATAACTGTGAAAAATATATTCAAGACTGATGTATTATCCTTCAATCCCTAGGGAGGGTAAGAAGCATACATGACACTATCACCCAAGATACAGAGGAGCAAAGATTGCTGACCTCCCCTAAAAATTTATTTTATTAAAATATTCTCTCTTATTACCAAGATGGACTAATTTAATCAGTTCAGAGACAATAGGGTTTTGCTCAAAAATATTTTTCTCGTCATTTTATAGTTTGGTTTTGAATCTCTGAGCAATGACATTCAGGTTATTTTTCTTAGTGAGATGCACACCATTGTGACAGTTTTTGACAAACAATGTAAGCATAACTAGGCGTGCAGGAGTGACACTGAGGGATGATAATGTGTCCTGTGTAGAGTTCTGAGCAATTACCTGATCCCAATTAAATTGTGCTGGCATTGAATATCTAAAAAGGCTGGCCAGAAATTGACCTTCATTGTCCATCTTTATCTGCAAGTTAAACCCCTGTTACTCTGTTACATAATTACCATCAAAGCAAAATTCATATCAGTTGCTAAATTTCAATTTCCTAGAGAGTGGAAAAATCAGATGAGATTCTTCCTTTGTTTTGTTTACCACTATAGTACAATATAATTAAAGTAGTGAATCAATGTTCATTTCCAAACTTACATCACCTTTGACTTTTATTGATTTTTCTTTTTTGCCTTTTGAGACTTATTTTTAAAATCATCTTTGATTTTCAATGACATATCTTCAAATATGCTTCTTGAATAGCATTTTTCTTTTGTGCAGATGAATCATCTCAACAGTTTGGCTTCTAAAGAATTCTTTTACTCAAATTCAAGGAGTAATTTTTCAAAAGAGGTACGTTTCATGGAAATGTTTTTGATAATTTTTTTCTTTTATAAAATACCTATTTGTCCTAGAAGACAGCTGCTGACAATAGAAAGAGACTTGTGCTTGCTTAAAGAAGCAGGGTTAGCATTTTAATATTGTGGGAGCTTGGCTTCTCTTTTGTACTTCCAGTGAATGCTGTCTTGCATTTAAATGTATGCTTACATTATAAGTAATTGTTATGACCATTTGAAAAGTCATTGTTAAATTAAAGATCTGAGAGATCTGGTCAATTTCAATTTGCTCCTCTAATTAATTATATATTTAGATTGCTAGTGAGTTTGCCATCAACAGTATATTTTGTATTCAAGCAAAAGAAAAACAGAAGCATGTATTCATGGAAGCAATGTAGTTTCTGCTCAAATATTACAGGTTTAGAGAAGCTACTCTTTTTTTCAAGAGTGAATTCAGTGCTTGAAATTTGTTTCAAGTTGATTATTCTATTTTTGAAAGAATTATAATAAAATAAATTGAGGTTGTAAGATACTGTGTTAACTACTGAACTATAAAATTGACAACCAGCAAAAAAGATGTGGCAAAATGATGTATATGAAATGAAATAAATAAAATTGACAATTGAGAAAATTGCAAACTTTTGACTGGGAGAGTGTGAGATGGGTAGTGGCACTAAGGAGATGCTACCCAATATTCTGCATGTTTCATTTAATGCTCACAATAAAGCCTTCATTTGGCACTATTAGTATGCCTATTTCACAAATGAGAAGTAATTGGAGCACAAATAGGTTAAATTATTTATTAGTTCTCAGCTAATAAGTGACCACCCTGGCTTTACAACTGAGCTGCCTGGTTCTACAGCTGGGTTTTTGATCACTACACAATAGTGCTGATAATTACTTCTTTAAAATTCAGTAAAAATGCAGCCAGATCCCGGCTGGCTTCACACACAGGGTCTTGTCTACATGATGTGATTGGGGAAATTCCAGCAAAGGACTTTTTTTGTATATTGTTTTCTTTTGTGTTTGTCTAAGTTCTATGACTCGAATTTCTTTTAGGTGGAAGTGTTATACACTGTGTCATAAAAACAGTCTCTAATGTTGTTGAATAGGTACTGCATTATAGTCTGGGAAGTTAAAAATGTTCTGGAGGTGGGTGAGGATGATGGTTGCATGATAATGTGAATATACTTAATATTATTGAAATGTAAGCTTAAAAATGGCATTTTTATGTTATGTATATTTTACCACAAAGAAACAGCTTCTGATTTCAGATTCTAAATTTTACTTCTAGATCCATAACTTACATAGTTGTTATTGTTTTGATGTGAGGTGTCCCCCAAAAGCTCATGTATGAGCAATGAAAGAAAGTACAGAGGAGAAATGATCAGATTATGAGAGCCTTAACCTAATCAGTGAATTACTCTCCTAATGGAATTAACTGAGTGATGATTGAAGGCAGGTAGGGTGTGGCTGGAAGAGGTGGAAGCATGCCTTTGGGGAATATATTTTGCACCTGGTGAGTGGAGTCTCTTTCTGCTCTCTGATCATCATATAAGTTGCTTCCCTCCACCACATTCTTTTGCCATGATGTTCAGTCTCATCTTGAGCCCTAAGAAAGGACCTTTCTATCTATGGACTGAGACCTCTGAAACTCTGAACCCCAAATAAACTTTTCCTTCCCTAAAATTTTTCTTGTCAGGTGTTTTAGTGACAGCAACAAAGAAACTGACTAAAACAATAGTTAAGATCCATAATGTATATAAGCAATGTACATATACACAACTAAGTCTCTCTGTTTCAGTGTTGTCCTGAAAAGTAGAGAGAATAAAGGAACCTATATTAGGCTAGTTCTGAGGCCTAAATAAGAAATGCATGTAGAATTTGCCACAATGCCTGAAGCAATTGGTTTTACAAAAGTTATTTTTAGCTTTATTCCTAAATGTAGAGAATTGTATCTGGCACATAGTAGGTGCTCAAATAATAATGTGTTGAATGAATGATTGAAATAATTCATCATATTTTTGTATATTAGTGTACTTTAATATGATCATAAAATATACCCATGCCCCTTTTTGAGATAAGTTAAATGGGAATATCATGAGAATACTGAATGGAGTAGGGAACACAGAGTGCCAATATGTCTAGTTCTTGCTTACTTAGGACCAGCCAGGTGCCCAGTATTACTAAAAACCTAATCATGTAAATACCTAAATCAGTATTTCTTCACTTTCAGAGAAATTACCCAGAGAGCTTGTTAAATTATTGATTCCAGGACCTACCCACAGATATTCTTATTTGCTAGATCTGAGATGGAGCCCAGAAATTTGCATTTTAAAGAATGATATATGAGCCAGGTGTGGTGGCACACATCTGCAATTCCAGCTGCTTGGAGGCTGAGGCAGGAGGATTGTAAGTTCAAAGTCGGACTGAAAAATGGTGAGGTCCTAAGAAACTCAGTGAGACCCTGTATCTAAATAAAATACAAAACAGGGCTGGGGATGTGGCTCAGTGGCCAAGTGCCCCTGAGTTCAATTCCTGGTAGCAAAAAAAGTAACACGTGAGTCTAATGGAGTTCACTGGGAGAGCACTAAAAACATAAGTTAAACTTATAATTTTGAAATAACTATATATTCACATACAATTGTAAATGGTAATAGAGAAATCTATTCCATATTCTTTTTACCCAATTTCTCCCAATGACATCTTCTTCCAAATCCATAGAAGAATATTACCACCAGGATATTGACATTGACAGAATCCAACCATGTTAGGCAGACTGTATTTTAACAACTGATCTAATAATTTCTAATGCAGTGGTTCACAGCCCTGGCTGCATATTAGAATCACCTGGAGAGCTTCATGAAAAATGTCCAAGCCCCAGATCTGGACCAATTACATGAGCACTGAGGGGGAGACCTGGACACTTGCCATCCTGCAATGCTTGTGCAGCCTAGTTAAGAGCTGTTGCAGTGTTATGACATTCAGCCTTTCCTTGCCAGTTTGAGGAGTGGCCAGGCTCAAAAGCTGAAACTCACTTCACATACTAAGAGTGAAGACAGCCAGGTAAATTTTTCTCTTAGAAATTTATGCTTTGCCCCATTTTCAAGATTTAGCAAATGCAGCTAACTGGAAGTCTAGAAACAGAGGCATTGAAGCTGTTACAGTGGTAAAAGAACTGGCCATTACCCCAAGGGAAATGATAGATTTCCTACCAACACTATATAAAGACCATTGTGCTCAATATAAAGAGCCCAGCGATAATTCTGGCATAGCCTCTTTTGTAATTATCTATCAATTATTCTACTGCTGGGTGGAAAATAACCCCTTTTGAAATTATTTAAATGTGATCATCGAAAACTGTTTCCTCATTCCTTTTATATTTTAGGGAAGTAAGCTTTTCTCTTCATTGTGTTTCATATATTTCAAGCTGTGTGCATAATATGGTACCTAGCATTTGAAATCAAGAAAATCAAGGTATACCACTAATAAAATATTATTCCTGCCCTAATTGGTACTAACTAGATTGTTTTCCAAGGAGAAACTACTGCAAGTGTGTTTTTTTTCCTTTCACTATTCTGCAATATTCCTATTATATATTGTGGAAGTATAGTGGCAATGTTGGCATCCTTACATTATTCCAGTGATCTCCAAGAAAAAGATATCTGATGCCATACAAGGCAGTTTGGTAAACCATTTCAGCATAAATTCATCTGAGCATAAGTTATATCAATTATAACCATATGAAAAGGTAGTATCATCATTATCCACAAAGGGCAATATCAAATCTATGAAATGTTATAATTGTTTTCTCAGGCTATATTTCAAATATTAAAATCTGCAACAGCTTAAAGGGCCTTAAAACAACCACACGTACATCCATTAAATTACAGCGTCAATTAAAATGATAATGACAACAATTACACCTTGAGTGTCTGAGGGTAATATGAATCAATATAGGTGGTTTTCTGAAATGACACATTCTCAAAATAAGTTATGACCCATTGAAGCCTAATTAACTCTTCATGACATTAGTGTCCAATGCAATTATATTTCCTTACTGTCCTTTAGTTTATCTTCAGTCTCTAGAGTTCAGTTGTTAAAATAACTCAAAGACGGACACTTTGTTCCTATTAACCCCAGAAAACATTTCCATAGTACAGGAAAATTTCAGCCTTTTTAACCTTTGCATTAGCAGAGAAGGAAAACATTGATGGTGTGCTTTCTCAATAAGTAATAATAACTACTCCAGAACAATGTGACATGTTTTTTTTTTCTTTTCCTGTACTCATCATGTCAATACTTGATACATGTAAATGAATGATAAAAAGAAAATATATATTGTATTTTCAGTTTCCTTCTTCCCTCCCATCCTTTATCTTCTCCCTTTCTCTTCCCCCTGCCCTTTCCTTCACCTGTTCTAATATTCTTGCCATATTTTGTGATATTATTCTCAGTTATTTCTAATAATCTCTTAAATTGGAAAGTTCCTTTAATGAAGGCAAGCAATCCTACCAGAAGAAAGAATGAAAAAATGATAGATTAAGTTCAATTTAAATCTCCAGAATTTCTTTCATCCTTAGAGGAAAAGTCTGTTTGATGAATAGCTAGCTATTTGTGAAAAAGGTGGACAAAGATAAGAAATAGTAATGTACGTTCTGCTATTGGGGGTTATTCATTCCATGGTTCCATGTGTATATTTTATTCATCCAAATGATTGAATTTTTTTGCATTTTCATGGTTACACATATTCAGACTAGGACAATTCCTCTTTTTTTAAATTTTTGCACTGGAGATTGAACCCAAGGGTGCTTAACCCTAAGCAACATCACCAGCCCTTTTTAAATATTTTATTTATTTAGAGACAGTGTATCCCTGAGTTGCTAACTGCCTCACTAATCTGATGAGGCTGGCTTTGAACTCATGATCCACCTGCCTTAGCTGCCTGAGTTGCTGAGATTATAGGCGTGTGCCATGGCACCCAGCTAGAATAAATTCTTTATTGTTGACTCTCTCTTCCTCCTTCTACAAAGTGCTAAAGAAAGAAAACAAAATTAAACTTGGAATTTCATCATTAAAGATCCTTTTTTTTAGAAGTTCTAACCTTACGTACCAATATTGGTGTTGAACTATTTGTCCATTTTATATAAGGTATAGTAGTTAACAATTATATTAATACATATTTTTTATGTAGCAATTTTTCTAATTGACCCCATTTTAGTACCTTTGATGTAGTTAGGAAACATATCTTGGTCAATTAGTTTTATTGTATTCTTTTAAACAGTTGAAAGACTGGCTAGAAATAAATTGGCTTTCTGTTTTGTTTCTAATTATTTACCTAAAACATGTTTCACTCAAGTCACATACTTTAGCGAATTGCTTGCTATTTCTCTTTAAGTACACACTGTAATCAAATGTTACTTATCCTTTAATGATCTACTTTCTTGATACAACTTGCATGACTAGAAATTGGATAGAAGAAATTCCATGGAGAAACAGAATGAAAAGAAATAGGTCTCAGATTTCTTAGGACTTCCCATGACTACATGAATGGCTTGTCAAAGATTTGTGTGAGATTAAAAAGAGAATTGTCTGTAGACATGGCTGGAGAGGTAAGAGTTAAAATGAAACTGAAGTTAAACCTTCACCAGAAGATTATAATTTTATTAATTATTTTATTTTGCATATGTGTTCGTTTCCTAAGATGGCTGTAACAAAGAAACATCAACTGGATATTTTAAAAAATATTATTCAAATTGTTGATGGACCTTTATTTATTTATTTATTTATTTGTGGTCTGAAAAACAAACCCAGTGCTTTACACCTGCTAGGCAAACACTGTACCACTGATCCAAAATCCTAGACCCACAACTAGATATCTTAAGACAATAGAAATGTATTGTCTCAGAGTTCTGGAGGTCAGAAGTCTAAAACCAATGTGTTTTCAGATCCAGGATTCTTTCCTTGCTTCTTTTTAACTCCTGATGTTCTTCCAGGAGTTCTTGGTATACTTTGACTTGTAGCTGCAGCACTTCAATTGGCCTCCATGATCAAATGGTGTTCTCCCCTTGTATCTGTATGTCTCTCCTCTTATTATGTGGATTATAGTCATATTGGATTAAGGGTCCATTTTATACCAGTGTAACATCATCTTAACTAGTTACATCTACAATGACCCTACTTCCAAATTGGGTCACACTCTGAGGTATTAAAGGCTAGGATTTAAATATATCTTTTTCAAGCAATGAGTTAAACTCCTAATAAATTATAAAAGTGATATATGCTTATTAAGAATGATTCAAACAAAATTATTCAAATGGCTGCAAAATAACAAATGAAGGTAACCATATTCACCTCTTTCCCAATCACTGGAAATAATGATTGTAAAAATCTGTTTTTATTTCAAAAGTTTCCCTATATGTGAACATATAGTTTAACTAAGTATAATTTACATACAAGAAAAATAATCCTCTTAATATGCCTTTTCAAGTTGCTTTTTTCAATTAATTACATATCGATGGTTATCTAGTTTAGCATATATGGAAATAAAAATGATTGACATTCACCAAGAATTCAAGTCTCCTTTTACAGCCTTCCTCATATAATTTTATTTAACCTTTAAAATAGACTTGTGACACAGGTACAATTTTTATCCACATTTCACAGATCAGTAAGGCAAGGAAAAGAAGGGTTAAGTGATATGTCCAAAGCTATACAGTTGATAAGCAGCAGAGTTGGAATTCCATCCCATAGTCTGATGCTAAAGCCTATGATCTTAACTACTATACATGTTAGCCACAAGAAATTTCATTTTATGGCTGTTTTTCATTTGCAATAATTTAAAAATAATAGAGATAGTCAAATGTGTCACCTTAAGTGTCACTCATAGAAGATTGTAATTTATAATCTAACATGAATGATATACTAAGATGTTAAACAGATCATTTGCTGTCAAGAATCCATAGAGAATACTGTATTTTCAGATAGTTTCAAGTACTTAATTCGTGTGGTTTTATTTATTCTTGAAGATTTATTATTTATCCGTTATCATGAGCACATTCTTTGTACTGACCACCTTACCAGAAGTTAGAAAAAACACACTACAAATTCTTTTTATAAAGTATTGGTGGTCGAGACAACTATATGAACAATAATTTAAAATAATGTTAGCGCTGGGGTTGTGGCTTAGCGGTAGAGCATTTGTCTAGCACGTGTGAGGTCCTGGGTTCAATCCTGAGCACCACATAAAAACAAATACATAACATAAAGTTATTGTGTCCAACTACAACTAAAAAATAAATATTAAAAAAATAATGTTAAAGGTACAAAAAGGTACACTCTTACTTATTTGATGGGACTGCAAATTAGTGCAACCACTCTGGAGTGGAGATTCCTCAAAAAGTTAGGAATGTAACCACTATATAACCCTGCTATCCCACTCCTCTGTATTTATCCAAAAGATCTAAAATCAGCATACTGTATTGATACAGCCACTTCAGTGTTTATAGCAGCACAATTCACAATAGCCAAATTATGGAATCAACCCAGATGCCTGTCAAGAGATGAATGGATTAAGAAAATGCAGTATGTATACACTATGGAGTTTTACTCAGCCATAAAGAAGAATGAAATAATGGCATTTGCTGGCAAATGCATGGAAAGGAGATAATCACGCTAAGCAAAATAAGCCAGACTCAGAAAATCAAGGGTTGAAATTTTTTCCCCCATATATTGAAGCTAGAACAAAATAAGGGAAAGAAGGCAGTGGGGGAGGGGAGGGAATATCATAAAGATACAGGGAAGATCAGTGGAGTAAATGTTGGAGAATGAGAAAAAGGAAGGAAGGGTAAGCAGAAGATAAATGGAATGAATTTAACAAAATAATGTTATGTTCATATATAAGGATACTAAAGGAAATTTCATTATTTTAAATTTTTGGTACCAGAGATTGAACCCAGGGTTGCTTAAGCACTAAGCCACATACCAATACCTTTTAATATTTTTATCTTGAGACAGGGTCTCACTAAGTTGCTGAGGGCCTTGCTAAGTTGCACAGGCTGACTTTGACCTTGAAATCCTCCTGCCTCAGCCACTGATCCACTGGGATTTTCAGGCATGTGCCACTGGCCTGGCAGAAATTTCATATATATATGAAAGGAAGTTTAATAGAGGGGGTGGAACAGGAAAGGAGAATAGTGAAGGAAAAGGGGGGTAGAATGAGGTTTGAAATCAAATTCCCTGCATGTATGATTTTGTCAAAATTAATTCAATTACTATGTAAAATTATGATGCTCTAATAAAAAATAAAAAATTAAATATAAAATTTGAATAAATGAGAAAACAAAAGCAAAACAAAAAGAGCACAAAGAAAAGATTAATCAATTTAGCGTGGGTTGGTCAGGGAAATCTTTTTTGTGGAACTGAAGTCTTGATAACTGAAATGAGTCTTTAATAATTTGATGTAGATGTTGCCAATGGATAGAAGTGGGGGATGGTGGGATTAGATAGTAAGGTTAGTGGCTTTTGAAATAGCTCCCAATAATCTCCACCTCTCTGTACATGCATCCATGAGTAATCCCTTCCTTTTCAGTGTGAGTGAAATCTGGTGGCTTGTTTTAATGCAATAGACCACAGCAAAGATGATGGGATGTCCCTTTTGTAATGAGGTTACATACAGGATTGTGAATTTCATCTTCCTAGAAGACATTATTCATTGTTGGCTTTGATGAAGCAATTGTCATATTTTTGAGAGTGTTGCCTATGGAAAGACCCATGTAATAAGGATTTGAGGGAGGGCCTTTGGCCAATAGCCAGGTAGGAATCAAAACCTCAGGAAACTAAATTCTGCTGACAACCACTGAATGTGTTTGGAAGCAGATCCTTCTTCAGTTGAGCCTCCAGGTGGGGCTCTTATCCTGACTGGCAATTTTACTGTAGCCTGTCAGACATTCTGAATTAAAGGATCCAGATAGGTCAAACTTGGAATACCTCATCTACGAAAGTTAAAAGATAATAAATATTTTTTTTGTTCCATGCCACTAAGATTGTGATGATTTGTTATGTAACAACACAACAGATAACTAATACAGTGTGTTCGATAAGCAGAAAGAACTAGTAAAATACATGTCCATGCATGTATTTTTCACGAGTGTGAAACATCTTACTATGCCTTGGTATTATATTATAGCTAAACCTTATAGTGCAAAAGAAACAAAACTAAGGATTGACTTTGGAAAGGTAGCTTAATATATGACCATGAAGGGTACTTATGCCATATTAGTGAACTTTAGTCAGTATTGTATTGTTGAAGGCTGGAGATAATGTAAGAGGCTCTGTGTTGTAGAAAATACATCGGAGAAATTGGATCAGAGATGTGCAAGAAGTAGAAAGGGAGGGTTTGGGGTTGGTGATGGTAGACAGATTATGGGAACCTGAACTGAGGAAGTGAGAATAGAAGATCCAGAATATATTTGAGTAGTATTTGAGAAGTTGGCTCATCAGGTTTTAGTACATGGTACTGCAGAGGAAGATGACTCCTGGGAATTTTCCAACTTGAGTGCATGAATTTCAGAATCACACATTAGGCCAGCCAGTTCAGCTGGAAGATAATGATATTGATTTAGGTTGAATCTGAGTTATCAGTGGGAGTTGTCTCATGATCTTTCAAAGTATGGGCCTGAATGTCAAGATGAAGATCTTGCCTGGAGAATATACGGGGAACAGGAAACATATAAAGGCATAGGATTTTGCAGGATAGCAAGCAAATTGAAAAGAGAAGAGAACTTAAGATACATCACAGGCCTAAACAACATATAACAGAGGAACAGCATGCAAAGAACTATCCAAGGAGACAGAAGGAACAAAGAAAAAGTTGGAGAACAAAGAGAGTGGGAGGGAGGTAGAACATTTCAAAAGGACAGTGATCAACTGTGCTAAATCCTTTGAAGAAGCCCTAAGTGCTAAGAACTGTATACTGTCTTCTGACTCCAGTGAATTTAGTGACAGTTTTGCTGCTTTTTGTTACATTTCCTTAAATTACCCAATTATTTCAGCAGTGTCAGAAATTATAATGCCTTAGTATTGTGATAAGAGAAATCATTCTAAATGATTCTTCCCAACCACCCTGGGTCACAGATATTATTATTAAGCATCGGTTCTGGTACCAGTCATTGGGCCTAGAATAAATAACATCTTTCCATGCTGGGAAATGGCCTTATTCTCCTGATAGCTTGACAAGTTTTTAATCAGCATTGCACCATGCAGAGCTGGAAATAATAATTTGATTTACATGTAGTCTATAAGTGACATTAGATAACAAATAGTTCTCAGTGGGAGAGAAATATAGTAGGCCTTTTGATAGCTAGATATTATAACTTGTCACACAAAAGGCTGTTCTTTGTTGAAATAATACTACAAAAGTTGATTTTAGTAAATCACATCCCAAACTTGTTATTTTAATAGAAAGTCAAGTCATTGAGATAGATTTAGGTCATTAAATGTTGGGTGGGAGTATGCCTACATCACTTTCTTATGTCTCTGTAGGGTATGCCAATTATTTTTGGATGACATGAATTCAAGTACATGCTTATTAGGAATGATGGCAAATAAATAATGAAGTGAGGACCTCTGAGAAACACCTGTTTGAGGTATTAACAGTGTTGAAATTATTCTGTGGTTTTCATTGATAATTAAAATAACTTTTATGAGCCCCGTGACTTTCCTTAGCATTTATTTTTAATTGCCAGAGTGTTTTAGGTAGCATAAATCAATTTACCAAGAATACCTGATTTTCAGTTAACCAACCAATTTAATCAACTATGTCATAAAACACACATTTTAATTAAGACCAAGTTATCTCTCTCTTTATAGGGTCTTATTTTATGAACCCCAATCTAATGGGCACAACATCAATGATGTAAAAGGAAGATATACTGGACTCATTGATTTGATTGTGTACCTTACCTTAACCCATCTATTTGAGCCCACTGACTAAAGCTAACTGCTTAATCTTCAATTGTTAGAAATAGATAAAAGATAAAATTTATGACTTACATTTGGAGTGGTTAATTTTATTAACTCTACTCTGCATTATTTCTAAACCAATTGGAATAGAAAATGTAATTAATTTAGAACACCAAGAGATGTAAAATGTACTGTAAGGTGTGAAAGGACCAAAAGGTCATGGTTAGTTAGGAAAAATTGATGACACATTCAAATATAACTCGAATGCTCATCCTCTTTCATTCAAATTTTCCCGAAGGAATAAGCTTCACCTATTTTAAAAGTAAACCCCACCAATAAAAATGTATATTTATTGGCTTCCCTCCATTAAACTTATAATATTTAGCAAGTCTTAATATCACAATAAATTTCATATCTATTTCCAATTATTATTATTTATAATAAAATGTATAGAACTTAGATTTCTGAGACCAGACTGCATACATCTATTTATTTACTTTTTCATATTTTTGAAGTCCCATGATAGAAAATAAAATCACTCATTAGAAAGTTTAATCTTCATTTCAAACCATGCATTATTTTATGTAATTTTAAAATATATTTTCACAATATGTTTTGGTAGATTTTCTTTTAGCGATCGAATGCCCTACCATATTCAGGAGAACATTTATCCATATAGTTTTCTTTCAAATTGTTCTTGCAAGAACATTAGAAATTCAATAATGATAAGCACTTGCTCATTTTGGTGAGTGCATGATAATTTATTTAAGGCCTGACTTCACTACTCACTGAAAATTTTATAAAGGATTATGTCTAATTTGTTTATATCTTTATCAACAGTTTCTGGCCATTTAGTATATTTTTATTTTATATTTGTTGAAATATTAACTAGACTTTAGTTTTGGATTCTTATTTTCCCTTACGTAATCCACGTATTTCATGTTCTTTTTAATATATATATAATAT
This sequence comes from Ictidomys tridecemlineatus, assembly GCF_052094955.1. Taxonomy (NCBI): domain Eukaryota; kingdom Metazoa; phylum Chordata; class Mammalia; order Rodentia; family Sciuridae; genus Ictidomys; species Ictidomys tridecemlineatus. Next base: position 103,510,796 of record NC_135493.1, read on the forward strand.
ATATACACACACACACACACACACACACACACATATATATATATGTATATAAATATGTATATGATTTTAGGATAAAGAGATTTATTTTATTTACAGCAATAAACAGACTAGAGTTGTATAGATCAATATCTTCCTCACTCATGTATGACTCTAACAAACACTAGATTTCTGATGATTCTGTCATTCTTTGAGAATTAAATCTAAATGTATCTATGATTCTTGATGACTTACTCAGGACTAGCCTTTCACTCTTTTTTTCACTGAGTCACATGAAACCAAAGGCATGCATATATGTTTCAATTCCATGGTCATGCCTAGATCACTAGACTTGTGGCTGTAATTCCATTTCTCTTCTTTATGAAAATTAGCACATGTCAGATTTCAAATGTCTTAGGGTGATATAATCATAGGAATACTTTAAGCTAGATTATAATTTATTTAAAAATAAATTATTCATAAAATGAACCTCAATTATTTGTAGCAATTAGAAATGCCACATGTCATTAAAGATCTAGATGTATTAATACCTAAGGAGAGAAACTCAACTGACCTAATGAAATATGTTGAATTCCTATCAGTTCAAAAAGCATATCCTTTATGCAGCTCCTATTCTTTGTCTCATATGCTCACTAACAAGTATTTATAATGACTAAAAAAAATAATATTTTCACAAAATTCCACCAGAGCCATTCATATATCTTAACACTTAAACTTTAAATATCTCCTGAGATGCAGCCCATTGTTACTACTTATCACAATTACTTATTTCCTAAACTTTGGTTCTTGTATGAAAAGTGAATGCATATGTATCCAGTTACGGATACAAAGCCATGGACTTCCTTTCTGAAAAAATAAGAAAAGCAGACAAATAAGGATGCAAATAAGAAACATCTGATCTCTAATCAATTGACCATCTGCTTCATGATGGGCAGTGCTCTTATATTACCCATTTATTCTTAAAATTGAAATATGGACAAACTAAAAAGTAATTTTGAAGGAAAAAGGACACATAAAGGAGACTTTTTTGAGTGTGGGGATGAAGTATTGAGGTGCCACAGGAAAAATATGTAATGATTACTTCCTCTGAAAAGATTCTGAATATGTTCAGGGCATTGACTTTGGAGACATATTTTCTAGAAATAAAACAAAGGTACCAATCATCAGTGGAAATTAGAAAGTCATAGGTTCCAGAGACAAGAACAGTGTTTATGCTAAAATGTATCAGTAAATAAAGATAAGGAAGGAAGCCTAGTGGCTTTGGAGACAGGAAGATTCCACATACTCCTCATAGATGACGCATTCACTATACATGATGAATTTCCAAGATCCTGGGACATTGTAGGGTCCTGGCCACCATTTGAAATTTTCAAACCTAATATTAGAAAATGGTGTTTTCTCATTGCCATAACACTTTTGTATTTATGTGGGTGGTGCTGGGGATTGAACCCAGGGCCTTATACATGCAAGACAAGCACTCTACCAACTGAGCTATAACCCCAGCTCTACCATAACACTTTTTAAACATTGTATTTCATGCTTTAAACAACAACAAAAAAAGCTATTTGAGAGCTGCATAAAGTCTCAAGCCAAGTGATCATTTCCAAATAGAGTTTTGTTGTTTGTGCTCGTGGTAGTGTCCTTTTTTATTTGTTTTTTTTTTATCATGGTTGTAACATAAAATATTTTATAGTGTGTGAATGATTTGGAGGCTTTGGTAAGAGTATTTTAATTTAAAAAAGTATTAAACTTTCTAACATAAAATAATTTATTTAATAGTACCGCATTTCAAATAGAGTTTATATAATTTGTGTGAAAAGAATACATTTACACCATTCGTTATTAAATCAGCTTAAGAATATTTAGAGTAAAATGGTTCCTTTTGACTATATAATATGGATAATTGCTTCAATTTCATACTACACTTCAAAAATGGTTATTCAAATTAAAGGCCATACAGTTCATGTGTATACATTTCATGTATACATGGAAGCTTAAACTGTACTTTGACCTGAATAGGAACTCAACATAATGTTCATAGTGAGTACAACAATATTCACTATGGGAACTTAGAAAATAAGGTCAAAATCCTATTGTATGGCCTTCAAGACCACTTCCAGTCTGAAGTAGCTCATTGTATTCCCTTTGATTAAAATTTCCTTCTATTCTTTCCACATATGATGAAATTATCATTATATTTTGGTTTTAACACAATTATGAACTTGTCTCTGAATCTTTCCTAGATTAATGTAAAGGAAAACGGAAAGGCAGTATGGCCTTGGGGCCAAACGTATCGGCTTCGGAGTTACACTTGAGGAGTTCATATCCTATCTCTTGCTGCTTACTAACTCTATAGCTTTGGGAAAGATGCATTTTCTTAAAGTCTAAAAATATAGAGTTGATATCTATTCCTTCTTCTGTTAGTTCATATAATGTACTTAAAAGAAAACAATTAGCTTATTATCTGTTGAGAGCCACAGACAAGTCAAGATGGCGCCTGGCACTTTGCCAAGAGGAGTAGTTTGTGAAGTAACACCAGCGAGCCATTAGGATGATAGGGATTCCTTAATGATTGACTGTTGTATCTATTTTATGTTAATTAAGATAAGCTGTGTATAATTAGTTAAGTATATATACCTCTACTGTCCGACAATAAAGCGGCTCCCGCGGTATCAACCTTCACAAGTTGCTTGTCACCCCCCGGTTAGTTTGCCCAGCCAGACTGTGGCAATTATCTATCATATATTAGTATATTATGTAATGTTAACTGTTGTATTTATTTACTTCCCAGGAAAAATTTGTGGTATAACCAAATGTGTCCTAGTATAATAGTTGCATAGTTCTATTATTACATATTTTATTATGGTTTGGATGTGAGGTGTCTCCCAATACCTCATGTGTGAAACAATACAAGAACGTTTGGAGGAGAAATGATTGGGCCTTAGTCCTAACCTAATCAGTGAATTAATCCCTGATGGGATTAACTGAGTGGGAACTAGAGGCAGGGGTACGTGTGGCTGGAGGAAGTGGTTCACTGGAGGCATGGATATGGGGTATATATTTTGTAACTAGAGAGTCCAGTCTCTCTCTGCCTCCTGATCACCATGTGAGCTGCTTCCCTCTGCCACACTCTTCCTCTGATATTCTGTCTCACCTCGAGCTCCAAGAAATGGAGCCAGCCTTCTGTGGAGTAAGATTTCTGAAATGCAGAGCTGTCAAATAAACTTTTCCTCCTTTAAAATTGTTCTGGTCAGATCTTTTAATCACCACAGTGAAAAAACTGACCAAAATATATTAGGTTATAGTTTGATATGTTTACATTCAGCCTTGTAGCTACATTTAAACTGTACTGTATATTCCCAGAATGATTTTGGTACCTGGAAAGTATTTAATTATCAAATATGTTTATTAACTGGTCTATTAGTTATGTTAGTTGCCATGGATGACATCTTTTTAAGGAAAAAAAGAGGATCTTCTTGAAGATTGGAGGCATGCTGCTACTTAACACATATTCTGAAACATGCTTCATATTATAAGCAGTGAATCAAATAACATCTAATGCTACACATTCTATTTTGGTTGTTTCTGGCCTTATAAGTGTCTTGAGAATGTGTGATAGCAATGAAATCAGGGAGATTGCAGAGGCAAGGATTAACAGTCTTTAGTAATTATATCATGATACATTAAATCATAAAATCTGACATTAAAATATTCATGAAGTCTCTTAAATTTGGTGAAAAAACAAGTTATGGAGCACTACAGTCTTAAATGGCCTGATTTCTTTTATAAAGTGTTATGTTTGCCAGTGATGTCTAATGTAGAGAAGAAAGCTTAAAATAGGATAACTAGATACATTTACTCTTTAAATATCCTCTGTATCATACAAAATAACTTATGAATTAATTTAATTTACTATTTTTCTTAGACCTACTATTCCTATTTTTTTAAAAAAGAAGCAATTAAGAAGTTATTTGGAAAACCAAAGTGATTCTATATTTTTTATCTGTTTAATTCCAATTCCAAAAATAAACCCCATAGGGACAGATGGCTCATGAAAAATATTTTTATATGGGATTTCAGAATGACTCCTTTGATACTTTGCAGAATCTTCCTAATGAGTTGGTATATTGCACAAGTACGATAACTGATAGAAACCTCAGCATGTTCAAAAAAAAAAACTAGGTAAATAAATAAGTATGCATCATTTATGCTGTTATGGACAGGCCAAAAGAATAATGTTTCTTTCAACTTTATTGGCAAAGTATTTGGAATTTACTGTTAATTGGTATGAAACATTGTTGCTGCACATGAAACTTTTGCATTCACTATCGCAGTATATTTAGCGAGCTACTTATAATATCTGCTCCAGGTTTATTTAGAGATTCTATAATTTAAAAATCCTCAGAGTAAGAATAAAGAACTCATGGTCATCCAAGTAGTGCAGAGGCTAAATGTCCAAACTGTTTGAGTTCTTCATCTCTTCTTAAGTCTCAAACAACCACATAATTAAGGCCAATATTATGTGCTTGATTATGCAGCGGCTTCTATTCTAACTTACATCAATTCAACATAGCCTTTGTGCCTGGTGTTTAATCATATGGTTATTTCAACTATTATTTATTGAAGACCTATTATGCTTAATTCACTGTTGTGGTGTTTTGGTTCTATCAGTTAAATAAGATAATCCTAATGGTTTATTATTGTTTATTTTTTTAAAGCAAGGGATTAATGATTGAGAAAGGGTGAGATTTCCCCTGTACTCTCTGCTATTAAATGCTTCAGAAACAGTCATTCAAATACTACATGAAACCTTTAAAAACCTAGGAACACATTTTTGGTAATCCTTTAGCTTCTTTTCTGCACAAATTTTGGATTATTTTACAGAAACTAGGTCCATGGAACCACAAAGAGAAAAATTATTTTTATTGCAAAGAAATGATGACTCACCAGGGAAAATTATTCATTAAATTATGAATATTATCAAATTTCCAGGTTCTTTTGTTACAATAAAATTATTTCTTTAAATGGTACTTTGATAATGTTTTAATATTTTAAATGCTCTCTCTGCATTCAGTAAATTAAAAAAAATTATCATAGTTTTTAGAAAATTATTAGAATTCAAAGAATAGAAGCATTTGAATAGTATGGTATTTGGAAATTTATATATTGTTAATTTGTTCTACGAATGCTAAAATATGTTACCATTACTTTTTTACCTGTGGAACTCAAATTATTAAAACAGAAAAAAATAAATTTAAAAATAGGTCAAAAAATCAAGTTGTCTTTTGACAATTGTGCTAATATGATATATAATACATCTAGGAATCTTGATGTCCAAAAATAATGTTTATCTTAATAGTGATAGGAAATAAAATAGGGGAATGAAGGGAAGGGAGGTGTATAGGAAAAGGAAAGACAGTGGAATGAATCTAACATAACTTTCCTTTGTACATATATGAATACATCACAGTAAATCTCACCATAATGTATAGCCAAAAGAATGGGGTCCTAATTAGAAAATTAGATATATTTCATGCTTGTATAGTTATATCAAAATGGATTTTACTGTTATGTATAACTAAAAAGAACCAAAAAAGATAATAATAGGAAGAAAACATGAAGAACATCACAGTTCTATTTCTTGAGAACTAAAATAATCTGATGGTGACCAAAACTCACATTGATATGATAGATACCCTTGCTTTAAGCACACAGTTTGCATGGGGCATATACTCTTCCAGAAATTAGCTTTCATGTATAAGCCTGTAATAATCTGAATGAAGACCAACGTTATTTAAAATTTCGAAAATAGTCAATTTTGCTCCTGATATTCATTCTCACAGTGGCACTGTTGTCTAAATAATATGTGTACCCTCAGATGTCACATATGGGACTCCTTTATGGCAATGATTTTCAGAGAATGAGATGATTTTGAAGAAAATGGACTTGGAGAAATTTACTTATTATTAGCATTTAGCATTTGTGTTGTTTAATGATAGCACATTATTTATCACAGGGAGTTTTGCTCAGCCAAGGATGCATCACCAAACACTTAACCTATGCTGTTAAGGTCTTCAAAAGGAAATGGATTCAAGGCCATTATCTATTTAGTCTCCTTATAAATGGTGGAGTCATAATGCTCTCATCTTTAATTCTATTTAAGATTCAGAATGGCATCTCCTGGTAATACTAATGTGATGATTTCTGGCCTCCTTTTCCTACCAGATATTATCCTAACAATTGATTTGTATTTTTACAGACACCATGACCTATGGTCTAATTCCAAATTGCATGCTACCTTTATATTCTGTATGTACTTATCAATGACCACTGTTGTACTCATTTTCAATTTATTTCTATCATGAATTGTTTTGTTCAAGAAATATTGTCAGATTTCAAAATTTAAGAGAAATTTTGTGATTTTTTAATCTGTGTGAATATGCTGAGGCAGAGCAACTTTTATTTATTTACAATTGAAATTACATGGTTGAGTTTTGCTGAGCAAAAAAAAACAAAAAACAAAAAAACAAACAAAAAAAACCTAAACAGTGAATCGCATATGTACTTTTTTCTAGTTTCTTAGTTCAACATGCTTTAATAGTAATTAGGGTATTTATACACACACACACAGACACACACACACACACACACACACACACACACACACACATATATATATATATATATATATATATATGAATCAAAGAATATTTTCCAATTCACTAGTTAAAACAAAGAAGATAATTAAGATATTCACTTTCAAAGTGCACCAGGGTGTGAAAACAATCGTAAATAATGACAAAGGAAATTGCACTCTATATGTGTAATATGAATAGTAATGCATTCTGCTGTCATATATAAAAAATTAATAAAAAATTTAAAAAAGTATACAGAGAGAGTAATGACAGATTTGTATTCTAAGATGCTATCTATTTTCACTTCCATTCATAGCTGACCTTTGTAAGTCTTTTTTATTTCTAGAATGGGCACAAGTTATTTAAAAGGTTTTTGGACTTTTTTGTATCAGACTTAACAACGCTGTCACAAGGGGAAAAAGAAACAATAGCAATCAAACAAAACATCACCCCAAGTTTGCACTAAAAAACACACAAGGAATGCAATTGCTTCCTCAAGTTAATACTCATACATTTTTTCTAATTAGTAGAAGGTTATGCTCCAGTTCAGCTTATTGCAAACAAACTCAATTGTTGGAAAAATCAATAATGCTGAACTGGAAAAAAAAAAGTAGTAAGGCAGCGATGGGGCTGTTTGATGAGAGAATGTATGGAACGTCTGTGCTTGCTTGCAATGTTGTTCATTCATTCATGCATTTGCAGTAATGAGAAAAGCTCTATTACCTTTCAGAAAAAGAATTGAAGCACCAGCTCTGTACTTCTCAGTGCACTATTTGTATGTGTGCACTTGTTGGCAATCTGTTCCATTGGAAAATTAATGCTTACCTAATGTAATAGCATAAAAGCCAGCCAGGTATTATAAACAGCATTAAAAGAGAAATAGAGATTATCTCATTAATCGCTTTTTATAAAGCAAATTACATTATACTACAGCAACATTAAATTTACCTATTGTTTAACAGTATTGATTAAGAAACACTTAGTTGTAAAGTTTTAGTAGACATAAGTACAGTACCATTCTGTGACCCCACATACATTAAAAAAGCATATGTGTATATATATGTATATATATGTTACAATTTTAAACATTTATGTGTTTATAGCAATAAAATATAAATGCTATATAAATATATAATATATAAATATATGAATACATTATGATATCATATTTTATATATTGTGGTATTACATATGAATTGCTTGTATGTGCAAAATATAAATATTTTTATAGAATGATCATTTATACAGTTCAATTTTTCCATACTTTCAGGTGAATGGAAAGGACTAAGAGAGGTCAATTTGCTCAAGGTCATACACCTAGGAAAGCAGGGAACTGGAATTCAAATTCAAATCTGAGATTCCTACAGCCTCTAATCCTTCCCTATATCATAACTACTTTTCCTATCAAATTGTGGAAAGAGGAGGAAAAATACAGGTTAATTTTCTATCTTATTAACCTAGACTGAATATTCCTAAACCTGATGTTTGAATATTTACTATTATTAATTATTAGAAACTAAAAAGTTAATTTTGATTTTTATTAAGATGATTTTTGTTTTTAATACTTAATTAATCTGTATTTTTTTAGTTCAATGAGTCATGAATTTTGATATTTATGAGTTTTTTAAATAGTCCTTTTTTTAATAATCTACTTTGTTACACAAAAGAGTCAGCAGACTGGATTTAGAAGTATAAAATATGATCATAGCTGGGTTTTTCTTTATCCCCAAATATAATCTAACTCTGACCTTACCTCCATTTATACCACAGCTTGGCCACCAATTCTATTAGTTAATATGTTCTTTGTGAGTCTGAAGCTAAATGACTTGAAAAGAAATTCAATACCTATTCACCTATATTCCTGTTTCATTTTTGCTAGTCAATACAAATTGATTTACTTGAGTTTTCATTATAATTTAGGTTTAAGGAACAGCAAGTAAAATTATCAGAGGCACCATCTCATCTTCTTTCATCATGCCTTTTTTTCTTCCTCAAATAGTAATTGCATAATTCCGCATGAGAATAGTTTTCCTACCAGTTTCCTAATAATGCACAAACACCAGGACATGTATATATGAAGTGGCTTCATAAATCTGTCTCCCTAAGAAAAATAAAATTATTCCAGAAAAATAAAAGTCCCATTTTATGACATGGCTAAAATGCAGCAATGCTATGCAAATGAAGAGTTTGTATGAGGTCATCAAGAAGATATGGAGTATTTGTCTTTGAACTGATGACTGCAGATAGTCCCAAAGAGGTGCAAAGCTTTCCGAGTCACTTCCAGTAAAGAATCCCTCACTTGCAAGATTAATATGCCAGACCCCAGATCTCTACTTATTTTTAATTGTTTATTTATTCTTTTTAGATATACATGATATTAAAGTGTATTTTGACATATTATTCATACATGGAGTGTAATTTTTTCTAATTAAGATCCCAATCTTCCAGTTGTACACGATGTGGAGTTTCACTGATAATGTATTTATATATCAACATAGGAAAGTTATGTCAAATTCATTCTACTGTCTTTTCTCATCCTAGCCCTGCTCCCTTCTTTTCATTCCCCTTTAACTAATCCAATTAACTTCTATTCTCCCCACCTTATTGGTGCTAGCATCCACATATCAGAGAGAACATTTGGCCTTTGGTTTTGGGGCACTGGCTTATTTCACTTAGCATGATAGTCTCCAGTTCCATCCATTTACCAATAAATGCCATAATTTCATTTTTAATGGCTGAGTAATATTCCATTGTGTGTATATACATTTTTATCCATTCATTTGTTGAAGGGCACCTAATTGGTTCCATAACTTTGCTATGGTGAATTGAGCTGCTGAAAACATTGATGTGGCTGTATCACTGTAGCAGTAGTACACTTAAAATTAGTAGTATTCTGATTTTTAATTCCTTTGGGTACATAGCAAAGAGTAGGATGACTGAGTCAAATGGTATTTCCATTCCAAGATTTCTGAGGAATTTCCCTGCTACTTTTGAGAGTGGTTCCACCAATTTGCAGTCCCACCAGCAATGTGTAAGTGTACTTTTTCCTCCATATCCTCACTGGACGCAAAAAAAAAATATTGAAATAAACCTAGTAATTATTGATGAAAATGTTGGGAATGGGGAAAGCTGATGCCCCATACTACAACTACTGGACGAATAAGCTTTGCTGGGTTCGCCCTTAAATTTCAAATTTTTTAAAAAATTACATGATTACTGCCATGAACATAGCTAAAAATGTTCTTTAAGACCAGATGTGGGATTTGAATTTTAATTTGGAAAATTACACAGATTCTAAATGTATAAAAATCAGAGTGATATAAGTAAATAATCAAAGTGATAAAATATATAATGTTGTCACAGTTTATGAAAAGTTATAAAATCTATATATTCCTTTTTCAAGCTAAAACCAATACAATAACAAAGTAATGCAGATATAAGGCTAATTCACAATATTTCTGTTTCTCTTTCTTTAGATTTTTTCTGTATATTTTTTTCATCAAAATATTCATGGAACTGCTTGTCATTATTTATCAACACCACCAACAACAAGAAAACTAGATGCTGTCAATATAAAAGTCATAAATGAAGCAGCAGAATAGAAATGAGAATAGTGTATCATTGATGAATTTGGTTTGCCTCTTATCATGTAGAGGGGGGCAATGCAGATGTCAAAGTGATGGTTCTGAACCTGAAAGAACTTTTGAATGGTGTTCTGAGTTTAATTTTAGAAGAAGTGAATGTTTATGAGGGAATGAGGAACATGTACTAAATGTTGAGTTAGATCAATATTGTAACAGTTTTAAAGGCTGATAGAAGGAAGAGAACACCTGGGAAGGGAAACAGGTTAAGGCACAATAGTGTAGTGTCAATACTAGGTAAAATGATGGCAGTGAAAATAGAAATGTTAGTATAGCTCATTGCAACTTATAGGATATAGGAGATGAGAGAGAAAGGAAAGAAAAAATTTAAGGATGAAACACTTCAAGCCCAAGTACCAAAGAGAATGATGGATGAGAAACTGAAATAAGGACATTATGAAAGAATTTTAGCTTTAGGGGAAAGATAACAAGTTTGGTTTTGGACAAGTTGGAGGGGAGGGTCTAGTGGGACATTCACTTGGATATTTCTATTAGAAAGCTGGAGATGAGTAATATTTTGGACAATTGTATGGTTCATAGAATCTGATTTAAGAACAACTTTTATACAGACAAAAGATTAAATTCTGGGACTACATCAGATCTCCAAAAAGAGAAAGTCATTACTGTATCATATTGGACTTATGAATGTGTACAGAGATGTGTCAGGGAGCATGATTTGATACATGATGCTTCAAACTGATGAAAAATATTTTGCTAGAGAATTAACATTTACAACTATCTAAAAACAAGTTACTTTAAATTTACAGCATGCCATTTCTTAGTCACAAGAGTACAAGTGTGGTTGTTATTTTATGTAGCCACAGACTATGAGGAAAAGATTTTAAAGCACTCTTGCTTTAACAATTAAATGTCCAAATACATAAAATCCATATTTTTATTGCAACTGGTTATTGATCATATTCAAAGAAGTGTTCCATGCTGCACAAATATTTCCTTTTAACTGCTAGATGAAAGAAAGCAAAAGGCTTTTGTCCACAGTGAGAATCAATCACGGATTGTTATAGCCAAAGGGAGAAAATATTTAATAAAAGAAAAATTTGAACAAACAATATATGAGGAAGTTTTGTTTTCCCAAATATTATGATTACCAAAACGTCTTAACATTTTTAGTTATAGATGATAAAAAAATTGAGGTAAATTTCAGCATCCTAAATGATCTACAATAATCCTTTTAGAAGGGACAGCATAATATGGAAGAACTAAAAAGGAATACAGAGCTAGATGTGGAACTGAGCTGAGTACTTTACTATGTGCCCTTCGGCACACCAATTAACCTTTCAGAAATTTCTTTCCCTGGTTTATGAAGTAGGGAAATATCACCTAATTAGATTTCTCTGATCTGTGAGGATGAAATAATATGGGAGAACCATGTCAACATTCAGGTTGACTGTTATCATTCCTATTAGACTGCCTGACCAAATCCTTTTCTCCATGGTGCAATCCAAAACATCATCCCTAAGGCAAACACTTGTATGACACCTCCTGGAGGATACACTTACTAGGGAGGGAGAATTTTTCTTTTTGTCCTGGAATATATAGTAGAGTTCAAATTCCCATAATTCTCTGCATTAGAAATGAGAGCAAAAGTATTCATGGTGATAAAATGATATAGACTCACAGGAATGACTTGTAGGGCCATGCTGCCCTGTAGGTTAGAATCCTTTAGATTTGTCTCCAGCTTTTCTGATGGCTTTAATCAGGTACTACAGGGCTTTTTTTATGCTCCACTGAGCTCTGCAGAAGCTGCTGCTGTGGGTAGGTTACTAGTCCTGGGTCGGTGAATCTATTTAATGTAGATAAATTCTTATCTGGGAAGGTGAGCTTGGGGTGGAAGGAAGGAAAAAGTTTTTTTTTTTCTCCTCTGTGATCTAGAATTGATTCCCAAAGCAGCCTGGAAGAAAGAGAAACTTTAAACAAATGATGAGGGTATCAGAAAGCTTGTCTGGAAGTAGGCTAAAAAATGAACAGAAATGGATAATATTCACTTTGAAATTTAAATCTTGTGGTTTCTATGATCTTAAAGATAACATTCTGGAAGATACTTCTGTGGTATATTCGAACAGAATTATGAAAATCTCCTAACCCATAGGATGAAACATTTTGTAGCTGAAATTCCCCAGTCATTTGCTGTAAAATGCATATTGTTACATTTTTTTAAATGAATAAAAGAATAGCTGAATGTAAGGTAACTGTCCAGAAAAGGAGGCTCACTAGTAGATGAACTCATTGTGTGCTAGCTGTAGTTAATTTGCTAATTAACTTCTCTATGTACATATATGAATATACCACAGTGAATCTCACCGTCATGTACATTCACGAGACACTAATTTAAAAACCTATAAGTAAATAATGGAAAGATCAGTGGAGTAGTGGGAATAGAACAAAGGGAGGGAGGAAGGGAAGGAAAGGGGAAATACTGGCGACTGAATTAGAACAAATTATATTCCATGCATTTATAATTATGTCAAAATGAATCCTAATGTTATACATAACTAAAAAGAACCAATAAAAACTTTACTTCTTATAAAAATTTATCATTTGATATTTTAATGTTGAAATATATTTGAGATGCTTCATGCCTCTGAATCATAGCTAAAAATATATTTTGCTGTAACCCTTTCAGCAGTTCATTCTCAAACCACTGAAAACAATCTGCAAACTTAAGATTGTCAGGATTTTACTCAGATTCTTATGGCTTATTTTGTCTATCAAATATGCCCTGGACCCTCTCAAAGAAAAGAATACAAAGGTCAGTGTAGACTTACGTTCCTGGCAATGCCAGATATGGAAAGACTCGTGATTTAGTGTGCAATCCTATAACAAGCACTGGTGCTCCCTCATACATCACTTTTTGGATGAACTTCTAAACATTTTTCCATGCCAAAACTTTCCTTTTAAATTTGCTTTCTCCTCCCAAAGGTCTTTCCTCTAAATCAATAGTCTACAAATTATTTTGATGATGTATCCTTATGCATGAAACAAATGTACATAAATGCCCTCAGAATATCTGTGTCCCCTACAAGATAAAAAGTACAGGAACAGACTATTACACCAACATATTGCAAACATTGTAACACACGCACTGAGTAGAATTTTAAATGGAGGGAATATAATAATCAGTCCACTTAGTGGTTTATGAAATTGCAATTAGCCACATGATTGTTAAAGCAAAGTTGCCTCAGTCAACCCCTCTGCGGCACAGCTGCCCCATAACTACCAATTTAACCTTACAGCAAGAACTAATCTTACCCTGAAGAGATCAGAAGTCTAGAATAGAACTCTGTAGGGTACTTAGGTTTTCATTCTGCATCCCTCTGAAGCTGACTGTCTTGCCTCTTTCTTTGTAAGGACCTCTATATTAGGTTCATCCAGCTAATGTAAGTCATATTTCTGATACATACTAGCTTTCCCCTTCTTACATTATATTTCTTTTCGATCCAACCTTACTGAAAAATTCTTTCATCTGTGTCTGTGATATGTGAGTGGCGACAGTACAAAGCAAATGAGCATGGAAGTGTCAAACTGTATATTAAATGTTGCTAAAGCTTTCAGTGGTGCTGGAATCAAGGGAGACAGGACATAAAAGAGGGGGCCAGTTTGCCCTTTTCTGCCTGGAACTCCCACCATTCTCTTGAAAAGACTGAACATAAGTTGATGGGAAATGTTTTCAAACTTTTAAGTCACTAATTAGACATCAAGGAAACTAAGCATCTTTAGAAAGAACTGGAATTGTTTGGTTTTGTTTGTTTTTGTACCAGAGATTGAATCCAGGGGCACTTAACCACTGAGCCACATCCCCAGTCTCATTTTAAATATTTTATTTAGAGATAGGGTCTGGCTGCATTGCTTAGGGCCCCATTAAGTTTCTGAGGCTGACTTTGAACTTGCAAACCTCCTGCCTCAGCCTCCTGAGCTGCTGGGATTACAGATATGCACCACTGCACCCAACTGAGAATTGGAATTGTTGACTAGATATGGAAGTGAATTTCCAGAAGCTATCTGCTACAGATATTATTCATTTTCCCCTTTTCTCCTGAAATATTATGAGGCAACATACTGACAAGCCAGGGAGCTTCTGCTAGTTTTGTGGGTCATTTTGTACTGTACTCTAGCCCAGTGTCTGGTCATGATTGTTGACTGCTGTGACATTATAGCTTTACCAGAGGCAGCTCTGACACACAAGGGCATGTGTTTAAGTGGGAATGCATATGTATACAAAACACATCTGTGTGAAAGGTTAAATCACTTTGCTTGCCCCCTTATATAAATGACAATATATCCAGGACTGTCTGAAGAAACTGAATTCTTCTTTTCCTCAAATTGAAAAATGATGTGTAAGATTCTCCACTTTCCAACTAATAACACTCTGTTTCTTCCTATGTCTATTCACTGAATAAGAACAAGATCAGAATCAATAATAATTTTTTCAGACTATTTTATTCCTATTCAATGTTTCAAGTGACAATGCAGGCAATTGCCCTAGCAAGACCATGAAGACAAAAATAAACAAACCCTCTAGTGATGAAACTTGTTTCAGCTTGTAAAGAAAGTAATTTTGAACCTTCCTTGTACTCACTGAATTGCTTTTACTAAATACATATTGTAACATTTCATCATCTTTTAAAGAGAATGGATATAATTAAGTGGTATACCAATACAAAGATTTGCTGTTAAACTCAAATAAATCCCTGGTATGTAACAATGTTGATGGTTTGGTTTAGAGAAATAATCCAGGATACAGAGAATACAATAGCTTCTTAATTCTCATTTGGTGTATGGTGCTATTTATAGTATGATACCAACTTTGAGAAAGAATTGTCAGACTTTAATATTCACGGATGGATTTGGTTAAAAAGAGCATATGCTATAAAGGTATAATTGTGTTTCGTGGTACCCCAATGGGATCTTATCCTATTTCATGGAGAGATTTTTAATTATATTTAATATGATCTGATTTGTATTAAATAAAGCTGCAGGTTATTTGCTGAAAGTCAGTTGGAGACATGTACAATAAAAATATGACTGCAAGTAGTCACATATAAAGTTCTGAAGGTCAGAAGCCTGATTCATGGAATGAGTCTAAATCTTGAAAAGGACTTATGTGAGTGATTGTAATCTCTGGAACTACTTTTAAGCTACTGTTCTTTCAATAAACATATATTGAGCAGTTACTTGAGCAAGCAAGCCAGAAGCTGGGAATACCAAAAAAAGCAAGGAGCAATTCTTGCTTTTAAAGAATTTTCAGTTAGGAAGAGAGAAAAAATTCCAAGAAAATAAAGAATTCACATGCAGTGATATGAGTGCTATAACAGCTATAATAGACTTTTCTCCAAAATTGTAGGAGAGTTCAGAGGAAAAGTGATTCATTATTTCAGGAGACAGAATTATAAAGAAAGCAGCATTTTAGTTGGATTCTCTTCTCTTCCCTTCCTTCCCTTGCCATTTCATTCCAGAAAGGAGTTCCAGAAAATATTCCATAAAAGATAAGTTTTCAAATTTTAAAGTAAAAGAAAAAGAAAAAACTCTGCTTGTAAGACATAGCTGGGAATGTAGTTGGGGAAACTACTACTTGTTTTTATAGATGGACTACAAATTTGACTTTGAAAGTATGGGCAATGGCTGGGAAAAGGAAAAGCTGATAGGTGTGACTATTGAGCCTTAATGAGATAAACACTAACAGATCATATTGGAGAAGTAAAACTGCTCTGGGCTTGAGATCAGTTGAGGTGACATTCTTCAAAGGGAATTCTTAAAGAAGATGCATCGGAAAGATATGATAACAACCTTGACGGGATGCCCACAAGAAAGAGAAACTAATCAGGTGGAATTTACAGGATAAGTAACAATTTTATCACGTAGGATCAAAGGAGATGGACATTACATGGAGGGAAAGAACATGTGCTGTTTGTTGAAAGTTTAGACCATTTTCAGTTAATTTCATAGAGTTATGACATACAAGGGCAGATTAAAGACAGTTGCTATTATTTGATGCTTAAGAGGAAGATCAAGGTCACATTTTGAAGGAACTAGAGCCACAAATGAAGCTTGACCATTATGTCACTATCAAATTATGAGATAAGAACTGAAAAAAGGTGAATTTATGATCATATGAAGTATTTTTATCACATATTGCCTGATTCTAGCTACCATAACAGCTACAAAAGTGTGTGGGGAAGTGGCAAGTGAAGGAAAAAAAAACAGTGACAATTAAAAAATTTCTCTTATACCTTTCTTCCAAGGAAGACTAATGCCTCACCTGCCTTTGCAACATACAGTGTTACTCTATTAGTGAGATTTGTTATTTAAGTCTAGCTAGGTCATTTCTTGTTCTTTTTCCTTCTAAATTTAGCAGTAATTTTTAGGATGGTAATAATTCAATTTTTTGAAGCATACACTACAAAAATTTAGAAGAGTAAAGTAAACAAAGTACTCTGGCCTCAAGAGTCAATACTCGATCTGATTTTATGGTTCATTTGCTAACTGAAGGAAGTAAAGGATCCTTGACTGACTAGAAGGATGGCAGTGTTTTGCTGAGCTAAAGGAATTTATGTACCATTTCTGCTACTTCCAGGTTCTACTTTAAGACTTTTTGAAGAAGTTTCTTCCTTAACCCTTGCTCTTGAATTGGGTGCAGTTGCAGGAAAATTAAGCCATATTGTTCATCTTAAAGTTCCTCAAGCATGCTAAGTGCCTTTGGAAGACAGGCTTCACCTCTAGTTCCCAAAGGGGAAAGGAAATCCTAGTTTTGCTGTTAGAACACATAGCCAGCTACTTGATTCCAGCCCTATGTCCCATTTTTCAAAACCAAACCTCTTTTCTTGAGAAAGGAAGGTTAATTAAATTGAGCAGGAAGATCAAAGGCATGGGTATAAGTCTTTGACTCTGCACTGTGTTTCTTCCTGGGGGTTACCCTCAGGAAGTTTACTAGGGAGACATGGGAATCCAAATCTTGGTCTCTTAGACCTTGAGCATGTGAGTAATGGATCTTCCCATATCAGATGTCTTTGATATTCTGATATTCTGAAATAGATTCTGCAGGGTGCATGATACATACTACTTAGAAAAACCTTCAATATTTGATGGACATCCTCACAAGCTATTGTTGTATTATTATATTGCCTATTGTATCAGTGGGCAACACAATTTACTATTTGAGGTAGTTAAAATCTTTGCTAAGAATGTAAATATCCTCCATCAGCCAGGTATGATGAGAATAAAGGAAAGGTTGCATGATGATCAGTGGATCCTACATTATGCCTTTCCTTTTTATCTGTTGGCCAAAAGTTATGCCATTTTTTCCTGGCAACATGGTCTCAACAGTTCAATAAGAACAGAGGGAAGGAAAGTACATGTTGGAAAGCTCCTTTCACTAGTATATCCAGCCTTTGAAGGAAACTAAAAAAAATAAAACAGCTTTTAGATGATAAGAGTATAAGTCACAGGGGTGGATAAATATGGGACTAAGTAATCACTCAAAATACTGTGATTGACAAAAGACAGAATTCTAATCTGATTACAGCATTGAAGGTTGCTGAACTAGGAGGAATTAGGAGGTTTGGGTTATACTCTCAATGTATCATTGCAGATGTGTGGGAAAATGGCTTTATCTATGGGGTTCCAATTTCCTAACTGATAAAATGAGGCAAATGGATGAGAAGATCCCAAAGGCCATCCTACATTGATGTGTAGCAACTGGGAAAGCACAAGTTTTTGCCTAGGGTAGCATAGCGACCATGATCATTGGGCTGATTTCTTGGATGTAAGGACCATGATTCTCTCTTAAAAATGTCCTCAACCACTATAGTATTTAATCAAACAAGAGGGTTAAGCCTTTTAAAGCAATATTTTATGTCTGCACCTTATGCGAATGAAGCAGAATTCTAGAATGTTCTAGGTAGTGATACTTGTTTTTGTAGGAAGAAGTCATCAGGATTAATTTGACAAGAGAACAAGGAAGAAGTAAGAAAACACTGGAGATTTTTTTTTAAGAAACAAGAAGTAAGTTGTTTAGTTATTAGGAGAATTGGGGAAGATAGGGCTGCTTGTATGATCATTAAAGAGGGAGGGAAGGTTGAGAGAGAAAGGAAATTGAAGATAAGCACCAGATGTCTCTGAGGAAGGCTGACTAATGCAATGCTACTGTTCAGCTGTATTTTATCAGCACAGCTGCCTGCCATGAGTCTCACTCCCAAAGCCCCCTGAAAGAACCATGTCATTTTGACACATGCGATAGGTTTGGCCAAATGAGGATAGGGTTCAAAATCATGACTGCCAGTTAGTTAAATCCCAGTGAAGATGTGATTTTCCCAAAAGAGACATAAAGTGCATCAACTCTCCTTCTGAACAGCACTGTGATTATTCTTCCACAAATCAGTACAGAACCTCAATTCTCAGGGCCCTCTCTATTTGTCTTCAACTTGACCAGACCCCACAGATTAACACACAAAGACAAAAACAATTCCAGGTCTCATTATAGGCAAAGCCAAAACCCTGTCAGCTAAAAAGCAGGACCCAGCTATTTTTTTGCTTTCTTTTTGTGTTGGATAGAGGGAAAACCTAGAGACAGGTTATAAGTGAGATGTCTAAGAAGTCTATCCTGCAGAGCCTAGAGTTCATGTATTACTGCCACAGATAAGGAAACTAATATGCAATCATCATTGTGCTAATAGCTGGGGAAATATTTTAAAATTTAATCTTAATATAATGTATTATATTAAGAAAGATATATTTGAGTTTTGAATTAGAGGGGAGGTAGAGATAAGAATAAAGGATGTCCATAAATACTCAGAGTATTCTGAGTGATTACTTAGTCCCACGTTTACCCACCCCTGTGACTTATACTCTTATCATCTAAAAGCTGTTTTTATTTTTTTTTTTTTAGTTTCTTTTAAAGGCTGGGTATACTTGGCATGCTCCAGAATATCCTCTGCTCTTCCTGCTAACCCCTTTCCTCCCTTGAATCTCTCCTTAAATGTTATTTCCTAGTTATCTCTTATAAAAAATGAGGATTTAAAAGTGGGGATGGAGTAGCATCACTGAGATTAGGATAAGATCAGATGAGAAAAAATTGCCCCACTCTTCCCTCAAACACACCACAGATTTCATCTTTTGGCATCTTCAGAACATACTCTTTAAAGGATAGGCTGATAGAGGTATGAGATTAGAGGAAAATTAATGGGGAAAGGTGAAATATCAAGCAATAAAACACTACAAGGAAGGGGGTTCCATGTAGAGAAAAATGGCGGGGTAGAGACAGGCTTTGCACCATTGTGCATGAATGTTGGCACTAAGTAGACTTAAGTTCAAGTCTTAGATGTTCACTTATGAGCAAAGTTTGGATGTTGAATGTTTCCCAAAAGTCCATGTGTTAAGTAAGAGCTTAGTCTTCAGGCTGGCCCTATTTGGAGGTGGTGGAACCTTCAGGAGGTGGAGCCTTAGGGGGTTTTTAGATTACTGCGGCAGATATGACCTTGAAGGGAATTGTGGGACTATGGTTTTTTGCTCTTCCTCTTTTTGCTTTCTGGAAGATGAGTTGAGCAATTTTCTCTGCCATATGCTCTTGCCATAATTTGCTTGCCAAAAGCTACTCAATTTTAGACTCTAAACTCCAAAACCATAAGCCAATATAGTCCTTTTCTCTTTATAAGCTAATTACCTCAGGTTTTTCATTATAGAGATGGAAGTTGACTAATACAAGTTATAAGCTGAGTTGCCTCCATTCTATCTTAGAGTGCTCTAGGCTAAGTTCTCTCTAAGTGAGCTCTTTGTCTCCACCTATACAAATAAGTAGAAGTGACACTGTGCCAGTTTATGAGTCTGGTATTTAATAGACTGTCAGTTTCCACTTCCTGTCTTCTAGAACATATGCTCTAGTGTAGGGCATGACAGCTGCCATTTAGAAGATCTGACCATGCTGTGGCTGCCATGCTAGGAGAAGAAATGTCACCACACAGAGCCTGCATGGAGAGACAGATGTCTAACCAGCCTTAAGGTGTACCAGCTGGTGTATAGATGTGTGAGCCAAAATGCCCACAGATGATTCCAGCCCCAGCTCCTATTTGACAGCAGCCATATGTGAGAACCACTCAGATGAGCTGAATTAGCCTCACAGAAAAGTGTGTATTAACAATCAAGCATGATTGTAAACCACTATATTTCAGGGATATTTATTATGCAGTGATGTGTACCTGGAAAGGTCACTCTGAGCAATTGATTTCACCCATCTATTCCTTAGTTTCCTCATCTATAAAGTGAAATCATACCAATGTCTATCTTCAAAAGCAATTATAGAGTTTCAATAAGATACAGTTTGTAAAGGAGTTAGAACAATACCTCATTAGCAGTAAGAAATATATACTGAGATTGTTTGTTCTAATGCTCAGAAATGTTTTTTTCAAGATTCAGAATGTCAGACTCATAAATTAACAATATATATTCCATAGTACACTCATCAGAGCCTAAAAAACCCCGATTATCAAACACACTAATTTTTCTGCAATCAATCATGTGAACAGTCACATCAAAAGAGTCAGATAAAGACGAATATCTCACAGTAGGTTAGGTAAATTTTAGCTAGAAATCCATTCAAGTTGTTTTGAATGAGTAAGCACTTAGACTTTTTTTTTTAAAGAGAGAGAGAATATTTTAATATTTATTTTTTAGTTTTCAGTGGACACAACATCTTTATTTTTTATTTTTATGTGGTGCTGAAGATCAAACCCTGCACCCCACACATGCCAGGCAAGCACGCTAACGCTTGAGCCATATGAAGGATGTGTACTTTTAAATTTTAGTTTTTATTTGTTCTTTACTTATAAATGACAGTATTGTCTGTTTTGATGTATTTATGCAAAAATGGAGTATATCTTTTTTAATTATGATCACAGTTGTATGGATGTATACAATGTTGAGATTCACTGTGGTATATTCATATATGTACATAGGAAAGTTATGTCAGATTCATGTAGCCACCACATGAGTCTACCTTCAATTCTTTCTATATTTCTATGACATAATAAAGGTTCATTTTCAATACCAGTTTATAAATTTTAAATTCACCTACATATTCAGTTTTGGGAAGTGTACTTGCTAATTGCTTTGGCAGCTAAAATTCATAGTCAGCTCTTTGTTTTTGCAAATGAGTGTGTGAGAGAAATATAGCACCATGGGACATATAGGATTGGTCAAAGACAATGCCATTTAGCAAGTCATACTATTTCTAAGTCAAGATTTATCTGGCTTTTCTCTTCTATAGAAACTGGCTCACATTTTAATGACCCCATGGTATCTCAAAGCAGAGTAGTATCCCAGGTAACTGGGCAAAAGACTTGCAAGATCATCATATAGATGTGTTAGGGGACTCCGTCACAGTTAATTCACTTTTACTAAATCTTCTAAGTGCTAATTTACCCCAAAGTCTTTCCCTTTCTGCATTTAAATGAAACACAGTAGGAAGGCAGATGCTTCCTTTTTCAAATCCTTCACAATTATGACCATTTGAAGCATTTGGTACAATTTCATACACAGAATATGCTGAAGGTAACATTTTCCCCTAATGAAAAGCCAGATAAGAATTGTTAGGGGGAGGGAGGAGCAAAACTTTTTAAAGCTTATTTTCTTCCTCAATGTGAACAGAGATAAATCCTTAAATACGTCTTTTTTTTCCCTCTAGAAGAGCAGAATCATACAAAACCCCATTATTATGAGACATTTTCTTTTGTCTAAAAGTAACCAGATATCTCATGGCCAAATTATAGAGCAGTGACAACAGTTATTTAGTTCTGAATAACATAGCACTGCAAAGCACTGTGAACTCAAAGCCAGAGAGAATGCAGTCATTGTCAATGACAGTGTACCACCTTCGACAGACGTCAAAAGCACTCACTGCAATGAAGGCATAGTTTCAGTTTAACCTCAAAACGTCAAACCACCTCCAAATTCCTTCTTGTTGTATTTTTCTACACACCCCTTTCTCAATGGAGGTTATTCTTTTTTAAGAAAACCTAAAAAAAATCTTTAAAGCCTTTCCATGAAAATATTTCAGAGCAGGGTCTTGCTCCATTTCTTGTAAAGCACCATTTGCATGTTCAGTACTACATAAAAATGACTAGAGAGAAAAAGGAAGGAGACTGTGTTAATCTCAATGTTCTTTGAGTTTAGGTCCAGAATTCTACAGATTATATGGACTGGTTGAATACACATATAAATTGCATATTTTAAATTCAGAAGCCAAATCAAATGCTATCCAGGGAACCCTTCTAAAATGTATTATTAACATAAAATGTCTCTCAATTTTCCCCTTTGCACTTATTTCAATATTTTGTGTATCCACACTAATGCTATATGCATATTTAATGGTCATAAACCAACCATCAGTAAGAATGGAGAATTTTTCTCAGTCATAAAGGAAGTTCATATTGATTGCTTCTGTTTGTTCCAGGCATCAGATGAGGTGCAGGAAAATAAAAATTGAGTGAGACATAATCTCTGTTTTGGAACATTTAACTATATGCCTTATATGTAGTAGAATAAAATTTACTATATAAAATTTGTGAGACAGCCTAGTATATAGATACATATATTGGTAAAGGTTGATATACATATAAATATACACACATATGCACATACACACACACATTTATAGAACCAAGAATTTCTGGTCAGATGAGGCTAAGGGACTTGTTGTGGGTATGCAATGGCAGAAGTAATTGGCCCCAAAGAGAAAGCTGGAGACGGACCATTGTCAGAAGACTGCATGAAAAACACAGTAGAGGGCTGCAGTTGTGGCTCAGTGGTAGAGTGCTTGCCTTGCATATGTGGAACATTTGGTTCGATCCTCAGTACCACATAAATAAATAAAGGTACTTCATCCATCTACAACTAAAATTTTTATAAAAAAACAAACATAGTAGAGATTTGAAAATACAGAGCCATTCCAATTTAATGGGAATCCAAGTGAACCAGAGAGTGATGTTGAGCACTGAAATAGTTTAGTGACTTATTGTGTGCTCTACCAGCTAACAAGCTGATCAATAACTAGTAAAGGGATGCTATCTTAGAAATTAAGTGATCTGATACCAAAGGACACTGATTTTTCCTTGCAAACATGAGCGGTCATTGGAAATCACCCTCCTACATCTTATTTGCCACAAACATTAGTAGAGGGAGGCTAACAAGAAAGAGAGTAAACTTTCTTACTTATGATAGATTGTCCCCTAAATGATAAGCTTAAAGCTGAATGAGAATTTATTTTTCCTCTTTTACATGGTGAATAAGGATGCATGAAGGACACCAGGTAGTTGTAGATAAAATAAAGAATTAACATTTATTCAATGCCTATTATATCATAGGAATGAATTGTCTCCACTATATATAATATTTATAATCAAGTGTCTTCCTCACTCTAAATACAAGATTTTCACCAAAATTCTTTTCTAAATTAATTTTCAGGTAAAAATTCATGAGGATTTCCACTACTCACCTGAATAATATTATTGTGCTATTGAAAAAATAAAGAATCTGGGTGCCATGGTGCACACTTGTAATCTCAGTAACATGGGAGGCCAAGGCAGGAGGTTCAAAAGTTCAAAGCCAGCCTCAGCAACTTAACAAGGCCCTAAGCAACTTAGGAAGACCCCCAACTCAAAATCAAAAATAAAATGGGCTGGGGATGTGGCTCCGTGGTAAAGCGCCTCTGGGTTCAATCTCCAATATCCCCCCAAAAAAGAAGACAAGAAAAAAATTAATAGTATTTTTCAATATTTCAAAACAATCAAGACATTAGAAATGTAATACTAACATTATAATATTATGGCATGCTTACTATGTATAAGGTATTAGGATAAGCTTGGCACATATATAATTTAATTTATTATCAAAACAATACTGGGTTATATAATTACAGGTAGAGTTTTCTTTATTAGGAATGTTTGGGACCAGAAATTTTTCAGAATTTTTGGATTTTAGAATTTTTGCATATACATAATGAGATATTTGGAGATCAGAATCAATTAAATTTCATATATATCATATACACTCAGATTGATGGTAATTTTATGCAGTATTTTTAATAATTTTATGCATGAAACAAAGTTTCTTAGTATGGAATTTTCCACTTGTTGCATCTTGTGAGCACTCAAAAACTTTCAGATTTCAGAGAATTTTGGTTTTTTGGATAAGGAATGCTCAAACTATTATCTTAATTTTTCTTACAAGAAGTAGTGGCCTAAAGAGTTAAAGAAATTTGTTCTTTGGTGAGCTGTTAATAACTCATAGAGTCAAAATTTGAAACCTGGTCTCTCTCTAGATCTATATAATTAAATATCACATGGACTGCTTTGCAGTATATTCATCTACATTTTCTCTTTTAACGCAAATGAACAAGCATATGAAGTAGTTAGATGAGACATTTTTATCTTCAATTGATACTTTAAGACCAAGGAAGGTTCAGTTTTACTCCCAGGAGTATATTGTCTTTTAACTTGTCAATGTATTTATTTGTAATGGTTCTATGTCTGTTGTCTGTGTACATTTGATCTCCCATCCTCAGAAATAAGACTGGAAAGTCTATTTGGAGGGAAAGAACTATAGTTTCTGATTCATTTCTGTTGATGCCTATTGCAGGTGTAGCTACAGACATTTCTTGAGGGAGTGATTCAGTAGCCATCAGGCATATGTCAGAGAGAAAATTTGAGGAAGCATATAGTAAAGAGGATCTAGGAATACATGGAACTATATTTGATTTGTAATCCCTATCTCAACTCCCAGGAGGGTGTTGTTCAAATTTATTAATATCTTCATGCTAATTAGTAACATATACAGTTACACTGCTTACTTGTTTCAGAAAACATGAAAAATCAATACAATGACAATACAGTTTATTTACTTCATTACTTCTTACTTGTTGGTAGTTAAATTATCTGGAAAATATGGAAAAAAATGGAAACAGTTAATTAAAAAAAACCTTGTGGTTAATCTTGATATTAATCTCATTGCTTTTCGTTTTCCTTTATTCACTTAGTCAGAGATAGATAGGAAGTAAAATAAATCATTCACAAAAGGAAATATAAAGTTAGCTGGGTGTGGTGGCATAAGCTTGTAATCCCAGCGGCTCAGGAGGCTGAGGCAGTAGGATCACGAGTTCAAAGCCAGCCTCAGCAATGGTGAGGCCCTAAGCAACTCAGTGAGACCCTGTCTCTAAATAAAATACAAAATAGGGCTGGGGATGTGGCTCAGTGTTCCAGTGCCCCTGAGTTCAATTTCTGGTATGGACCCCACCAACAAAAAGGAAAAATAAAGTTATATGTAAAGCTCTCAGAAATAGAAGTAGTTCCTTTATCTGTGGGGGACACATGCCAAGCCCCCCAGTAGATGCCCTGAAAACTTGGGGAGTACCAAACCCTATATATACTGTGTTTTTACCTATAAATACATATATATGATAAAGTTCCATTTATAAACTAGACCCAATAAGGGATTAACAACAATAACCACATATCTTGAGAGCAACCTTAGCATATATATTTTTTCTTGTTAAGTAGAGAACTTTGACTTTGTTACTTAAAGGAAGCACTTCCTATCTCTTTGGTGTATCCAAATTGCCAGTATCACTACTCTTGTGTTTTAGGGTCATTAATAAGTTTCCAGTGCTTCTTAAAACATAATACATTTCTGGGTCTCTTCAGACTTACTGAACCAGACCTTCCAAAGAAGGGAATGAAAAGCTGTGGGTTTAACAACTATTTACTGTGATTTTTATCATCACTAAATCTGGAATACAATAAACTACAGCAGAATAGAGCTGGGCTAGATAGTAAATATTTGAGGTTTCGTGGGCCATACGTTCTCTGTTGCATTGCTCAAATGTGCCACGATACCTCAAAAATAGCCATAGACAATATGTAAAACAAATGAGCATAGCTATGTCCCAAAAAAATGTATTTATAAAAATGAGTGATTGGATTTGGCCCAAGGGCCACAATTTGCCAAACCTTAGACTAGAACATAGGTGACATAAAAGTGGTTTGTTGTCCTGTAACAATTTGGCTGTTAAGTTTGATATTATGCTTTCTTCAGCAAAATGTTTACATAATGTTGATCAGACAAAAGACCTTCCCATAAGTAGAAACACATTTCCATTTTTCTAACCTCATTCCCAACACTTAAATGTCACTGACCTTGCCATGAGGTAATATAAACATGCATTTCAGAGGGGAGATAGTTTCTAGAGGCCAAGACTCCTATTCTTTCATGCTGATTCATAATATTGCCAAAGGCTATTCCATCAGGACAATCAGGACAGACTTCACTGCAAGGAGAGATGTGGACCTATTTCATTCTTGTGTGAATAGTGTGGGGGGAGTGGATATATGGCATATATTTTAGAAAATAAAAGTTGTGAACTTTTCAACAATTACCCTGGGTAGGTATCAGGTAACTTGTGTCTTCTGTGATCTAAATTAGGTGTAATTAAATCCAGGAAGACTTATTGATACCTTTTGTTTATTCCTTAAGTGCCTCTTAGCAAACTATATGCTATTATTTTATCAATGGAAAATTTCAATGTCTGCAACATAAACAATTTTCCATATGAATCATCCTTTTAAATTAGGTTCTTGAGTTTTATCATCACACATTACAACAAACTGGATAGAATTCTGTTCAATCTAGGTAACTCACATTCATCTTTAGGTGACCCTGGGAACAACATAAAACAAATGTTCAGCTGTGCAGCCAGAATATTTAGCGTTAGGCTGTGACTTTAGGTACTTGGAATATATTTAATTCATGTAAAAAAGAATAGCGACAGCTTTCTCATTAAATTGACTTTAGCCTCTGAACTCCAGGCCCACAAATGTTTATTCTGAAGATTGCTTCTTGTCAGCAGATTTGTTACCTGCTGCATTTCTCAGAGTCATTTCAACAAGGTTTGAAGCTCTTTCAGGTTTTTCTACAGGATACATTTTGAGAAAATTGTAGTTTTACCTTGATTTAGCATTTGTGACATTAGAGAAATTTAATACTTTAAAGTAAACTCAATTAAAATTCCTGCTGGGTACACTAGGATCAATGGTCGAATGTCTGGAAGCCAGTATATATTACTGAGATGATCATCAGCAAAGGTTTCCAGGGACCAATTTATTGTATGTATATTGTATGTATCCTCTTCAAGTATTCCTCATCCAAAGAGAGCCATTTCTCCAAATGTTATGCTCCTCTCACAGGGCAGCCTGAATCAAGTGATTGATTTTATTTTTCTTTAATTCTGGAAAACTCCAAAGGGAAATTCCTCCTCCAGAATTTCCAGTGGGTTTACCTGAGGCTTTGCCCAATATCTCTATCTGTACAACTATGTTCTCCTTACTTCTTCAAGGGTATTTCAAAGAACACACCCCCAACATACCTCTTACCCATAAAGTTCCATCTTGGAGTCTCTGTCCCAGAGAATACCTTCCAAGGATCATATGAAAACTTTTATACATACTTTATATACAAACAGAGATATGAAAAATTGTGCTCCATATGTGTAATAAGAATTGTAATGCATTTCGCTGTCATGTATTTGAAAAATAAAATCAATTTGAAAAAGAAAACTTTATAGCCTCAAATTCTCAACACTGATATAGCATCAAGTATTCTGCTGTAATCATACATTTACTTTCCTAGTCTTTTGACTAAATGATCAATCAATCAATTATCTTCCATATATCATATTCTGCCTGGGACAGTCAATGGAATTCAAACTAGTTTGTTGAATAAATTGAACAAAACATAACAGAAACCAGTGAGCCAAAGGTATAAGGATCATGTCATCTAGAAATATAGTCTGAGAAGGGGATTTTGTCCAAGTAATTTACTGAGAGTATACTTATAGGTAAACAAGAGTGAATGAAGTAGAATACAGTAGAAAATGAGGCCAACCCAGAGTATTATTTCCAATGGGGACTATTTAATTTTGATCTAGACATCTTGGGAGTATGGATGAAACAACACATACATTCCCATCTTGAATTAACAGGGCCAGACTTTTATAAGCAGATGGCAATGTGCCACTGACAATGGTCTGCCCTAAGGAGAGTAAATGGAACACATAACTTCCAGAAAAATAGAAACTCCTATTTGGGCTAAACTAGTGTGTTTTCAGAGTGTTATCCTGATTGACATCATTAGCATCACTTTAGGTTGTAAGAAATACAAACTAGGCCCTACTATAGGCCTTCTGAGTCATAAAGTATAGGAACTGAGGCCAACTGTTTGTTTAATGCATCCTTGGGATGATTCAGATGGAAGATAACATTTTGCCCAAGACAATTTTCTAAAGAAGAGGGTTTTGATGACAGTAGCTGTGAGTTACAACCCAATACTTCCAGCAGCTGGGAAATGTGTGCGCTTGAAGGTTAAAAACATCTGAGTAGGATATCCACAGCATCTCCTAAAATTGATTATGAGGAATTTTCTAACAGCCAACAAAAGAAGATATTCACACAAATCCTTTAAATCACAAAGTAGAATACTTTAATGTGTGAGAAGAATCACATCAGATTTTCTAGAAACAGGATGATGTGATACCTCTCTGGGTAGACAGAAGTCAGTGTCTAGGGAGGTAACAATATTAGAAATAATAGAAATAATTCCTTATACTTTTGAAATGAACAGAGAACAAGAGTATGAATCAAGTCAAAGCTCTAGACCAATTATAGAATATGAGAAAAAGTCTTAATCACAAGTAAAAATATAATAATCAGAACAAGAATACAAGGTAAGAAGAGAACAAGCTGCAAAGATGATTCAATGGAATCTCTTCCATTTCCAGACACATAGCTTTTTTATAATTTTCCTGATCTAATCTAAAACAGCAACAATTCTAGAATCTAAGTCAGCTGAATCTAAAATGGGTTTTTAAGTACCGTAAGCAATTAGGGACAGAGGAAAAAAAATCAGAAAGCCCAGTACAGATCATGACTGTCTTCTTCCAAACCAATATATTAAAATGTTATATAAAATGTGCTAGAGCTGAGAGTTATAGCAAACTGTAAGAAACATGCCTACACAAATGGGCTATTCTATCTTTGTTATGGGATCTCTGAACTACTTTTCTGTAATTTAGGTCCAAAGTGATAAGCTGTTACAACAAAATAATTTACTGTTGGGTTTATATGAAAATGAGATTGAATTGGCGGTGATTTCTAACTCCCTCAACTTTCATAATCTCTCACGGCCTGACAAGCGCATTGAATAAATGAGAAAGACAGGAGGTGAAGAAGCATTTTGTAAAAAATGTGCAGCCCCAAATGTCATTCTACTAGACAACAAAAGAAAATAAAATATACATAAATCCAGAGGAAGAACAATGGGGGAATATTTTCGTAACTGAGATGCAGATTCTATGTTTAATGGAGTCCCAATTCCATATTAAGTAAAAAAATTGGTCTGTTCTCTGGCTGATTAATCAGCAGTGGCAGACATATAGCTGTTGCTATCTGGCACTCTACTGTCTCAGCATATATTTACTAACTGGCCTGTAATTACTTTTTTGGAACAATACCCAACACTGTTTTAGAGGAAGAAAGGATTCATTCTCTGTGAAACAAAATAAATGGCCTTGAATCTGGCAGATAATACCTGGCTCTTTCATATGAAATGGTAGATGTAAACTTTAAATATACACACACACACACACATATGTATATGTGCATGTGTGTGTATATGTGTGTGTGTATATGTGCATGTGTGTGTGTGTGTGTGTGTGTGTGTATATATATATATATATATATATATATATATATATATATATATATATATATATAATTTCTCAAAGCAAGTTTCAACACTGGCTATTTTAAGTGCTCTGTGGGGTTATGCATTACATAAGTTAGTTAATAAATCATATTACTACTAGAAATTATGGGATCTATACCCTTTATTTTCACTGATGTGCATTGACCAGAATTGCTTTCTAAATCATACATAAACAAATCATTTGTAAGCTCCTCTTCACCCCTATGTCAGTGGTGTTCAAATTGCACATAGATTAGCATTACCTGTAAGCCTTATTGAATCATAATCTGTTATCCTCACTCCCACCCTTCACCACATTTCTGATTCAAGAGGTCTGGACTAGGACCCTGGAATATGCATTTTGAATAAGTTCCCAGACGATATTCATGCTGCTGATCCAGGTACCACGTTTGGGGATCATGGCACCACCTCTTCCATTTTTGCTTCTCTTCAATCATCACTTCATCAGATCACTTTTCTCATTCCTTCTCATGAAAATCCACTGTTTTAGAGAAATTAATACAAATACTGAAGCCATTCTGAAAATTTCATCTAGTTTTTTTCTTTAATGTAGATATTTTGTATTACCTAATATGCTTGAAATAGAAATGTAGACCTAGCACATGGTCAGCACTATTTAATATATGTCATATCATAATAATTGATATACTTTCACTATAAAGTTTATTCATATGAAATGACTATAAGAAACACTTTCCTTATATATTAAAACTTAGAATCATATACCATTAATGATCAGTGATATTTTAAAATATTTTTTACAGATTTTGACAAACTTTTATTTATTTTTTATTCATTTATTTATATGTGGTGCTGAGAGTTGAACTCAGTGCCTCACACATGCTAGGCAAGCACTCAACCACTTAGCCACAACCCCAGCCCATGATCAGTGACATTTCAAAAAATTTCAACACCTAGTATATTGTAGTTATTTAATGAATATTTGTCAAATGACTGACAGAGTCATCAAGTTCTATCTTCTACTCAGATCAGGAATCTCCTCTACTAATTATGATTGAGACCTTCTCATGTTTAGATAATTTGATTATCTAAAAATTAATTTTGCTCAAAATGAAACCTGCCCTTTAAAAGTTCACCAGTTTTAATTCTGGAGTAAATTAAACAAAGTGTGAAATATGATATGTCAAGAACTATGTAATGTTTTGAACAACCAACAATAAAAATTAAAAAAAAACAAAGGCCAAAATTCAAATGAAATCTCATGAAGTAACAATTTTTAAATTGGATGTCACCTGAGGAGGTGGACAATTTAAATAACGTACAACATATTAACAAAGTATCTACATTCAAATGATTTTAATTATATCTGATATTGGTTAATAAAATATAATAATGTGCATGATTTTCAATTATTCTGTAATAAATAAAATAGCAGCATATAAAAAATAAACTTAATTTGGTTTTCTATAACAGCTATTCAAGTATTTGAATTCATTTGGGCATTACATTTGCCTCCTCTTTTCAGTGTAATTTCTTCTGCACTCATAGAGTTTTCATATTTTTCATCAACCTAGTTACTTACATCAGAATACAGTTTGATTTATCAGTGCCCTTCTTAAAATTGATTTCCATATTTGACATAACTACCAACACAGAATCCAGAAGAAACACTCTCTCCTTTGAATATAAATGTTTTCTATTTATGTGGACTAAGTATCCATTAAATATTTAAGTCAAAACAATTATATATGATCATCATCAACTAACTACTAACAATATTAATATACTTTAAGTTTGCTTTTGTTCAATAGAGGTTTTATAAAACCTGAATGTACAATTTCACATTTGGACTACATAAGTATCTTTTTAGTAAATGTAACAACTTATTATAATCTATTAAAATATATATTGGTACCATTTTCTAATGAGAGGTTTATTATCCTATATCAAAAGTATTTATTTAATATGCTGGCTTTGCATAGTGTCATTCCTAGCGGCTTATGTTTATTTATAAATTTACTATTGAAATTTATATATTCATATCACCATCATTTATTAATTATTTTTCATTCTTTTAAGTGAATGTTTTCTTATGTAGCCCTAGATTTCAGATAACATAAGATAAAAACAGAAGGAAGAGGTCATGCATCATTTGTTTGGCAAATATTAGATATTATATCTTATCAAATTATTATTGAAATTATTAAAAAAGCCAAAATGAAAACAACCTTATATTTTCACTTTACAGAAGAATATTGGGATCACTTTTGCCCTAAATATAACAATAATGAATTTATACAAAAGAATATCCAGAGATATGGAAAGCACTACTGAGCAACAAGAGTGATGCTGGAGTCATCACAATACCTCATCTCAAATTATACTGCAGAGCTATAGTAAAAAAATAACAGCATGGTATTGGCATAATAATAGACATGAAAACCAATATAATAGAATAGAACACAGACACAAACCCACATGTTTACAGTCATCTGATCCTCAACATTTGTGCCAAAAGCGTTCATTGGAGAAAAGACAACATTTTCTAACAAATGGTGCTGGGAAAATTGGATACCCATATGAAGAATGAAACTGACACACTCTCTCTCTCTCTCTCTCTCTCTCTCTCTCTCTCTCTCTCTCTCTCTCTCTCTCTCCTTGCAAAATAATCAACTCAAAGTGGATCAAAGAACCTAGGAATTAGACCAGAAATGATGAAACGATGGCTGAAAGAAAATATAGAGAAAACGCCGCAATATATTGGTATAGGCACTAACTTCCTTAATAAGGCTCCTAAAGCTAAGAAATAAGACCAAAATTAATAAGTGGGGTGACCTCCAATTAAAAAGCTTCTTCACTGTAAAATAAAAAAGAATATGAAAAGAGAGCCTACAGAATGGGAGAAATGTTTGCCAGAATAGGTAAGGAACTCAAAAAACTTAACACCAAAAAAAAAACCATCATAAATAATCCAATCAATAAATGGGCAAATGATTTAAACAAAAACTACTCTAAAGAAGAAATACAAATGCCCAACAAATATATGAAAAAATAGTCAACATCCTTAGCAACCACAGAAATGCAAATCAAATCTATATTGAGATTTCATGTCACTCTAGTTAGGAAGCAATTATCAAGAATATAAATAATTTGTGGGGTTGGGGCTGTGTCTGTGGCTCAGTGGGAGAGTGCTTGCCCAGCATATGTGACGCCTGGGTTGGTTTCTCAGCACCACATATAAATAAGGGAAGAAAATAAAGGTTCATCAACGTCTAAAAAAAGTATTAAAAAATACAATTAATTTCTAGTGAGGATGTGGGATAAAAGGTACACTTAGGTATTTTGGTGAGACTTCGGATCAGTGCAACCACTCTAGAAAGCAATATAGAAATTCCTCAAAAGACTGGGAATGGAACCACTGTATTATCCAGATATTCCACTCCTTGGTATTTATCCAAAAGAACTGAAATAAATATCCTATAGAAATATCTACATGTCAGTGTTCATAGTAGTGCAAGTCACAATAGCCAACTTTTGTAACAAACCTAGATGCCTAATGGATTCACAAATGAATAAACAAATTTTACTTATTTACTTGTTTATTTCTTATTTTAATATGTTATATATTAAATAGAGCTTTATTCAGACATAAAGAATGATAAAATTATAGCATTTTCTGGTAAATGGATGGAACTGGCAAACATCAAGCTAAGTAAAATAAGTCAGAAAGTCAAGAATTTTTGTCTCATATGGAAGTCTGATTTGGTAGTGTAATTCATTTGGTAGTGTAGGCATTGAATCATGTAAATATTAATGCTATATGAGGCCATGACCCTTCCCATTCACTCATGTTCTCTTTATGTATACATAAAAGAAGGGATCTCGTGAAAATAGAAGGGAGAATGGTAGCATAGAGGAAGGGAAGGGAAATGGGGGGAACTGCAGAATGTAATTTACCAAATTAAGCTATGGGTATGAATAAATATATCACAATGAATTTTAGTTTTAGCTACAACTATAATGTATCAATTATAAAAATAATAAATATATAGAAAACATAACATTAGCATAGTAAGTTTTTTAAGTTTGATAAATTTATAATTATTTCTGGCAATAATTATTTATAAGGCAAATATTCACAATTCATAGTATTTAGAGTTCTAGATTTGATGCTTGAAATATACCAAAAGAAAATAAAGTTGTTTCGAGACTTTAAGTAGAAAAATTTTCATCCAAGTGTATAAATTCTATTTTTCTGTATCATCTAAAAGCAAGCAAAAATAATTAAAAATACAGTACTATAATATTTCTTCCTGTGCTAAATATTATCAATTGATAAACATTTTCCACTAGATTTTTTCTAAATCTATATGCCATTTTAGGTTCAAACTCTCAAAAAGTAGAGGGAAAATAATAATTAAAATATTTAATGCAGCATATATATAATCATTATTGCTCATAAATTATAAACTATTTTCAAAACAGTTTAATAATTTATAAACAATTCCATGTCTTATTATTGACCTTCTCTGCATTTACTTAAGGTATAAGGTTTTATTTTTCTTCTCTCAAATCTGTATTTAAAATTAATTCATTTCATAAAGTCATTTTTAATTCATTTGGTAGTGTAGGCATTGAATCATGGAAATATTAATGCTATATGAGGCCATGACCCTTCCCATTCACTCATGTTCTCTTTATGTATATAGTTTCTGATTACTTTTTTATTGTAACAAACCAGTAGTAGAACAGTATAAACATTTTAACCTTAAAAGAACCTTTGACTTCTTTATTTTAGC
The DNA here is from genome assembly GCF_052094955.1 of Ictidomys tridecemlineatus. Classification (NCBI taxonomy): domain Eukaryota; kingdom Metazoa; phylum Chordata; class Mammalia; order Rodentia; family Sciuridae; genus Ictidomys; species Ictidomys tridecemlineatus. The sequence goes on from NC_135493.1 coordinate 103,545,647, forward strand.
AATGGGGAAAAATTTTGTCTATTACTGAATGGAAACTCAGAAGTTCCCATAATTCTATGCTCTTAGGAAATGTATGGTATTATAGTCACTTTAAGTTACCAGTATCACCTCAGTTTCCAGTCTAAGATATTAATCAACACCTAATCTTCAGTAAAAGGTAAGTACTTGCTTCCATTCTTCCTTGTAATGGATGACTACATGGCCAACTTCCCTGCCTTCTTTGTCATATTTACACCCAGGAACAAAGGAACAGAAAGGAATATAGAGATAGAAGGGTAGTATTATTCTTATTTGGTTGGAAACTGAAAAAAATGTGTAAAAACAAATCCTTCACTGCTGGTATTTCTTTGGATTTATCATTAGTCCCCAACTTGAACTAAGCTCATGAGATGATGAAAATCTCCTTTTGGGCTAGTCATTATCTCCTCAGAACAAAACAAAACAAAACAAAACAAAACAAAAAACGTGTCTCTGAGTACCCACATTACCGAATGAAGCTCTTCACAAGCAGGGCTTAAAATCTCTCCATATAGGATTTCATTGTAATGTGGCCCACATCAGCTCTGAGGAAAACACTCTTACTTTTATCCCTTTCCCTTTTAGCCATCCCAGTCCCACAGGAGTATTCTTTTCTATCCATTGTTTTTTTTTTTTTTTTTTTTTTGGTGGGGGGAGTGGATACCAGGGATTGAACTCAGGGCACTTGGCCACGAGTCACATCACCAGTCCTATTTTGAATTTTATTTTGACACAGGGTCTCACTGAGTTGCTTAGCACTACCCTTTTGCTGAGGCTGGCTTTGAACTCTCGATCCTGTCTCCGGAACCACTGGGATTTCAAGTATGTGCCATCATGCCCCGCCAGGAGTATTCTTTTCTAGTGCATGCTTGCTTGCTCTCCCTCTCTCTTTCTCTCTTCTTTCTCTCCCTTCCCCTTATCATACATGCTGTTTTAGTCAACTTTTTCAGTACTGTGACCAAAAGACTGACAACAACAATTTTAAAAGAGGGAAAGTTAATTTGGTGCTCATGGTTTCAGAGGCTTCAGTCCATAGAGCAAACTCTATTGCTCTGGGCAGAGATGAGACAAAACATCATGGTGGAACAGTGTGGGAGAAAAAAGCAGCTTAGGACATAGCATCAGGAAGCAGAGAGAACACTCTACTTTTCAGGAATAAAATAAATACCCCAAAGGCATATCCCCTGGACCCACCTCCTCTAGTCACATCCTACATATCTGCAGATACTACCCAGGTAATCCATTCAAGGGGGCTAATGCACTAATAAGATTAAGACTTTCATAACCCAATTATTTCACCTCTAAATTTTCTTGCACTGTCTCATGCATGTGCTTTTGGGGAACACCTCATATTGAAACCATAGCATATACCATCACATGTGTAAATGAATCATCAGTACTGTGCTCATTGACCTCTCTGAGTGGATCCTCTGAAGCTTATACCCTTGAGAACTGAAGTGAAGAAGGTAACCTGCTCACACACTCTCCCAATAAAATGATACATTACACCTCTTCTCGCTAAAGAAATCTTGCCAGTCTCTCTCTGCCTCTCCATTCTAGATTCTATTATATTCTCAAAGTAGATGAAGGCTTTAGGAGACATGGAAATTCTTTTGTACCACCCACTTTTAAGATTCCTCCTATAAGCTAAACATAAAATTTATCAATATTTTCATGATGGAAGAATTGAATCCTCACAAGGTACTAAGTAATTTTCATAAAACACAGTACCAGATTTTGAAACCATGTGACCTTTACCATCTTTTTGACCACTCTGTTATTCCGCCCTCTTACATGAATCACTGGGTGGTTATTTTCCTTGAAGTATGAAATTTTTAAAAAGTGACCTTTTTGCCTTATTCTAAAAATTGATTGAATAATTTGGTAGAACAATTTTGTAACATGAATACTCAGATGTTCTTTCTTTGGTATTCTTTATAATTAAGTTTCCTGAAAAGGTTTTGTTTGTTTTTTCTTTTCTTTTTTGAATTGGCACACTCAACTAAGTATTTTTTACTATATTCAAATGAAATTATTTCTATAGATGAATCATACATTAACGGAAAATGATGGAATATTTCATTTTATTAAAGTTCAGCTATTTTTATAATAAGGTACAATATCTTCTGATGTGAGCCTACAAACTGATTGTCTTTATTTTTTCCTGAGAACACTTTTTAAATGGTAATTTTATGTAGGCACAAAAAAGAAAATTATTCACATATTCCTCCTTTACAGATATGTCATGTGAGAATTATCTCATTTCTCTTTTAACATAAACTTCTTGCAGAGATGTAATATTGTTACTCTGGTGGGATAGAAAAAATAAAATATCTGTGAAAAACTTCAATGAAATGACAGTTAAATAATTCTGAAGGCTTTTTAAAGATTGTGACTTTTATCATCCATATCTACTGATTTTATAATGAGTCAGAGAAAAATAAGAGATTAATAATTCCAAGAAAAGTTATTTAGTATCTTCAAAGGAAGGAATTAAATAGGTTTTAATGTAAGAATCTTTTAAATTGAAGGTTAAATCTATAATTTGACCTCCACCTATAAAAATAAATGACTTCTGAGGTAAAGTATATATTCAGTGTGCCAGAGACAAGCACAAATTTAGAAATGTTGTAAAATGTATGGATTAGTGTTAAATTAAGATTTTATGTTTGATGTGATATATATTTTATATCAAATAACAAAAAAGGAAACTAGTCTTGACCCCAAATTCATTATATTTTTTAAACTTTATTTCACTTTTAATCCAATAGAATTTAAATCTTAGAATTTCTTAAAGACAATCTAGTTCATACCTGCCCTTTTGTTTTATTTATTTATTTTTTAATATTTATTTTTTAGTTGTAGTTGGACACAATACCTTTATTATATTTTTATGTGGTGCTGAGGATTGAACCCAGGGCCTCACACATGCTAGGCAAGTGCTCTACCACTGAGCCACAACTACAGTCCCCATGGCTGTCCTTTAAAAGACAGAAAACAAAGGCACTCAGTAGTCAATGGGATAGAGAAACCAAATAGATAAGAAGCTTGTATCTTGCTTTTATAGTAGAAAGAAATAATGCATCAAATTGTTCTACCATATTTCAATTTTAAAAAACCAACTTACAAAGAGAATGGCTATCAGTATTCTCATTTTATGAAGTTTTGAGTGAAGTCATCCTTTCTTCTAGGCCAGGCTAGATGTAGCCAATCACAGGGAAACTGTTGAAAGCTATTTTAAAAATCAATAACATTTAGTCTACTTGAAAAGGTCAGACCAATCAAAACATCAGAAAAAAAAGTCTTGATTAGGAAGTTAGTCACTTTTTACAGAGAACAGAAAGTTAAGACCTAATTTGCTATGACAAGACTTATGCACTTGAAAATTCAGTATTTCTGGCTAGGATTTCTATAAGGGATAGAATTTTTTTTGAATAAAAGCTTGATTTTTTTTGCAAATGTCTTGAGCAATCATTATAATAATGTTCTTGTTATCCAAGGACTATCTCTCTTTTTGACTACAAATGCCAAGTCATTTGATAAATTACTATTTTACAAAAAAAATAAATACTTGGAAATAAAGTAACTGAATAATAGAATCCAGCATGGTGGAAAACACTTATATATACACATTACACTCACATGCATTACATAATAATAGTTACTATTAAGGCAACCATTCCAGTGTGGATTAAAGCAAAATAAATGGTAACAAAATGACACAACCAATTCAAAAATCATTAAATCAAAATAAAAAATTGGTATAGAAATGGAAACCCTTGTTACTTTGGGGAAGAGAGACTGGATGGGTGAGTTTTTATATAAAAATTTGATCATGAATCCTTTCATTGTTTTTAAATTATGTGCCATAAAAGCATTACATATTCAAAAAGATGGATTAATTTTTTAAAAATCAAAACAAATAAATAAATAAGCCCTATTGAGACACACGCAAACTCACACACACACACACACACACACAAACACAATATTTATCTTAACTTTACATTCGAAATTCAAAACTGTTGGCCTATTTTATTAAGGTAAATTTCAGTTATCAAGCTAAGAATGTCCATTGTATACACTGCTTTAGTCTATATGGAAAAATAATACAATTTAAAGAAGTTTAGAATTAGATTCCTAAATGCCCTCATTTCCCAATCCTAACTTTCCTTTCTTTTCTTGTTCCTTCTTCCTTTCCTTTCTTCCTTCCTTCCTTCTTTGGCACTGAGCTGGGATGCACTATGGGAAAAACAAATGTAGGGCTTTGTCATCCTGAAGCTTAGTGCTTAAAATATACTGATAAAGACAGACATTAAATAAATAATCCTGGAGTCACATGAGATTGTGAATACAACAACAAGGAACAGGTTTCTATGACAATGGGTAACTGAAAAGAACATTCCAGAAACAGGAAAGAGCAAGTGTGAAGGGTTTAGTTGGGGGGGGGGACTTAACACATGGCAAAGTAAACATGGAGCTTTGTGAGGATAGAGGAAAGTGGTCAAAACAGAGATTGGGCAAGCCAAGTTATATCAGGCCTTTTTGTTCTATGTTAAGAATTTAAAATTTATTCCAAGTACAATAGAAAACCGAGGAAAGGATTTAAGAAGGATGATGCCATGGTCTATATTACATTTTATAAAGGTCATTCCGTTTGCTTTGGGCCAAATTAATTAGAAGGGGGCAAGTGTAGATGTGGAAGAACAATTAAAAAGCAACTTCAATACTCCTAATGAGATGCTGACAGTGGCTAATGTGCTCATGTCGGCCGTGAAGGAGAGCAGTGAGCAGGTTTAGAATATATTTAGGAAGTATTGTCAATAGAACTCGGTGATTCATTAGATGTAATGGGTCAAATGTACATCATGTTCCACTGGTTTCAGAATTGGTAATTGTAGGGAGGACTTCAAAATCCCTTCATTTAACTACCTAGATTTTATAAAGAAAATTTCTGAATTTATTCCAAATATTTACATATTCTGATTTCATTTGATTAGACCAATTTTAGTTTAAGGTGATACACCCCCTACACACACACACACACACACACACACACACACACACACACACACACACAAATTTTGCCCATAGAATGCAGTAAGTTAGAAAGAACAACAAAGTCTGTGTTAGCTCAGGGCAACTTAAAAAAAATAAAATATTGATATGTTAGAAAATAATCTTTTCTCTTTTTTCTTATTCTTACAATTCAATGTAAGCCACTGTAGAAATACAAGATAATTTAAACCTTCAGACTGAGTTTATTTTTAAAATACAAATAACCAAATTTGCAGCATAATAGTTGAGAGCCCTGCTCAGAACTGATTATTCTTCACTTCTCATAAACAGTTGATACTTTGCCATTGTGACCTGGTAGGTATTTGGACAAGACCAGATTGTTTACCTCTGTACAGGTCTCTCTTCTAGCAGCACAGTGACAAATGGAAAGAGGTGGGTAGTTCACTTTTTAGATTTTACTTCACTACATTACAGAGACCTACAACAAAACCCAAGACAGCCAATGTTTTCGAATTTGACTTCATTCATACCTCTCTTTAAGTCTTTAGAAATTAACAGTAGTCAGGTATCTAATAGTTGAGGCATCTACAAATATAAAATAATTCAGTCTCCATTGTACCTTTTGAGATTCTCTAATCATCCATTACAGTTAGGTACAAGTTAGAAAACAGCAAGAATCCATGAAGATATTATGGCTCCCTTTTTCCCATTAATTTTTATTTACCTTTTGGGGGATTCTGGAGATTTAACCCAAGGGCAATCTACATCTCCAGTACTCTTTTGATACAGGGTCTTACTAAGTTGCCTAGGGCCTCACTAAGTTGCTGAGAGTCTCCCTAAGTTGCTGAGGCTGGCCTTGAACTTGTAATCCTCCTGTCTCAGCTTCCTAAACCACTGAGATTATAGACATGAGCTGCTGCACTCAACTCCCATCAATTTTAAAAGGCTACTGGTATTGTTCTACTTCCAAAAAGTATGGGATTAGAGTACTGAAAGTAAAAGCCATGATGTAGAAATATTCCCTGAGACTTTTTCCATTGATTCTTCTTCAAAGAAACCCATGACAACTCTCTGAGGTAAGCACCAGTTTTGTAAAGAGCACACAGAAGTGTCATCAGAATTTTTGTGTTCAGGCTGTCTTATTTCCTAGGTAGGCCACCTTGAACAAATCATAACCTTCTCATTATGCATTTGCACTGATAAAATTGGTTTTATACTACCTGTATGCCATATCATTCTGAGCATTTTTTAAACCATATGGTGTGAAGTATTGATTTAGATGGAGGACACTGTCTTAGGCAATTTGTTGTATGTGAAATATAGATTTGTGATCAGGAAACCCGAATGCTAATTAAAATTCTACTATTATTTAACAGTTGTATGACCTTCATACAATACTTCAATTCCCTACAGAATTTTAATTTAGAAACTCTAATCTCCAGTGTTTAGGACATGAGACTATAGACCTAGTGATAGAATTAGTCCCCTTTAAAAAAAAAAAAGAACAAGAGACAAATAATCTTCTCTTTCTTTTTCTGTAACCATTTAAGGAAGGACCATATGAAGATCAAACTAGGAAAAAGGCACTCACCAAGAACTAAATCATGCTGACACTGTGATCTCAGACTTTCAGTCTCCAGCGCCATTAGAAATAAATATTTACTGTTTAAGCCACCTTATCTATGGTAATTTGTTATGGCAGCCTGAACTAGACTCTAAGAATCCTCCAACTATGTAATTGGAAACCAACAAACAATTATAGTTGATACATAGTAGTATTTGTATCAGATGTTAGCATGTAAATGAATATTATGAGTTTGGGTATCAGACTTCTTGGGTTTGTCTTATTATTACTAATAACAGTGCAAACTTAGAAACCTCTGTATTCCTCAAGTTATTTATCTAAAAAATTTGATTGATAATCTAGTCTGTGTTTTAAATGAGATCTCATAAGACAAGCTATTAGTATGGTATTTGGCACATAAGTAGTACTCAGTCAATGCTAGTTATTGCTATAGTTAGACCTGACAGTGAATTTTCATTAATTTTATTCTAGAACTTTTATTATCAGAGCTACTCAGACTTATTGGTTCTCATAAGTTTTTGATGATAGAATTTTTTGGTCTAATATGCAATTCTCCAAATATTCACTCTTTGAGTTGCAAAGTTAACACTCAATTAACTGGCCCTCCTTATCCAGGCCCTCTAAGTAATACCATCTATGGTGTCCCTAAAGATATCTATCCATATCATACTTTAAAGTTACGACCACATCAGTTTCCTATCGCTTGAGAGTTTGTACTTCATAATTCACATGGTTAAATCCTAAATCCAATGGTTATATTATTTAGAGATGCGGTTTTAGAGAGGTGATTAGGTCCTTGGGGCAGAGACCTCATGAATGGGTTTAGTGCCCTTTATAAAAGTGGTCTAAGAGGAAACTCTTGCTTCTTCTACCAAGTGAAGACATAGAAAGAATGTGCTCTTTATGGGCCAAAAAGTAGGCTCTCACCAGACACCAAATAGGCCAGACCCTTGATCTAGGAATCAGACACCAGAACTGTGAGAAACAAATTTACAAACCACCAGCTTATGATATTTTACTACAGCATCCTAATGATTGGACTGAGGCATCATCACATGATGTTATCATTCATTCATACATACATATACAGACACACACACACACACACACACACACACACACACACACATCAGCCTTGCTGGCTTAAATGACAGGATTCTGTGATTGATATCTGAATCTATGCCACCTTCAAATTGGGCCCTCTATACATATGAAAACTGGACCAAAATGAGGAAATCTCTTGCTCCAGCAGTAAAGGATAAAATTGAATTCGTAAGATCAAATTAAATCTTTATAAATGGATGAAAACTTGAAAAGGAGAAAAGTCCCTTGTTTGACAGGAATAAGATGAGTGAGAAAAAGCAGATCTCAGCAAGATCCATATATAGCTAGTTCCAGGTTATTCTTGTTCCAAGTGTACAGAAAATGTCTGGGTTCCAAAGAAATGACAGAATAGATTAAGTTTTGATTCTGCTGTCCATAAATGGGTAAAAAGGTTAAACAGGAATAATAGTTGCTTGTTATATCTGATGTATGGGTTTTCCGAAACAAGGATAAATCACTCTACATGGTGGATTTTAGATATGAATAGTGCTCCTTACCAAACCTTACATGACAGTAATAAGCTTAGTCACACATTGGAAAGTTGAGCTAAAAAGATATGAAAATGATAAGCCAAATAAAAGTATTCTATCAAAAATTTCTATGTAAAACCATGGTTGACTTTCTCCACTATAGTAAAAAAAAAGGGGGGGGGGAATGAGTCATTTCTGCTATGGGTATTAAAACATGACCAATTAACAGGATTTAGGTACATGACTGCAATTATCCATAGACTAATTTAAAAAGACTGTCAGTTACATTGTCCATAGCATATCAACAGTAGCAAACACAACAGAGTTCACTTTAATTCAGAGTTGTGTCAGATTAGCTAATCGAGTATTACAATTATTGCTTAAGCTCATCCATCCTCTATGAAGACTTGTTGACAGTTTACTTTTATGCCATCATTTTATAAAACGTCAGGAACCAATTTCCTAATGTCAAATGCAGACTATCATATAATGATGGTGAATTTAACACAGAAATATAGGGGATTTTTTTCCTCCTGAAAACACATGGACATATAAATGAAGCAATGTTTATTTGGGCATAAATCCATTAATGACAAAGAAAAAAGATAAGGAAATCATAGCAACATAAATGTGGAAGCTGGAAAATTAATAAACCTGTACTAATTCACTTAAAAGACCTGAAAAACTGAACCCCAATCCAACAAAGTGTGAAGCAAGCAAACAACTTGATAAATGTGGAACTCCTCAAAGGCAGTGGAATTTATGACAGCGGGTATCTATGGAAGGATGAATGAAAGTAGAGTGTAAACAGGAGCAATCAAAGGTCTGTTTAAGAATCGGTTCGACATTGATTCCCTCCTCTGCCATGGCAGGGACTATACATTTGTTATTGGGAGAGGTTGAATGAGAGTCCTTTTACAGTAGGACACCAGACAAAGCTGAAACCACACTTTTATGCTGCACATGCATCCCATGCATCTCTGAGATGCAGTCGTGGAGAATAATAGAGGACTCTTTTCTGTGAATCTGATGAGGAAAGACAAAAGACCTCAAAAATACAGATAGCAAGGACTTCCCAACTAGCCAGAAATGCAAACCATGAAGCATGTGCTCAGTAGACTGTGAAGATCTGCCAGACATCTTTTAACTGCTCTACACTTAGTGATGAGCAGAGAATCAAAGACCACCAAAAAATTGAGGAGCATCTTGAGCATGAGTGACAATTAATCCTGCAACTGAGGAGACAATAGAAACTTAGGAAAATGTCCACCCAGAAAGAAAAAAATATTATTAGTGCCCTGTGACAAGAACAGAATGCTGTAGAAAAAGAGATATGCAGGAGAATGAAAACCTTTAATAATGAAAAATATATATATCAAAAAAGAAAATAATTGATACAAGGATTGGAAGATAAAGTTTGGAAAATATCCTCAAAAGTAGAGCAAATAGAGAAAGAAACAGAATATTTCTATATCACATGCCTCAGTTTTTACTAGTGTTTCTGTAGTCACAAGCAACTAATAGATAGCAATGGAGCAAAAATTACTATGTAGAGGAATGAGAATATAGGAGATACACAGTTTGCCAGACTGTGTACTAGGGGTGAGAATTGGGAAGAGAACTATATATTCATCTTCAATAATTAGAAATTAAAATATGGTATTAATAGTTCAATTTCAATAAATAATAGAAAATGAATTCATAGTATGTTCATGATATTTAGAGGCATGGAATTAAATAATGAATGCCAGCTATAAAATTTGTTTGTGGTTACCTCTGAGAAATATGTAATGCTGTGGGTAGGGTTAAAAGGGGAAGCTTTCATTTTATGTAAGACAGCTTTCACAATATTTCTCCAAAGTACAGGTATATGCAAGTGTGATGACAATAATCATTTGTGTCACTTGCTTCATTAAATGAAACATAAAACACATATTAATGAGGACATTCTACTCCCAAATAAAGGGAAAATACAATTGCATATTTGAATTAGTTTTCATTCTCAATTATTTTATTTTAGTGTGGATAAAACAAAAAGTATTATAGTTTTCTTTTCCCCTAGAGGCAGGACGTGATCCGTAATAGCTGTGCTAGGTCTCAGATGCTCTTAGATATAACATTTGATGGGAGAAGTTTGAGGGAGAAATTATAGTAAGGTTTTAAAACAAATATAAAATTGAGTATGTTCTATTTATATGGCTGGCATTTCCTCTGAGAAAACTTTCATGTTTTGGATCTACACTATCCCTTTAAACAATTACATATTACATTTATAGCAGATGCTAGTTTCTTTATTTTGAAAATAATATCATTTGGCAAACTGAATACATTGGCAACTTTATGATAATTCACTTGTTCATTTGTTTCTTTGTTTATTTAAATAATTCATGTGGTTTCTAAAATCCAAGTGTGCTGGAACTACTGACATCCAACATTCCCTTTACTTTCATGGAAAACCCACACATAACTCTTTACTTTCAAAATACATTGAGCAATCCAAAATAAAAACCCCATGTCCACAGACAAGTGCAATCCCTGTTTGTTTCAAATCATATTGCATTATGTGGCCATTTGAGTACCATTTTTGTGACTAGCTGATGACCAACACAGCAGGATGAAATGCACTTAAATGAGCTGGAAAATAGAAGTCTTTCAAACACTCAGGAATCAATATGGCATGGAAAGACACACAAAGAAAACAATACAAAACCCCAAATTGGTAAGGAGGTCACATATATTTAAATGCAAATAGACATGCACTTAATAATAAATATGAATCAAATATGTGTCTGTATATTTTAAAGAAATTGTTGAAAAATGATTGAATCAATTAATTTTCTATTTTCTGCCATGGTCTCTGTTTTTAATTTTTTTTCTGTATTATTTGAAGTCCCAAAGTATTTTAATGACATGTATACATAGTACCTCCTTTTGTGGGACAGAATGAAAAGAAAATGAAAGCATAGCAGAAAAATAGAAACATAATTCATGATGTCTCTACTACTGCATAATCTGATAAGATATATTTGTCAATGAGTGAGTGAAGTTACATAACTTTTTTGTTACTGTAATCAGCAGTGTTTTAGTCACATATCATACTTATGTTTTAAATAAAGTAAATTATAACATATTTGGAAACTCAAAAGAGTTGATAATTATATAATAATATGATTCAATTAAAACTCTTAAAATGTTTTGTTTTCAGGACACAATAGAAAGTATATTTTTAAAAAATCCATTAAACCTGGATACCCAAGATAAAACACTGCAACCCAAATCTTAGTCACTGAACAAGAACTTATTTGAGGCAATATATCATCAGTTGGTTCCTTTACAGGTAAATAAAGCACATCCGCATCATCTGTAGCTAAGAGAAAAAATAAAACATTCAGAAATTAGCATACCAAATTATTTTGATAATAATTTGAGACAGAATAAGAAAAATAAGTTATCCCTCACATCCATAAGTATCTGACCTCCTATACTATGTCTCTCAAAAGATCTCTCAAACACATCCTGCCCAAACACCTCGCCCAACCTATACACATATTTCTAATTGTGAGAGACCCTATACAGAAATCTAACAGAAATCTATAATCACAATTTGACTTACAATATTTCCATCAAATATTTCTTCTTTTTAATTTTTTTATTATTGGCATTACCTTCCACCCATTCACCCATACCCACTTTCTTTTGATTCTTGTTTGCCAAATTTCCTATTAGTATATACATTTAAAATATTCATGCTTCTGATTATCCCTGATGTCTGATCACCCTAAAATCTGACCATTTTCAAATTATAATCTATTACTTCTCACCTAGAAAATTACCTTTCCAATGGGTTTTCTGACTTCTGATGCCTTTACTTTCTTTAATTCATTCTACTATAAGACTACCTTGCTAATTGGACTTTCTTCCTTTCACCTTTTTAAATTAAATCTTCATATGTATGAAAATGTATATAAATGAATAATCTGGTTTAACTATTTTTTCTGACATTGCTCTTTTCTCATCAGTTTATTTGGCTAAACTTCTGCTTCAGTTGGTTTTAATATTGTCCAGCTCCCAAAGCTAACAGGTTTTCTCTTCTCTGTGCCTCTCCTAATGCTGATGATTCAGAATTACCTTTCTATTTCATGTTTGTTTGACTAAATCCTAATCCTTAATTAAGGCATAGCACACACAGCACTTTTACCATGAGACTTTGCTTGATTTTGCCTTTGAAATAAGTTCATCCTCCCTAAACTGCTAAAATGAATGTATTTTGGTATTTTCTTACCACTTTCCTAACATAATGTTGGGCAAATAGTAAAATTCAACATAAACTTTATAAAATGAATAATGAATAATTCCCTATTAGAGCTTTGAAGAAACATTTTTTTTGCAATGCTAGGAATCAAACCCAGGGCCTTGTGCATACTACTGAACTATATCCTCTTGAAAACTTTTACTATCATAACTTCTTATTAATCATAACCTATACAATGCTAAACAATAAAAGTAACTATCCCCATAGTTTAAAAATGTTACTTCTCTAATTTTAATGGTTAAATGCTAGGACATGTCTACCAATATAGAAAGATATATCATTCCCAGCATTTTATTTTTGAAAACTTTGGGAACAATACAACATTTTTCATTAGTAGGTATTATCACAGCTTCACCTATTAACACAAGACCTTTTCTATTACAAAGTGAATAAACTCTTGCCAAATCTTAATAGAACAACTGAATATTTCTAAATTTGCCTATAAAGAATTACAATCTTAACTTTATTTGTTCTCTAACATCCATCAGGTTTATCTTGTTTTTCCTCTTTGAAAAAGATTTAGAGAGATGTTTCCTTTTGCTTCAGAGGAAGGCTTTTAAAAACTGATATAGCTGGACATAGTGGAACATGCCCATAATTCCAGTAGCTCAGAAGGCTGAAGCAGGAGGATCACAAGTTCAAGGTTAGCCTCATAATTTAGTGAGGCTCTTAACAATTTTGCGAGAACCTGTCTCAAAATTTAAAAAAATAATAATAATAAAAATAAAAGGGGCTGGCTCAGTAGTAAAATACCCCAGTACCAAAACAAACAAACAAATTCTGGTGCTATGGATAACTTCTGATAATGTCTTTTCCATTTGGTAACCTCAAGGAATAACTGTAAAAAGTACCTTTCAAGTAAAAAAAAAAAAAAAAAAAAAAAAAAAAAAAAGGACCAGAAAACACAATAGTACCATAGGACCAGAAAACACAATACACATACACACAAAGAAACATACACACTGAGGAACGGTTTCTGATAATTATTGAACGAGGGCTCTTATTGACACTTCACTATTTGCTCTTCTTGTGAATTTTTACTCTGTATCAGTATCAGTTTTTGTGAATGTAAGAAGAAGGTGTGACAGATATTATAGTGGAATAAATGGTACTCCATCTCCCAAAAAAGGTATGTCCCCATTCTAATCTCCTGGGTCTATAAATGTTAACTTATTTGGAAAAGGAGTCTTGGTAGATGATATAATGAAAGTTAAGCATCTTGAGATGAGAATATAATTCTCAATAGTCAAGTGGGCCTAAATCCAATGGCATGTGACTTTATAAGAATGGCAGAGGGAAATTTGAGACAACAGAAGAGGAAAAAGCAGTGAAGATAAGGATGCAATGTTACCTACAGAGGCTGAGATTAGAATCTTGCCAAGGAAAACTATAACCACCAGATGCTGGAAGAGGCAAAGATTCTCCACTAGGGTCTTCAAAGGTAATATAGTCATTGATTTTAGACTTCTAGCCTCAAAACTATGGGAGAATAAATATAATCTGAAGGCCCCATATTTGTGGCAATTTTCTATATAGTAGGCATAGGAAACCAATATAAACAGAATATAATTTTTCCGTAAGGCAAAGTGCTCAGATTGTTGCTAAATTTCTACTATAATTTAAGATGTCACTTCTTCTTTCACTTCCTCTCCAATCTCATTCCCCAGTATAATGTCATATTAGTTTCCACTTGGAAAGTTCTTTAGATTCTCTCTTAGACACTTTATGCCTAGGTTATAGAGTCTTCCTTTTTAGTTTTAGTTTATTTTGTTATTTTTTATGTGGTACTGAGAATTGAACCTAGTGCCTCACCTGTGCTAGGCAAGCGCTCTACCACTAAGCCCTAGCCCCACCCTAGAGTCTTCCTTTCTTGATAGTAATAGCCTTATTGATAAGATAACTCAGGTTTCAGAAAAGTACAGATAATGATACTAAGAAAACATCAGACCCACCATGAGAATCATATATATTCATGTATATTTATATATACAACATATATATGTATATATATATATGAAATTCATTAATTAATGCAGACATTAAAAATCCCCAACACAACAGAAAAGAGTGATTTGCATCCTCTATTCTAGATCTTTTGTGGTACTGGGGATTAAACTCAAGGCTTAAACATACAGGCTGGCAAGCACTCTACCAGTGAACTACATCCCCAACTGATAGTTCCTTTCTTATAATAATTTTCACAATTGGTAGATGTTTTCTGATACTAGTGTTTATGGAGCTTTCCACCCAATAAATGTCACCACATAGAAAGACTTGCAAATAACTTTCTTAGGTTAATGCAGCATACATTTACATAATAAGAGCACTTATAGTTCTTCATAAACCTTATCAAGTTAACAATAACATATTTATAAGCTATGGGAAAAATGTGCTATAAATGTCATAAAAATGCTATAAGCCCTATTTAAATTCTCAGTTAACATTAATTTTGATCCAATTGTTTCAGGTTTTCTAAATGGATAATTTACTAATGTCTACACAGTTTTTAACTTTAAATGCTCAAATAATTATTAGCTGACTTTAAATTACTTATCTATATATAGTTAGATAATTATATTCGGAAAGAAAATGTGAATCCTAAATTAACAAAGCTCAACTTTGTGTGCAGGGAATTAATAGTCACAGTAAATTGACAAGTCAATTATTAGTTTCACTTTGCCTATTTTAAGAAGTGAAATGAGACCACTTGCTTTTTGCTTGCTATTTAAGAAGGGATTATAACTTGCTGCTTTCTAAAGAGTAAAAACTCTGATGAACTAGCCCCTCTTCTATCAGCTTTTCTCACATTAACTTTTGCAGCTCACAAGACATTTTGTTCATGAACATTCTAAGTACTTCCATTTTCCTAAGTACCTTGAAAAGAAATTTCATGCTTGAAGATCAGTGGAAGAAAGTGTGTGTTAAAATGTACTTGAGAAAACAGAAGTACAAAAAAATTGGAAAGAGAAAATTGGAGGCAAAGATTAACAGAAGTAGATCCAAGAGACAAGCAACTGAAAAGGGGGAAAAAAACCCAGTCTCACCAAAACTTGAGGAACTGCCATGATTTAAATGGTATGATCTAAATGTGTCCCCCCAAAATTCACATATTCATGTGCTGGATTTTTGTTTTGTTTTGTTTGGTACCTGGGATTGAATCCAGGGGCACTTTACCACTGAGGCACATCCCCAATCCTTTTTTATATTTTGAGACAGGGTCTTACTGATTTGCTTAGGGCCTTACTAAGCTGATGAGATAGCTTTGAACTCATGATCCTCCTGCCTGCGCCTCCATAGCCTCTGGGATTACAGACATGTGCCACCATGCTCAGCTACATGTTGAATTTTTTTTTAACATGGTGTCATTTTTAAAATACCTTTATTTATTTATTTATTTACTTACTTTTATGTGGTGCTAGGGATTGAACCCAGTGCCTCACGCATGCTAGGTAGGCACTCTACCATTGAGCCACAGCTACAGCCCACCCATGTTGAGCTTTAATCACCAATGTGCTTGTATTAGAAGGTGAGCCATTGGGAGGTAATTAGGTTACAAGGACTCAGAGAGCTTTGTAAGTGGGACTCAAAGAGTTGTACCAACTCTTCTGCCATATGAGGATACCACTAGAGGGCACCGTCTATGAAGCAGAATTTCCTTACAAGACACCGAATCTACTGACACTTTGCTTTTGGGATTTCCACCTAGTGGATCCGTGAATTTCTGTTGCTTACAAATTATCCAGTATATGACACTTGTTTTAGTAGCCCAAACTGGCTAAGACAGAAATATTTGAAAGTCAAGTTAAAATTCAAATTACTTACTACTCAATGTTTTATTTGATGTGACAGAGAATTTTTTAATGGTGGAATAAAAGAGAAATCAAGAAGTCAAGTAGTGTATAAGAATAAAAACCAATTAAAATATTACAAGAAAATCATCCATTAAAGAGAGTAGAGCTCACAATTAGGACTCAACAAATCAATGTAGAAGAAAACTACCATTCATATATAGAAATATATAGAAATGTCCCAACTATTGCAGCACATAAGTTTTGCTTACAGTCTATAAAATAGAGGCATAGTAGGCATCATAGCTGTTGAAAAGAAAAAATGAACCAATGTGTCATAATTCCATGCAAGTATAAAATTCTCCAGAATCAAAGAGAAATTATGATCATCAATCAAGCAAAGCTACATTTACAGAGCCTGAACTTGTTAAACAAAAATCTCAATTGAATGAAAGTAGACAATCATGGCTGAAACTATAAGAGGACACAAACTTATGGCTTCTTCTGGAGCAACAAAAGATGACACTGAGGTTAACTGAGATTATAATATATAGTCCTTATGGAAGGGCATCTCTCTCTCTCTCTCTATTTATATACCTACCTTTCTACCTATGTATCTAGTAGCTTTAACCAGACTTTGTGCCCACTTAATAATGAAGCAGGAAATGGGACTAGTGAACCTATTTCTTGGTCAAGGCCCTAAGATTGTAGAATCCATTTGACCAAACTTTAGAGTTCTGCCCCAAACTCAAGGTGCTAGTTAACTTTTTACCCTTGACCAGTTTTCTAGCTGAACTGTGAAATATAACTGTTCCTTTAACCCCTATTTATTTCTCCAAAGTCAACCTACTGCTCTGTTGTGACCTTCAATATCCAGCTGATCTCTCCTCCTCTGTCTTATCTGGATTTGATTTATTGCTTGGGCTTCCCTAGCCATACTCCTGAGTCTTTCTCTAAGTGTCTCTCTCATCCATGAAAGAGAATCGTCAATCATATCAGGCAATCAAATCAAAACAAATATTTTAGGGTGGTTACTCCACCATTCTGTAGTACACAGCTATTGAAGTGGGTAAGTTATAAATGTGCTCTTTATTTGAGTATTAGAAGTAAGTGAATGCTACATGAATTGTTTATTAATATATTTCTGTTCATTCGGTACTGCACTAAATATTATGGAGGAAAAGATTATATTCCAAGTGCAATTAGAGAAACAAGTGTCCAAAAAATGATGAGAGAAATGCTCTGAAATGAGGAAACACACACACACACACACACACACACACACACACACAGAATATTTAATTCTACCTAATGAGAGTAAAGCCTAGGAAAGATTCACAGGGGTGACAATGAAGTAGATGTTAAAATTTGAATATGGAGGCACAAGGATAGAGGTATGCAAGGGAATTCCAGATGAAGGATGAAAGATATATTGTGCAGGTCAATAATAAAGTCAGGAGTGCTTGGACAGTGGTACAGGCTTAATAGCAGGGAGAATGAAACTAAGAAGGAAAAATGCTGTCTGATTGTGAAGGGGATGGCCTTTATCTTCTAGATAACAGGCAAAGACATTATATTTTAAAGCAGGGACTCTGGTATTACTTTAATTTACAAACAGGACTTTCTTACAAAATCAAAGAGTCTGATAAACTATTCATTCAAGTTTTGCTAGTGTGAACTAAAAATCCGAATGCTTATTATATGAATTTATTTTTTGTTGTCCTAACTCTATGATCATACACAGGAATGATGATTACATTAAATTCATAAAAGCCACCACATGTAGGCTTTAACTAATAAGGCAAGGATATTCACTTATCCTGATTTGTCACATCCTCACAAGTAAATTACTTAATACCAAATTTCAAGTAAGGGGTATTAGGAGCAAAAATAAATCCATGGAAAAATTTGTAGAGAAAAGTAAGTACAAATGTTTGCTGGAATACTTAACAGGTGTTTCTATTTTTGATAATAAATCTGCAAAAACAGAATAGACATATCTACTTCTTTGTGAAGTCAGATTTCTAGAGAATTTTCTCACTTGATTCTACCCTCCATGATTCTTGCATGATGTGATGGGGGGCAATTTTCCTTTCATAATTCACTAAGTTTTTCTAAACTCTCATTATGGGATGATACATATTACTACATTAGTTGTTCTAAACACATTAAAGATCAATTTATATCAATTTATACCATGTTTCAATCCATGATAGCCATTCTGAATCCTACTATAAACTTTCATCATTTTAAAGATGGCTCCATAGTGTAACTGTATTTGGTGGAATGAACATAGGATTTGCCACCAATTGAGGAATCAAACACTGAGGTCACTGAACTTAAATTATTTTCTGGACTTGCTTTATTTTTCTGATATGGTATTAAAAGGGAACTTGAAGCCAAGCTCTGTGGCACATGCCTGTAACCTCAGCATCTCAAGAGGATGAGGCAGGAGGATTTCGAATTCAAAGCCAGCCTCAGCAACAGTAAGGCACTAAGCAACTCAGTGAGACCCTATCTCTTTATAAAATAAATAATTGGGCACTGGGTTTGATCCTCAGCACCACATAAAAATAAAATAAAGATATTGTTTCCACCTAAAACTAAAAAAAAATAAATATTTTTTAAAAATAAAATACAAAATAGAGTTGGGGATGTGGCTCAGTGGTCGAGTGCCCCTGAGCTCAATCTCTGGTAGCCCCCAAAAATAAATAAAAAAAATAAAAAATTGAATTCCTTTACATAACACGTTTTTTCCCCATCACCAATGGTCTCCATTACTCATTGTTGCATTACATCTGGCTTTACTTTACTCATTTAGATTAGATGAACTTGAGTTTATGATGCATACTCTAAAATTTTCATCTTTCAGAAAACATTTATTTTCCTGAAAATGTCTTCAGCAGCTGAGAATCTAACATTTAGTTTTAAAATTCACATTAAATTCAAGGTTAAGAGATAACATACTGCACAGGTTAGATACTGCAAAGAGAAGAACGCAGGTCTAGAGTTATAACAATGAACAAACCAATATTATCACATAGTATACATTTCTCCCCTGACATACCAACACTCTTCACGCCGCCTATAAAAATGATGACATACAGAAAGGTGAGAAGAAATAAAGAAAGATCTAGCATTATTTCAGTCTTTCTTGAGGCTGATACACCTCATATCTTTTAAGTGATTTGTCACTTCTGAATTGGGTCCTGACTGTAAAATATCAGAATCTGTAATTTTTGAAGTTTTAATTGTCTTATGCAGGGGAAGCAGAATAAGATAGGAGCTAAGTAAAATCCTCCAGAGATCTCTCCCCAGACACAGAACAAGCTGAACAGCTATTCACACGTCAAACTGCCTTCACAAGAGGTAAGCAAATGAGAGGCCATATTGCCTGCTTTTAATATAATAAAACAAAAAGACCCATCAAAGAAGGAAGAAAAGAAAGAGTTGCCCATATCACCCTTTCCTGACTTCAAGCAGCCAGTATAGAGACAGAGGTCTTCCACTTGAGGGAGCAAGAGAAAATTTAGGCCAGGCCTTAGACTTAAAGTCTGGTACCAGGCCAGATATACTAAAATTCATTGGAAAAAACGAATGAATGAAAGAAAGGAAGAAAGAAAAAAAGAAGAAAATATTGTCTAGGCCTAGGAAGTCAACCATTTAAAAAATAAAAATTCCAAATTAACTTTTGCTTGAAATAGCTACATATTTGGGATAAAAATAAACATTTTGGATTATTTGATTCCTAAATAATTCATGAATTGCCTCACTTCTCCATTTTTATTTTGTGCACTTAAAAAGTAACTAAAAGAAAATAAAATCCTGTCCTGTCTATCCTGGAATCTATAACAGTAGGATCCCCCTTTTATTAAAAAAATATTTTTTTATTTATAATTGGACACAATACCTTTATTTTATTTATTTATTTTTATGTGGTGCTGAGGATTGAACCCAGGGCCTCGCACATGCTAGGCGAGCACTCTACCATTGAGCCACAACCCTGACCCCTAGGATCCTCTATTGATTGAATATTTTTTTCATATATAGTCACTGATATTCTCTGTGACACTTAATTTCACCTGAAGCTAAAAATCTCATTTATCAATTTAATGTAAGTTTCACCATTTTATTTATTTCCCAATATATATAAATATTACTCTCACTCTCTAATTAATGGCAAAACCTAATAAACACCTTTGTAAACATATTATTCATGGAAATTCTAAAATCATTACGAATAACATTTTTGCCTAAGAAGAATATCTTTCTATAAACCAAAAATAAATATGTGATATGTAATTTGTAAATATATTTTTATATTACTTATAAGCAGGCTACACATAATTACATAAGAATAATTGCATTGTACCCACATTAATTTTAGTCAAAATAATCCATTTTCAGAACACTAAAATTTTTGATTAATTAAAAAGTCTTAAAGATGAGAAGATAATTATATTATCATCTCAGGAAAACATGTTCATCAGAAACACTTAAACTTTTTCTTTGAAGAAAACAAAAACATATTTTACTAAACTTTCTCTAAGCTATTTCACACAATAGCTTTTTACTGAATACCTGTGGTAATAATCTTAAATTTCCTGTGATTTGTTATATTGTAAGTATCCTATTTCTACTGATGGCTTGATGTGACAGGATGCACTCAATTTCACTTTTCCAGAAAAGTAATACACTTTCTTTTACTCTCTTCCTACTCAAAGAACTGCCAACATTCTGTAAACACAGTTCTTCACAGGAAAGTCAGAAGTAGGTGCCTTGCTTTTATTAAACTAGAAACAAAATCATTCATAGAGTGAGAATGCCTGTAGCTTGCCTGTAAGTTTGAGAAGAAGGTCACTGGGGAGAAGTGGGAGGGAAAGGGAATTATTGATTTTCTCAGAGTCTTGCACAACTTCAAGGCTTTCTCTGATGCTTCTTGTGGACCAGATGTGGCAGTGGGAGGTATCTTCTGACAAGACTGCTGATCCAAAATTTACCTTAAGACAGATGAATTTTTGACGCCAAATCTTTATCAGGCCTTTCTTTTTCTTTTCTTTATTATTTAATTGGTTACTATAAGTTATAAATGAATTATTATAAATTTTAATTATAAAATTTTAAAAGAGATCTTTAGTGTTTCTGAGAAAGTATAACTGGGATTTCATGTAGTGAATTGGAAAGGGGCCCTTTCACAAGAATTTGCTGTGGGGTTTATGTTTTAAAATGTATGGATGCTGTATGCATTGGCTTCATGTAAGCATCTGGCATATTTTTGATTATATGTTTAGGTAAATTTGTCAATAATTTTATTCATACAGCTATAAGTTAAAATTCATTGTATGGCTTTTATACTACAAAGAAATGCATTATTAAATATGTGCAAATATATTAAGTTAAAAAGAAATTATTGGAAGAATGATGTCACAGAAAGGGACATATGAATTCCAGAAGAATC
Organism: Ictidomys tridecemlineatus; assembly: GCF_052094955.1. Taxonomy (NCBI): domain Eukaryota; kingdom Metazoa; phylum Chordata; class Mammalia; order Rodentia; family Sciuridae; genus Ictidomys; species Ictidomys tridecemlineatus. Next base: position 103,567,401 of record NC_135493.1, read on the forward strand.
AAAATACAAAATGCACATTTTAAACTTGGAAAAATCATGGGCAGTCATTCTATTGGTATACATTTCAACAAAACCAAGCCAGGTAACATAGCAAGATATCCTGAAAAGTTGTATCCTTTATGAATAGAAAACAGTTTGTCATATTTGAATATGAGATATTCTGTTTACTTAAATAGTCTACCCTTCCATATAAATTTTCAAAAGATTAGATTAAAATGAAATACTGTTGGTTCTGAAGTTGATGAATAAAACTTACTATTTCCTATGAGGAGTCATAAAGTCACAATGGGAACATTCCTTTCTACTGATAGACAAGGGGAAGTCATATAAGGTGATGGGTGGATGATTTTTTTGTCTGGGTTAGTTAGAAATGTCACTTGGAATTTCATATTGATGAACCTCATCTTATGAAAATGTAAAAATCTGCATTACCATTGAGAAAAGTTATGGAGGTGATTATTCAATTACAAAAGGGTTCTTATATACAATTATTCACAAATGAGTTTCTTTAAATAGCTTATTTCCCTTGTGCATATAAAACTTTCATTGATCATTAGCTTCTTAAAAGAGTCTGGGGGACAGAGCCTCTTAAAGCTGACATGTTAAGCCACTGCTAATTAACGATCAATCACAAATGAAGGGAACACGTTTCTGAAATTATGAATTTAACCACAAATCCAGATGAACATACTAAGTTCATAAAGTTTGACTGGAATGCTGGTATCCTATTTTCATAATCATATTCTAGCAAAACTTTTTTTCATGAAAAGTCTGCATGTAATTTAGGAGTACTTAGTTATTTAGCCAAAATTCAAAGAGGAAATATATGAATGAACATCTATCTTTATATTCAAATTTGAAGTGATTTGAGTCTTTTTATAGCTTCTATTTTAATGGACATCAGTCATGTGGTGCATACTGTTATTTGGAAACCTCTTTCAATATTCTACAGCATAAGATCCTTTGATAGGTTCATTTTTGATAAATTGGCATTTACTTTGCAGTTCTTGTTAATATAGGATACTCACTGCATTTTTCTGTGCTAGTAAGCTTCAATCATTAAGAATGACTTAGAAAGCTTTGTGATAACAGTGCTTGTCATGGGAAAAACAGTGTTTTCTATAAAATGAATATGACTATCACCAAAGCCTTCATGAGGAACTTGACAGGCATAATGGTTTGATGCTTTGTTTTGTAAAATTATTCTCAATGTTTCTTGTCTTAAGAAATATTATGCCTGAATTCCCTTAGTTTAGAAAAAGAATTTTTCACTTTTAATTTCATCTTGTCATTTATAAGCTGCAGTATACATTAAATTGTATTTGTAAAAATATGAATTAGGGCCAGAGTTATGGCTTAGTGGTGGAGCACTTGTATAGCATGTGCAAGGCACTGGGTTCGATTCTCAGCACAACACAAAATTAAATAAAGTCCATCAAAAATGAATTCAAAAATGAGATAGGGATAATTTCATTCTTTTATCTATGTATATAATATATGCTCTTAGATAAATTTGTTATGAATTAAGCAATCTAAAAATCAATGATTTCTATAAGATAAAGTAATATTTAAGAACAAAACCTCAGTATGCACAATTGGGTCCTTAGAGGGGAGATGGAAATTAATTTTCTAAAATGTTATACATACTCCAATGAAGTCCATATCTCCTGCCACAATAAGATATTCTAGTAAGAATATAACAAAAATAATAATGACATGATGATGATGATGAAAATAGTAACAATGAGTTTTTGTAAAATTTTCATGTAAAAATGTATAGTCATTTGGTCCCTGTTTTCTTATCAGTAAAATTAAAAGTACTTGATAACTTCTAAGCTCCCTTCACCCCCTAAAATTCCTAATCTGGAACTGTGACAAGTTATACCTATATAGTTACTTAACTGGCCAGTGATAAATAAAATAGTACTTTTGGTGCTACAATAAAAGAGTAGTATGTATAATATGTGCCAGGAACTAGACTGGGACTTGGGAATTTCAATGGATTCTACATTGCTTTTGTGACAGCACACTTTCTTGCACCTTTTCTTTCTTCTCACTTCTCTCCTTTTGACCCCTTTTCAAAGTAAGAGAACATGTAGGCTCATTTACATTTTCTCTGCATCTGTTTTTAAAGTCTTTTAACAAATGCTTTAAGTGGCTTCCAAATTCTTAGATATCAATGGCTTATAGAAACTGTTGTAACCTCCATGTCCACCTTTTTGGGGTTTCAAACTTGTCTTAGCACTGGGCTGTGAGCACTTAGCACTTAAAAAGGAAGTTAGACTTCTGCTTCAATAGCAGGTTTTAAAGTACACATGAAAAACTGCATCTGTTTTTCCTCCAAACTATTCCTCCTATCACCAAAGAAGAACTTTGAATTTGAGATTCTGTGAGAATCATAAAAAGTAGGTCATATAACAACTGAAGAATACTGCCTTTAATTTATTGATTATAACTTAAATATATGAAATATTAACCTAAAAGCCAGTATGACAAAGATTACCTTTCTGATCTGAATCACAATAATCAAGGTCCTTTTTGGTTTTGAAAGTAGTATATCAGACTAAAACAGATGTTAAGTGTCATTTATCATGACACAATACATTTGGACTAAGTAGAACTGAATGCTATCAGTTTAAACAATTATAATACCAGTCTGTATTTGGCTTCAATGTTTTAATTATGATATCTATTTGTCCAGAAGCTCTAATTTATATATGACGAGGTTTATGTTGTGAAGTAGAACTATGCTGATCTGCATGTCTTTCTTAATGTGCAACAAGCAATCACTTTTCATAAAACGTTTAGACTTTGAGGCTGGGTTGTAGCTCAATGGTATAGTGCTTTCTTAGCATGTGTAAGCACCTGGGTTCAATCCTCGGCACCACATAAAGATAAATTAAATAAAGGTATTATATCCATCTACAGCTAGAAAAAAATATTTTAAAAAGTTTAGACTTTGAATATTATTTTTCATTAGTAAAAAGGAACATTTTATGATTTTTTACTTGCTTTGTCAGTGAAAATATGTCTTGTGCATTCTTCATGGAATATTAAAATCAAGTCAACAGCATTACATTTGCTTATGACAAGTGGTAGAATAATTGGAGATGGAAAAACTCAAACTGTCAATACTTTTCCTATTTGTGGGAAGAAAGATCTTATTTGCATCACTTGCACAACTCAGCAACATAGTATTTTTTTTAGAATCAACAGTATTACCTGCCACTTTCAGAACTGGGTACCAAATTCATCACCTGAATAATTATATTTCTAGTAAATTGACATGAAGTATTTACCTACCCTAGAAAAGAAAATGAAAACATCTTCCTAAGTTTATTAAGACAGAGTAATAACTAATAAAAAGGTGTGCTTTGTTTCATAGCAGCTATGAAAATATAAAACTAGAGAGCATATGTTACAGAGCTATTTTCTTTCCATAAAATAATTTCCTATAGGACTTCATTGGATTAATACCTAGCATGCTTGTAATAGATTCCATAGGCAATATATTCACATTCATATTTACAGAACACATATGACATAGAAATAGAATTATTATTTTAGCAACATAGTTAACTAGCATATGATTTTTACAAGTTTCTTGTAATAATATCTATCAGGATCTATTATATAAAGTATGGACATTTCCCCTCAATGTAATTAAATTTAAAAATTTTTCAATTACAGTATGGTGAAACAAGACAGAGTGTCAGTTAATTTCCAGTGTGGAATTTTAAAAATTAGACTACAGTTAAATTGGGTAAAGGTGTACATATATGTCCAAGATCTATGTAAAGAATATTTTTTTGTAGGTTAAATTGTGTTGTCAGCTATTCTCCTCTAAATGTTAATGTCTGGTGAATACTTGTTACCAACTCAGATACTCCAAGATTTTGCTTGTTATTGGATTTAACAAATGAAAATAAATTAGTAAAGGAAAATAAGAGTGCTGCTGGACATCTTCTTCAGTCTAGTCTCCTAATTACATTATCTTGAAGAAAATTTGGAGATGTGCCTTTTGTACACCTTATTATGAATTAGTGTTTATTGACATTCCATGTGCCCAGAGTGCTTTGCAAAATTGCTAGGTACTTAATTAAGAAACACAAAATCTAGAGGAAGTTCCCAGTTGAACATTAAGATGATCAGAAGAAAATGGATAGGAAATGTAGATCTGCAATTAAGTTTGTATAATTCATCAACCATAGACATTTTCATAAATAAATTAGGTTTATTTGAAACCCTCCAAATATGGAGAAACTCAAAACCAGTGAGTCTACTTATATACAGTAAAGACAGAAAAAAAGGGGAACAGCAATCTTGATTTCAAAGAAAAAAGAACTCTGTGCTATAAAGGTTTTTAATTAAATATTAAAATGTTACTATATTCATTATATATATTTGGTAAGAGTGTAAAATCTTCTCTGACAAGAATTATAAAATTATGTAGTAAGAGCCTTTAACAAAATTATTCCTTTTATCCAGAATCTTTTTTTCTTTAGAAATATGTTCTGTTGAATAAGGTGAAAAGGATAATACATAAGTAAAGATCATCACATCATTTTTTGTGATAATGAGAATTAAAAAATACAAATGTCCAAAAATACATATGAAATTATATGACTTCATCTGGATGTTATGTAGCCATTAAAAGGATGTTTTCTGAGAATATTTAAAAGCAGCCAAATGTACATACAATTTAGAGTTTAAGAAACAAGATCCTTTTTGATATTTCACCCACATTTCTACCATTAACCTGCATAATAATTTTTTAGAGAAAAATACAAAAATTAAGTAAAGTTTGACATCTACTTATAATTCTCAGTAAATTCTGAGTTGTAAACTATAATTAGTCTCTTTAGGTCAAAGCTAAGGTGGATTTCTACACTTTCAAAAACTGGTAGCAATGGAATATGCCATTCTCTGATCTGGAAGCTTCTGAAAATGGGCTCCTGGACATAACATTCAGACCAGATCTCTGAATGACATCTACAGGGCTCACACTCAGCAAGTCAATTGTGTTTGTCTTTTGACTCTCTTGAATACAGCAGCCTGAAAAATATTGTCAGATTTACCTCTTGGATTGACCTTCAGAATTCTGTAATGTGATTTCTGGGCCTTTTGCCCAAGAAAGTGCTGCCCATATATTTGCTGATTCCTGAAAGTTATTTAAAAAGAACAAAGTTCTTTTTTTCACATTTAGAAATAACACACAGATGCCACTTAAAGTGGAAATGTCAAACCTGCCAATTTTACATATTTTATATAAATATAGTTACCCATTACATTGTTTCCTAAGTACTTGGCCTTTTAGTGCCATTTGCTTTCTACAATGAAATAGTTTAAATGATACTACCAGACTATTCCAGTTTGAGAAGATGAAGGAATTAGAACAGTAAAATACAAGTGATACTTAAAAGCAAAGCAAAGGCAGGCATGGCCAGCAGTACAAAGTGAATGTGGACCTGGCTTAGTTGGAGCACACCTGCAATCTCAGCTGTTTGGGAGGCTGAGGCAGGGAGATCACAAGATCCAGACCAGCCTGAGCAACTTAACAAGACACTATCTAAATAAATAAATAAATAAATAAATAAATAAATAAATAAAAAGAGGGTGAGTGAGCTCAATTTGTAGTACTGAAAAAAAATGTGAATGTGGAAATTAAGGGTAATTCCAGGAACTCTGTGATTTTATTGAAGTTTATATAATGAATTATATACATTTGAGATGAAATCAGATAACTGATGGACTTAAATTTACTAGGGATTTTTGGATGTATGTGTAATTTAGCAAGGATATAGAAGGTAGATCAACAGACATGTACCGTCTCAGCTTTGTATATTTCTGGATTTTTAAAGTTGTAACTCATACAGGTGTTTCATTATATTCTGAGGTTAACTTTAGATTTAGGAACAGGTTGAGACAGATCCATGATTTCTTATCCACTGAAATTCTCTTGGAGATTTTCACCTACTCATAAGGGGAGACACCACTTACAGGTCCATGTCTCTGAGACATACAATCCTCCTACTGCCACTCCATGACTATGCATCAGTCCCTCTTTCTTAGGATTTGATATTACATATTGCACCTGTAAGCACAAGATGATGGAGGCAGGAGGCAGGAGGCAGACCTTGTATCAGCAAGCTCTTTTTTATTCAGAGGCAGAGTTAATCCATCAAACATCTGATGGGGCTCATTTGGGGGGCAGAAAATGGCAATGGGCTTAAGTAAAGGTCTGAGTTTTATAGGCTTCATTCAGGGTTGGACAGGATGGTAGTTCCTGGAGTTCACTGTATTGGAGTCAGCTGATCTATTAAGGTGGGACAGGAGTGCGGATAGGGAATTTCCTGGGGCTTATTATATTGGAGACAGCTGACACATTAGGGTGGAGGGTCACGTGCCAGTCGTGTTCCTTATCTCTGGCTGCTGCCTCTGCTTTTAATTGACAAAAACTTCAATTTTACCCTAGACAAGGCAGGTGGGGGAACTACTACAAATAGGGGAAATGTCCTGGGACCTATATTCCATATCCTTCAGAACCTGTCAGAATGATAGCTTTTTCACATCTGGAAAGAGCAAAATTTCATCCTCAAAGAAGTTAAAGTCAAGGTGTATATTGGAGAAAACAAGTATATTTTAGGTACCTCAAATCTTTTTGTGGTTAATGCTCTTTCCTTGACTTATATTTTTTGTTGTTGTTGTTAATTCATCTACTAGCAACAATAGCATGGCTATTATTTCAAATGAACTGTCACTCAAAAATCCAAGGATAAATAATGGTTAAATCTCTCTAACTAGCAAGTCATTTATCTGGTGATGCACTATGAACTGGAATCAAAAAATGAAACAAAACGAAAATTGTTTAAAAGAATCAAGATGTGCCAAGTGTTGTAGTGCATATCTGTAATTCCAGCAGCTTAGGAAGCTGAGACAGGAGGATTATATATTCAAGACCAGCCTCAGCAATTTAGGGAAGTCCTAAGCAAATTAGCAAGACCTTGTCTCAAAATTGAAAAAAAAAAAAAAGCTGGGGATGTGACTTAGTGGTAAATACCCGCTGGGTTCAATCCACAAACCCTGTCCCCTGCAAAAATAAAAATAAAAAAATAAAAAACAATCAAGATGCCAGGTTGATGACTTTAGTTGTCATTAAAGACAACCACATTCCTTTGTTCAATGACAATAAAGGAGTTAGAATATTTCTTGACCATTTTGTTCATAGATAGGCCCATACATCTTCAAATGAATACATAGTCAAATCATTCAATTTGCATAAGAAATTTTCAATATAATGTGGGTAGTCTTTATGATTTTGTTTAAGAAAAGGTACTATTTTAAAAATAGCTTTACAATTGTATTTTACAAAGCACTATAGTAGAAGGTAAAGAGTAATTTGATTTATTCAAAATTCAGGGACAATAAAAAAAATCCAATGGGCAACCATCAACCATAAAATTTTTTAATTATGTTGTCAAATAAAGACATACAATTAAAAACATAAAAATTTCATTTTTATTATGTCCATTACAGATAACTACTACCACCATAACTTTCCCTCTTCTTTGCCCAAGATGTTTAAAGTTTTACATAGCTTCTTAGAAATATATCTTCCAAAGAGTTGTTGAAATTGCTATATAAGCATGGCCACTCTTGAGAATTTATATTTCATTTTTTAAATAAAACAGCAATATCACAGTGTGAGTAAAGTGTAAGATACAATTTTAATATGTTTATTTTCTATATGGCATTGCTTTAATGCTACCTATACTCTTCCATCTAAAAATATCAAGAATACTACTACTTGCATATTTATGATATTAATTCAAAAGGCTTGAATTTGCTATAAAAGAAGTATATTAAGGGGCTGGGGTTGTAGCTTAGTGGTAGAGTGCTCATCTATCATGTGCAAGGCCCTGGGTTCGATCCTCAGCACCACATAGAAGTAAATAAACAAAATAAATGTATTGTGTACAAATAAAAAATAAATATTAAAAAACAAGAATATTAATACTCAGTCTATATAAATCCTGCATATGATCATCCCTCAAAATTAGCAAACATAGATATTTCCAGCATTGGAGACCAATTGAATACATTAATATAGGCTTACAAGTTCTAAAACCATCATCACATCTTTGTGCAATATAACTTAGATATGTTTTTACTAAACATTATCACATCTGTACTTTGTAATCTTCATTCAGAAAACATTTATAATTGTCATCAACTTCTCACCCCATGAACAATAATAACATTTTAATTTAAGGGATGGGCTATATTGAATACACTTTCATTTTTGAAAGATTAATATAGAAAAATTTCTATAGATATTTGTGGAGAATATATATATATATATATATGTGTGTGTGTGTGTGTGTGTGTGTGTGTGTGTGTGTGTGTATACACACACATACCACATATCAAATTAAAATAAAAACTAAGAGAATATAATGGATATTTATAATTAAGAAAGAAAATTTTCCACAATTTGGTATAACTGAATATAGCTAAGTAACTAAAAAATCCTATACTTTTGTCTAAGATAAGTGTTTTAGAATTCTAATTCATGTATAACTGAATATTTTTTTATCACAGAGTATTTTGTCCATGGCCTTATGTCCAAATCCCCTAGTTCCTTAACCAAATGCCACTTGATCAAATTTAAGTAATATATTATCTAAAACAATTACCGCAATGTCTATTATGTTGCATTAGATTTTTTTAAAGAGAGAGAGAGAGAGAGAGAGAGAGAGAGAGAGAGAATGAACTTTTTTTTTTTAGATGGACACAACACAATGCCTTTATTTTTTATGTGGTGCTGAGAATCAAACCCGGGTCCCGCTTGTCCTAGGCAAACGCTCTATTGCTGAGCCACAATTCCAGCCCCTGCATTAGATTTTTAAAATGCTTTTTTTTTTTGCCATAATGGTAACATTTACTTTAGTAAAGTTCCATCCTTTTCTCTGAATTTCAGAAAATTCATGTTAATATATTAATAGATATTATAAAATAGTTCCATATTGCCCATTTTAAAAAGAATTCAAACATTATAACATTACATTATACTATCATTGCTAAAATCATCAGCCTATTTCATTTCCCAATAACCATCTAAATAGCATATATCCATTTTGGTCTCAAGGTGTACTTTGCAGAGAACAGAATGTCATGTGTGCTGACACTTCCTAATTCTGTCCTCTTTAAATACCCATGAGTTTAGCTCAGAGTATCACATGGTAACGATGTAGACTTATTAACTGTCAGAATATACTAAAAAAAATGTATTAACTAGAATTAAGGATTTACTCACCCAGCTGGGTCTCCTGAATTGTCAGTTTACTTTCCATAGGATACAAAAGCTTGGGTGGCTTATCAGTCAGAGGAGCTGGAAAACAACAATAATAATAGTACAGAGACTTATAGTTATGTTGCATGAACTGAATGATAGCATACAGCTTATTTTCTCAAAGATTTTTCATTCTCAAAGTAGTGTCAAAGCACTCTACCAAGTAATGACTTTCGTATTGCAGGTGGTACCTTCAGGCAAGCTGGAAAGCTATTAGATTATACAAGAGTAAAATATAACATTTCCAGATCAACAGTCACATGACACCTTTGAATTACAGAATCAGGATTGGTCAGTTCTTAAAAAAATCAGACTGTTTCATGATACATCTTATATTTATATCTTATTTTTGTTTTAAAGGGATGCCCTCCATTTTTTAATATTAAAGCTACACACATATGTATGTAGCATGTAGTAAAACATTATTGAGTATAGAGGTTTGTCATTCTTCTTAATTCCATTTATATTTCCCATATACTGGATCACATTATCTCAAAACACACAATCTACTAATTACATTAAGTATTCCTACATATAGATACACTAAATGGGTTAGCAATGTGACATTAGTGTCAGTACAAATGAAAAACCAGCCTCTACCTCAGAGAACAGCCTGTCCAAGGAAGGGACATCAACTTTGTCCTTGGAAAAACCCACAGAGCACTCCTAGGCACATTCCCACCCTGCTAAGTTATTTATCTACAAATAACCGGAGAGATCTGCTGCGCCAGGTGTCCCTGACTCAGTCAGGCTAGGTGGGGATCCATAGCAGCCCCCTAGCAGCCACCAATCAGCATGAGACAGGGAAATACCTGGGATGCCAGATGACCCTCCCAGTAGTTTATGGTGGTTGATAACATGTTGGGAAACCATGTAGTTCAGCACGTACACCCCTCTTGGCTCAAACCAATCAGTTCAAATGAATCCCCCTTTTGTAGTAACCAATCACCCCTACCCAACTTGTTCCCATCAGTGAATGTGCTAATCATGTTTTAGAGTTGTTATTTGATTTTCCCGCGGTGTGTGATGATTTTCTGAGAGATGCTATGATGTATGTGAAGTCCCTGCCTTCTCCAAAGAATGTATAAAACTGCTGCAAACCCTGGGCTCGGGGCCTCTCAGCGTCACCAGTTGCTGTGTATGCACGCAGAGGACCGAGCTAGCTCGCAATAAACACCTCTTTGCTGTTTACATGGATCTTGGTCTCTGGTGGTCTTTTGGGGGTCCCAAATTCTAGCATAACACAAGCATGCACAATCATGCCAAGAGGATATTTTAAAATGGTATTTTCCCTTTAGTCTAAATCTGTATTACTATTATCTGTTACATTTTGTAGTGTATGTATATTGCTAATTTGCATGATATACTTTCTTTGATTTGAAACTTCCACACATTTCTGCTCTGTGCTCTCATCAATTTCATTTATCAGCAACAAGTCTAAGAGTTTGCTACTATACATTGGGAAGATGGGCATTCTATTGCATGCTTCATTCCTAGTAAACTAGACTTTCTGGACTTTAGACAAATAGTTCTTCATTGGTTCCCCTTCCTGCCCCCGCCCCTGAATTGCCTAGGTCCCTGGAAATCTGTCACTGTAACTTCTATTCTGTATTAAAAAAACAGACATTGATCAATTAAGGGTCACTGAACTAAATGTTTTTGCTTTGAGACTTTCTTTTCTCCTTGCCAGGAGAACATGCCAGCTTGGTTGATAACTAGAAGGTGGATCTAGACAGAACTGCCAGGAGTTGGCTACATGTACTCATCTCCAGAGGATTCAAGAATTCAAACTGCTTCAGCAGTTTGCCTCCATGTCTCTTTAACAGAAAACAAAGTCAATGCAAAGGGATAGTGCATCCCAAGTTAGGAAAACAGCGACGAGTTTTTAGGATCATTATGGTTTAGATATGAGGTGTCCACTAAAAGCTTATGTATGAGAAAATGCAAGAATGTTCAGAGGTGAAATGGTTAGATTGTGAGAGTCATAGCCTAATCTGTGGATTAATCAACTGATATGGGTTAATTGGGTGGTAACTGTAGGCAGATAGGGTATGACTAGAGGAAGAAGGTCACTGGTGGTATAGCCTTTTATATCTTGTCCTTAGTAAGTGGAACTCTCTCTTTCTCTCTGCTTCTTGGTTGACATGTCCTGAGCTGTTTTCCTCCACCATGCTCTTCTGCCATGATGTTGGGCCTCACATCAGACCCAGAGCAATGGTGTCAGCTGACCATGGACTGAATCTCTGAGCAATGTAGTCAGCTGACCATGGATCTCTGAAACTATGAGCTAAAATAAAATTGTCTTCCTCTACATTGTCCTAGTCAGTATTTTGGTAACAGAGAATAAAAGTTGACTAAAACAAGGGTCTTTATTGGGGAGACCAACCTCATCTAGGACTAATTGCTGTGTTCATAACTAATTGAATGCATTATTTATTTGCCTTCAACTATTTAACAAGAATGTGGGAATAAAAGTGAAAAACGAAAGTTTGGGTAATAGGATGAGATTAATAGCTCTGAAATTCTCAAAAATATAACATCACTGAGTAACCTTAAATACTCTGATTTCATGCCTCAAGTGATCTTAAAAGATTTGATTCTCTTACTAACAAAACAATCAGCTTATTTACTAAATGTTGTCAAAATAGTTCACCATTAATAGGTTAAAAAGTCACACTTCTTCAACTCTGGTTATCAAATGAATTTTAGTGAACTTCACAAGCCATGATGATGTCAAAATAACTGGTTTATTTTAATAAGTTTCTTAGTTTAAAAATCTTGTGATTATGTAGTTACTAGTAGATAATTTGACAGTTTGTTTTAAAAAGCAGTTGAGAAAATGTTCCATGCTCAAACACTTCCCACACTAGCCTGTGGTGAGGGGAAACAAAATCTGTATAGAAAGATAATATAATCCATATGTAGCACATTTGTTCAGAAATGTAAAATAGGTTTTTGTTTCTCTGCCCTACCCTACCACCCACTCTGTGACATAATGTTATGTCCTGAAGAATTTTCATATTCTGTCATTTGACAAACTCCATGTTAGCATAGGAATTCTTCAAATCTAGATCATGAAATCATAAGATATTAGGGCTAGAGAGAATTCAATGCTTATTAAGTTATTTTAAATTTTTAAAACTATGTTTCCTAAAGTCATGTTATTTGCACAGAGCACCTCTGGGCAGAAAAAGTAAAAAAAAGGAGAGAAGGACTGACCCACTGGGCATGTCTCCAAGCCTTGGGATGTCACCCACTCCTATTTGACAGAAGTAGCTCTGTTTTGACAAAGGTAGCGCTCTATCCATCAATATTTCATCCACAATTTTGATGGACCAAATTCAATTCAATTCAACTTACACATGTTAAACACTATAATGTTCCAGACACTCTGATAGGTGGTTAGGAATGACTCTGTTTTTTGTCCTTATACTTTACAGTGATCTGTGGCTTAATAATAAAAATAAACATTTGAACTGATAAAAATCCCTTTGTTTAAGAGACCAAGGATCTGAGGCTCAAAGAGATCAAAAAGTTTGCAAAAGGTAACAAAGCAAATCCAAGCTAGAATCCTTGCTAGATGTTTTCACTCAATTCTTTATAATGTGCACTTTGAAAATTCTGTCAAGCAACTTCTGCATAGGCCTGTACAAAGTTCCCTTCAAGGTGTGTACATTCTGTTAAAAAAGTAAAAATATGCAATTAAATCATCATAACCTAGAGCATAGCTCTTACAATGCAATCTGTCATCATCTGTAAGTGTCATCTATTGCTATTATGCTATGATGGATATCAGTTTGGTACATTTCTCATATGATTTGCCTTTCTTTGATAAAAGTGATAGGAAACTCCCAGATAACACAAAGGATGAACTACTGATTTGACACACTGGCAAAATGACTGTGAAAGGAAGTGATATCTAAGACTAAGGTGTAGCTCAGTTTCACAGTCATTTGAGGGTGACAAATTTTGCTGCCACAAAGGAAGGGCATACACAGAATTATCCATTATTTGAATGTTTTTGGAACATTACAGTATTTAATATTTTTAGTTGATTTGAACTGACAGGAGACAGAAGTGGAAAACAAATGCAAGAATAATAATGACCAATCAAAATGAACAATCATGCAAACAGAAAAACATTCCTTATTTTTATGCATTTGTAAAGGTAGAACTGGAAGGAAAATGAAAAACATTAATTGTAATTAAAAAAGCAAAGTTATTAGCATCAGACCATAACTAGACTATATGACAGTTTGTGTCAAGGAAAGAATTTGTCTTTTGGGGACACTTATTTTTCTCACTAAAACATGCAGATAATGAAATCACTAAAAAACTAAAGAATGTCCAAGTAGTGACATGAAGCACATAGTGATTTTAAACCATAATCATATTTTGTCCACAAAAAGCACAATTAGAATGGAGCTATTTCTCTCACTAACTCTGCATTAAATACAGCTTTGTATCTACCCAAGTATTTTCAAGCCCTCATTTTATTTTTCATAACATCTTATTAGCATCATCAAAACTGATATAGTCATTTAAAATAATAACAGGCCTCTCTTACAGAGTTTTTAAATAAGTCTCAATTGACAAAACCCTTCTGCACAAGAGAAGGGGGAATTTTAAGGACATTCATTTTTCTTACTAGCTGCCAGTTACAGAAACATCTAGAAGTCAGTCAGTATACATGAATAGATGTCTATAAGATTGATCCCTTATATATGTTAACATATCCTAACTATTCATGAAGAGATGCAGTCTCTCTCTTTCCCCCATTCCTTGTACAGTTTATCTATATAACAGTAAGAAATAGGTTCTCATCTTCTTAAAACAAAAAAGAAAAAAGTAGGGTAAAAGAGACCATGATTTTTTCAGTCTTTCTAATGTTCTCAAAGAGGAGGGAAATATGAGGTATCTAAGGTGAACACACATTTCTCTGCTTATCACTCATCACCCTTAAAAGCTAAATTTGACCCTTCCCACATTCATCCCTCCAACACTATTGAGAATGCTCAGTATTTTCTGTATACTAATCCTACGACAAAATTTGTTCTTTCAAAATCATATTTTTCTGATGTATTTTAAATAGTTTCTTTGTCTATTTCTTAGAAATTTTATGATAGATAAGGAGAGATCACAAACTCAGCTTTCAGGGAGATGTGGATTTAATAATCTCTAACTCAGTTGGTTTGGCAAGTTGGAAGAGTCATTTAATACCTCTTAGTCTTCTTATATGTAACATGTGACATAAATATTCTCCCACATTTGTGGGGCTTTAATAAAGTAATGGATAAAATACCAGCATACAGTAGATGAAAAATAAATCTGTCTGGTGATTTCCACTGAAGTTTGGGACAATAACATTTAGCATATGCTAAATGTAGCATTCAATGTACCCTGGTAAGAACATGTTTACTATTTGTGAAATAATGAATTCAATGTTTAACCTGAGGTAAACTGAGGTTTAAAGGGGTTTAGACCCTGAATTGAAGAATCACTAATATTTCCTGCATTAGTTTTTATAATAGGGGGATTGTTCCACAAGAATATAATTTTTAAAAATTGAGTAAATTTAAGTATACCAGACAATGTACTGGGATTGCAAAGGACTCAAACAAAACAAAAATTTTAAAGGTTGTAAGACTTCACAGAGCTTATAATCTATATAATTACAAATACTTCCATGATTCAATTTTAAGAGCATTTGTCAAGTGACTAAAAATAGTATGTATTAAATTAGAAATAAAAGGATGAGTCATTCATAGAGATGTTCATAAATGAGAGCTTATTTATCATACATTGTGGTGAGTCTTACACTCAGGGGTAATTTCTAACCCCATTTAAATCCACCAACTAAAGCTGGTCACAAAATAATATCCACAGATTTACACAGCTGACAATAAAACATGCTTTATGGCAATTCCACTGACTCACTTCATTTTACAAAGGGTCACTTGTGCGTTCTTTCTTTTAAACTTAAAAGAACTGACAAACAATTGCCTGTTTTCCCAGAAAATGAAGGGAACTTGGATCACCCAAAGAGCTTCAACCTCTGAATGACTCAGAGTGTGATTTCAGTTCTGCTTTCTTTGGCGTGGAATGTTTTAAAATTAGTTTCTAACAGTAGAGCATAGATCTTATGAGTGTTGTAGCATGTAAACACAATATCATGGTCCTTGTAGAAGAAAGTAATGGACCAAGATGAATGGTCCTTGTAGGAGAAAATATTAATGGATCCAAGATGAATCCATTTAGCGGAAAAAGGGTACTTTATTTTTCACTTATCTCTAATGCTTTGAAGTTGGAAAAATCTCTCCTATTTGGTAAAAATAATTGTAGTGACTCACAATAGTCATGGACCTCAGAAGCCTCAAAGAGTGTCAAAATAACTAGGCAGAAAGATGCAGGGAGAGCACTTAATGAATAAACTAAAGACATATACAAGATAACATAGATTTAAGAGTAATGTCAAAGGGCATAATTGTTAATGCATTTCCCAAAATACATGTATTGAAGAAAATCAAGAAATCCATATGACTAGGTTTGATACTTAATATTTTATTCATTTAATTGGATAAATACTGCTGGTAATGAAAATAAAGCAAAATGTTTATTTATTAATTTCATTCATTTGACAAATATGCTAAAGCACATCTCTGTTGGGCACTGTTCTAGTCACTAGGGCAAAGAGAGAGAAGATTTCTGCTTTCACAGAGCAAGTATTCCAGAATTTAAGATATAAAATAGACACATACATAAATACATATATAACATAATATCAGGTGATTAAAAATACCATAAAAATGAAGCAGCTAAAGAAAGACTAATGCAGGTGTGATTTTAGAGAGGACTGCCAGGAAATTGTGTTCAGATCATATGAAGCATAAGAAATGATCCATGTGAATTTCTGGAAGAAGTGTATGTCCAGCAGAGGGAATAGTGAGTGCAAAGTTTCCAAGATGGGAATATGTTCGGCATGTTTGGGGGATAGTAAAGAAGTCCATTGTTACCATATTCATGTAAGAGAAGAAGACAAACAGTTCAGAGACATCCATGGGCCAATGCACACATGGCCTTATAGAACAGGGAAAAGACCTGGCTTTTATTCTAAAAACTATGGGACTTCTTTTAAGGGTTTTGTAAAGAAGAGAGCCCCTGGAATAATTTAAGTCCAGTATCTCTGGCACCTTGTTATTTGAGTCACCTTGGAGGATGGAGTGCTAAGGAAGTAGTGATGTACAGTGAAGACAGGAAGGCAGGAAGGCAGACATTGAAGAAATCCACGAAGAGATGATGGTAACATGGTATTGGTGGTAGAAGTGGTAATAAGTATTTTATCCAGTAAGCATCTACTACTATTTGATAAGTAGAGATAACAGATTTACTGATGGACTAGATGTGGAATGTTAATGAATATTCATGAGTTAAGGGAGAGTAAACATGTGGATGGTAACACCATTTAATGATATTGGAAGGCACTATAAAAGGTATGGGTTTATGGACAAGTAGATACCAAGAGATATATTTTTATACAGTTAAGTCACCTCCCTTTATTCAGAAAGACCAATTTTACCATTGATCATTAATTTGTTTTTTGGAAAACTGAGCCCCCAAAAGTTTGAGAAAATGGCCTTTAAAAGTTTCATATTTTAGGTTAATGTCATATTCATTTATTACAATATACAATTTGGCTAATCTCAACTATTCTTTGCTTTAACATAATTTCTAATAAAATGTATATCCCCAAACTTTTTTCTTGACTAATAGAATCAGAGACATGCTTATCCAAGATATTATGAAAATCCTCAAGTTTTCCTTTTGTTCACTGTAATGTGAACATATTTGACTGGCAAATTGAATATCATCATGTTTAATTCAGTTTTTTCCTCCTTTAACAATTATTATGAAGTACTGTTCTAATATAAAAGTGATGGAATTTATATGTAATCACTTTCTAATATGGTGATAAGCTTCTAAGGAATAATAAACAAGGAAAATATCATATTCATTGGTTTCAAAAGATTTACTCAATATCAAATGTAAAATTAGTTAATATGGAGCTAATGTTAGGATTCAGAGTCCTTATTCATTTTTCATCTTCTCAATTTCTGTCCTAAGCTCAATATTCCTTTATCTGCATACCTGCTTGACTTATTAGATTCACAGCAGATTGCCAAACTCATTCAATCACCCAATAAACCCTAATTCTGATCAAATTAGTTGAGAGAAACATGGAGAATAAATAGTGAAGACCATGGGTAGATGTAGAATAAGGTTGTTTTAATATTTCAAATTTCATTTTAAAAAATGCTGCAGTGGATTTTGCATAAATATGATGGGAATGAATTCTAACTGATTGCATGTCTGATTTTAACCATTTAAAATAAATGTGTGTCTGTGCTGAAAGTGAAAGTTTAAAAATGATGAGAAAAAGGAAACAATATATAATTATTGAGAGAAATTATGATAAATTCTAGGAAAAAGATGCTGATTGATGTAACAGCTATAATCAAGTAGGTGAACATGCCAACTACTGTTTTCACTTCTGTTGATAGGCAAGAAAAAAATTAACAGCCACTAATTATTTTCTAGGGACAATAGTCAATTCCAAGAAATTATGTGTCCTATAAGGGAAAGTATCTCTTTTTTAGCAATGAGAAAGTATGCAAAATTATCATAGCATATCATTTTCTTTTTCGACTAGCAGATAAAAGACCTTCTAGAAATGGAAAAAAATGATAAAATTCAACTCATCTAAAAATGCTTTTAAGAGAAAATTGTGAGATAGACAAAATATCACCATGTTACCACGTGAATCAGAACATTTTAAGTTCCCTTTTTGGCTTGAGATAACAAAACACGACATCAAATTTCCATTGTGTAGTATACTATAATTTAATGTTCATCCATTTTATATTGAATTGGTTTATTTATAGTTGTATTTCTGAAAAAGCTTTTTATATTCCTTAATATAGAATCTTAAATGATTCCTCACCAATATGGCTCTACAATAGTGGTTCTCAACTGGGGTTGTCACAGTGTGTAGTGTTAGTTAAAAATGGATGCTGCTAAATATATTGTAATGCATGGGAAACCCTCCCACAAGAATAATCTGGCCCCTGATCCCTGATGTATATAATGATCAATATTGCTGAGATTGAAAAGCCTTGCCCTATGATAACCCTATGTTAAATGTGATTTTATTGCCTATATTTCAAACATGAATTGTGCAAAAGACTTACATTGTCTTATAAATATAAAGCTGTATAAAATGTAGAGACTGATGAAACAGGTGGTGGACCATAGACATGAAGGGTGTTTGAAACACTGCAGAGGCTTAGTATTCAGAAAGGTCAGGAATGACATGGCATAGGGGAGAGATACAATACAACAAGTGAGAAGCATTAACCAAGAATTAGTTTAAAGAATCAGTAATCTACTCTTTCCCCTTCCATATCCTCATAGGAACAATAACCACCAAAAAAGTCACTTCTTTACCACTTATCAGCTAAAAATCAAGCGGCTCTTCTCTAAATACATGACATTGATTATCCAACACAGAATAGAAACATTCCAGAAATTCAGAAATAATTCTAATGTATCTCTAAATACTTAGCTTTTGAGATATTTTAGAGTTATTTCACAGTAAAAGTTTCCAAATATTATTAATCCTTAGTATGAAAGTTATTTGCAATCAATGAAAACACACACACACACACATACACACACACACACACACATACACACACACCCAATAAAGCAAAAGAAGGTAAACTAAAAACAATTTGTTCAAAAATTATTTAGAAATTTATTCATATTCAGTGGACCTGGTCAAGAATTAAAAACAAAGTAACACATGTAAAAATCTCAATAATTTATCATTAAATATTGATATAGCATTCTGTACTTTATTTTATTGACAAAACATGATGTGTTGTTAGCTGGGACTCACAGTAAAAAATTAAGGCTTGTAAGATATAACAACATGAATAAAACATCTCAAATAAACATGTGTAAAAGAAAAATTAAAACTTATTACCTAGGTTGTGTGGTGACACTATTTAATTTGACCATTATTTTGCTACAAATAAACAGAAACTTCTACAAAATGAGGACAAAAGTCAGGATTTGAACCTACCTCGTCTCATTTCAATAGTCACATGTTTTCCATTTCTGTGGATGGTTTTCATCATTTGTGTCTTATAATATGGTGCTTAGCAGACACCTTGATTTCCCTTAAGACTTTGATGACATGAGTCATACAGGTGGGAAATGATTTTGATGGAGTTTGAAAATAGGGGTGGAAAATGCCATGTAAATTTAACAGAGCTCTTTAGAACTAAAGTAATTTTAACAATAATAAAAATTTTACTATGGGATTTGAAAACACTGTATGAGAAGATTATGTCTGTCATGGGCTCTTATAAACAGAATCTTTTAATGCTTATAGAACTTGGTGATGACATACAGTTTGATTCTGGACCCAAAAGAAAGAAAGGCATTCCAGAAATCCCATTAACACTGTTACCAAAAGAAAATAAACTTTAATAAACAAGCTCTCCATTAAACCTCAAGGTTTATAAATATAAACAAAAATTTTTAAATTTATATTAATTATGCATATGTTAGAAATGTTCTTCAGAATAATATTTTATAGCAGTCCAAATGTTAGGAAAACAACTTCATTTTTGCATAAAATTTGGGAACATAAATTTAACCAATTTATTCTACTGTTGCATGGCATTCCTCTTGAGATACCAAATTTCACTAACGATCAGCAAGCTTCTTTAGGGAAAATAATGACAATTTGTTGAATATTTACAATTCCAACTTTTGCCCTTGCTTTAGCTTTCTTGACCTCTACGAGGCAATAGCATAGGTTATTATGATATTCTATGAATCTAAGCTAACCTCTGTATATTCAGAACCATGAAATACCATTATAATAGTATAATACTGTGCACTAAAGTGCAGGCTGACCAGGATATTTGGTGATTTTACTACTTAAAGAAATATACCTCCAAATAATTAGCCCCCTTTCCTTCCTTTATATTCTCATTCCTTCTTCTCTCCCCTCCTTCTTTCTATCCTCCTTTCATCCATCCATACCTCCTTTTCTTTCACTCTTCCTTTCAATGAGACAGAAGAAAAAATATATTTTTATTTTATCATGGGTAAGTGGTAAAGGGACCCCTAATTTTACACACATCTATTTTTTTTTTTACAAATAGAACAGCTAGAACTTATTTGTTTCGACCTCCCTTATGTTGTCCCATTAATTGTCATCATTCATCTAACACTGTCAGAGAAGTCATTTTTAATAAAAACAGCTTAGCAAATAATCTCCCACCAAGTAGGATTTCAAGCCCTTCAACCTAGTCTAGGAGCTTAATAAAGAGTTCCAATGGTTGTTTTGTATTGTTTCATAAAAAGAAGTCCATCGGAAGTCATTAAAAACATGATTACTACCAAGGAAAAATGCAAAGCACAAAAACAAACAAAAAACACACCAAAAAAAAATTCAACCCCAGAAGCAAAAGAAAGAAAAATATGCCTATGAGCACTAAAATCAGGCACCCTTTAAATAAAACTTGCTATTCAGATCTGATTATGCTGCAAATGCTGTTATATTACATTTACTATCAGCACACACCCAAGAGTTACTTGACAACAAACAGAGGTTAGTCATTTTAAGCATTTTTTTTTGAAACAATGCAGGAACTAGCTGCAAATTTGTTCTGAGTTGCATTGAATACCACTCATATCATCAAAAGAAAACACACACACACAAATCAGCAAGTAACAAACAATTTTCACAACATATTGAGAATTACTAAAGCTAGGAAAGGGGGGTACATTGGGTTTAAGGATACTACTCTCACACGTTTTCTATTTTGCTTAAAATTGTTCATAATAAAAGTAGTTATTTAAAAAATGAGTTGTATATGAAAGCATCAGTGTTTGGTATTCGTTTTAGTGTTATATATGGTTCATAGATCTATACATCTACATGTACATATGTTTTTATACTGAAGTGTAAAATGTAAATTTAGAGCCAAGTTTATAACAAGAAAGGAAAATAAATTGAATTGCATCTATGCCAGCTCAAAGCAATACCACAGCTCTATTTGCTCAACAAAATTTATTTCTATTATATCTTCACATTTCTGTTTATAATAAATAGAGAAAAACCATTTTTACTTTAGAAAAAATGAATACAAAATGCTAATGCAATTCATCATGTAAGTATTTCTGAGTTACAAACTACCCCAAAACTTAGTAGCTTAAAATATTGGACATTTATTATTATTTATGAATCTGTAAAATACCTTGGAGATTCTGCTAATCTGGATCAGGCTTTAATGATTTTTTCATGACTCATTATGAAAATATGGTCTACTGCTTGTGAAGCATGTGACTTCACTCCTCTCTGCTGGGCTTACTCACATTTCTTCAATTTTATCAAGCTAAGATTTTTACTCAGTAACTAAGAGTGGGTCATTGAAGATTTGCTAACAAGGAAGTGACATGATCCAATGTGTTTTTTTTTCATGTTTCTTTCAAGTCTGGAATTATCCTCAAGGTGTTCCATTCACATCAAGCACAGGGAATATTTTACCAGTTCTCCAGTTCAGCATTCTCTTGGTATTGTTTTCAAATGTCCTTCCTTTGCTCCTAGAATACTAAATCACTCCTTAAATCTTACCCCATCCTTCCATAATTCCTTCGATGGCAATTTTTTAGATAAACTTTCTGACTCTTGCTGGGCTACCTAAACACAACCTCCTTATGCCTTTGAGAAGTTGGGTTGCAATTTTTCCTTCTATAAATGTGACTTCCCATTGAGACTGAGAATGTTATTTTTTTTTTACTTTGAAACTTTTAACTTTCATTTCCCTAATATTTTTAGTATTTTTAAAAATAGGTAAAATATAGCAGATGTTCAAAAAACATTTGTGGAATGATTGGTCAAGGAAACATTTAATTGTATTCCATGTATGCTGTTTTAAAAGGCAGTAATTGTGTGCTTCTGTTTTAAAGATTTGCACTAAAAACTGTTCATTACAAAGTACATTTTTATGGATAATGGGTTATGCTTTAGTTACTTTAAAAAACTTACTCATGTAGAAAATATAATATAGTATCCAGAAAATGGCTATTAACACCACTAAAGAAATGATAAGTACTGGCAACTTGTACATTTATATGAGATAAACATTATCTTTCTTTAAATAATGTATGACCAGGAACTAGTATATTCATCTATTTCATTCATTTCTGGTTTATATTTAAGTTTTCTGCTTCTCTTTGTGCCAATTTGTAATGTGAAGGCACTTAATTAATCAGCAATATGTAAAAACTACTAATTATTAGCCAAAAATAAGGAGAAAATAAGATACTGACACACAAGTAATTTATATTCTGGTAGAATCCATGACCAACAATTCAACGACAAATGAACATTGGTAATTGTGAGATAAAACATATTTTCTTGGCTATGAGTTATTTCAGAGGGGATAGGATATTAATGAGAGAGAAATTCATGGATAAGAAACACATAAAAGGTCCATCAGAAAATGTACCTGCACCAGTTTACTCTGGAAGAAGCATGAAATTCCCCATCTACCATACTCTCTTGCCTAAATTCAACCAAGAAGTAGTTATCTATTGGTGTGGATTCATACTATGAGGTAGGAAGAAAGATGATGGAATAAGGAAGACAAGACTTGGAAATCAATAAACCAAACATGAAAGCTGCAAATTATAGGAAATGAGAACAAGCTCAGTGGTTTATAGGACCCTTTATTAGACTCCTTTTCTCCTTTGTCTGCAGTGGAAAGAATAGGGAATTTAGAGTCAGGAAGACCTAGGTTCAAATCTTAAGTCTTCTGTATCATGAAATTGTTTTATGCAAATTGCTTTATATGTTTAAAGCTTAGTTTCCTCAGTTGCGAAAACTTGAAAAATATCTCTTGAAGGTTTGCTATGAAATTGAAATGAGATACTGATAGACCCAACCTGATCTCTTCTTAAAATTGGGAGCCATCTTGCCACAAAGCCATGAAAAGCTAATTTCGGCTTTACTATAAATTACTGCAAACTCTGAACCTGCTTGGAATGCCTGCCTGTGCCTTGAACTCACTCATGCCTGGCTCTCTGACCAGATAGCAGCCCTCTCTGAAACTTTAGTGACGCCTCATAAATCTTGGCCTTCCCTGGCCAGACAAAGACCCTCTCTGAGGCTCTAATGGTCCTAATAAATTCTGATGTTGGGGCCAGCAAAAAAATGTAAACTACCATTAGTGTGATGCTTGTCAGAGTTCTGTTATCTGTAACCCCCCTTTGTGTAACTTTCTGGGCTATAAAGCTGGGCTGCAGGAAAGCTGGGGTGCTGTCTTGTTCCCGCCATTTTTGGGAGGGAGAGGCAGCCCGGCCAGTCAAAATAATAAGCTTGCTTTATTTTGATTTTAATTGGAGTAAGTAGTCTTTTCTTGCGTTCTGGTCTAACAATACCACCTAGTAAAGGTAGGTGGTATTATGCTTGGCACATAAAATGTGTTTCATAAAGGCTGCTGTGTGTTAATATCAGTTAATATTGGGGATGTGAATGCCCCCGAGAGCAAGGCTAAATTGTACCTAAGACAAAATTTCTAGACCTTCAAGTAAAAGGGAGCAGCATGAATAAAGAAACAGAGCTGAACTTGGTAAAGCCAGTGGACAGAAGTTATTTAGGCTATGAGACACATTGGATCAGGGTCATCTTTAGAAATATGAACAAATAGGCATTTTCACATTTTATTGAAAGAATTAACAAGCATAGGAAACCTGAGGTGAAGGCCAGATACTAATTATCTCTTAGGATAATTTATGAATAAACAATAGGTTGTCTAACATGCTTTTCCTCATTGTAAATGAACTTTAGGTTGTAAATTATGATTAAAAAAATCTTCAGACTCAAAAATGCTGCAGCTTGGATTAAACAGTACTTCAAAGACAATGGCTGCAAGCAATAGCTAATTCCATAATGATTAACCTAGCATAAAGCATTGCTAAACATGGAGCACTGGCCTCACAAATGACTGTCAGATTATCTAAAAAGGAGAGGTGGGGAGTAAACACCACATGGTCTGTACCCAACGGCAAATTATTAGATTGCTCCAGGCCTTATTAGAAGAACAATGCGGATGCCAGAATTCACCTGGACTTAATAGGGTGAAGCCTGCAGGTATGACTTTGAAGCCACTTTCAGGCAACAGTACTGTCAGTTGCCACATCATCAAACAAAAAGAAGACAATAGAAGAGAGAGCAAACACAAGATTCAGCCAGCTAGTATCCAACAATGTTAGTCACATTAAAAGATTAGGTTTGCTTTGATGCTTTTATTCTCAAGTTAGGGGTCTATTAATTTAATTTCTCCCTGCTGCTTCCACTATGGGTTGTTATTTGTTGTGCCTGATAAAATGCTTAACTGTGCTTATTTTCATCTTTATTTCCCAGTGGATTATGTAGTTAAGACTATAAACTTGCACTGTGCCATCCAATATGGTAGATACTAGATAGACTTTGGACTCAGCCACACTAGCCATATTTCCTGTTCTTTCTTTCTTTTCTTTTTTTGGTAGTGGAGATTGAATCCAGGGGCATTTTACCACTGACCTACATATCCAGCCCTTTTTACCTTTTTTATTTTGAAACTGAGTCTTTCTACATTGCTGAGACTGGCCTCAAATTTGCAATATATCTGCCTCAGACTTCTGATTTGCTGTAATTACAGGCATGTACCACTGAGCCCAGAACACACTAGTCATATTTCAAGAGCTCAATAACCACATATATACAGTGTTTACCTTACTGGAAATCATATCTAGAACATTTAGATAATTGCCTAGAAATTTCTATTTAGCAGTGCTGCACTAGAGTTACTCCCAACCTTTTGCCATGGCACATAATAAAAATAAAATATTTGTAGGGCAGTCTTGGATAAAATACCTTGTGATCAGAAGTGATTGGTTTTAGGGCTGCAGCTGCCTCTGAGAGCTTAGGAGAATTGTTATCTTAGCACAATTGAAATTGGTTTGAAGTATAACTGTATGCCAGTATGTATCAATTGGGAAATTGTGTTTTAGTTGATACCCAGTTAAACACCATAAGAGAAGTGTAGTGGTTCATCCTCTTGGAAAACAATTGCTAATCAGGATTATTTCTAATTAAAAGGATAATAATAACATGAAGAGATCTGAAAAAAGGTAAAATCCAAAGTAACAGACAATATGAAGCAATGCCATAGGCAACGTTTTTTTTTTATGTTTTCTGAGTTCTCTGACAAAAGAAGAATAAGATGTCTCAATTCTTACTTTTTGAAATAAGAAGACAGGGAGGAACAGGAATGGTGAGTTGTTTGTGGAGGAAAAGATGAGAATCAGATGCTGCAATTATTTGAAAAGTAGAAGCAAATGCCAAGTCTATGGAGTTGTGACCATTACTGTGTTTTTGATGTTAGGCCATTAAAAGAATTCAAGACCCATTTCAGGAACCATGTGTTTCATGGACTTTTCAAGTCAGAGATAGAGAAATTAACTCCATGAAGTTATGGATTTACAAGAGCTTTTCCACTGAAGAGCTAAAGATATTACAGAGCTATTAGAATGAAAATATAAAAAGTTCCAGGTATTCTAAGAATAATTGTACATCTAATAAAGAGTGAGGTGAATGTTTGTATTTTCCAAAAATGCTTATTAGGGACGGCTATGCACTGGACACTCCTCTTGTTACTGGAGAACTGGTAGTGAATGAAACAAAGCCAGCATGCAATAGTCAAAGACATCAGAGTAATATATATGTCATTAAGAAAATATAGCAAGGCAAGAGACCATCTCCAGCAGTGCTATCTTTTATAAAGGCCAATAACAGAAGATCTTCCTAATAATGAGGGATTTGAGTGGAAACCTAAAGAAGATGATGAACTAGGCTGTGTAAATACCTGACAAAAGGGTTGGGGTTATATTTCAGTGGTGGAGCACTTGCCTGGCTTGTGTGAGGTACTGGGTTCAATTCTCAGCATGGCATAAAAATAAATAAAGGTATTGGGTCCATCTACAACTAAAAAAATATACCTGGTAAAAGATCATTCCATGCAGAGAAGAGAAAGTTCAAAGGCTAGATCATGCCTGGAAAATTTGAAGAGTAGTTAAAAGGTTTATGAGCAAAGAGTGGAAGGATAAAATGTTTAAGAAATATCAGAGAGATAGAAAGCCTATGGCTTTGTAGGTTTGGTTTGGACTTTGGAATTAAGAGCCCTTGGTGATTTTTAAGCAGAGGATAAAATGATGTGATTTGTGTTTCAGGATTCACTTTTAATGATGTAGGAAAGTACACAATTAGAACTAGAGAAGCAGGTTGATATGGACGCAGTGATAATAATGTAGATGAAATATGTTGTTGGCTTGGATTAAGGTGGCAGCAGCAGAGAAATATCCAAGCAATGAATTTACGTTCAAGATAGATTCCATGGAATTTGCAAGGTAAAGAAGGGGTCAAGGTTGACTGCAAGGATTTGGCTGGAGAAACCATAAGAAAGAAGTTTCCATTTATTGCTATGGGAAGATGGTAGGGTGAGCAGATGGAGGCATATATGGGTGGACAGGTCAGGAGTTTAGTTTTATTCATGTTAAATTTGAGATATTGCATAGATATCAAAGTGGAGCTTTTAGTAAGCAATCTGATATATGAGTCTGGGATGCAGGGATGACATCAGGGCCATAGATATAAATTTGGGAGTCATTAGCATCACAGAGAGTATTTAAAGCTGTGGGCGGGATGAGATCACCAGGGAGTGAAGGCTCCACTCTGGGCTTGAACCTCCTGAGCTCAGTTGCTGAAAAAGACACAAACAAATCAGAGAAATAGCAGGGATTACTGCTCAGCTGCCACACTGCAATGCCAGGCAGCTGCGATGCCCCTGGGTAAATACCCAAAGTAGCTAGTACTTAGCATTTTTTTCAAAATATTTCATGAATCAATCTTTTTGACAGCAGTAGAAATGCACATCAAGGCAGCCTTCCACATGAGTAAAAATAATGCATGTACTATCTAGTAGCATAAGGCCAACCTCTGTAACACCAGCTGTAGCCACCCTCATGCCTCTTCGGTTTCATTTCTTTTTACTGAACAGCTGGACGAGAGATCAACAGAGGGTCAAAAACATGCCAGGGGCTGAGCAGGATTTCCAAAACATTTTTAATACCTGAATGCCTAACAGTGTACTCATGAGAGACTACAAAATACCAAGCACCTGTAATACAGCCCCTGCTTCTCTAAGCCCTAGCCACCTCTGATGCATACTCTAATATATTGGGAATAGGTATTTGAATTTCAGCCAGTTGAATTGTCTTCAAGGTATTTGAGGTATTCAAGGTATTTGAATTTCAGCCAGTTGAATTGTTTGACAACATGAGCAAGTAACTAACCAGGCTGTCAATGTGGTCTGGCAGGGGCAAGATGAATGAAATGAGCTGCTTTTTTGCTCATCCAGAGGTGCTATGCGATTTGCTTCATGTTGCCAATTCAGCAAGTGTTCCCCAAGGCTGTTCCTGCCCTTCTTAACTACAGAAGCATCAAAGCAATGCAGGGACCATACATTTCAATATAGGGTTTTTAAAATTTTTCTAATTATGATATAAAGATCACTCTAAAAAGTCATTGCTAACATCAGCACCTCTTTTGAATATATGTGTGAAAGGGTACCTGAAATCAACACTTTTTAAGTGTGCCAGCATAATTCATCAGACCTAATTGTAAAACAAATCACACTGTGCATAGCGTCCAGAAATCACAGGAATCAACTAGCTAAATAAACACAGTACAAGCAAAGCACTGTCTCAAATGAAAGCTGGATAACAATCTAGAGGTCTAAATGCAGCCAGGTATGCCTGGCCCTAAGTCTGATACAGCAGAGAAAACTGCAAACAAAAAAATATCTAAAATTTTTTGAGAAAACTATTCTTAAAAAATATATTTCACTTTCAAGAACAAAGAAGCCTTTTCAGTATAAAAAGCATACAAAGAACACATTTTTAAAAGCTAGCACTGAAACCTAAATTTAGTATTTTATGTATGTATGAGCAAGCATACTTGATGTCCTCCCTTAACTAACAGTTCTGTTGATAAATGATAACTAAACATAGCATATTAAATTCACATTGGGGCCAAATGAATTCACATATGTACTTATATATCCACTATATGTGTTTGCAAAGTATTCATTTGTGAGTTAGGCAACGTTCGACTGAACAAACTATTATACTTTCAAAAAAATAAAAGCATGTCTTATTTATGCCAGTGGAAAAACCAGTTATGAAATTTGAAATAATAATAATAAAAAACACTCAAAGCAAATGATATATTATCTTCAAGCTTTGCATAACAACTAGATTCTAAATGAGCAAAAGAGAACTGAAATTCTGCTATGGACCCAGAAGATGGTCAAAAAATGTCAATTGGTGTTGACAGAAGTTAACATTACTAGAGTGCCAAAGTGACATAGTGGAGTAACTGAGAAAAATGTCACAGTTCATTCAATAGTCTAGAACTCAGCTTTAGGACAAAGAATAAATATTTATGAGAGAGGAGAAATTGAAACAGGGCCCTTTGGCTACCAATCTAACACTAGACTTGGTTTGGTAATTAGAGTATGCAACATTTTTAATATATTGGGAATACATAAGCATAAAGCACTATAGTTTTACTTTATTAGGGATTCATTCCAAAAGAGCACGTTAATGGAGACAGAACATAGTTACATTATGAAACAAAAACAAAAGCATGGGAAAATTGAAAATTTAACAATTTTTTAGAGTTACCTAAAATCAGGCAAGTATTTATAGGTAAACTATGCTATTCTTTTGCTAGTAAGTTTAATAAAATCATATTGGGCATATCCTATGCAACATATTTTGTCAGGTATTGTGAAGGGATACAAAAGGGGACAAGGCACTGTCCTTTCCATTAAGAATTTTTCAATTTATTAGGAAAGATAAATTCAATAAACAGAATAGCATAACTCTTGCAGGAGAGCTATAATGTTACATTCACAAATTGGAGACATAAAGACAATATCATAATGTTGGCTTAAAGAGATCAAGGAAGATTTCATGAAAGAGGAGACATTTTGTTCTCATTTTGAGAAATAAAAAATATAAAGATAACATATTTAAAAATGCACAAAGCCCCCCAATTCAAAAATTTCCATATTTGCTTCAAATTAATTTATTTAAGGAAATAAAACATTACTGATATAGCTTAATTCTTTTTAAACCATGACAAGATATCCTTTTTCAAATTGTCAGACAAGCAATATTCTAACTTTGGGTCATATTATTTCATTCCATTTTTATACTTACATCAATTAATATTTATATGATGTGATATATCTTTGCATATAACTTTCTGAAATTTTGAGTTTTCAATTTATACCTGATGTTTATGTTTTGGATAAATAATAATATTGATATATAGAGAAACCTAGTTCATCTTTTTTCTTTGCTGTTTAGTACTGTTTACATTTCATTTATAAATTACTCTTTTGACCAAATCTTTCTAAATTTTTGCTACTGTAAGCTATGCTTCAAAGAATAGCTTACATATGCATAGCACACATGGACAAGACGTTTTCTAGGGTCTATACCTCAAGTATATCATAGAGTGACAGCAACCAGATTGGCATGGGAAAACTCCCGTTTAAACCCTTGTTTTGGCATACATTTTAATAGCTCTGCCATTCATGTTCAAAGATATCCCAGATTGAGCAATAAATGAACATTCTAGCAATAAGACAACAAGTTTTTTGATTTTATAGGTTTTGTTAAATTGTCTGACCAAATGGTTGCAACAATTTAATATCCCTACCTATAGTTCTGAGAATACAAATTTCCTTCATATTTTTCCTAACACTTGATTAGCAGATTTTTTTATCTATCTGATGAGTGAAAATAGTAACTTGTTATTTCAATTTATTTTTCATTGATAAAAGTGAAGTTTACCAACTTCTCATATTTGTATTTTATCTTGTAAGAATTTTATGCTATAACTTTCACCTTTCTGTGTGCACTCACTTCATTATATTTTTATCTTCCTCTTGACTTGGAATTCTTTTTAGATGTTATATTGTATTTTTGTCATAATATCCACTGGAAATAGTAATTTTCCAATCTGGCATTTACTTCTTAAACATGCTTATGGTTTCTCTTTCCTTTCATTTCCCTTTTTTCTTTTTGTTTACATTATGACAGTTTAGCATTACAATGTGGTCAGATTTCAGTTTTTTATGTGTATGTCTACATTTTGTGTCTATGCTAATAAAGTTCTCCTCAGCCAAGGATGGATATCAGTCTATATTTTTATGGAATTGCATTTTAAGTTGGGTCTTTGAAGGATTAGCGTATGATTTTTCATATTATAGGGTTCACAATGAAGATAGAAGGCTCGAGATGTAGCTCATTGATAGAATACTTTTGGAAAAAAACAATGAAGATGGAGAAAGGAGGTATCACATGAGAAATAAACAGGAAGAAACAGAGCAAATTGTTCTGAGATTTTGAGTGGTTTGTTTTACTGGGAGCACCCCATATATAAGTATATTATCTAAATTTCCTATTGACTTTTAATGAAAATAATTTTCTTCTGTATACTCAGGTTTCTGTTTTTCTATTACTTATAATCCATACATTTCTCTCAAGAGGTTTTTCTCTTTAATTACTTTTTAAAAAATCAGTGTGTTCTTAATCTGGTTCTCAACTATTTTTGTCAGTTTACTCCCTAACATCCAGAACTTTCTTGGAAATGGGTACACTGTAGACATATTTTTGAGAACTTGTAGTTATAAAAATTTCTATACATCTTTTCTTGAAGATTAACTTATCGATAAATTGGCTGGATATAGAATTATAAAAAGAAAGCAATTGATTAATTATCCTAAAAATTTGAAGACATTCATTCATTGATTTTTTTTTCTCAAGAATTGCTCTGTTATATAATACATGATCTCACACTACTCCCTATTGGAAAACAGAGTCCTTATCTTTGGTGTCCTAAAATTTCTGGATGATATGACTCATGTGGACTATCTTATTGTTCTTTTGCTGGTCACTTATTGAACCCTAAAATATGAAAAATCAAGTTCATCAAATTAAGGAGAATTTTTTTGTATTACATACTTAATAATTTCTCTTTCACTATTTTTCTCTATTTTTCAGTTATTTTGTATTGATTTGCCTTTGAAAAAAATCTTCTCATCTTCTTGAACATTTGTTTTACCTTCTGGAAGATTTGTGATATGATAGTTTAATCTGTCAATAGTTTTTCTTAGTTACCTGAAAGTCCATTGTTGTATCAATTTAGATGCTATAAAATGCTTCTTTAATATTCTTGAGAATATTTATTATATTTTTGAAGTTTTCATTTTCCTGAAGAGTTTGTTTTCTCACAGTTTTCACTATATGCTTATTTTTTTTTAAATAATCTTGTATATTTTGAGCTTTTGTCAAATATTTGTAACTCTTGGCTGACCATTGATAAATGTAAGTGAGGCATTAAAAAATAAAGAAGCCTCCACACAGGTAGAGCAATTGTCAATTGGATTTCAGTGCATGTAGTCAGGAAAATATTGATCCTTTTATATGAACACACCTTCCCTACACCACCCCCACACATATACAGAAACAAAAGGCAGGCGTTTTTCTCTTAAGCTTGAGAATTTTCTGCATAGAATATTCCTCCAATCTCCTGACTAATTTGTCAGTCAGTGTCCAAATAGATAAGAATAGAGGGGTATTAAGGGAGAGTTTCTATCAGTTTGTACACATTTATACGTGCACACAATATTGATTCTTCTCTTTCTTGTCGTTGTTCTCTCTTTTTTTAAATAAAGCTATAAGTATCTTTTCTTCCTTATTCAGTGGGGATGATTAAGGCACTTTGATGCCCAAAGTGGGATGATTGTCTTTGGTTATAACTTCATTATATAGTCTTAAATTCCATCATTTGTCTCTACATCCAAAAGTACCTGGCATGTCCAAATCCTGAGCCAGCCTAGAGATGCTTTTTATCAAGCCAATTTTAATTCCTAGATTCTACTACATCAACTAGTATTCAATCTTTATCTTCCAAAATTTCAAAACTCTTATCTACTTATTACTCTTCTCATAGTTTTTCATTTGTATATTATTTTTATATTTCAGTTTCCATGTTTTTTGTGGAATTTGAAGAATGAACACTGTACTGAATTGAATAGTACCCACTCTCAAATTGTAATGTTACCAAGCAACTGGTGAGTGTGACTTTATTCAAAAATGGTGTCCTTGAATATTAGATGTAATTAAATTATAATTCTCAATCACCTATATGGACCAGTTAATTTCAACTCCAGGGTCTTTATCATAGAAAGAGGAGGAGAAACTCAGGGGAGAAGATAATGTGAAGAAGAAATGAGAAATTAGAGTAATGTTTCTATAAATCAATGAATAACAAATATTGCTAGCAGAGATTAAAAGCTAGCAACAGGCATGGAACAAAGCCTCTAGAATTAAACAACCTACCAATACCTTGATTTCAGATTTCTGGCTTTCATTTCTGTGAGAGGAATTCTTTTGTTTCAAGCCACCTAAGTAGTTACATCAGCTCTAGGAATCTAATGCAAGCAAATATAAATAGTTGAGTTCAATTTATCATAGTTAACCTAAGAACTTTTCAATAACTTTATAGGAAAGTACATAAATCATAAGTATATATTTTGATGAATCATCATAAACTGAAAATACCCACATTACCAGTTACCAGATTAAGAAATAGGACATCATATCAGTATCCCAGAAGCCCTTTTCATGGCTTTTCCACATCACTTCTCTCTTCAGTAAAGGTAACCACTAACCTGAGTGTTAACAATATGAATTTTACTCTTTTTGAAATTTAGAGAAATGGAACATAAGCAAAAATAACAGAAATGGGAGCAGACTTTAATGGATCAGCAAGCTGTCTTTATTAAACAGCAGTGGAATGGCACATTTTCAGGGGAGAGAACAGTGACTGATTACATGAGGGGTCTGTTTTTTATAGATGTTAATGAGAGTTCATCATAGCATAATGTTTAGTGAGACTTAATCATTAAAGACTGAGGGCATGCCAGTTGGGCAGTCAGGAAACTAGCTGTGCAGGTTAAAAATCTACCTCTGGAAAACAGTGGTAAAAGCTTGAAACTCATTGTTTCTAGGATAAAAGTCCAGAGCCCAGGGCCCATTGTTTGCCTTCCCCTTCTCCCTTCCCAGATTCAACTGTCCTACTTTTCTCCCTGGCAGCTGTCATTCCCCTTTTCTTGAGGGATATTATTTTCCATATCTTTCATACATTATATACTTCTTTGGTCTGGCTTCTTTCATATAATGCATATGAGAGTCATTCATATTATCATATATAATTAAAGTTCATTCATTTTTATTGATGTAAGTTATTCTATTAGGTGACCATACCTATTCATCCTAGTGTTGATGGACTCTTAGGATTTTTCGGCTTTAGGGTATTATCCATAGTGCTTCTATGAATATTATTGTATATCTCTTATATGTTTCTTTTGGAAATATATCCATAAAGGAAGTAGATAGGTTGTATTGTTTAGTTGTATTAGTTACACAAAACAGCTTTTAAAAATAACTTGCTAGCCAGGCACAGTGTCACATGCAGGTAATCCCAGTAGCTTGGGAGGCTGAGGCATAAGGATTATAAATTTCAATTCAGCCACAGCAACTAAGCAAGGCCTTGAGCAATTTATTAAGTGCCCCTTTGTTCAATCTCCAAATGCCAATAAATAAATAAATAAATAAATAAATAAACAAAAAAGCGAATAAATAAATAAATAAAAGCAATGTTTTGTCAGCTTTTTTCCTGCTGTCAGGAAAAGGACACAACCAGGAAAACTGTAGAGGATGAAAAGTTTATTTGAGGGCTCATGGTTTTAGAGCTTTATTCTGCAGGGCTCCAGGTGATGCAGAAAAACATGGCAGAAAAATGTGGCACAGGGAAGTAGCTCACATGATGATCAAAAAACTGAGAGAGATACTCTTCTCACCAGATACAAAATATATACCCCAAAGCCATGCTCCCAATGCCATGCCTCCTCCAGCCACATACCTGCCTTCAGTTACCACTCAATTAATCCCATCAGGATATTGATTCACTGATTGGGTTAAGGCTCTCATAACCAATCATTTATTCTCTGTACCTTCTTGCATTGTCTCACACATGAACTTTTGGGGGACACCTCACAAACAACTTACTAATGTACAGTTCCAATTGTAGTGCATGAGAGTATTCTTGAAGCTTTAGGTGTCCTGCTGGTACTATCACTAAGAATGGGCTTTGTGTAGCAGCCAGAGGTTTGTCGATGAGACCCAGAGACATGAAATCATCAGTACTTTGTACATTCAATTACATCACCATAAATGTTTGTAAAAGGATAAAAATTACATGATTCTTATCTAAAACTTTAAGTCTCATTTATTAAATCTTAGATTTATGAAAGTGACTATCAGGCACCTCCTTGTCTACACACATGACAAAACTAGCACACAGACATTGTTGGTATAAGAGGAAGAATTCTATTTCATTTCCATTTGACCTCAATATCACCAGAGTAATAATGTTTTTATACTCAAAAATCAAGAGTAATTTCAAATTTTAAATGTATATTTTTTAATTTTTCCACAAACCAGAATTTATAGCTTCAGGGGCCTAGAATTCAGTGAAATAGTTTATTAAAACTTGCAACCAAAATTACATCTGCCTTATCTTTAAGCTTTTGAGGGATTTCACAAGCTTGAGGCACCATTTTGAGGTTGAATGGAAGTATCTCAGAACTAATATAAATATATAATTAGTCAAATTAAGGTGAGAAAGGGCTTGATTTTTCTGTCACATTAATTAGCACTTAGAAGTTCAGTTGACAATTATTAGATCTTTTCTCCTTGGAAAGATCAAGGGTAGAGCTATTTGACCCTTAGCACTGAATTTTACTCCTTTTTTTGTATGTTTTAGTTTTACTGACTATAACTTAAGTAGAGTTTTGTGGTCCTGTGTGATTTAATTAGCTATAATCACACCACATTTTTATAACCAAATACCTGTGACATAAGGCATGTTTTTTTTTCAAATAGGTATAAAATAATACTGAAAACAAATATAATGGTCACATACATTAGCTCCAAGGCAGTTAAAATTTAAAAACTAAACAAAACAAAAGCTTGTTTAATTAAAGGTCACACTATAATATTTCCATTAAATTTTGTTATTCCTGTCATTATAAAATGGACAACAATGGATTATATTTTCCATGATTGACCACCTATGATTCAACTATTTAAATGTGAAATAAATAACTTTAATACACCATTAACATTTTTAGAAGTCAAAATGCAAATTGAGTAATAAGTCAAAAGACAGAAAAGTTAAATATTTGATCCTTATATCTGTAAATATCTGGAGAATCTACACTCTGGGATTTTAAGTGAAATAATTAATTGGTGATTTCTAAGGTGTCAGTAGTTAGGTTTGCTGTATTGGTGATTCTTAACATTTCTATGTAAAAAGGCCTAACTTTATGCAAGTTCCACATATGATATCACTCTTGTTTGAGTTTGTTCACAAGGGAGGTAAAAATATTAATGTTTTCTTTGAGTCATGTAAATAAGTTATTTATGGTTTGCTTTTTCCTATTATAAAGTTTAATATGGCTTTAGAGAACAAAGGATTTCAGAAAAAATTCAACTTACTAACAACAACAAATATTTTCAGTTTTGTGGAAAGTGCCTCTTTATGTTCAAATACCAGATTACCTACTACACAGGAAGTCTCACTAAAGGAAACCATTCAACAGCTCTTAACTTGGGATATCTATGTAAGCAGAAACATTAAGATTGAATTAGGTAACAACAAGACAACCACAACAACAAATTCCCTCCCCCAAATACAAACCACCTGCTCTACAGATAATCTGAATCAATGGAATTTTAACACACATTAATTGCTATGATCTGAATATTTATGTCTTCTGCAAATCCATGTATTGAAGTATTTACTCCCAATGTAAAAGTATTAGGAGGTCATGGAGACCAAAACTTCATGGATGGGATTTTTGCCCTTATATAAAATGCCCCAGAGAAACTCCTTCTGCCATGTGAAGTGAGAGTGAGATGATGACTGTCTATGAGGAAATTAATCCTCATCAGATACTGTATCTGACACAATCTTGATCTTTGACTTCTCAGACTCCAAAAACATAAGAAATAAGCTTTTGCTATTTATAAGTGACTCAGTTTGTGGTATTTTGTTATAGTAGCCTAAATTGATGAAGACCATAATTTGGGTACATAAAAATAGAAGAAAGAAGATGAAACATTTTTCCTAATAAATTGAATGTTGATCCAGGGTTGAAAGGATTTAAGTTGACTATCCTAGGCTACTGGAAGAAGAAGATATAGACATTAATTACTTTGGGATGGCCACCCAGTATAGGAAAATGTTCACAGTCTAGAACAGAAAGGGATTTGATCTTTGTTTTTCTTTACTTTTTAAAAGAAATAAAAAATATCTGTTACTATAAATACTTAAGAAGTAGCACTTTACTACAAATTAGGTATGATAAACCAGAAGTTATCATATAAGAATATAGGAACTTAATTTTTTGCTTCAGAAAACCAACTATTAAATTATTGCAATATACCACTTAATTTGTTAGAGATGATGCTTGTGTGCTGTGACTTCAAATTCAGTTTTCCAAATATACTACATATTACTATCTGAAATTTCTTTAAGATTTCAGTATTTGTTATTTCTATATGAAGAGTCATTTACAAAATTTTGCAGAATTACAAACTTCGTAATACTTTCCACTTTATCACATTTTCATTTCACAAAACTTTTGTTATAACCTATAATAATTTGAGTGTAGTTTTTTGGTGAGATTTTTCTAATTAAAAATACTATTATGGTTAAAAAGATGCATATTTCCTATTTTATAACATTTAGTTCACTTTGTATTTTCTGTGTTGCTGCTGTAGAATTTTTTGACATTGCTAAATTAACTTCTTTCTAAAGAAGTTTATTGTAAAAGTTGAATTAGTTCTTAAAATGTGTCTCATTTCTGTCAGAGCTATTTGATTTGCAACAGTTGGTTAAGATCTAGGATATTTCATTTGTTTAACTCATAAACATATGCCAGGTTCAGGAAATAAGTAATCCTTGTTCCTAAGGACTTCCAAAAGTATAGTTTCTAGAGCCTTTTCAAAGGCATCAATTATTTAATAAAACAGGATAGGAGCTTTCTAAGCCCTAGGATATGTTTTCTAAGCTTTTTTAGATAAGACAAAATCAGAGTTATTATTACAAGGCTAAGACAACTCAGAGCATTTCCCTAGAAGAAAACAGATTTTGTGTGTTTAGTCATCTAATGTTTCCCAGATTTATTTCCTTCTTCTTCTTCTTCTTCTTCTATCTTTTGAATAATGTTAAAACTGTTTTCTCTGATAAGTGGATACTAACCCACAACAAGGGCTGGAGGAAGAATATAAGTTCAGTGGAGAAGACAAAGGGGAATGAAGGGAAGGGAGGGGAACAGGAATAGGAAAAACAGTGGAATGAATCTGACATAACTTTCCTTTATATATATATGAATACATCACAGTAAATCTCACCATAATGTATAGCCACAAGACTGGGATACTAATTAGAATAAGATATATTCCATGCTCACACAATTATATAAAATGGATTCTACTGTTATGTATGACTAAAAAGAACAAATAAAAATTTAAAAAGCTGAATGAACACAGCTTTCTTAGCCACTGTTCAACAGATATGTACTGAGCCTTTCCTTCTTATGCCTTGATAATTAATAATAACAACAGCATCATCTATTTCAAAATCTGTTAACCTAATGATTAAGAAAGAAAATTAATTATGAAGCAAAGTGAAAATTATCCTAATGGAGGTATAGAGGCAGAGCTGTGAAAGCCAAGAGGAGGCTCTTAATAATTATGCTTGGGTGTCATATTTATAAGAACATACATGAATTGTCAAATTTGTCCTGGAATTTACTTTCTTTCCATCATCAAGGTGCACAGTGATGGGGAATTCTTAAGCTCACATACCTAATACTCTTCTTTCAACTGACTATTTCCTGAAGAACAATAAAGATTACTTATCAGGGGCAGGCTATTCATCAGACCACTGATAGTCCCTCATCAGTAACACCAGGATTTATCAGTGCCATGCATTCCACAATGCTTAGATATAATCCAAGATATACAAGTTAAGAAACCTTGTACAGCTAATGGGTATCCAATTTGTTGTTCACTTTTGTGTGTGAATCATTGCATTTCAGTCAAGGAAACTTTTATCTTTGATTAAGGCTTTAAATTATTGAGAACATGGATTAAACCTGGGTTTGGCAACAAGTTTCTTTTCTGTAACAACAACAAAACATTTCTGTCAATGGAAGCATTTTGGCTCAAAGTTAAGAAAGATGGCTTTATCAATTTTACCTGTGAGGATGAGTCACAGTGTGGTGAAAGCACCATTTTGCTCCCTGTAAAGGCAATAGATAAGCAGTGCCATGGCAACTAAATGTACCGTTTTTTGTGCATATGGCTAAATAGTTCATGCATCACTCAGAAACCTGGAGAAGTCATAAAGGTATAATTTTTCTCTCTTACATTCTTAACATTATTTGTTGGAATATGACTAAAATGTTACAATATTATTGGCTATGGTAAGAACAAGGAGAACTAGCCTAAGAGATTACTTCTTGTTGCTACTCTCAGTGTATATTTTTAAAGAGAGTGTGTTTTTCTATTAATTCTGACAGAGATGAACATTCCATGGCTCTAGCCCACATGCTTTGACAGGCCCTATCTCTGAGTTTGAATTGAGAGTGGCTCAGAATAATATGCTGAGACATCACCTCAGTCACACTGCTCTAAGTAGGATTTCATAAATTCATTGGCTAATACATTGCAAAACCAAAAATATGCCTGAGATGAAATTTTCTTTTTTACTGACTACAAACAGAGTTTGATGAACAAACTCATGGTGTCAAAAATGGTATATTGTACCTGCCTTACCTTAGAT
This sequence comes from Ictidomys tridecemlineatus, assembly GCF_052094955.1. Taxonomy (NCBI): domain Eukaryota; kingdom Metazoa; phylum Chordata; class Mammalia; order Rodentia; family Sciuridae; genus Ictidomys; species Ictidomys tridecemlineatus. The sequence continues at coordinate 103,606,925 of NC_135493.1, forward strand.
AACCTGAATAAAAAAGGGTTTAAAATAATTTGAAATACAAACAAACATGTCTTTCCTACTTGAAAGTTAAATTTTGTTTTCAGGAAACAAAAATAATACTTTAGGACCCAATTAATGAATGGCTTTCTGAAATAAACCCTTTAGACTATTAGTACTGGTACTGGAATATTTTGTTTGAATCAGCCACAGGGCCTTCACATATGTTGCTATCTCTAATTGGCTTTCTTCTTCATAGCATTTTCCTCATTTTCAAATCATCTAGTAAGTTTGAGCATTATTTATTTAATATGTTTATCCCTAAATAGACTAAACAATCACCTTTGTACTTATTCATTGTTGTCTACTAAACACTGTTGCCTGATTCATAGAAATTATTCACATTGTTTTTTTAAAAATAGTTGAATATACACAAAGTTACACACACACACACACACACACACACTTTTGTGGTTTCTCTGGGAAGTTTCTCTTGGGAAATCATTCCATTTAATAATTTAGAATAATACTTTTGAAAAAATATTATGAAGGTGTTATATCCTATAATTTTTAGAATGCATAAACTTCATGATAAATTCTTTGGATTTTAAGTCATAGAAATCTATTTGAACTAAATTTAGCAAAAGAGAGTTCACTAAATATATGCATGGTTCTCTCACACAACCCAAGGTCAAAAACGCAGCTGAGTGACAGGGTGAACTGGAACCACTGATCCAAACAGTGTGGAGAACAGAAGAAGTTGCTCTTCATATCATAACTCTGCCTCTTTCTATATATTTATTTCATTATTTTTCTCTCCCTCTGTAGAATAGCTTTTCTATTTTTAAAACCACATATCAGAAAATAGCTCCTGCCAACAGCTTGTAAGTTTGCATCATTTCTATTCAAGAGCTCAAGAGTTTTAATGTGTGAACATTTTCCAGTTCCAACTTTAAAATCCTGAGAATGGACTCGGATTAATTTGGCTGTGTCAGGAGCCAACCTCTGTCTTTCTTTCTACAGATAAAGTGTAGTCACCTTGGAAAAATAAGATTGCAACCACTATAACCACTTGAAAGGAGGAGGAAGAAGGAAAAAAGTTCATTCACAGAAACATAAGCATGCTCTCTAGATGTAATTATGAAGAATATGCCTGGTGAATTTGGCCTGCCACTGGCACTGATATCATTTCAGTCATCTATTATTATGGATTAATAAAATAGTAGAAATGAGAACTTTGGTGGGGTCATGGATAGTTTTATCTCAAGATGAGTAATTTTTGCATTTTGGTGAGAAAAAAGTAATGGATGCAATGGAAACAAATTTCACTTTGAGGAAGCAGCTGCATGACCTGATTTTTTCTCCTTGGTATTTTGAAAACATTTTCCCTTACACCCAACTACATAATGAGATGGGATGAGAGATGGTTTTCTGATTATTCCTTTATAAAAATGTTGAATCTATGATAAATTTAATATAAGAATAGGGCTGATGAAATTCTAGGCACTGGAGTATAATATTGATAAATTTCTTTGGGATATGGCTATAAAGACAGGTTGTCATCTTACAAAAAGGCTATAACTTCACAAATTAGAAGTGGCATCACCAGAAAAAGCTGTCCCTCTGTCCTTTCAAATCACATGTGAGGATCATCACAGAGATAACTATCTTAGCTTTCCAATGATAAACAAGGCATCCTGTAATCATTCTATCACTGATGAACTTTACTGGTATTGATTTTAGAAGACATTTTTCATATAGAAACCAGAAGTGACTTTCAAAGAGAATACAATCTCTTGGACAAATGACATTCATAATAAAGAAGTTTTAAAAGAACATTACAAACAAGGGCACACTTTCTACTGGAAAATGAGGACACTCAGAAATACATAAATGCAAAATTGAAGATATCTTAGATAAATCAAGACAAAATCCTTATTTTATAGACATTAATCTAAAGTTTAATAATAAGGAGATATTTGTTCAAGAGTCCAGGACATTCTATGGACACTACTCTAAAAATATTATCAAATATCTTTAATATTAGCTATTATTGTGATAAGAGAAAGTGGGTTTAAGTCAAAATTTATAGTCTGACATAATAAAATCACCTTGTGTTCCCATTCAAATAATGACATGAAATTTACTTAAGTTATTTTTCAGATGAATTTACACACATACACACACACACACACACACACACATTTGCAGCAGGGGTTGAATCCAGGGGCACTTAACCACTCAGACACATTCCCAGCTCATTTTATTTTTTATCTTGAGCCAGGATCTCACTAAGTTCAGGGCCTTGCTAAATTGCTGAGGCTGGCTTTGAACTTGCAATCCTCCTACCTTAGCAACCAGAGCCACTGGAAATACAGGAATATGCCACCTTGACCTGATAAATTTAGTTATATTTTCTTTAAAATATTACTGATCATCCAACTTGTAGGAAGAAATACAACAAAATTTTACTAAAATTTCCAACTCTGAAAATATGACCAATCCCATGGATTTTTTTAGGGCAAGAGTCAGCAAGCTAGGACCTGTGCTTGTTTTTTTAAGTAGTTTCATTAGAACTCATCCATATACCTTCTTATGCATTCAACACTATCTATAGTTTTAATACTACAAAGGGAGAGTTGAGTTGTTGCACTGAAATTGTATATCCCACAGCCTAAAATATGCATCATGCAGTCTCTTTTTTTAAAAAAAAATTGGGAATCCCTGTTTCCATATGGCTATCTTGCATTATTTATAATTATTCCATAAACATGACTATAAATTAATGTACCTTAATTATTCTAAAATTCATTCATAATCTAATGTTAGGTTATATGTGACTTGAGTATCAGGTAATAGTCGAGTTTTCTAATTGTAATCTAGGTTAAAATATACTATACATTTAAAAATCTTAACTCACTTATATACAAGATGGGTAGCATGAATAGTAACACTAAAGTAATTATATTTAGGCCAAGTCAGAAATCTTATTATACTTGATTAAAGATCATTACAATACTTATTGTACAAAGAAAAAAATCCTGTAGGCGGCACTTAGAACATACAAGTAATAGGAGTCGACAAGAAATATGAATTCCTTAGGCAGTTGCCTTGGCCTTGATAATGTTCAGAAAATAATTACACTTCTGAAGCTTTAACAAAAAATGGTTTTGAAGTTGTTGTCCCCCCTGCAAAAAATACATTAGTTTGTATTACAGCTCCAAAAGAATATAAAGCAAAGGTAAAAAATCTATTGTCTACACATATATCTAAATGAACAACAGAATAAAACCCTTTGTTATCAAAATAATGTGGGTTTGTAAGTTAATGACTTACATGCCAATTCTTCAATATTCTTACTGATCTCCTATTATGAGCAATAGGAGATCAGATATCCATTAGAGCTACACAAAAGATACAACATTATCTCTATTTTTAAACATCGACAATTGCATGTACTTTACATTTCCTAAGAACTCTGAGATTTTAACTAGCACAGTTCACAGGATCTGTAGTTCAAATGCAGTGCATTTGGGATCTCTAATGAATTCATTTTCATAGAAAGCCAATGTTTTCTAGTAAACCTGGTGTTTGTTTTACTGCAAAATATCTTAGCACCATAACGTGTAAAATTTTAACATCTTGAAGAATTAAAAATATTGATAACAGTATATTGAAGAGTTAAGAATAATGTGGAAATGTGTTTTCTCTGAAACTTTACTGTTAAGAAACAACCAAGCAGAAGAGTTGCTGTATTTCCAACATCAAATGACACATCAAGATCCAAGATCTCCTTAGGACAGTTTAACAAGGAATTAACATAGGGTACTAGGTCTGGACAGGTTATTACAAATCATTTTATAGTGTTAGAAGCATAAGTAAACTGAGGTGAGGTCAGAGTCAATTCCATGGGTTTTGTGGAATGATGAGAAGCAGCAATATTCTTCTTGGGCATTGTTCAGATTTAATGATTTTTTTTCAAATTTAGATTTAAGATTGCTTATGAGTTTATATATTCACTCCAAGAGCTATTTTTAAAACAAAAAAGAGAGTCATATTCTTTATACTTACGTTCAACTACAAGCACACTCCAAATGTATGGCATAATTAACTGAAAAATGAATCTCACAAATGTCTTGTATAATATATGTAGATAACATGTCAATATATCTCAATGTAAGGTATATTTTATGGTGAAAGACTTAATAAGTTACTTACAATCATTATAAATATAATTTGTAGTACTGGATTGGCATGTCACTTTAAAAATATTTTAAAAAATATAAGTGGTTTTGCATTATCAAAGTGTTAAGAGGGTATCAGGAAAAAAAAAAAAAACATGCTTCGGTGACATGGCCATGAAGGAATGGGGATAGATCTAATGACCCAGAATCAAATCCAAGCCAACACATGGTTCGTACATTTACATATACTGGTCTTGGGACCCTAGAGAAAATATATTTTGGTAGAATTAAGAGTTTATATTTTATATACCAATAATTACTCATCAGTCCAGTATAATATACAGCACACAGTGGTTATATATTAAATGGATGCTTGGTTCATTCACCTTGTAATTAAATTTGCCAATAATTTAGAGTGAGAGCAAAGTACCTTAAATCATTTAAATTAAGACAAAAAATTGAACTGTCAGAAGCAAAGTATTCAAACCAAAGTATTCAAGTAGAGATTTGATTTACAGATGAGCTTTTAATAAATGAAAAATACAAGAACATATTTAGGCCTGTACTATATATTATAAGCACAGAGCTAATATGATGAGCTCAAAAATTTAAGTCAACCCAGGCCTGAAATCCTATTTTAAGTTATGGCAGAAGCAACTATCAAAAAACAAAGAAATACACAAATAAGCTGCATTTTCATCCTAGGATGAACAGGTTTAGTCTGAAAGCTTTCTTCTATTCATTTTGACAATAAATTTTCTTTAAAAATCTTATCTGGCATTAGTCTTAACAATTAGAAAACTATTCATAATATACAGATATAAAGTGCACATTATATGTAATATCTAATTATATATTTTTATATTTGTGTATATATATTCAAAATGTATATGTGCACAAATCTATTTTTGTACATATTTATGCATATACTTATCTATGCATTTATGCATATATTTATGCTTTTGTATATTCATAAATATATAAGTACATATATATGTGAAATGTATCATTTCTAGGCAATAGTGTATCATATATTTGATTTTTCAGATGAATTTTTACTTCTCAGCCTCTTGTTCTCCATTGTTATATATCAATCTTTATTCAGTATAATCAGTTAAAGCACCTTTAAAGAAAAATAGTTTATATCTATGTAATTGCTTTTAACTATTAAGATATGTTCTTAACACCCACTATAAGCAGAACTACTCAAGCCATTGCAAATTATAATAGCTATTTTCATTTCAATAATTATGATTTATGGTGATTACTCATACTGTAAAATAATTATTTTTTTTGAGAGAAACAGAGAGAGAGAGAGAGAGAGAGAGAGAGAGAGAGAGAGAGAGAATTTCAACATTTTTTTTTTTTTTTTAGATTTTTCAGCGGATACAACATCTTTGTATGTGGTGCTGAGGATCGAACCCGGGCTGCACGTATGCCAGGCGAGCGCACTACCGCTTGAGCCATATCCCCAGCCGCTAAAATAATTATTTTTAAAGGATATTACAGCCAAGAACACTTCTAGCAATAAAGGAAACATCTCCTTGTCAAATCACAACAATGACCCAGCTATGACATCAGTGATACTAAAGTGTTTAAGATAACACAGCTTAGTGATACCAACTTAAGACACCAAATGCAAACACTTCAAAGGATATTCTTTACTTATCTAGAATAAGATATTTTCTTTTGTTTCTCTTCAGAAATTTTTATTTGTCTTTTAAAATTGACTTTCCTAAGCAACTAATTAGACTCTTATTGAAGAGTCTTCAACAAACAAGTATGACCACCCCTCTATCTACAAATGCCACATTTTATTACTTTATCTGATTTTGACCTTCATTGCCTTATTTAGTGGATATATATTAGTTAAAACTTGAAAATGTATGCATGTCTTTAAAATAAATAAGTGGTAAGGGTATATTGGTTGATTTAATGCATCTAAAATCAAATAACTATACTGAGGAGGAATAAATTGTGATTTTAGAGGTTGTCAAAAGGCAGTGGGTACTTTCTAAAGTAAATGGGCAATATCACCACCTGGTTGGATGCCAGTATGATAAAATTAAAAATCTAAAAATAAAATAACTACACATTCACAAAAAATTTCAGGAACTTGAAAAGAACAATGTTTTACAGCTCAAGATGTACCTTATATTTAGTATTTGACACATATTTCTCTTGAACAATTTTCTGCTATAAGGTGTATTTTCTATAAGATATGAGAACAGGGTCAAGACAGAAGCTTTCCGTTGTATGATACACTTATAAATATAGATTTAAATTGTTGAGACAATAATTATAAGGAAAAGTCTGCAGATGTTAGCTTAGATGTAATTTTTAAAAATAATTTTGATTGGATGTTCATTGATCCATAGATGTGGAACTTAGAGAAGGCATACTGTATGTTGTTTGACTTATGGAGGATCTGTAAAAAGTGTTTGATAAATGGGTGAATAAATAAATGATCAAAACTGCATCAACCCAAGATGGATAGGCAGTTTTCAGTTTCCTAAAATTGTTAACTATGGCACCAATTCTGGAATATATATATATATATAGAGAGAGAGAGAGAGAGAGCTGGTATCTGAAGTAGTTGGGGTTAAAATTTATACTACTGAATGTCTAGAAACTCTAAAGCTAACACATCAACACAAAAATAGTTTCAGTGTTATGATATATTTTGAATATTTGGCAGTATCAAAGCAAAATTTATGTACAGGAAACATACTCAGCTCAGGATACAGAATTCCCACCAAAAGTAAACTTAGAATCAAAGCTGAAACAAACACATACACCATCAGAGAAACCTGACATTTATCACTTTAACCAAATGATAAAAGTTATCACTAGTACCAGAACAAAAAGATCTAATGAATCCTTGAAATATATCGTAAAGGACAACAACTCACTTATGTGGGTCCTGGCAAAAGTTAATAAATTGAATCTGAAATATCAAACCAAATAGATGAGGATTCAGTGTTTAGATATTTGTTTTTTGTTTTGTGAATTATTAGATTTCTTAAAATTATGACCAATATCCAACAGAGCTTCTTATGAAACTAGTGAAGCTGATTATTCTAAAATTAATACAGAAGAGCAGGGCTGAGACTGTAGCTCAGTGATAGAGCACTTGCCTAGCATGTGTGAGGCACTGGATTTGATCCTTAGCACCACATAAAAATAAAATAAAGGCATTCTGTCCATCTACAACTAAAAAAAATTAAAAAAAAATATACAGAAGAGCAACATTCCAGCAAGAATCAAAACAATTCTGAAGAAAAAAGACCACATTATGGGACATTTTTATATGGTGAAAAGATAAATTATAAGGAATAAAGAAATAATTACAGAAATAGAAAGACAGGCAGGCTCTCATAAATATGGCAACCTTGTATATGATGGACAGCATTACAAGTAAAGAGATAAAGGATGACCCAAAATTTTATTTTTATTTTTAATGTGTTCATTAGTGCACTGCCCTAAAAGAAAATATTAAATACTTTAAGGTTTAAGTAAAGAAGAAAATAAAATTAAGTTAAAAACTAATTTAACAATATAATTATATAATTAAAAGCTTATTTATACACAGCAGAGGAAACAAAGATAGTAAAAAGAAGACTCAGTCAAGAAGAAATTTCCAGAATAATCAAATAACTCCTTAAAGCCATAAACAAAGATTAAGAAAAAATAGAAAAAGTATAAAAAATGAAGAAGAGGAAACACAAAGGACCAAAAATTATGAAAATATTCTATCTTACTACTAATCCAAAAACTGTAAATTAAAATTAGAACAATTTGATTTATTTTGATTATTTTTATCATGCTTAGAATTCTCAAGAACATGGAGAAATAGAAACTCTTCTGCAATACTATTACATGTACAAATTAGAACAATTATTGTGAAGAACAATTTTGCAATACATTAAAAAGTCAAAGATGTGCTAGTTTTATAGTCTTATATTTTCACTTCCAGTCATAGGAAAAAAAACTAAAAATACAGTAAAAAAAAAAACATTCCACAGCTGTATAATACATGTACACACATTTCCATTACATTTTTTTTTTGTGGTGCTAGGAATTGAACCCAGGGACTTGTGAATGTGAGTTAAGCACTCTACCAATGGAGCTATATCCCCAGCCCTCATTACATTATGATTCATCACAGCCACAACAACAATAAAATCTAAATTGTAACCACAGTAGATATATTAATACAAAATGATGAACATACATTTAATGAGATATGATAGATAAGTTAAAATGGATAAAATTGAGTTATAGGTATTGAACAAGACAAATAACAAGGCATAATGATCAACACAAAAGAATATGTAAATACCTTTATATAAACTTTAAAATAAGCAAAAATATATTATATCTTATATGGATATAACCACAGAAAGTTAAAGCTATTTAAAAAGCATGAAAATATATACCAAACTTAAAATATCAGTTACTTCTAGGGATGAAGAAGGGAACAGGGATAGAGAGGACTTTTAATTTATCTAATGTTTTATTTTCTTTTTATTTAAATCCAACATGGCAAAATGTTAACATTTTATAAAGCTGAATGTGTGGTAGATAAACAAATATTAACTGTATATCATTCATCGTCTCAAACTGTGGTGTAACAACTAAACTGTGACTTTTGTCCCATTTTAAAAGATTGTGAATAATACTTTAAAACGTATAAACTAAAAAAAAAATAGGAAATACCACTAATGTAAAAAAAATGTACGAATTAAAAAAAGAAAGACCAGTAGAGGAAAGGGACAGTGGAAGAGGAGGGAAAGGGAAAGCAAAAGTACTGAGGACTGAATTGAAGCAAATATATCTCATGCTTGTACAAAAACATCAAAATAAACCCCAATATTATGTATAACTAATGCATCAATAAGAAAACAAAAACATAGGAAATGTCATTGAATGGTATAGAACGTCTAAACACCAGTTGTGAATTGCTTGATTCCTTTATTTATATACTTATATATTACTTGAATGTGACATAAAATATTTTTAAAATCTGGATTTGGATAAAATATTCAAAGGTGTTTTGTTATTGTTGACTGTTTTATCATTTAAAGTAATTTGTATTTTTAAATTTAAAATCTCATTACTTGAAAATATTATATTATGTATTTTTAGACAACTATATCAAAGAAAAACAAAAAAATAGAAAATTACAAAAGAATCACAAAGTTCAATACATTTTTAAAAATATTGGCATTTCAAAAGGATAGAAGACTCAGTGAACATAGAATTTGGATTCATAGTCTAAACTATAATACAATGCTTACTTTTTTGAGTTAGTTTGCTTTATAAAATACCAAACTTTGCCAGGCATAGTGGCACATGCCTGTAATCCCAGCAACTTGAAAGGTGGAGAGAGCAGGATTGCAAATTCAAGGCTAGCCTTAGCAATCTAGCAAGGCCCTGTAATTATTACTGTAATTATATACTAAGAAATTCAGCAAGATCTTGTATCAAAATAAATAATAAATTAAAAAGGAGACTGAGGATGTAATTCAGTGGCAAATTACTCCTGGGTTCAATCCCCAGTGCCAAATAAATAAATAAATGTAAATAAAATAAAATAAAACACCAAACTTTTTTCTAAGTAATCATCTAATTCTAAGATCTATTTTGCAGTATTTGAATTAAAGCTCTCTCTACATATGTACACACACACACACACACACACACACACACACACACACACACACATACACACATATGGATATACCTTGTTTTTAAAATCTATTTATCATTTAGGTTTGTTGGAGATGTAACTCTGGGAATACAATAATAAATATAGATATGAGTAACCATCAGAAACTGGATTCACAGAATAAATGAGAAAGGAGTCCATTCAATTTAGACTTTTATTTTTTTCATATATTTTTCACTAAGATAGGGTTTCAAATCTTCCACCATAGACATAATGATTGGCCTTTGTTTTATACAGATTATTTAGCCCAGATACTATTAATATGTATCAGATAATGTTCAATTCTAACTTTATGAGATGGGGGAAATTTTTACAAAAGAGTTCCAATATGATACCCTTGTACTATAGAAAATCTTACAGAAAATGTACTTATGATTTCAAGAAACACAGTTTATATCCCTTTAATGCAGGAGGTATTAATAAATATCATAATTTATTTCTATTTTTAATTTAATTAGTAACATCAATATCAGGTATAAATTATTAAACTTGGAAGGTATTGAGTGAAATTAAAAAACTATAGGCTGCAGTGGCATTAATTAGCATATCCTTCCCATATAAAGTTATCTATTTATTCTAAAAAGCTATATAATGCATAGAAACAAAATTTTTAAATGCCTTTGTAGCAACAAAATAAACTCATAACTGAATTTATGCCTTTGGCACTCAAAAAAAGATACAGATGGGCCATAAGTTATTGGGTCCATATATCTTTCAAATTTATTTGTTTTCTTCCTTTGTTTCCTGTCTCTTTCCAAAATAAGAGTTTAAGAAAGAATGTAATTAAAAGACCCATGCAATAGGCTTATTAAAATGAAGATAAATTATGAACAGCATCATAGTAACGAGTAAAAGAAATGGTTATTGGGGTTGGGGTGAAGAATGTGTAATTATATAAGAAATACTAGCTAAGAATAGTTACTGTAATTATATACTAAATTTAGTCTATTCTTCCTGGAAGCCAGGATGATTATTTTAAAAATTAGAATTAGTTATATAGTTCTAAGTTCCATATTAGTATGTGAGGAGAGAGAAATTCAATCACCAAATCTAAGGGGTATGTGTTTTAAAAAATACATGAGTTTTTCACTCAACAATGTAATGAAATTTAAAAAATGTAATGGATGGCATTTTAAATATTAAATAGGGCTTTAGAGAAGTCATTGAAGCATACTTTGGTTGGCCATTTTGTATGCCTAATGTTGATTTAAAAGTTAAAGGGTATACTGTTCATTGTAGACAAACAAGTTCCATATTATAGATTTACCATAATTTCATCTGCAATAATTTATAAACTGGACTGCTAATGTACTTGAGAAAAAATAAAAAATGAAAATCCAATGATATAGCATTATAGGAGATGAATATTTTTGATTAGGATAAAGGTTGAACTTTCTATTGTGGTAGATTGAATAATGGCCTCCTAAAATATTCAGGTCCTAATCCTGAGAACCTAAGAGTGTCACTTTACAGAGTAAAAAGGATTGTTTGAGACATAATTAAGGATTATGAGATAGGAATATTTCCTTGGATTATACAGGGATGAGGCCTAAATTTAATAACAGATCTCCTTTTGAGATAGAAGCAGGGAGATATCTGACTACTGGGACAGAAGGCAATATGACAAGAAAAGCAGGACACTTGTTGAAGACAGAAGATGGGATAAGGTATGCAGCCCTAGAAGCAATAAAATGTAAGAAAATGGATTCTCCCCTATGATCTCCTGAATGATCATAACCCTGCTGACACATTATTTTGTTCTAAACTAATTATAACTTCTTAACTTCTCAAATGAAAGTAGATAAATATGTATTGCAACAACCATAAGAAACTAATGCAGAGAGTTCCAATGTAATATATTTGCCACAGAGTTCCTTCTTTTTACTCTTAAAGGATGGTACCACATTAATCCATGTAGGAGTATATGAAAAATTATGATTTTTACCAAGAGTAAAATATTTTAAAATCTCATATGTTATAGTATACTCACCTAGTATGCAATGAAATCAATTGCTGAATGCTTGGGAAGGGAAAAATTGAAAGGCTAATCAATATTTATGTATTTAATACTATAATCATAAAATAATAATTCAGGGTTAGTTATAAATTCTTTTGCCTTTTCTTATATTTTGGATAATGTTGATACTATTTTCTTATTGAATTTTAAATAACACTTTCAGTATTTTCTTGAAATATTCTTTGGGAAATTAAGTAAGTGATTCTAAAATATAAAAGAACCAGTGGGAAAAATAGATTCTCTTCCTCTCTTCAGAGTAAAAGATTGGAATTTATTTGTAATTTGTATAATCTCTGGTTTGTAGTACTATTGAACCAGCAGTAGGTGGTTCTTACTTGAAACCTGAATATTAGGAGACTTGAATAGGCAAAGGATGATGTGTTTTCAACTGCAAATGCTATGTCAGCAGTGATACAGGGAGTGAAAGGGACTATGTGACATATTATTCCTTAAGTAAGTGATGCAAATAACTCAAAGAACTCAGAAAAAAACCAAACCAACTTGTATATAATAATGGAGAATCCTGGTCTCCTTTTCAAGAGGCTAAAGCAGGGTTTTCCATTGCAGAGATGTGAGCTTGGTTTTTAGAAAAAGAAAATACTAATGGAGTTGGAGGGATGTAGTTGAAATTCTAACACATCAAGGTTCTAATGAAACTTTCTTTGATGCCTTGCTTTGGAAGGTAGAAACTCAAGCTGCCAAACTGAGATTTCTTGTGGCTGCTTGCTAAAGCAGGGTAACTAATAGATCCTGAGCCAAATGAATTGCTAGAGATCCATTGACTCACCAGTGCTTGTGGATATAAAGATCCTTGCTTCCTCTGTTCCCAGCATACTCTGTATCTATCCATGAACATTTCTTATAGTAAGCATAGAAGCTATTTATCTGTCTCTTCCACATGCATCTTGACCTATTTATTTTTATATCTTGAACACCAACATAGTGACTAGTATTTAGAATATGCTGAAATAAATGTAACTCTGAATGAATCAGAGGATATCCTGAATTAACCTTCTTAAGAATTCTTAAGGCTTGGGAATTTAGCTCAGAGATAAAATTCTTTCCTAGAAACACACAGCTTTGGGTTCAATTTCTAGCATCAAAACCAACCAAACAAACAAAATCTTTAAAAAAATTAATCACAACAATTAAATCCTGAGACCCTTTAAGCTAGTGAATGATTTTACAATTCAGGAATCAATGTGTTACTATCTGAACCTACTGATCAGTCTTGAAAAACTTAAAAGAGTGATAATCAAACATTAAGGAGTCACTGCCTGTTCCCTCTTCTACGTCAAGAACTCTCAGAATTTTCCTTTTTTATACATCAAGCCCCAAACAATGTTTTGAGTACAAGAAACCAAAATAAATCCCTGTTATTTTTGTATGGTTTTTATGCTATGCTACATAACATGTTGGCAATGTACTATTTATGTTTATTCATTGTTTGTATTCAGCTTTATATGAATTAAAAAATTTCTGGTTCTTTTTGTTGTTGTTTGGTGGTTCTGGGGACTATACCCATGTCCTCATGCATTCTAGCTGTGCACTGTACTGCTGAGTTACACTCTCAGTACCTCCTTTGGTTCTTAAGATTTGCAAATAGAGTGTATTTTTGGTGGAAATGGTGTTCTGTTAAACCATATAGTGTAACTCCTTAGAAAAGTCGTAACTTCAAATAAGACCATACTACATTTTTTTTCTCTGGCAGAGTTAGATTTACATTTACATTGCTTTTCCTTTTTTCCCCTGCACAGATACATTTCGAAGAGCTCTGAAATATATGCTTTTTTTATATACAACTAGATTTTGCACAATTCATACAAAAAAGTCTGCATAAAGTGGTAGTATTTAGATGTTTGGAGATAGTGATTAAGTTAGCACAGTATTTTTTTTAATACATATGTATACATATATGTATGTATGGGAGTGTGCAATACTGCAGCAAGTATTTTGGAATTTTGCAAACACTGAAAATGATATTACTGTGAAGAATATTTTTTGAGAACATGTTTCCTTTGTTTCCTAAAACATATTCTATCAATTTAAGTAACAGCCATATCCATTTTTTTACTTGCGTAAAATAAGCATTTTGGCAGTGCAAACATGATTCTTTGCTCAGAAGAATATCAATTATGTGTTCAGGCAGCTTTAGAAGGGAATAATGCATTTTTTGTTCTTTTCTAGATACATGGAGAAACTTTACCATACAGTAATATTAACCATATGTATAATAAAAGTGATTTTTTGTTGGATTTTTTTTAACTAAAGAGAATGTGACTCAATGCCTCTTTTTAATCCAATCAAGTGATATTGTCTATTAAGAATCCACAGAAGGATATTCTTAATTAAACAGTTTATACTATATTTATATACTTCTGTAAGCCTCAAATGCTATAAAACAGAAATCATTTTGGAACAGTGACATATTTTAATAATTAGAACTACTTTTCAAAATCTTGAAATGTTTCATGCTTATTTCCACTTCATTGGGTCACACAAGTACCAAAGGGAGCTGTCACAATAAAAATTTGTTCAAACCAGATTCTCAACTGGGACAAAGATATTACCTTGAGAATCTGGCAATTTGCCTAAGAATTGGAAGTTCAACAAATGAGGCAAGTACACCATTGACACTCTATTTGCATTTGTCTGCTGATGTAATTATTTCAGGCAAGTTAAAGATCCTTGGTCCTAATTTTGAATATGGCAGATGATAAATAAGTACTTAATAACATAGTGACATAGTATATTAAAAATCAGCTTCTCTGAAATGTCCTACCAAACCCAAAGTTTCACTGAACGAAGTCCATTATCCCTGTCAGAACTATTGCACATAGCAAAGTTGTTGTTGCTATTGAATTTATAACCAGTCATTTCCTTCACAGACTGTTTATGTTAAAATTTGTTGTTGTTGTTGTTAAACAATCATGGCATTAGCAAGCAGTTTAGGGAAGAAGAAAATGGGTATTAAATTTTAAAAACAGACAAAATGTGAGGCTGATTCCTTATCTTGGATATTGTGAATAATGCTGCAATAAAAATGGGAGTGAAGATGACACTTGAAAATACCAATTCATTTTTTTTCAGATATATAACCAGTCATGGGACTGCTGGATCATATAGTAGCGCTATTTCGAATTTATGGAGGCATTTCTTTTCTGTTTTCTATAATGGCTACACCAATATACATTCATATCAATAGTGTTCAAGGGTTCCTTTTTTCTCCACATCTTTGCCAGCTCTTGTTATTTTTCATTTATTTATTTTTGACAACAAGTGTTCTACTTGGAGTGAGGTGTTATCTCATTGTGGATTTGATTTGTATTTCCCCATGGATCAGTGATGTTGAGCTTTTAAAAAATATATCCACTGTACAATTGTATGTCATCTTTTGAAAAATGTCTTTTAAGTTCTTTTTCCATTTTTACTGAATTATTTGGGGGTTTCCTATCAAATTGTTTAAGTTTGTTGTATATTCTGGATATTAACTACTGTCAGATTAATAGTTTGGAAGTGTTTTAGCTCTTTTTATATGTTGTTGCTACACTCTGTTGATTGTGTGCAAACCATTTTAGTTTGGTTTAAACCTATTGTCTATTTTCCCCTTTTGTTGACTGTGTTTTGGGGGTTTTGTCCAAGAAATCCTTGACCAGTTCTATTCCATTGAGCATTTACTCCATAATTTTTTGTAGAAGTTTCACATATTTGGATTCACTATCATGTATTCTGGGAAATATATTCATAGTGGAATACAACTTAGCCTTAAACGGCATGAAGTCCTACCATTTGTGACATGGATACACCTGCAATGCATTTGTCATGTGAACTAAGAATTGGAAGTTGAACAAGTACAGAGAACAAATACTACAGATCATACTCATTTGCAGAACCTGAAAAAGTTGTTCTCATAGAACTAGAGAACAGGACAGTGATTACCAGAGACTAGGAATGGTGAGAGGATGGTGAGGGTTTGGTTAATGGACTCAAATTTATAATTAGACTTAATTTCCAATATTATATTATATAGTAGAGTAACTAGAATTAGCAATTATATACTGCATATTTTAAGATAGCTAGAAGAGAAGATTTTAGCCATTGTCACTATGAATAAATGATACATTTTAGAGATAATGGGTATGTTGATTGTCCTGATTCAATCATCACACAATGTATGCATGTTTTGAAGCAGTACATGTGCGACTGTGTGCCAAATAAAATACTTAAAAAGAATCTGAGAAGAAGTCAAATAACTCTGCATAAGAAATGCTGAGTTATCAAATCCTGTGGAAATAGAGCACATAGCAGAAGTCAAATATTTTGGTCTGATATATCCAATAGAATAATCATTAGCAACAAATAGCTAAATACACATGAAATATGGCCAAATTTTTTAAGATGGTACAAAAACATGTAAAATGTGTCATAAGTAAATGTTTATTGCTTACACATTGAAGTGATAATATATTATAAATATTGTGTTAAAATAAATCACTAAAATTAAATTTACCTGTTAACTAGTACATGGATTTTAATGTGCTTAGTAGAATATTTAAAATCATGGTGTGTCTAGCATTACATATCTGTTTGGTAGTGCTGATTTAGAAGATCCACTTCAGAAAGACTGAATAAATTAAATTTTAGGCCAGTTAATTAAAGGTTTAAAGTAGTGTCAAATTTATAGAATTATGTGATAATTTAAAAGCCAGCAAATTAAGGATATAAATTCCCTCAGTGCATGAATCTTATGTGTTTTATTTGCAGTACCTATCAAAGTTTTTGTCATTGAGTGTTCAGTAAATAATTGTTGAATAATTAGAAGCCAAATGCTTTAATTGGAATTATGAAGTAAGTAGAGAAAGTGTTAGGTAGTATATCATCAAAAGATAAAAATTACCTATAATTTAAATTCCTAAAAGTTCCCAATTCATACAGTAATTCATAAGTAAAAGTTAAGGATCAGCATTGTTGTAAAATGCAATCAAATCAGGAATAATTCTTAGAAACTTACTAAGGATTTTCTTGTTTAACACATACTACAGAAGGGAGATGGGTAGAGGAGGAGTGATGGGTAGTATCTGTAATTCTTATACTGGTTACATTTTTGCCATTTAAAACAGGGAAGGAATCTGGTATTGGCTGGAAATAGCTAAGAGAAATGTTTCCAAAAGTGAAATGGTGAAAACTGCATATTCCCAGAACAGAACAGATAGTTATCCCTTCTGTGTTCTTATATATGTATTTTACATGTATTTGTATGTATAGTGTATGCAGTTCCTATTCTGAAAAAAAATATATAAAAAAAACAAAAGATTCTAAATGTGGTGTCATATATAGGCTTTAGGGACATATGAATGCTGTAAAAATGGTGTGCAAAGCTGTGTATTTTTGCAAATATATCTTTAGGGATAGAATTATATGACTATCATCAGTTTTTCAAAATGGTCCATTGACTTAAAAATTATTATGTAGTCACTACCCTATTTTAAAGTTCAATATGATCAGGTTAACAATAAATTAATGATATCTTTCCTTGATTTTAAGCACTAGAGATAAGTTATCTTTTGTTTGGAAAACATTGGATTTTTTCTATTATTTAGACATTATTCAAGAGGTTTGATTTTTAGAACTTAAGAAATTCATGAGAATAAGCTACCATTTTAAAACACTGTAAAACAGTCTATTCAAGACAAAATAATTTAAGTTACAGAAATGCTTGAAAAGCAAATCAATTCATTATCTACTGGAAGTATGTTTTTTAAAGCAATTTAGGTCATCATGAAGATTTTAAAACTGAGTCTGGAATACCTTTTAAATTTTTCCTCTGCCCCCACCTCCAACCTTTTCAACCAAATTAATGATAAGTTTTCCTGTTAGCACAAGCCTTTGAACTTTCTAAAGAAGACCTCATCATTGTCAGGCTCTGAATATATTAAATAAAGATAAATCATATGATTTGGTAAAAGGAAAAATTATATGTCTGCCAATGTTTGCTCCCTTTTCTCTAAAAATACCTCCCTAAGTCTGTTTGGGAAATTACCTCTCTCATACTACATAATCTTGTTATGAAGTCATTCAAATTCCCACTAGACTTCTCCTCCACCCCCTTTTAAGAAAAGTAAGTGTGTGGCTTAAACAGTGATAATCAGATTCTGTCTTCTAATTGAATGCTTACAAAGTGTTTCATAAAAATGAAAATTGTTGAGATTTCCATTCATTCCAGTGTTTCAATCCTTGAGAATGGAAGGTTTTTGGAATCTAGATCATCAGGGCTTCTGTCTCTGGTTCTTTCTAAAACCAGGTTTTTATGCCTTTCATTTGACTTCCAATGAATTCAGTAGAGCATATTGGCTCTTTAGAAATACATCATCTGAGGCTATTATTTTCTCCAGTAAAGTAAAAAAAAAGAAGTTGAATAGCTATTCTCAATTAATTATTAAGGGCACAAAACATCACAAAACATCGATCCATCCCAGAAATATTTATTAACTAATTTGTGTCTTATGGAATATTAAATAATAGTAAGTTGGTTTAGACTAAAAGACAATTGGCTTTGATTTTAAGAACACATATTATTGAGAAGATTATAGAGGTTAGGGTGGTTCAGAAAAATATAAGATGGTACTGGAGTTAAAGCTTACAAAAAAAGGTGCAGAATTTGGAAAAATTGATGTAAGCGAAGAACATTTTTAGGTTGGGCACATCTTGATCAATTAAAAGGAAGAGACACATCCATTTGGCCACAGGGAGATGCTGTGTATTACAGAGTGAGGAATAAAGTTAAAGGAACAATGTGAAGCAGACACTCTGTCACACTAAGTTTGGGCTATTATAGGCAATGGAAACCCTGTATAGTTTAGTGTGTGAAATAGCTTGGATGTAGCGCAGGCAGTTATGAGATTCCTATAACACTTAAGATTTAAGGTGAAAAGGAGATAGATTAGGGTCATGGTCATAGAAATGAAAATTGAGGACTCAATGGAAGAAGTTATAGATAAAAAGATTACATATAGCTTGAGTAATGAAATAATTTCTATTAAAAAAGGTTAAACCAACAAACAATGATTCCAAGGTTATCAGAATCATTGATGAAAAAAAATAGTACTTGGAACTTGCCAGCCCATTGAAGAAACAATTTTGATAATTGTAGTGTGTATGTAGCCTCATTTTAAATATACCCTCCTTGATAGAAGTAGGATTGCTATGTGGCAGTGTTCACTTCAGACACTAGTAAAGCTAAAAAACACAAGAGTATCAATGACACCTATTGCTAAATATTTGTTCCTCCTCTTATTTTAAGAAAATGATTTGAGATTATTTTCTTCCTTCATTCCCTCATTCCCTTCCCCAAACTTTCTTTTATAGTGGCAATAGTTATTTTATCTCTAAAAGTTAATAAAATATTTTATAGGTACATTTCCTTGGATAAAGTAATGAGCTTTCCAGATCCATGCCAGTTCTAATCCAAGTTCTTAAGAATGGCAGGTTCTAGCTTTGCTAATTTAGAACCCGGAGGCCACATAATAAATAACTCCAGGGCTATCCCATTGAAGAAAAAGCTGAATAGAAGGACTCTGTTAGAAAAGATATCATGTGTAAATAACGAGCACTTTAGACTTTCTAATCTAGACCAGCCACAAGTTGAAAGCAGTTATGTAAATAATCCTAGAGCCCACAGTAAGTGGAGCAGAAAAACCACCCAGTCATTAAAAAGAATTGTGAAAAAATTTCCATTGTTTTAGCTACTGTGTTTATGCAACAATAGATAATTGAAATGGAAAATCTGGAGGTATCCTTGAGAGAGTCAACTACATGGAGCTATTCGTTTACACACACTAGTTGAAATAAAGAGCGGGCATGAGATTATCAGTGATAAAAATATAAAATGTGATGTGGAAGGACTCTAGGTCATAGTCTTGTAAAATTCTCACATGGAAAGGCTAGAAATATGAACTCCTGTGATGAATGTTGCTGAGAAATTGGGTAAGATAATAAGATATAAGTTATTCCCATAAGCAGAATGAAAAATGCCTCCAGAAGACTTAACATTGTTAATATCATTTGGGCAATTAATTTACTCAAAGAAGACACATTTTATGCCATTAACCTATAGATGTCACAGGCACTCTCTTCCACTGAATAAATGCTTGTTCATATTTGATTTTGAACAAAATCAATTTGATATACAATGAACCAGCAGAAACATGTATAATTTTGATTTAATTACAGTGGTGTGACTCATTGGAAGACTGTCCAGATATTGTGAAACTTTCTATGATCCTTTTCCTGACTCCCAAACTGATCTGTAGAGACTTTAAAATGTATGAATAGATTATTTCTTATTTGAAGTTGACTTCTATGATAATTAAGATTAATTGGTGACTTAACATTTACATATTACATCATAGCTATGATTCCAGGTCATAACTAGGGTAATTTGACTAGCAAAGTGGATCATATTTCCATGTCCTCTATATGATAAATAAATGTCTCAGTAAAAACCAAGTAAAACCAGAAATTGACATTATCTTCTGAATTTGTTCTTTATTTTCAAGATAATAAAGGAAATATTCATCCTAACAATATTTTAAAAATATTAGCATATATTAAACATCAAAATCATACTCTGCAAACAAAATACTACTCCTATAGTTCATAATGTTTCATTTAAAAAGTTTTTAAACATACAAAGTTCTAAGGGGTCCCATATGTCAAATTTGATGTAACTCATGTTTTATTACTTTATCTGTAAAATAGCTGAGCCATCATTGCTTATATAAAATTTTTTCATATAAAAAATAGCAGCACTAAGTACAATATAGTAACTTAACAAACTCAGATTGGACAACTCCAAAGTATTATAAATTTATTCTGGAGATAAATGCATGTAGTTGAATATGTGTTTTGAAAATTATATATGTTATTGAGATGTCTTCAAATTTACTGTCATATAGAAATAAATGTTTATTCATAGATAATTAATATCTGTGCTAACTCCAAGTTCACATAAATATTATTAAAACTTAATTCTAGTTCCATCAGTTGTTTAGCACGTAGACCAACATAATATTTTGGTGAGAAAGATGTTTTATCACAAATATTGCTTAGAATTGCTGGTGCATGGTGATAATAAAGAACAAATCAAATTTGGTCAGTTTTCTTACTGTTTTTTCTACAGATGTTTTACCACCTTATTGTCTCCCTACAGGAAGACTGCTTTCCATGTTTTTTCACTCCATGCACCACTGATGTGAGTTAATTTAAGAATCTTTTTTCATTATGAGACTCATTTTTTTAGTGGAAATTCTTTTTTGTTTGTTCTTTTCCCAAAAGCAGAATGAAAAATGCCTCCAGAAGACTTAACATTGTTAATATCATTTGGACAATTAATTTCTTCAAAGAAGACACATTTGATGTTATTAAACTATAGATGTCACAGGCACTCTCTTCCACTGAAAAAATGCTTATTCATATTTTATTTTGATTACACATGACAGTAGAATATATTTTGGCAAATTATACATACATAGAGTATCACTAATTGTATTTAGGATTCCATTCTTGTGGTTGTATATGACATGGAGTTTCCCTGGTTGTGTATTCAAATAAAAGGCTAGGAAAGTTATGTCCAATTAAATCTACTGTCTTTCCTATTCCTCTCCCCATTCCCTCCATTTCCCTTTGTCTAATTCAATGGATTTCTATTATTCCACTCCCCAACCTTCCTTGTTTTGGGTTAGCATCGGCAAATCAAAGAGAACATTTAGCCTTTGATTTTGGGGGTATTGGCTTATTTCACTTAGCATGATATTTTCCAGTTCCATCCATTTACCAGCAAATGCCATCATTTTATACTTTTTTGTGGCTGAGGAATATTTCATTGTGTATATATACATTTTGTTTATCCATTTATCCATTGAAGGCCACCTAGGTTGTTTCCATAGTTTGACTATTGGGAGTTGAGCTGCAATAAACATTAATGTGGTTGTATTAAGTCCTTTGGGTATAAACCAGGGAGTGGGATAGGTGGGTCAAATGGTGGTTCCATTTCAAGTTTTCTAAGGAATCTCCATACTGCTTTCTATGATTTTACTTCTTGTGCTTTAGGAGTGTTATTAAGTAAGTTCATTCTTAAACTGAGATGTTGGAAAATTGGGTCTACATTTTTCTTCTAGTAAGTTCAGGGTCTCTGGTCTAATGCCTAGATCCTCAACCCACCTTAGATTTGAGTTTTGTGCAAGATGAGAAATAGCAGTTTAATTTCATTCTATTACATATGGATTTCCAGTTTTCCCAGCACCATTTGTTGAAGAGGCTATCTTTTCTCCAATGTATATTTATGGTGCCTTTGTCTAGGATAAGATATCTGAATTTATGTGGCTGTGTCTCTGTGTATTCTATTCTATTCCATTGTTTTTCATGTCTGTTATGGTGCCAATACCATGCTGTTTTTGTTACTATAACTCTGTAATATAATTTAAGATCTGGTATTGTGATGCTGCGTGCATCACTTTTCATGCCATGGATTGCTTTGGCTATCCTGGGCCTTTTATTTTTCCATATGAGTTTCATGATTGCCTTTTCTTTTTCTGTGAAGAACATCATTGGGATATTAATAGGAATTGCATTAAATATGTATAGCACTTTTGGTAGTATGGCTATTTTGATAATATTAATTTTGCCTATCCAGGAACATGGGAGATCTTTCCATTTACTGAGGTCTTCTTCAATTTCTTTGTGTGTGTGTGTGTGTGTGTGTGTGTGTGTGTGTATGTTTTGTAGTCTCATTGTAGAGGTCTTTCACCTCTTTTATTAGGTTGATTCCCAAACATTTTATTTTATTTGAGGTAAAGGGGATAGTTTTCCTGATTTCTTCTTCAGCTGATATAATCTTGGTATATGTATTTCTAGACTTTCATTTTGACCCTAAATCCTATTTTGTTACATGAATGAAATCTGACCAAAATTTCAAAAATTTTGTAGGTTTACTTCTTTGCATAAGTTATAGTACAAAGCCTTAGAAACTCCTTTGAAATATTTCATAAATACACAAAGAAGATAAATTGAGAGGATAGATGGAAAGGAAAATTAAAGAGAAAAGATATTTAGAAGTGGTCATTTAGATGTCAGATGAGTTATGAAACCATGCAAAATAGAATTGGGAGATATTATATATATTATCTATCTTCCATATTCATTTATTTTTATACTTGATAACATTTTAAATATTTCTTCCATGCCTTTCTGCATGCTAGTTGTTAAGAAAAGTAAGTAATATACTGCCATTGATGTTTAACCTATACCTTCACACAATATGATACTTTTAATACACGTTAAGATTTGTGATGAAAGTCTTTATAAAAGATATACTTCTAAGTCCTTATATAGAAAGGATAATTCAACATTCCTCTTGTCTCAAAGTCATAATAATGAGTATCCATTGTGTGTATTATAGTGTAATTTTACGTATCTTAATTCTTTGTCTTTTTTGTCTCCTCTTCCTTCAGTGTTAGCCTGTTAGCTTTCACATCTCCTACTGTTATTTGCTTTAATAGCCTCTTATCTGACATTAATCTTAAAGATTCCTGGCTTAAAATTGCTATGAACAGGAAACCAGACAAGCTAACTTAAAAAAATATTTTGGTGAATAATAGTCAATGAAAAGAAATTGAGTCCCATTATATAAAAGTACATGATCAATGTATAAGTAGGTATATGGCAGTAGGTTATAAATTATAAGAAACATAAAATATGAGATTCAACTAGTTAAACTAATTATCAGAAATTATAAGCATGCATCTTCTCCAGTGCCATCAATTTACCTGGAAATGTCATGGTTTTTTTTTTTATTGCTAAGTAAAATTCCATTGTGTATATATGCCACATTTTTTTTTATCCAATCTCCAAAAAACAAATACAGAATGTTTTCTCTTATATAAGGAGGTTGACTCACAGTGGGGTAGGGAGGGGGATCATGGGAGGAACAGAGGAACTCTAGATAGGGAACAGGGTTGGGAGGGGAAGGGAGGGATAAGGTATTAGCAAGGATGTTGGAATATGATGGATATCATTATACAAAGTACATGTATGAAGACTTGAATTTACTTTATATACAAACATACTTTATATTCAAACAGAGATAAAAAATTGTAGTATATATGTATATTAAGAATTGTAATGCAAAAAAGAAAAAAGAAAGAAAGAATAGTGTTAGATTAGGTAGAAGGAAGTGAAAGGAGGGGAAGGCAGGGGATGTGGGGATAAGATAGTAGAATGAAACAGACATTATTATTTATATATGTATGTGACTGTATGACCAATGTGATTCTACAATATGTATACTCAGAAAAATCAGAAATTATATCCCATCTATATATCAAAGTATATAAGTGCATTCTACTGTCATGTATAACTAATTAAAACAAATACAACATTTACAAAAAAGAAATTATAAGCATGCATATTATAAGTCTAAAGACATGATGGCTTCTTCTTTCCAATCTGTGATTTTTTCCAGTGATTCAACTGTTATTTTGCCCCTAGTTGCAGGAGGGCTACTGCATTGCCCAGTATCACATAGTTTTGATAACACAAGAGAGTAATGTGATCATTACTCTTCTATGCATGTGGGTGTGTGTAAGTACTTTTACACAGAAGCATCTCATACAAATCTTGTCTCTCCTTTGATTAGCCACATTGCAATATTTATGCATTCCAAAATAAATCAGATCAGTGACACGTGGAATGAGTCCACCATGGTTGGCTTAGACCATGTTAGCCTTGGTGTAAAGAAGGGGTAACCTGTCCTGAAAGTACATGTGCAGTATAGGAGAGTAGATTTAAAACAAAATATGGGATGCATTAAGACAGAAAAAGCTGTGGAATATTAAAGGTGACTGGCAGAATCTTCTATAGAACACTTGGAAACCTTGAGTGTTCAAAAGGCACTTTTCATTTCATTCTCACTTTGTCCTTATGGTCTGAATAGTTTAGCTTACTGTAATAATAAAAAATGGCTTGTATACTATATATTCTATTGTATTAGAAACTTTCACTTATTCATTTGCCACAAACATGAAGTGAAAACTGAGCATCTCCAAATAGCAATTTATTCCACTGACTTTGAAAAATGAGCCACATAAGCTAATCCATTGATAAATAAGAAAATATTAAAATATTCTCTTTTTATTCATTTATATAAAAATGTTTAGCTTTGATACTTCTTATACATGCAACATATATGTATATGTTTATATATGTACATATGTGTGTGTATATAGGGTGTGTGTGTGTGTGTGTGTGTGTGTGTTTGTGTATCTCCATCCTGATCCTCTGATCCTTCCTCAGTCCATGTAAGATAATTATTAGACACTCAGATCACACCAGCCATCCCGAGGGAAGGTAGAAGTTCGTAAGAGGGAAATAGTTGAAAGCAACACCTTTAATCATTTGTGTATCTTTGGCATGTTTTGAAATATGGTCCAGGTAAGGGAATTTATGGATTTCATTACCATAAAAACTGTAAAATCTTTAAAATACTCTGCAATGAAATGAAGAGTGACCATGGAAATCCCTTAGGCCATATGAAAGTTTATTTGTTATTTCACTGCAAAGTACTTCAAAGAGTTGTCAAGCTTAAACATAAGTTATATATTTTTTCTGTTAATGAAAAAAGATGAGTGTTCAAAATTTGCCATTTCTGTCAGTAATTTACGACATAGAAAATATTAAATATTGATTTATTAAATAAATATTGATTTACTAAATAAATAAATGACACATACTCTGTATATTTAGTGTAGAGATTTCACTTTAACAATGAGATGATAACTTCTTTAAAGAAAAGATACTTTACAAGGGAGAGTACATTTTCAAAATTCCATGTCTGGAAATGTTTCCATTATTATTATGTCATTTGGCTGCCAGAAAAGATCGGTGTAATCTCCTAAAATGCTTATGTATATGAATATATACACACACATACACTAAAATATTTGCGAATAATTTTTATGTTTTCAACTGTAAAAAAATTCCTCAACAAGAAAATTTCAGTGTGTTTTTTGAAATACATAAAAATCAAACAACTATTTTGATCGCAAGAACAACTGGTTGACTTGAAAAAATGGAAATTTACTAGTCAAATTTCAACAAACAAATTTGTACACTGGAAAATGTACTTGAAATACCTTTCATGGTCTCTTTGGCCCAGCTCATACACTTATTAATTGAAAGTATTTATTTAGGATTCTTGTTTCATAAGGTTTTGGTAAAATAAAATCTCCATAAATAATAGCTTATTAAAAATTATACTAGTGATACACAGCTCATCTTCTATTATATCTGAAACTGTGATTATAACCATGAAATCAAAATATCAGAAAATACAACAATCGATCTCATTCATTCATAAGTAATGACTATACTACATATGCAAATTCAGAGTAGTTCTAAGTACTTTTATTTGACAATAAGGCAACTGATCATTGATAACATAGCAAATAAACCTATTCATTTCTATCACATCTCATTTCGTCAGGCAAATTATTTTTATATGGTACAAAAAGAAAATCAGAAAAAAAAGAAATGAATGTCTGAGAACATAATTTTTTTGACTTTCCAGAAAGAAATATTTAAGATCCTCTGGAAAGTCTTAAAGAAACTTAGGTATCAAAAGCATTTGTGGAAGTTTTATATTGTTAATTCTATTTTCCAGTGATGATTTGATTGGGAAATGCAAAAATTGAAATTTGACAAAAGAAGTGAGCACTTGTTGCAATCAAGGGCCAAGTGTGGTTTTATAAATCTCTAGTCCCAGCACTTGGGAAGATAAGCCAGGAGAATTACTTGAGCCCAAGTGTTTGAGACAAGCCTGGATAATATAGGAGACCTCATTTCTAAAAAAGAAAGCAAAATGAGGCTGGGGTTGTGGTCCAATGGTAGAGCACTCATCTAGCACCTGTGAGGCTCTGGGTTCCATCCTCAGCACCATATAAAAATAAATAAATAAAATAAAGGTACTCTGTTCAACTACAACTAAAACAACTATTTAAAAAAATGAATATCTGCTAGGCTTGGTGGTACATTCCTGTAATCCCAGAGGCTTGAGAGGCAGAGGCAGGAGGATTGTGAGTTCAAAGCCAGCCTCAACAAATTAGCAAGGCCCTAAGCGACTCAGCACAACCCTGTGCCTAAATAAAATATAAAAAGGGATGGAGATGTGGCTCAGTGGTTGAGTGACCCCAGGTTTAATCCCTGGTACAAAAAGAAAATCAGAAAAAAAAAGAAATGAATGTCTGAAAATATACAAATTTGTGATTAAGATAACTATTAATCAAAGTGACAAAACAATATTTACATAAATGAAAATCATTAACACTCAGAAATGATGAATATTTTTCTTATTTCCTTTATATTTTTCTATTGTTAAGGAGGATAATAAAGGGCATTAAAAAGTCAGAAACACAATGTAGAGTGTCATTCTGGTAATATGAATAATCTGCACTATTTAGGAAAATTAACCTCTAAGGCGAAGAACAAAAATTTAAAAAACTTTTAAAAAATATTTTTGTAGTTGTAGATAGTCAGAATGCCTTTGTTTTATTTGTATATGGATTGAGCCCAGTGCCTCACACATGCTAGGCAAGTGCTCTGCTACTAAGCTACAGCCCCAACCCTTAAAAGCTTTTATTAAGTATAATGCTTTAAGAAAACTATTATTTTTACAGAGAATAAATCAAATTCTAGGTTTACATGACTATAATATTTGATTGTAAATGGGCCACAACTCTTTTCGTAAGTCATCAAAATTAAGCCATATTTGGCAAAAAAAAAAAAATTAAAATACATTTGCATTTCTTTCCAGATTCACTTTCTGTCAAATGTCTCCAGCTCTCAATGTCTTCAGTATTGGTCTTCCACCATCCTTTTTTTATTTTGGAACAAAAGCCATTTCACTTACTGATGGAAGCACTTTTTTTTTTTTTTTTACTTTAATCAACCAAAACACATTTTCTTACCTCAAGACTCCTCGGAGAATCTTATTCGAATACATTAATTATAACTTTAATGTAAAGTTACATCTATTTCCTAAAGAAAACTAAATGGTGGCTAATTGTGTATAGTCTGTAAATGTGATGTAGTAGTAGAGCTTGAAATACACACAACCCCTATTTCTACAGCAATATAATTCCCTTATACAATTTCTCAACGTGGCAAAAATAAATTGACAGACCCAAAGATATAACCTCCATGTAGCATATATAAGTAAGAAACAAAAGTACATAAACTTCAAAGTATGTTTAATAGTCAATGTTTCAGTATTCTACCTTATATAGAAATGATCTAAACATCACATGAATGCTCAATTAACTCAATATACTATCAATCTAAAGATTACATAAATATCTTAGAAATTATCTTCAAGGTGACATATTACTAAATCTTCTTACTGTGAAAACAAAAGTTTATTGGGCAATTGGTTAAATTTGGTTAGGAATAATTTATATCTTAATAATGTTAAACAATAACATTAAAATTAAACATTAAGATTAAAATATTTAAAATTTTTAAATAGGGCTAGAATTGTGGCTCAGTGGTAGAGTGCTTGCCTAGCACATTTTGGGTGCTGGGTTTGATCCTCAGCACCACATAAAAAAATAAAATAAAAGTATTGTGTCCAACTACTACTAATTAAAGAACAGTGGTAGTTTGGGTGGTAAAAAAAAATCTGCAAAGATTTATCTACCTGGGATACTTAACATTGACAACACAGAGAAGATATAGCTATGTTTACTAAACCCTAAAGATTACTATTTTCTTACCAAATGTTTATCTAAAGTATGTGAAGATGAATTTTTTTTTTTTTTTTTTTTTGGTGCCAGCAATTGAATTCAGGGGCACTGGATCACTGAGCAACATCCCCAGGCCTATTTTTGTATTTTATTTAGAGACAGGAGTTGCTTAGTGCCTCACCATTGCTGAGGCTGGCTTTGAATTTGCGATCCTCCTGTCTCAGCCTCCCCAACCACCAGGATTACAGGCATGGACCACCGCACCAGGTGAAGCTGAACTTTTGTTATGGTTATAGTTGACTTCTTGGAGAATATAATTTATAACCTCATACATTTAAAGGCAAATAGTTGGCTTACTCTAGTTTCAGGAAATTTCAAGCAAATTTAATTAATAAAACCAACTATTTAGATATAGCAAAAAGAATTAAAGAATTCCTTAAGAGAATTTATAATCTAATATAGTAATAGCATCTGGACATAGGAAAATAATAAGCATTCACACAATCAGCGGTGGAAGCATTTCAGCATTACAGACACAGACATACAAACTCAGAGAAATAGAACTTAAATCTTAAATTCTACAGTTTCGGCATGGGTCAAGAGTCAACCCAAAAGCAAAAAAAACTCCTTGGTGCAAAGGAAGGAGCTATTATATCAGAGGGAATGGGATTCTTCATTGATTTGAACTAAAAAATAGACACAAAAAACCCTGACAAACCAGATTCTTTGTTGCCTCTTACTCAACAGAAATTGGATTTCTATAACCTATTAATCCATTTAGATAAATTTCCAAATTGTCAGACCCTAAAATCAAGTTTCTAACCATTCCTGCCAACAAAGGGGAATAACTTATTGGCTGTAAATGAACCAAAACAAAAGAGAAACACAAAATTAGTAGAGAGGAAAATTAAAACTAGAGAAGTAGAAGCCAACAAAGTTCTCTTGGTGCTTTGGATTCACCTAAGGGGAAAGAAAAAAAAAAGAAAATCCCAGATTTAACTACTTATGTGGTACACTTCCTTGTCACCACAGTCTACCTGGATCTTACAGTTGAAACTACTGGGCATTGTGTTGTGACTTCCAAAACAAAGATACTTTTATAAACAGGGTAAAATAATGATGTTCATATAGATATGAAGTGAACACAAGTTAAAAAAAAACATACAAAGAATATATAATGAAATAGAATATTTAGAGATACTTAAATAAAAGTATCATATGAGAGGACAATTGATCCTCTTCTGGACAAGATATTGAGCATGTCTACCAGTGACCAACAAACTTACAAAGTATTATGAACAAGCTCAAAGACATGAAAATTAAACATTAATATTAAAATATTTTTAAATTTAAATAACAGCAAGGCTAGTATCAGAGAACTTAGAGAGATGTCCTCTAGACAAGGCAAAGCTTTCCATTGAAGTCCACATTTGTTTTTCCTATAATCTTAAAGTCAAATTGAAAGTGAAGAGTTTCACACAAAAAAGGAGTCAGTCACTAACTTGACTGGTATCATTTTGTGAAAATTTATACATCTCAGTCTGATCAATGAGACTATTGACCTTATAAAAATTAAGAGTAAAAATAAGCTAGGCGTGGTGGTGCACACCTGTAATCCCAGCAGCTTGGGAGGCTGAGACAGGAGGATCACAAGTTCAAAGCCATCCTCAGCAATGGTGGAGGCCCTAAGCAACTGAGTGAGACCCAGTCTCTAAATAAAATACAAAATAGGGCTGGTAATGTGGCTCAGTGGTTGAGTGCCCCTGAGTTCAATCCCCATTACCAAAAAAGGAAAAAAAAAGAGTAAAAATAGTAGATCCCTGGTTAATAAGAGGCTGGATAATGAGGTAAAGTGAACAGAAATGAGCACTTGCATCTTTATATATTCAGATCAATAGGATAATCAAGTAGTTGTTCATCAGAGAAAAGTTAACACTGACTGGGGAAAGGAAGCAATAGAGCTCCAAAAGACTTAGGAAACCAACTTGATTCCACTCTGTAAGATCTAAGCTGTAAGTTCTCTGTAGGTAGTGTGTATCACCTTGCACTGGAGGAACTGTATACCCAATGTTCCTTGAGGGATAGAGGATGGGTCACTGAAGGTTGTTTGAATCAGTGGTTTCAGAGAAGTAGTTTCCAATGGAGCTGGTGCTGGCAGTAGCCCTGGTCAGAGTAATTGGCAAAGGTAGCAGCAGGAGAAAAAGATATGTTCATTGACTTTGAAGAATTAAGGCCTTGTGAGACTAGGAAGTTGATTGGGGGCCTCCTAGTCTCAGAATGATTATGGTAGTTGGAGTGGAGCTGAAAACCATGACTGATGTGCTAAAGGCTTTATTCCTAGTAAGGAAGGTTTAAGTCATAAGGTGGTAGCAACAGATGTGGGGAGGAAATAATGACATTGCATTTTAAATTGTTTTAATGAAGAAGAAGTGATTACATGAAAACTGAGGAATGATGGGAGAAACAATAAAGAAATATACAAAATCAAGGAGTTACGTGGCCATGTTGATTGCATTTGCTATTTATTTTTACCCTGCCTCATCATGGAAAAGTAACTTCAAGCAGGGATTTATAAAGTAGTGTTGTGATTCTTTCTGTGGAGTTTATTTTGTCCTCTCTATAGACACTGTTAAATTAAATAATAGTAGTAATATTACATGTGAACTACTATCTGGCCTAAGATATGAAATTCAAACAATCCTTAATGTTTTTAGTTATTAATGAAGGTACTTGCTTGAAAATTTATTTCTTCGCAAACACAATTATCAATCTATTCCCAATGACACACCTAATCCATCTAAAAAGCATATATCTGATAGTGTTATCAATAGCTGAACATGCCATGCAGAGAGGGAGAAAGAGGGAGATGGACATCTCCAGTAGGCCACTCTCTGGTTTCTTCTGCCTGATAATTCCCCCTGTCTCTGCCTCTGTCTAAGTACCTGGCTTGGCCTTTGGCTTCCCAGGAATATCCTGAAAATGAAGGAAATAATTTTGGAGTTGTGCTTAGGGTTCTTTGGAAGATGAGCTTGCCAATATTCAAGAAGCCTTTCTTGTCATATAATGTCCAGTAAACCTCATACTTAGAAACCTCATTATCAAGAGGTCCACCCCACAAGTTTGTAATTTGTTATAGAAAGTAATGAAACACTGCTATCATTTAGCTAAGCTTATTTCTTATTCTCTTGTTCATTTGAGCAGCAAGCAGGCTTCTCCTAGCAATAGCAGGTTAAGAGCCACTTTCAGGTGAATTCAGAGAGTGTACCAACTTTTCAATTTTCCCTCCCTGTGCCCTAAGTAAATGTATCTCTTTGTCCAGGCTATTGGTCTTTCATATTCCAGTGCCCTTTAGTCTACAACAAATGCATCAAGCATATATAATGCTGAAGAACTAACCATTATATTAAACCTTGACAGGGGGTTTCATACTTGTATGATTTTTTAAAAACATTCTTTTTTGGCTATGGCTGTGGCATGTTACATCACAAAACATAATTCCTACATACTTCACAGAACAGCATTGCTGAGGAACTCACTCAGGGTAGGTGAAGCTAGAGAAGGCGGGTTAACCATGTCAGGTGAGCAGTTCTGTGAAGTCAGGTGATCACGCTATAGTCCACAGTGGTCATTGTGACTCCTGTAAAGAGCCAAGCTTTTTCAGATTCTGGTATCTGAGGTGGAGTTTGGAGATTGAGCCTGAATGAACCCCTGCTGGCAAACACTCTGGAAAGTCAATGGGCCTGGGAAGAAAACTGTTCTCCCTTTATGCACTGTGCTAATGGGTTTCAAAGGAAATGTGAGGGCCACAACCAGTATAGCATCAGTCTAATCCAGCACCCTGCCAAATCCCTTTCTTTACATGCAGGGAATCCTACAGTAAGGGGAGGAAAAGAGGCAGAATAAGAATCACTGCCCTTGGGAAAGTATTAGCCTACCCAAGTTTAAGCCTTTTGTGCATTGCTAAAATGTGTGTGATTTCATCATATCTAATAGAGGCTTCACTGGAGTTAATGAACTAGCCTCAAAGAACTTCATGCTGTTTTTTATATAAGCTCTAATATTAACAGCCAGAGTTACTTTTCCAATTTATTGGGAGTCTCTTGGGCCAGGTACTCTGCTAGACAATGAATATGTATTATTTCATACTATGAACTAACCCACAATATTACAGTTAGGAAATTGACTCAAGGAGATTAAGTAACATTCCCATGATCATGAGCTAGTGAACCATAGCATATCCAGGACTGTATTCACTATCTAACTCAAAATATTCCTTCAGCCTCGGTACAGTGAGTTATGTACTGCATAATATAATTTTTTAACAAAAATTGGGATCAATTGTATGAAAGCAAAAAGAATATCTGAAAATAGAAATTCCATGGAAAACACACTAAATCAAAAGCTTTCAAGAATCAGGGAAATGGCGTGTTTGGATACCTACTCTCTCTCCAGCACATAGAGCGGTGACTGATGCATAGAAGATGCTCAATAACTCTGAGTAGGTTGAATGAATGAAAGGATGAATTAATCAACTTAAAGGCTTACTTTGAGTCAGGTAAGTACAATAAATCCAGAGAATTCTATAAATTGAATTCTAAAAATGTACTGTTTGATATTAGAATCAATGACTTGGAAAGTGCAATATGAAAACTCTCTCTGAGTCAGGTTAACCAACCTGTGCTTCTCAAACTTTAATGTTCTTCCAAATATCATGTTATAATGCAGACTACTATTCAGAGAAGGTAGGGTTTAAAATTCTGCATTCTTGTTTAGCCTGAAGATGATGTACTTGTTGCAGACTCAAGGACCATATGAATAGCAGAAATGGCCTGTCCTGGGCAGCATAAGATATTCTCAGGTTATCTCGTAGAATCTGGCTTGCTCGAAACAACATTGAATACAAGTAGCATAAACAATGAGACCTGATGTTATTGATTGACATATACAAGTGTTCTATTGAATTATGTATGTTTTAACACAGCTGGCACCTGGTTTTTACTTTAACATAATTCACCAGACATCAGCAACTTCTGACCATCTGCTGAAGCTTCACTTAGTTGATCCCCAGGCAGTTACCATTACAAAAAAGAACAGAGGCTATGTCTGTCTTTTTGTTCTCCTAATACCCTCTTTGTTCTACTCCTCTATTTTTTGGTGCCCTCTCTTCATCATAGTATACTTCAAAGACTATCTCTCAAAACATGTACCATGCTGAGAAAATACAATCTCCTCATAGTACTTATGATTATAAGGTGATGATAATGCTAGATAACTTAAGCCCTCAAATACAAATTTGAACATATGATTTCAATAGTTAAAACTTCACTGTAAGTTGCATATAACTCATAACTTCCATTAGTTTTCAATACTGCATTTCTCCATACGATATGCAAATATTATCATGCCCTTAGCTGCCTGTTTCATTATAATTCTGGTCCATTCAAAGACAGTCTCATCCATTACATAGTAAATTCATAGGGGCAGAGAACCTACTTATTATTGTTCATGCTTGAATCTTCAGTGCAAAGCATAGTCCCTGATTCCTAATAGGTGCTCAATAAATATCTATGGAATGAATAAATATCTGCATATTAAAAAGAAAATATTTTTGTGAGAAGATATATAGGGCAATATTTTTCAAACAGGTTTTAAGAGTTTTCAAGAGAAACTTTTAAATATTGTACTTTCCTTTTGAAGATAATTGAAAAATAGTAGATACTACCTAACTAAGCATTACTACAAGATTTCAGATTTATGTGATGCATCTGTGCTTATGGTTAAATTAGAGCCATATAGTAGTATTGGTAGGTAAAACCAAAGAAAATATTGCAAGTGAAGTTTGCAAAGTAGTGTAAATAGAGAAAAATCTAAGGAAAAAATAAAGTCATAGTTTGGCATGCAATAGTATATATATATACATGACTGAAGAATATTGTTATAGTTGGTTGAATATGGGCAGAAGATAGTTTTGAGAAGAGGACTGTGGGTACTTGTGTTAGTCATCTTTTCATTGCTGTGACCAAAATACCTGACAAGAACAACTTAGATGAAGGAGAGAATATTTTGCCTCACAGCTTCAGATGTCTCAGTCCATGGTTGGCCAACTCTATTGCTCCAGGCCAGAGGTAAGGCAGAACATCATGGCAGAAGGGTATGGATGGAAGAAAGATGTTGAGCTCATGGCAGACAGGAAGTAGAGAGGGGGTGGGGCAGTGACAGATATAATCCCAAAAGTCATGAACATTGAGGACAGAATGTTAAATGAAATAACAGGAGGTAGATAAAATAGTGAAAGTCATAGAATTAGAATAGAAAGATGGTTTCCAGGGACCAAGGTGAGGGGGAAGTGAGAAGTTACTAATGAATAGGTACAAAGGTTGATTTAATCATTATGAATAATTTATAAAGTTCTGCTATATAACATTGTACCTATAGTTAACAATAGTCCACTGTTCCTTTAAACTTTTTGTTTAGAGGGTAGATGTCACGTCAAATATTCTTTCTTTTAAAAAATATTTATTTTTTAATTGTAGCTGGACACAATATCTTTGTTTTACTTATTTATTTTATGGGGTGCTGAGGATTGAACCCAGGGCCCTGCACATGCAAGGTGAGCGCTTTACCACTGAACCACAACCCCAGCCCACATCAAATGTTCTTTTTTTTTTTTTTAAAGAGAGAGTGAGAGAGGAGAGAGAGAGAGAAAGAGAGAGTTTTTAATATTTTTTTTTAGTTCTCGGCGGACACAACATCTTTGTTGGTATGTGGTGCTGAGGATTGAACCCGGGTCTCACGCATACCAGGCGAGCGCGCGACCGCTTGAGCCACATCCCCAGCCCAATGTCAAATGTTCTTAACCTAACAAAATACAACTTAAAATATTAATATGGGAGGAAATGAAAATGAACCAGGAAAAAACAAACAAAAACTTGGAAGGGGAATTTAGAAAGATAGAAGGAAAACAGGCAAGTGTGGTATCTTAGAAACCAAAAGGAGGAAAAAGTTTCACAGAGAACAGATTGTTCAGCAAAGTGTGAAGTACTATGAGATTTTAAGTTAAGATGAAGATTGAAAATTAATATCGGATTTAGTAGCATGGAAATCAAGGGTGACCTTGACCAGTACACTTTCAGCAGAGTAGTGGGGGTAAAGGCTTAATTGGGGTATATTCAGGAGAGAAGAGGGGGAGAGAAATTAAAGTAATTAAAGAAATTTAAGGTATGTTGCACTAATGGTAGGAGATAATAGAGAGTTAACTATAATTAGAATTGAAGTCAAGAGAGGTTTTATTTTCTTTTTGGATGGGAGGAACAATGGACTTTTCGCATGCTTTCAGGTATATTAAGTAGAGAGATAGAAATCAATGATGGAAGAGAAAGGGGAAGAATTACAGGAGTTAATTATTAATGAGTGTGTATTAGGGAATATAATCACATAAGTCACCTGGGAGCAGAGCAGTGATGTGGAAAGACAATGGTCAGATACTAGAAAGATCAGATGTATGGATTCAATTTGACATAACTATAACCATCATGTATGATGACCACCACGATTACCCCAGAAATATCATAGTTGGTTTTTTTCCCACATAGTTTCCAAGCATAGTAGAAATAAACAAGAGCATTAGAATTATAGAATCTTGGAATCTGGCACTGGATTTGCCTGATGGGTGGATACTATTTTGACATAAATCAGATACATTCCAACTTGGATGAAGTCACTTTTGTTCTTATCAATATATACATCCCTAATTCTTACCCAAATTACAGGGATCCACTTGGTCTTGCTGCCTCTCTGGATCACACTTCTGTCAGTAAGACTCCTAACTCCCACCCCAATAAATTATAGTCAGTGCAATCCTAGATCTTTTGGTCTCTTGGATCTGTTAAACAGTCAATCATTTTGGTCTCTTCTTTGGTCTGATTGCACCTTGGAACCAATTTTCATGCAATGGGTTGTTCTGAAACACTACATAAACCAGTTACTAAACTATTAAAGGATACAAGGTAAATACAAGTATCAGAGACCAATTCTGAGACCAAGTAGGAACAAATATACCAAGAAGAAGTAAACAGGAAGACAAGTGATAGAGGGGAAACCCGAACCCATATATAGGAGGTTACTCTGACATCAAGGTAAAGGGAATTAGAAAGCATGCAATGATATTGTATAGATAGTATTTTGTTGTACCAAGATTCCTCTTGAGGTTCAGAAACCCTGTGCCATGGATTTCCTTCTGGTTCCTGAATTGGATGGCCAATATATCCTTTTAAAAGATTGCTTTTATCATTAATTTAACAGATTATTTGTAAATAAATAAGAAGGTTACAAATTGATTGTAACAGATGATCCTTGCATATAACTTGGGGTTTATGTAGTTTCATTTTAGGATGATTTAATGATGATCAGTCAATAAGAAACTGTTGAAAACAGATACCAATGCATTTTCCTATGCTAAGCAATTCTGAAAAGAAGCACACTTTCCCCTTTATGCATTAAAAATACTAGAAACAGACAATATAGCATAACAAGTTATTCCAAGAAAATCCTTCTCTTGAACAAAATGACTGTGAATCATCCAAATATTGTATTTATCAAGACCAATAACTCATCAATATTCATATTACGGTCCTTGTATTATTGTGCTTAGCTATTCTTGCCAATTATAATAGGTTTGCAAGGGGGATATCCTTTAAAATTACTCAGTCTGGTTTGAGAGCACAATATCCCCTTTAGAAACATATCCAAGTCTTTGTTAAGATGGTACTCTTCCTTGCTGCAATAGATCTAATAAACTTAGCTTTGCTCAATCAAGAGGGTAGTCTGTTCATGTTTTCTGGGAGTTAAAAGTCAATCATTTTAAACAGCCAGAACTGCCTTAAGCTTTGAGAGGATGAAAAGGAAGCAATAAATATGGTTCTTTTTCTCATTGATGACTATCACCATACCAAAATGGTTAAGTGCTATAAGAATTCAAAAATAATAGATTAGTGTCAACATAGGATTCCAGGGAAATTTACAGAATGACATGCTGTGAGTTTTGAGGCACCTGCAAAGCTATTTTAAGGGATAAAATATCTCTATAAAACAATAGAATTGAAGACACATTGATCCATTTTTCAATCTTCAAGTTCTGTGGGTATTTTATCCTGGCAGGGGCCTAAAAGGTATGGCAATAAGATGGAAAAATCCAAATGGTAGGCAGGAGAGCTGGACTTCATTTCCAGAACATCCAAGTTGTATTCCTTAATATGACAATTGTGGGAGTTGGATTATGCTATCTCTAAAATCACTTTCATTGTTAGTGGTCTAGAAATCTACATTATATCTTTTATTTAAGTAAAAATATTGCCATATTTTCTTGTAAATCAGTATAAGTGAAACCCAAAGGCAATGAGACAAGTTTAAATCATGTATTATGCTAGTATCTTTGCTCTTTTTGCATTTATAGAGGCATATACATGTAATGTATATTACTTATATAAATGCTAAAGGAAGACTTGACATAATGTATGTGGAGAAAGAAGATATATTGCAGATCTGCTCTGCTTGCTCAGGAAAAACCATCTCATTTAACCTATTTTAGACGACATTGAGATGGAAGATTTTTTATTTCTGTAATATAAAGTTATTTCTGACTTAGATTAAGACAGAATGAGTCATATGTGGATTCTATAAATTGATGAGGAAAGCTTACATTCACAAATAGAATGGAGAATTCAATAGTAAAGTGAAATGGAATTGCTTGTCATCTGTTATAAGTCAATAAATGTACACTTGCATGTTGTTTCCTGTTTCACATTTTGTATATTGAGACATCTAGTCATCTGCATTCAAATTTGTGAGGAGAAAAATTGATGTCAGAGTCCGTTTCCTAAACCATATCATATCAAAACCTATGCTGAATCCAGGGAGAATGACAGACACATGCCACAAATGCATGACCCAACCTATAGTTTGGAGTTTAAATCAGCTGAGCCCAATATAGATCAATCTATGCCCAGAAGATCCACAGATTCCTGAATGGGAATTTTGTTGTCATCTGGAGCCACTGATTTTCATGTGGAAAATCAGTAATGTGGAAGTAGCTAAATAATAGATTAGCAAAATATGTAAATAATGAAAATTAATAATTTTTCATGCTTGAGTCAGTAACAGGTAATCCTGTTCTGTAGAGCTAGTGTTGCATAAGGAAACAATTTCATCAATCAGGGCTGGTAACATATGCTCAAGTTTGGGGAGCAGGTAGAAAACATTTATTATTCAAATCTTTAGGAGCATATTTTAAGTAATGGTTAATTAATTATTATTAAAACAAATCAATGATAAGCAATGGGTTAATAGGTATCATATTCCTAAGCTAATATGAAATAATTTTAACTCATGCAAATATATACCATTTTAAAAGTACCTGAAATAATGGACATCAAAGTGAAAAGAGACTATCTAGGGCATAAAATCACAAAGGGAAAAAGCAGAGACCATTTTGCTACAGCAAAATTACTGTCAATACCAAATGTGGGGTGTCTACCTTGTCTAATTTTATTTCTCAATCTAGTGGCCTATATAATATGACTGTATAAGAATAAGGCAATTTAAAATTATATTCATGAGAGCAAATCTACAATAAGAAAGTCTATAATTTTGAAGAAGAAATATATATATTCAATAAACAAATACACATATTGGCTAAATGACATTGTGTATTTTTATTCTGATCAAGTTCTCTCAGATTACTGTAAGGTGTTACACTGACTTTAGCCCTTGCCTAGATTTAGGTATTTTGGTTTTGAAATTTTGAATTTTGAATTTTTGAACTACACTTTTGCAGTTGAGATTAGAGGAACATTCATATATTATTTATGTATTTTGTTGAAACCCAAGAAGGTTATAAAGGAATCACAAAAGAAATCAAGAGTCCAATTGGTCATTTGAGATTCAAATTAATGAATTTAGAAATACATCCTGCCCTTGGGAGAAAATGGTTTTAGAAGAAAAAAGCAATTTCATAAAAAGGAGTGTAGGCCAGAATTTTCTATAAGAGAACACGAAATTAAGGCCCTGTGTTCCTTTGCCACCTTCCGCCTTTCCTATTTCAATTTATCAAAGTTCAATTCTCATAATTAACTGAGGCTACAGTTTCTACTGAAATCCTTTCTGTCCCTCACCATGTACACCTAATCATTCATCAAAGCCTAAATCTCATAAGCCTTTTACATATCCAATGGCATCACCTTTACTCTGAACTCATTTATTCTCATCTGCCCTACTTCAACATGTTATTGTGAAAGATTCAATATTTTTACAATACTTTGAAGCAACTTCTATAAAAAGTAAAGCCTATTTCCCTATACCTTCGATATGGGCTGGCCTTATGTTTTCCTTTGATGAAAAGAATACGGAAGAAATAGGTGGGTGTTTTCTCTGAGCCTTGACTTCAACAGCTTCTAGGTTTCCACTCCTGGAAATTGCTTCCATCATGTGAATAAGCCCAGGAAAACTTGCAGATAATGAGTCATCTCAGTCATCCCTATTGTTCTAGCCTCTGCCAGTCAACCCCAAGATAAAATATTGCTCTGATGACCAGCAGCTGTCCCAGATGAATGAATGAGCCTAGCAAAACAACAAAGCAACAGAGCGCAGCCCAACTCAAAGAATTATGAGGGAAAATCAAAATATTTGTTTAAATCACAAAATACTTATTTTTCTGAGGCAGTTTGCTGCACAGAAATATCTGAACAAATAGAGCTAATTCATTCATTTATGTAAGCATGCCACTTCCAATGTGTTGGATGCATCAAGAAACTGGAGGTACAAAAGAACAAGAAAAGTCAGGAGATTAAAAATATTAAGACATTATTGGGTCTGAGGGTAGGGACAAGGTGATAGAGAAATAATTGAAAGGTCAAAGGTCATTCTCAGAACTTTCTGATTCACATCTATTTAGCTCTTCTTTGTTCTTGATTTCCTTTTCCTAGATTGGAAACCAACCCCCCCCACCGCTGAAAAGAAGACAAGTGAACTCTAGTATTGTAGGGCTCATCATCATAATACAACAGCACAAATGTGTAGAATATGCTTGTAATGTGCTTAACATAAGGTTAAGTGCTTTATGCTTATGACTTCATTTAATCCTCACTACCTTAAGAGATAGGTATAATTATCATCCTCATTTTACTAATGAGAAAACTCAAGCATAAAGAAGTCACATGCTTAAGCTCATTCGAGGAAAGGCAGAAATGTGCTTTAGCCTCAGGGGATCTGCCAATAAAGCCCATACTCTTAATCATACTGTTTCTTTCCTCCCATGCTTTAGCAATAAGTTGGCCATTGTCTTTGAAGTCTAGCTCCCAGAGTCCACCAATCCCAATATTTCTTATATGGCTTCTTAAAGCTATTATCTGCTATAAGCATTGGAGATCTATTTCATTCCCCATTCTTGTTTAGATTAGTGGCTCTCATGCTTTTATTACCTGAGAACTTTAAGTATATTAATGCCTGGGTTCTATCTCCTGAGATTCTGATTTAATTGGTTTGGTATATGGCCTGGTCATCAGAATTTTCACAAACTCCCACAAGTTGTTATAGTGTACAGCCAAGTTTGAGAATAACTTGTATACAAAATGAAAGATTGTTAATTTCTCCTTCTACTCTCTTACATTTTCTGAGGGGTTTATATAAAAAGCACGTTTTAAATAAAAATAAATCAAATCCAGCTACAGAAGAACCAGCAATACCTAGAAGCAGAAAAGGAAGCCATGATTACCAACCATAAATGAGTTTCCCATATGCCACCCTGCCTGAAATCTGAATGCTAGAAAAAATTAATGCTTATGTCACTTTAGTTTTCCATCAGAGTCTTTTACAACACAAATATTCCCAGTGAAGATAAACCCATTCATGTATGTCTTACAGCTGTGTCTCTTCATTTCCCACATCACTCTCTATAGGATAAGCTCAGATAGGGGAAATTAGAAGAAAATTAAATCTGATTATTATGGAAAGGGAAGCTTCTTTCTGGATTATGAAAATTTGAGCCAAGCTAAGGATCATAACAAACAAATCTGAGGACAAAGGAGGGGAGATGAGAATGGGAAAGACAGTAGAAAGAAACAGACATAACTTTCCCATGTTCAGATATGAATACACAACCAGTGTAACTTCACATCATGTACAACTACAAGAATAGGAAATCATACTCCATGTATGTAAGATACATCAAAATACATTCTACTGTCAAGTATAACTAAAAAGAACAAATAAAAATAAAATAAAAAATAAAGAAATCTGAAGATATCCAAAAGTGTTTATGACAGGTGAGGGAAGGAATATGGTTAGCAGACTACAGTGAAGTGTTGCAGTATATAGAAGATTGCTAAATGTGGCTTTTTACTTCATCCTAGAGTCTGATAATATTATTTTTTTTCTTTTATAACCTCTATTTGTTTAATCATTTATGAAATGTGCATAAAAATATCTGCAGTGTAAAAATCACTATTGAAAAATACAAAGATGTCAAAGATATATGCCCTCAAGGAGAATAAAATCTTAAAAACTTTCAATAACATTGTGATAAAACAGAGAAAACAGGATTGGATCTCTTTAATTTTCATAAGTTCAAGAGTCTAAAATGAATATATATCTTTGGGTAGTCTGGAGTTATAGTCTAATAACCTTTCATAATTCACTATTTCACTGATTATTTTAAGTCTTGAAATGAAAACAAAATCACTGAGAAACTTATCTCATTCTGAACTAAAGCAGCGCCCTTGAAGTAGAAGAATTTACTGAGGGGCTTTTTTTTTTTTTTGTAGCCAACAAAGTCCTTATGAAATATAAATCAATATTAGAAACCAAAAGTAAATTCATAACCCCAGAAACTTAACCCAGACTAATGGAAGGCTTGACAACTTCAGCAGAACAACAAAAGGAATTTTTCTTTCATCTCAAGTATATATGAAACTCATTCTCCTAAAGAGAGTGAAAATATTGATTTTCATTTGTTTGGTAAGACCTAATATAATCTCTGACCTTCCAGCAATAGTCACTACCTTACAATCAAGGCAATAGTGACAATGGTGACAGTGTGTTGAAAAAAGAGAAGTCAAGAGTTCAAACAAAATTATCATATGGTACTAAGAAGCTGTATGTCTTAATAATCATAAAGATCATAGGGGACCAAGAAGACCTTGAAAGAGGTGGACAATTATGACAAACTATTCCAGGAGTTCCACAAATCTGACTTAAACATAAAGAACTTTCTTAGTCATTGCCATTTCTGAAATTCCAAGTTATTTATCCCTTGATGGTCTTCTGAAGAAATGAGGATTTTAATTGCATTAAGATATTCTACAGAATGGGATGAATAAACCATTAATATCATAAGGTCATGTAATTACAAAAATTATAAAGTTAACAGTGGTATTAGAAAGTAATCTAATCCAAAGAAGATGTGGCCTAGCTGTCTATTCAAGTACCATAGGGAGAAGGGCTTGTTAAAAATGAAGAATATGGGACCATAAACCAGAGATTCTGATTTAACTTCTCTAGGTTGAGACCCGGGAGTTTGTACCCCAAATTATTCTGTTGAGGGGTATCTGAGGTCCATACTTATTAAAAACCCTATTTTTCATTTTTATAAATAATTACATAGAGGGTAAGAATGAAGGTGCATATTTGGAAAGTAAGAAATACTATTCTGATGCCTTTCAGGGGTCATTTTAGATTTTAAATAAGCATTTAAATTCTGAAGACAAAGATAGCTTCAGTTGCCAAGAGCCTACCAGAAGATATAAGTCATGTGATAGATGTCTTCTTCATGAGACCCTTTGTGACTGTTGATGTGAATGACAACTCAGAGAGCTCTCTGGAAGCTACTCTCTCCCCAGGTGACATAGCTTAAGTTCAAGGAAACAGATCCATATCAGGAAGATGGGGAACTAACCTTCACAGACACCAGTGTCACCTGGAATAATTCTAATGGCATAACTTACAAATATTCCAAAGGACATACCCCATATCAAGAGTCCTTATATCCAGGGACTCCAAATACTGTGATATCCCCTTAAGAACATGTGTTTTCTCCAGTACAGACACATTTTAAACATAAGGAAGCATATTTATAATAGGAGAGTTGACATGCACCATCTTACATGATTTCTAGAAAAATACAACTAGGTAGTTGGGCAAAAGTCAATTTCACTTGCAAATTTTTTCTAACATACCAGTTAAAATAATTACAGTTAATAAAATAATAATTTTTATATGAATTTATCTAAAGGGATCTAGCTGATGCCATCTTAGCTTTACAAGAAATTCCAGCAAAGCACACCCACAAACTCAGGCCTGTGATTTTAGATCACTGGTAGAATACTTGCCTAACATACACAAGGCCCTGGGTTCCTTCTCCAGCACAACAAAAAAGGTAACTTATTGTCAAAATTAAACACAATTTGTTATGTACTCTCATATTTGCCTTACTTTTCTCTTATTTTTCCAAATAAAAGTCTCATTCCATTATGACAAACAATTTTAACAAGACAGACAATAGTAAGGGGTCTGATAAGAAATAAATCTTCATTAAAAATACAAACTAAAGAAATGAATCTTTATGTATAAATTTATTTGAGTTGTAAAAAGATGGAAACTAACCATGAACTTAGATAACTCAATTGTATTTCCTACTTTCTCTTTTGAATTCTCCC
Source organism: Ictidomys tridecemlineatus (assembly GCF_052094955.1). Taxonomy (NCBI): domain Eukaryota; kingdom Metazoa; phylum Chordata; class Mammalia; order Rodentia; family Sciuridae; genus Ictidomys; species Ictidomys tridecemlineatus. Next base: position 103,651,327 of record NC_135493.1, read on the forward strand.
CAAATTCAAGTTTATACTTGCTATAGTCTGAACATTCTAATTTCTCCAAAAGTTATAATTTGAAATCAAATCTTCAACATGTTGCTATTAAGAGCTAGGACTTTGGGGATGTTGTTATATCATGAGGGCAGGGCCCTTGTGAACGGAGTCAGTGCTTATAAAATAGCCTAAGAAAGCTTGTTGGCTCTTCTATCAAATGAGGACACAGCAACAGTCTATCCTCATGAAACAGAGAGTTCTCACCAGATAACCAATCTGCTAGTATCTTGGACCTTGGACCTTTCAACCTCCAGAAATATGAGAAAGAAATTGCTGTTGTTTATAAATTTCTCAGTCTAATGTATATTCATATAGCAGCAAAAATTAATACTAATTTTCTGGGATTTTTATGTATTAATTCCAACAAATTTAAGAGCAGGCATTACATTAGATTGTATTGTCATTCAGACAAATTTTAAAGATCAATAAATGAACTTAAGTAGTCACAGTATTATTCATACATGAATGAAAACTGAAATAGTTTTTATTTTCTAAGTAGAGATAAAATAAGCAAAATTCTTTAGAATTGTTTTGACATTATGCATTTCTGTGAGAAATGAAGCATGTGACAGTCCCTTAACTTGTTTGTTAGAACATGGAGCCCCTTCTTTAACAGAACACTCACTTGGCATAAAATTTGGAAAAGGCTAGAACAGATATTTTAATTCAGTGCCTCTAAATATCAAGTATTCTTGGAAAAGTGTTTTAATTTTATTGTGTGAATGTGTCAAGAATTACTGAATTTTAAAATGTCAACAATTTTTATATGACAACATTCTCCTAGTGTGAATTTAAAGCAAAATAAAATAGAATGTCAGGGCTATTCCTTTTAATATTGCTATCCATATATTAAGATAGTCTCTATTAATTAGAAAATGACTTTGGAGAGTATCCAATACAAATATAAGCTATATAAAACACTGCTGACATTCAACAAATAACTTTCTACTTCCTAAATAGGTTTAGGAACACCAGCTACACACTTGAGATGAATGATTATATACTTAAATTTTCATTCATGAGCATAGGCACTGTGAAAACTTTTAACTGTCACAAAATGAAAAGTTATGTGTTAAATATAAAGTCCTTTGATCTCAGACTGGTTTAAGAATGAAAATAAAACAGAAAAGGAGAGTCATCAAAAATAAGAAAACAAATAATTTTGTTATAATAAAGGTTTTAACCCTGTATTATGATGGAAACTTAAATAAAATAATTACCAGTAAGCATTTTTTACTACTTAAAAGGCCATGTGAAGGAAATTGAATCTTGCCAGATTTCATAATCAAAAACAGTCCTTCTCTTACAGGTGCTCAATAGTTATTTGCTAAATGACCTAATGAACAAAGATATATCATTAAACTCTTAGAATTTTAGGGACTTTTAATTCTAAGACAAATATTACAGAAGTGGAGACATGGCAGTGAGAAAGGACATAAATGCTAAGATCAAGTGCTTTGAAATCACCATTTTGCCTTTCATTTCCTTTACCTCCTCCTCTCCCAGAAATCCCACAAAATAAGTACTGAAATACAACTTGGAATGTTCTATATTGTTGTTATGCCTATCCTACGTCTCTCCATACTTTATGTGCATTATATATTAGGAAAGGAAAATATATCAGAGAAAAAAATGGCAGGATGATACCAAAAGAGTATACAAATGATATTAGAAAGATATCTAAAAGAACAGGCAAAACTGAAAGTAAACTATTATTTTTTTCTTGATATCAAATGTTCTCAGGTCTCTTGACAAATGTATCCATAAACATTAATAAATAGGAACTAATCTTTGTTGCATTGTAGGCTAAGGGCATTAGGATTATGTTTCTATATAATTTGAGGTTCCTTGTCTTAAAATGTAATCTTTAAATTCCAATTTTGGAATAGTAAGGGATTTCAAATCAGGATTACAATGTGAAGAGCACATTGAAGAGGAACTCTGCATAGACAAGTGATTTAAAAGGTATCTTTTGGACAAAAGACAAGTAAGATATGCAATCTTTTTTATACATTTTCTCCTGCTTTCATTACTACATGCACAATAAAGCAATTCAAGTATAAGATTAGAAGCTCTTATCACAACCTTTTGTGTCTAAGTAATACACTGTGATATAGTGCTCAATGTCATTTGTCAAAGGAGGTCCAAGTGGCATAGGAGTGGAATCCCCTCCTGGAACTCTGGTGATATTCATGTACTGTCTTTGTTCAAGACTGTGATCTTAGGAAGACTTAGTATTCAATCAGCATAGCATTTAGTAAATAAAGCAGAAATCTTAGATGTTTTTGCATTATTAAAGTCCTCTTTTTAACTGAGAACAAGAACAAAGGAAACCACCCAAGGCTAAAGAAAAAGATTTTACAACTTTGCCCAAGTTATCAAATCCCTGTTACTTTTAAGTAGTACTGTGTGGGAAGAAAAAAACATTATAGCAGACTAACAGTAAAATAAGTATCAGAGCTAAGGTTAAATTGTTTAGCTTTTCACCTACAAATCTCTTTCTAAGAAAGCATCTATTGTCCATTTGTACTAAAATAAGAATTAGTTTGCATGCATTGAAAATACTTTTGCAATGCTCTGTTTCTTAGATTGATTAGTTATTGCTGTTTCAAGAACAAAGCTGAAATTAAATAATGTGAACACATGTAAATGAACATACAGTTCTTAGCTAGTTTTTGATGATAAAAATCCATTTGATAACAATTTTCCCATTATGTATCTAGGAAATCTTCTAAAATATAAATATCACAATTTGAACATCAGCTATATATTTTAATGGTTCCACCTAACTTATCTTCCATTAGTCATATATCTGTCAGATAGACCAAATAATAGATATACCTTCCATATTTCTATATGAGTGACATTACTATGTTCTCACTAAAGATTATAACTGCTTCACATATTTCCATATAATGGATCATATTCAGATCTTAGTTAAATACCTTCACATACCCATGGTAACATACAATAGTTTGTCAGAGTAACAATTTCTAAGTTAGGAACCTGTATTTGTAGTATTTGCAGCAAAAAAATGTAGTAGTTTGATATTTTTCTGGGAGTATATTAATTAGGCAAAGGTTAATAATAAAATCATAGCAAGTTTCTATTCTATATTGATAAATATTTTAGCAGAATTGGAAGTAGTTACAAGACAATCATGAATTTTCTTTTTATTATACTTGATTTCTAATTATGAAAATAAAATGAAAAAATGCATCTGTCATTATTTTTGAATTATATTTATAGTCATCAATAATTGTAAGAACATTAATCTGATCATCCAACTACTCTTTCTAGAGATGAGACAATTTGGTAAATTGAAGAGAGAATTTGAAATCATATAGTATTTTTTCCATTTTTTACTTTATATGAACTTGGTTAAAATGTAGGGCATTTCTTATTCTTACCCTGAAAAATGATCCATAATTTTAATATGGGTAGGTCACATTCTAACATTATTATCTTGGGCATGTTCCTCAGGTTCTCAGAGATGAGAGTCATGATCATATTTAGAGGTACATGGAAAAAATAGTCTACAGATAAAACCACACTTGTTGCATTTTCCCCAAACAGCAGTCAGAATATTTATACTATATTCCTACATTGTATTTGAGGTTCCATTCCAAAACCTATAATGCTTCAAAATCTACATCCATCAATGGTTGGAATCACGTGTCTAGAAAATATAAGGTATTCAACTACTAGAATGTGAAAGAATAAGGCATATTTCTACATTGTCTAGTAAACAATTATTCAACTTTGATGCAGAAATGAAAATATAACTGATATCAAAATGTATTTGAAGTGACTATCAAGGCTCAATGATAATAAAACCTACAGTGTATGCTTTTCAAGGTCAGTTTCAGTTGTCTCCATGGAGATTGCAAAGGACTGTAACTTCTCTATTTTAACCAAGTGATATAGAAATGAAAAATATTCTGCTTTAGAATCTCCTGACATTTTTTTCCTTTAGAGTTTTTCAACATAATTAAATTCTTCTCCTTTTGAGTAACTGGAAAACTGTTAATCACTATTATACTGTATTCAGTTATGAAGAATACTATTGTTTTGGCCCTATGAAATCATCCTTGTGGAAAATATCAACTTGGTATAATCCTAAATCCTACTGGTCTTACTAATATCCTCAAAGTACAAATAATAACTTGTTCAAAATAAATAAATCCAATTGAGAGTTCATTTGATTTCTGTATACAAGTAAGTTGAAAATAGTATGAAAGATTATCCCTGTAAATCACCATTTTAATATTTTTGAAAGAATAATAAATTTTCTTACATTTATATCAAACTTTAGAATTTCAACAGAAAATTTATTATTTTTCCTAAAATGTTTGTTCAAAATATTTTATTTAAACATCATAAAATATATTTTCCCCTTTGTACAGAATTGGTGTAATTATTATCCCTGGTTGTGATACTTTAACATCCCTGGTCCATGCACAGTTACTTCTTATTCTATTTCATGTATTCATATTTATCTGTATTCATTTTCAATTAGATTAATGGGAAGAATAATCCTTTATTCCTGAACAGTAAGTCAGGATGGAAAGAAATTTATTATGAGTTCAACACAAAATTGTTGAGTGCTTATGTATCCTGCAATATATTTATTTAAGTAATCTGAAACAGATAATGTTGGAATTAAGAGCTATTCCATTCCTCTTCAAAATGCATTTGTATAAAAATAATTACACCTCTCAATGCAGCCAACTGATTCCATCCACTATTTTTTCCTCAGAAGATCCTTTGAAACCTCCACAACTCTTCCATTTTAAGATAGATATTTGCTGATCAAAACTTCAAGAGAAAGGAAATCTTGGTAACCTTGGTAATATAGAATTAGAATATCTGTGTACTTCTCTAAATATCTAACTCTTCTTTTTACAAAGAAGAAAAAAAATTACATGTCATTCTTGCATTGTTTACTACATCAGCCTATAAAAGGATCAAAGGCTAATGATACATACTCTGATGAACTGCACCAACTCCATCAGAGAAATATTTGACCTATTGTGACTTTTCATAGAGTTTTATTAAAGAATGGAAGCAACAGGGCACAGTAGCACATCTGTAATGCCAATGACTGGGGAGGCTGAGACAGGAAGATCACAAGTTCAAGACCAGCATCAGCAACTTAGTAAAGCCCTAAGCAACTTAGAAAAACCCTGCCTCAAAATAAAAAAATAAAAAATAAAAATAAAAAGGATTGGGGGTGTAGCTCAGTGGTAAAGTGTCCCTGGGTTCAATCCCCAATATAAAAATAAAGAAATAGAAGAAAAATATGGAGTTTTTCTTTACTTTGCTTGTTTTCTAATCAAACATGATTATCTCTTAAGCAAGAGTTATACTTTATTTGGCTGTAGGCAGGGAATGTATCATTACTTGAATTCTATTTTTACACTTTAGCTTTACTTTTGCTTCTTTTCCTTCAGTGAATTTGTAAACAGAAATTGTCTAAGTCCTTCAATGCTAGAAAATTTCTTTATTTTGTCCTCTTAGTAGTAGTTTAGCTAGGCATAGAATTTGAATTTGATAGGTTTTATCCTGAGTGCTTTCATGAACTCTCTGTGTTGTTTTCAGTCATCTGTTCCTGCTGATGACAAATCTGACGTCACAGTAATTGCCTTTCTTTTTCTTTTTACTTTCTGACAGCTAATAAGATTTTACCATTAACCTTGATGTACTTAAGTGAAATTTATTTTTATTTATTCTACTGGGCATTAAATGTGAATTTTTTGCTAGTAGGGATTGAATAAAGAGGTACTTTATTTATCACTAAGCCAAATCCCCAGACATCATTTTATTTTATTTTTATTTTGAGACAGAGTCTTGTTAAGTTGCTGAGGCTGATCTCAAACTTACAACTATCCTGCCTCAGCCTCCCAAGTCACTGGAATTAAAGCTGTGCATCCCTACTCTCAGCTCAATGTGCAGTTTTAATCAGTGGACTCATGTATTTTTCAGTTCTGTGAAATTCTTTGACATTTTCAATTTAGATATTGCTTCTTTGAAGTTTTCTTTTTTCATTGCCCATGAATACTCTATTATTTCTATGATAGAGTCTCAAAAACCATACTCCTATCTTAATTGGTCTTTAATATGTCTTTTGAAATAATTTTTCTCCTTATCCTACCA